>NW_027437187.1:33289939-33889939 GCF_033239565.1 Halichoeres trimaculatus
TAATCTCCTTTTCTGCAGTTTTTTACCTCTTTTTGGATGTTAAAGTATCCTCACTCCTTTCTGGGAGTAGATATGCCTCTGCTTCTTGGATCTCAAACTCAAATGTTGAGGCATTGCAGCTCACCGCCCCAGCATTAGCATGTGACAGTTTGTGTTTCTTTATAGAGAAAAGGTCACGACCCCACAGCTGAATCCCTCTCTAACCTTCCTCCTGCCTTTAAGTGAAGCCTGAAGGTTTCTGGGTTTCTTGCGGATCTATTTCCCTGCGTTTTCACGGGGGGCTCTGACGTGCCGTGCTCTGCAGCAGCACAACAAACCCCCCGGGGGGGCTGCTGCTGCACACGCGGGCTCAGAGGGAGCGGGTGTGAAAGATGTCAAAGCAATTACAATAAGCACTGCAGCTGTAATCTCCCCCGACAACGGGGAGTGTGAATGGACAGAGGTTTACACACTCCTCCTGCCTCTGGCCTCGCCGTGCCGCCACGCAGTGAGTGTTTCCTCTGGTGTTCATGTTCCTCCGAACACACAGAGGGAGATTATATTTTTACTCTCTTCACCCGGGAAGCCGCAGGTGATGCTGAATGTTTGTTCCCTGGGTGAAGCTGTTTTCTCCTTCATGAAAACACTCAGGAAACGTGACCGGGTGTTAGAGGAGATCACGCTTTAAAAAATGATTTAAACTCTGTGCATCGCTTTTTTTTCCTCCTTCATAAACTAAACCAGTTAATTCTGGGGAGTAATTACAACCATCATTTTCCCTTTTCCATTCCACTGTTATGAAACCTCCACTCTTGTAAGATTCAGACATGTTCCTCACTTCAACACCAGGCTCAGTGTGTTTGCTGTGACTATCAGACATTATTCTCCACATCCATCCATCCATCTCTTTTTTCTCTCTGAGTCGTCCTCAGTTCTGTCTGTGATCTGTCTCCTCCAGAAACCAGGGATGGATCTGGCTGACACCTACATCACCTTCGTACGGCAGAACCAGGACATCCTCCGAGACCGCGTCCAGGACGAGCAGTACATTGAGAAGGTGTTTGATGTAAGTCGTGAATCTTCTGCCTAACAGGTCGCCTTTATCTCATAAAAGAATGGTAGACGGCTCCCAGCTTTGAGAGACATCAGAGAATCTAGATAATTTCCTGATCCTAATCCATACTTTAAAATGAGAGTATCAGCGCCAATTTTATAGATTACAGGTAAGTGAGAAGAGAGATCTGTGTTTTCTCTGCTGAAAATGATTTCTGTGATTGATTTTGTAGTGATGGTGGACACTGGAGCCTAACTGTCAGACAGAAAAAGGACAGAAGAGCAGAAGAAAGATAAATAGGAGAGAGATAGAGCACGAGCTAAAGGCTAAAAGAGCTAAACTGTTTGTGCTAGCGTTGACTCCAACCCACAGTCAGCAGTTATTCTGCAGTGGTCTGTTCAAACTTGAGAGTGACGTTTGAGAACCAAAAACTCAGTTTCAAAACAATGAAACTGGAGTTTTCCAAAATCTTCACTTTGGCCGGAGTTTTCAGAAAACATTGTTTTCGTCCGTCAGTTGCAGCTAATACGCAGCCATTCAAATGTTTCCGGATGCCAGAGCTGTGAAGTAAAGTTAAATTTAATAAGAGCATGAATATAATACAGCGACTTTTCATTCCCTACATAATAACCTGAAGGTTTTTCTTCTGTTAACATTCATTAGGGAAGGATGAAAGCCAGCCTGATGCTGTAAACATAAAGTTTGGTCAATATCACTGTTTCCTTGTGAGTCAAACCACAATTTGTTTCTTTTCTTGGAACATTTTCTTCCTCTTTAAACAAGTTTCATAGAAACGCAGGCTGTGGACTTACACACAAACTTCAACAAAAACAGGATGTCCTTGGTGGAGAGAGCAGCAAGCTGAAGTCAAATAAGAAAGTGTGAAGTTAAAATCCTGAGATGCGGCAGAAAGCTGAAGGGAACTGTCCTTTTTAAGGTGCTTTAAAAGATGCAAACAAGAAAAAAAAAGTGTTTCTTCTTAACTTGAGATATTGTATGAAGAAAACAAACATTTCTTGGTAGACATATGTCAGCCGTGACCTGTGTCTGAAATATTCAGAACGGTGTTTTTGTAACTTTCCCTCAGCTGGCTGCGTGCTCTCCCGCAGCTCGAGGACATAAAAACAAAATCAGAGTCGACAATGGTTGTCTTCCTCAGGCTGTGCTCAGACAAAACCACGCTGGGAAGAGACATTTTCTCTTACTAAACACCGCAGGAAATTTTTTAGCTTTTTATCTTTCATGAAATATTTTCACCACTGGAATCCAGAAGGTAACTCGTGTTAATCTAAACAGACACAGACGGGAAATAGTCGAAGAATTTATCACTTCACTGAGAGTGTGTTCGGCTAAGTCAAGAAAATGATCAAAAACCAGACATAACATGATAAAATGAGGGTTTTTTTCACATGATGGGATGCAAACTTAACTATTTCTGGTCTCGTTAGCTTCATTTTTTATTTCACAGATATTGAATTTCATGTCTTTAATGGTTGTTAAGAATCAGATGTTGGTCGTGGTTTGAAGCAAGGACTGATCAATAAACGTGGTATTTTCATCCTGGAGTTCACTCTCTTGTCCAAAGTTTGTAAGTTATCATCTTAGTCTAAAAACTTGGGAAGGCAGGAAATGGAGGATTTCAAGGGTTGCTCCCTAACCCTTTTTTCCATTAAGCTAGTTCCAGAGCTAGTTTGGAGCATAATCAGGAACCACTTCTTTGCGTTTCGGTTAGGGTTAGGCAATATTTATCACGTACGGTATTATCTAAAATGTTGCATTAACAATATGAATTTTACACAATTGAGTATGACTGTTTTGAAAAAAATAAAAAATAAACAGACGGTGAATAGATGGCAAAGAAGAAGTACTTAAAAGTCCTCATTGCCTGAATGCTTGCCTCAGAAGCCAATCAGTGGACAGGGTTCAGTCACGTGACTCAGTGGAAACCAAATAACTACAAATGCTGTGTCCCAATTCAGGAGCTGCAGCCTACAAAGGCTGATTTTGAAAACCAATGACATCACAGCGACGTGTCGAAGCCTGTCCCATTTCAAAGGCTCCTCCAATTGCAGCTGATGAATCCTGCCTCCTTTTCGGGCGCCACAAAGGATTCGGTAAATCCTTCATAGCCTCACGTATCCCAAGATCCATTGCGTGTGAACGCCAAAGATGATGAACACAGCAGAACTCCAGAAGGAGTCCTGATTTATTCAGATGTGAGGGGTTTCTAACGACTACGTGATTGTGTTTCTAAAACATCAAAGAAGATTTTTTTCCACTGTGTAAAAATGTGTTGTTTGGGCTCTTTTTAAGTAATATACTGAGGAAAACAGTTCGTCTTTACAACTCTCCTAATTAAAAAAAAAAATGTTCATAAATGCAAATTCTCTGGGGGTAAAAAACTTACTTGGTGTAATTTTTATTCATCAGTTTTTACACAGAATTCAAAAAAGACATTAAATCATTTCAGCAGCTTGTATTTTATTTTATTTTTTTATCTATCATCCCCCAGCACTTAATCAAATGTTGAAAATGTACGTTGTTGCTTAACTCTTGTGTAAATGGTGGTTCTATACTCTATCAATAAAGAAAATAATAATAATAATAATAATAACAATCATAATAATAGTAATAAAGCAAAGTCAAAAAAATAGTTAAAAAATATTGTTTTAAATGTGAGGTTTTGGTTTACGTGTGTTTAAAAAGTAATGTAACACTAATGCTCCGTAGACCAGACCGTCTCAATTCAGTTCAGCCTCTCTGGTCTATGCAGCCTACGAAGGCCAGGTCCTTCAGAGGCAGCAGCCCCTGAATTGAGATACAGCCATAGTCGCACGTGGGAGAAAAAAGAAGGAGTTTCCTGTCTCAGCGGTTGATTTAATTTAATAGGGAGATGTTGGTCCACATCCCTCGCTGGAAATGGTTTGGAATGAGTGTTGCATCTTCACGGAGAAAGCGTTGGGAGATGTTTCTTGTGGTGGTTTTTCCATCTCTCTGTTCACTTTACGGAGTGTGCCTGTCTGTGTGTGTAAATGAGTGCACGTGTTTGTGTGTCTGTGAACATTTTGGAGCGGAACTTTGTTGTGCGCAAAACAACACGAGCAGAAATGTGAACGCAGCGAGGGAACTCTAAATCTCTTCTGCTGTGGTCTGGTGCCATATGGAAAATAAACATAAATGGACTTCCAAGGCGGATGCCTCGTTTGGGGTCGGCTGCTCCCACATACAATGGTACGGGAAACACTGTCATTGTTAAGTGGCCATAGAATACTGTTGGGCAATATTTTACAGAGATATATGAAGCACTTGAAAAAAAATTAAGAAGAACTGTTGTTCTGAAATTCTGTGTCTATCCATAGTTTTCCACTTGGTAGGTGAGTAGTTTTACAGAAGTTGTTGTCCAATATAGTCAGAATACCGTTATCGGAAAAATTGAAAAAATAATCGAGATATATTTATTTGCCCTTATTTCTCACCCCTAGTAACACAAACTCCTTGCTGGACTAAAAGAAAGAACCTCCTACATCAGGGACTGGAGGCAGACTTATCATGGCCTAAATTACACCATGCAAATCTGAACTGTGGCTGAAGAGAGCCCCAATAAAACTATTAATAGCACCAAAGTGTCCCAAATTGGTAGGGTTAAGGAGCTTTCTTTACACTTAAGGTGTTTTATTCATTGTTTTATTCAAGTTTCATTCAAACATCCTGCTTTTGCTCTCCATACCAACACCTGATTGGTCAATACTGCTTGGACTGCAAACATATGAGCAGAAAAGAAGGTCACTTCTCAGATTCTACATTTACAGGAGGATGGAGATATTTAAAACCTGGGTTTGTGTGTAAGGGTGTTTTCTAGATCCTTTCAGATTCCCACTAAAAGCTCGTATGAGAGTATACTCAGTGATAAAAATCCGAGCTCACAGCCGGGTGTTTGTACTGTTGCTGTGAGGTTTGATTTTTCGTTTTTCGGAGCAGCAGCAGGTCGCTGTGAGGCTGAAAACAACGACTGCTTCTGTTGACCCGCTTATCACTTAGGAAACACCGAGAGCCGCCGGCTCACTCTGCAGGATGCGAGCACCCCTCCAAACCTCAACCTACCTGTCCATCTACTGCTTTCCCTTTCCCACACACACACACACACACACACACACACTCCAGGATACAGATTTATAGGAATATTTTAGCACAGTTGCCAAACACGCCTCAGCTCGCTGATGTGAGTCAATGCAGCGAACATGGCGGCTCAGACCTTCGCACACATTAGCAGCACGAAGTCAAGCGATGGATTTCTGCCACCTGCCGCCTCCTCTGAGGCTGTGCTGAGCCGTGTGTGTGTGTGTGTGTGTGAGTGTGTGTGTGAGTCTGTGTGTGTGTGTGTGTGTGAGTGTATGTTAACAGTGTGTGTGTGAGGATGAAGACAATGAGTCTAATGGAACTCAGAAGCGCCCAGTCATGCACCAAGGAGGAGGTGGCGATGGGGCCTCAGTGTGTCTGAGTGTGTGTGTGTGTGTGTGTAACAAAGAAAGTGAACCCCACACTCATGCTGCCGCTTTCGTCAAATTTAAGGAGCCTTTTCTTTAAATTGAAGGTTTTGCGACAGATATAACAAAGACGGAGGCTGTTAAAGCGACGCATCAGCTGTGGACACGTTCTGGGTTTCTTTTTTCTGCGTGTGCATGCTCACGAGCGCCCGTCTGTCAATTTGTCTTCGAGTGCTCACCGTGGAACGTCTTTGTTTGGATGACAAGTGTAATAAATGTCCACACAAACACACACACACACACATACACACACACACATACGGCTTCATCATCTTCACATAACGAGCCAGATCACCTTGATGAAGCGTTTTATGAGGAAACAAGCTGGAACAAAAAAGATCGGAGATCGGGTGAAATTAGACCTGTTTGAAGACATTTTCTCATGATACTCGGCCTGTTCATTTTTATTTTGTGCATCTTGTGCACAACAGTTATTCATCTTGTGCGCTTATGTTGCATTTTGTGCACAAAATAATATATTTTTTTTTTATCTTATTCTGCTTTTCCTTGTTATAAAAAACTTGATCATTTTATTTTTTGAACCACTTCTTCTTGTTGCTGCTGTGCTCTGAAAATCCCTGTAAGGTTTTTTTTATCGCAGGCCAGTGAAGGTCACCATGTTAGGAATGCTGCTTCAAAATCTTCAAAAAGGAAAAGTTATAATATTATTTAACATTTTTTCAGTTTGAAAGAAATAAAAATAGCACATTTAGACCAAAAACATACCCGTCCCAGGCTGAGAAGCCGTATAAATCAGATGTGAGAGCAGGCGTTTTAACATGGCTGTCAATGGGGATTTCTCAATTTTTGGAGCCAGCCTCTAGAGGACACCCAAGGAACTGCAACTTTCTTGCACTTTGCATTGGTTTTACTTTAAAACACATGAAGTTTCTGCTAGCTACTCCATCAAATACATTTCTTGCTGTAAAGCAGCGCTGTTCAATCAGTGGCCCGTAGACCACATGTGGCCCAAAAGCCATCCTTGAGTGGCCCGAAAGCAGCTGCCAGGTGATTGGGATTCAGGAAAAGAAAACATCAAGAAAACATCTCTTGCTAACACTGACAAGTTCTTACAAAAATTCCAACATTATTTCAAATATTGACCGCAACACCTATCGCAACCTAGTAGCTAACCCACAATGCATTGTGTCATTGAGCAGGTATGTTGTATGAAAAGTTAGCATTAGCAGAACTACACAGGTGGAAATATCATGTCTCTTTCCAACCTGAAACTAAAAATCAGCAACAAAAATTTGTCACATTAATCCTTCATAGAATGAAAAGTATTTATTTATGTGTTTTACCACCAAATCCAAAATCTAAACCAGTGTGTTTGCTCTGCAATGAGTGCGTCACAGTACTGAAGGATGATAATGTCCAAAGACAAGATAATTGGAAGACATTTGGGACCATGCTGCTGCCAGAGCTCATCTCTCAGTTGCAAATCTGCTAGCACAGACTCCCTGATGAAGGCTCAGTGCAGAAACATGTAGAAGTGTGTTTTCAGGGTCAACATGACTAAATCATTAAAATGGCGTGTAAACTGTTCTCAAAGAGTTGCTTGTATTAGATTAGATTTCTCAGACCTAAACTTAAACTCTTTTTGGTTCCAGGAACTATATATTTATATTATATATAAATATATATATATATATATATTTTTCCAAAACTTCTTATTTTTGTATTTCACAAACAGTTTTTTATATTTAATGTTTTTTAATTCTTTTTTAAGTCAGCTATGATAATGTTGTTGACTCAAAGTGCATGCTGAATATTTTGCTTAGAAATTTTTTGTTTGTGACCCATGTTGTCATGCTTTTTTTTTTTTTTTTGTGGTAGACCAGACAGTTTTTGATATCTTTACCAAAAAGTAATATATTTTTAATTTGATGACTTTAGAAGCTTTGTGCCATTGCACATCCTCAAGCATCCCTATAAACCTCCCTGACGACGATATTTCACAGTGTTTTGATCAACTTTATAGACATACATATTTATATATATATATATATATATATATATATATATATATATATATATATATATATATATATGATTTTTTTTAGTATTTTTGATTTCATATATATATATATATATATATGTTTTAATATACAATTTTTATTTTTTTATTTGTTAAAATATATAAAGAATAAAGAAATAATAATTGTATATAAAAACAGTAATATAAATATAAATATGAAATCAAAAATACAAAAAAAAATACAAAAAATATATATATATGTATAATTTTTTATTCATTTGGTTTTGTTTAGGACTCGGAATGTTAAAGAATGAGTAAGAAACAAACTCTTAGGATTCAGGCTACTTTTTTTTTTACTTTAAGTCTTTTAAGATTTGATTTAAATAATCAGAATATATGTGAGTTGTTCCTTCAGCATCAGGGAAGCACCCCCAGTTCCTCATGTTGACAATCTTTCTGACACACTGAATGCAGACACCCTCACACCCTCCCCCCTCTCCTTACATATTGTCTCCATCTGTTTTCACTCTCGTCCTCTAATCAGCTCAATTAAGAAGTGTCTTCATACTCAATTTCCACGGCAGTTAACGCTGCCCGCGAGCATCCGTCAGAAAGCTGATTAGCTGCGTTCAGGAAACTCAAAATAAAGGCTGTTGAAGACAGGGAGGAGGAGCAGGGGAAGGGAGGAAACCACGAGAAGTAATCACAGGAGCAGAAAATTTTAATTTCAACATCACAGAGCATCTGTCAACTCAGAGCGCAAAGCAGTGTTTTACAAGATGATTAAAATCCAAGTACGGACAAATCAGCTCCGAGAATGAGAAGCAAGATGGGTTTATTAGTGCGGCACATTTTATACTCCAAGACTATTTAAAGTATACGATCCTCACAGTGAGAAGCCTACGCTGAAAGCATGACAGCTGGTTAACAGCTGTAAGTCATCCACTGAGCACAAAGCATCACTTCTCTTGACATGTACTGACACTTTGAGAAAATTACAACAAAGCGTAGATTACATATAAAAATAAAAACCAATGAAGACAGACGTTAGTGCGCAAGTTAGACCAAAGGAAGTTTAATAACAACTGTCACATGCGTATCTTCTCTGTTGTCTGACATCGAAGATTGAAACTCTTGAAGTGGTTTTTAAATAGTCTCACGTTTTGCTTTTTACGTATGCCCCTGTTCATAATCTGCAGGGTTAAAATGAGATCATCAGCACCAAAATAAGTTATTTTTACGTAGACCAGGTCTGTTCAAACTTGAGAGTCTATCAATAAAATGAAGAGTGAGGTTACGTTAGCTCTAATTGGTAGATGACTGGCAGGACATAACCAGGATTCACTAACGTTATATGTTACAGACACAACTCAGAGCAAAGGGTCTGTGAGGAGAGCTAAATATAGCCGGCTACTAAACTATGGTACAAACTGACAAAGTTTGCTTGTTGTCACGCTAACACCCCACCACATTCTTAGCAGTCTGAGCTCCTGTAGCTCTTCTGTTGGATCTGCGAGCTGGCTTTCACTCCCCACACCCATCAATGAGCCCTGGCCACACATCCCCCTTTTGTTAGTCACTTGTTTTGTGCTCAAACTTTGGATAGGTACTGATCTGATCTGATTGCAGAATTTAGTAGCTTGTGCTTCATTTTCTTCTTGAAATCCACCTTGAAATCCTGCCCCCTGTTGGAATCAGGATAATCCTGTCTTTTTGGGATCAAAGTGATCCAAATCCACCTGAAAAGTTCCGAACAACACAAAATGAAGGTTTGATCCGGATTAAAACTAGGATTGGATTACCTGATCTAATTCGATTTTGGGATCCTTCTTTCACCTTTTAAACAACATATTTTCTGGTCTTAAAGGTCTCATATTCTGCTCCTTTTCTGCAGTTTAATATGGATCATTGATGTCTTCATGAAATGTTAGTAACATGTTTTGGTCCAAAAAGCCAATAAATCAAGCACAGCAACATTGTTTCCAGGCTCTCATAGCCCCTCTGTTCAGAATGCTCTGATTTAGTGGGCGTGGCCTTCATATGTAAATGAGCCACCGCTGATACCGCCCCGCTCTTCCACGTCACTGAGAGCGGCGCCACGAGCTCCGAGTGCACAATGTTTAGAAAACAGCGAAGCTCGTTTACCGTAACATGACGGGCTAAAACAACAGGCTAACCGTAGTTACAGTTAGCATCCTGAAGCTAACACAGAGACAGGGGGACACTGAGGAAAAGCTCTTCCATCTGCTCCACAGCACACAGCATTTAAAATACTCACATTTCCAGGGTCCCAGGTTTGTTGGAGGATGGTTGGTAATGCGCCTGGATTCAGGACCAGTCTATTGGCTAGCCCTCTGTTGGACTGTCCAAAGTTGGAAAAGCAGTCGGCCGTGAAGTGACTAGCACACACATGCACAGTTTTACTGAGTGTAGCTGGCACATTTCCTTGATAAATAAACTCTAGCTACTTAGTCTTGTCTTCTTCTGAGATGGGAAGCTTGTGCATGGAACTATGTGACTGTTTACAGCCAAAAACAAAGCAATGAGGAGTGGGCGGAGACGGGGTTTGGGGTCTTTGCTCCGGTGGACCAATCAGGTCAGACTTGCTCCTGATTGGTCAAAAAAGTGAATCGCTTACGTCGGCAAATCCCCAAAATCCAAACAGCTCGTTTTAGGTCAGCATTTTACATTCACAAGCACTACTAAGTACAGGTTTTGTCATTAAATATCACATTTTGTGGGCTGGGAGAAAATCCAGAGACCCACAAATTTCACCAAAAGACTTGATAAAGTGATTTTTGCATAATATGGGACCTTTAATTCAATCTGATAACTAAAATCCGATTGGATTACCTTTGAACAACTGGCCCCTTATGTTGAAAAGTGAAGCAAACACAGACATGCAAATAAAAAAAAAAAATAAACTGCAATTCCTCAGGTGTCCACTTGGAGCTGACCCCAAAAGTGAAGGTATCCCTATGAACACCCATGGTGAAATGAACATGTTACCGGCAGAATAAAACAGGTTGATAGAATGGTTCAGAGACGGTTTCAGCTTATGTGGCTCATGTCTTATGTTGAGCAAGCTATCAGGGGACAGACTGATTAATAACGGGTCTATTTTGACTCCTAGAGTTGGCACAAATTTGCACAAAAAGGGGCGAGGATAAGTAGACCGACGTGATTGGGTTGCCTGATTTTAGGCTGATTAAGGGTCAGAATCCCAATTTCCAACCCTTCTCTAGAAACCAGTGGGTGACGTCCATGTTTCATACCATTAATGCACTGTAATTGCCCCATCCCATACCTTCTTTCTTTAATTTATCTTCTAATCTTTTCCCATATTACCAATCTGAACACCATAAAGAGAGATTTCTAAAGAAGAACCTCAGCTCAGTAAGAGAAGTCAGATTCTTTTCTTCATTTCCTCAATCCAAGCGATGTAGACAATCTGTTGACTCTCCAGAGTAAAGGTAAGACCAGAGAGCAATCAGCCGCTGTGTTCTTTTTACCTGAGCAGAAAAAGAAATAAAAAGAAGGACCTGGTATTGAATTAGAATCCTCATTTGTAAATTAGCATGAATTTTCTCTGATTTAGTTGTCACTTTGCCGCTGCTTAGACTGGCTGAAAAACAGCTTCATTACTCTGATATAATTACACCGAGCCGTGTGGGGTCGGAGTTCACTCCCACAATAGATGAAATCAAATATTTGCGTGACCCAGGGATGATCACGAACGTGTTTTAGCTTTTGTCAAGTGCATGAAGTCACCTTTGGACTGTTTTTCTCTGGTAAATTGGTAGGTAATTACAGTTCTTGTCGGTGTGAAATTAAGTCTGCCGGCAGCTCTCCAAGCAGATCTGAGTATTACGGGTCATTACTGTGTCAGAGCAATTTCCCTGAGCATTCTTGTTTGACTGGAAACTGAATAAAGCCACCCGATGTGTGCATTTTACCAGCAGCGCGTGAAGCAGTAAGTGAGGAAACGCTCTGCAGGTGAGAAAAGGTGCGTTTGATTTCCCTGCAGCTGTGGCCTGGTGGAGGAAGGTGTGAAGGGAGAGCGTTTAATGAATCTCACAAAGATAGAAACAGATTTATTTTTCCTCTCCGTGGCGGGTCAAAGCAGAGCCGCGAACTCTTCCCTTTTACATGCAGCATTCAGGAGATCTGCAGTAAATCGGTGCCGTTTTGAATAAGAAAAAAAAATATAGAAAATATTTTTTCCTCTGAGTTTGCTGCACGTTTGCTGACCCTGTGTTGTGGTGTCATCTGTGTTTCAGAGGCTGTCAGAATGCAAACGTTGAACATCTGAAACCTCTGACGCCCAACTCACAGAGAAGACAACTGTTGAACGTCCTTTCTCATAACATCTGTTTTATTTATGTTTTTTTTTTTAAATAGCTGTTTCAGTCATTCAGAGGTTTGTGTGGATTTCTCTGATTCAGTTAGATTTTTCTTTAATAAGATGTTTGTAGAACTCTAAAATGTTCCAGATATTTATTTTTTCCTCTCATTTATAGAAATTACCAACAAATCCTAAATACGGTCAGCAAAAGTTCCACGATAGTCCACAAAACTGTGGATCAATTAAATCAATTAAAAAATGTAATCTGATTAATTACAGTAGAGGCTGCAGTTAATCAGGAATAATTATGGATACAAATACTTATAATTACCGTAAAACCTAGAATGTAGGCCCACCAGCAAAAAATTGAGACACTTCAAAGGGAAAAAAAAGATTTGGGCTGTTTTCCTTAATAAAGAGTACATTGTGTTCAGCAATGTGACATTTCCGTGCAGCCGTGTAGCTCCAACTTGAACCATCAGAGTGTCATTGCCACTCTAGTTGTGTTGGACAGACTATTTTTGCAATTAAACCAGAAAACAAAAAAGGTTCATTTAGTTTGTAGTCAACTTTGTTTAGGATTTTAAGTTGCCATTCAGATTTAAAGTGAAGCCTGGGATCTAGAAATGAAATTCGGTCTGGTAAAATGACTCCCACTCCTGTTCCGCTCCCATTTTTTCCCTTCTTTAAGTTTTTAGGCAACACATTGAATTTGCTGTAATTTCCTCCCCATTCTCTTCTAGGTTACTTTATCTTTTGCAGCTCAATTTAAAAATCTATGGCAACAGGTAGAGTTTATCTGTGGTAAAATTTGTGGCCATTCATTGCTTCAAGCCAAACAAAAATGCCTTCCTTAAGGTCTTTACACACTGAGTCAGTTTTTTTCGTAACTTGCACATGTTAAAAAATAAATTCAATCCCATGTTATGTCAACACTTGCTCCAAAACTTTCATCTGTCGTTATTTTTTTCGGGACAGGTTCGATTTCTTACCAGCTAGTTCACTGGGTAGTTTGACTATTCAGAGACGCCGTAGGCTACTTGCAACATCACATTTTCACATTTTCTGACACACTTTCTCTATACATTTCGAGCAATGTTTAGCTGATGGATGAAGACTTGTGTATATATTTGTGTGTGCACATCCCACAAACTTACGGACAGCCACTGCCTATGATCATTTCCTTAAACACTGCTTGATGATTCAATTTTTCGCGTACAGCAAATTTTCACAATTAATACAAAATAAACGCTTTGGATTCAGTGTGCAAGGTGTCTGTGGATGATGTTTTTTATAGATTGCAAATCTAAAAGAAACATCCCAAAAAAACAGACTCAGTATGCAAAGACCTTTAGTATAATAAACCCAAAAATATGAAGTTGAATTTTACTTATTCATAAAGCAACTGTTACTATTAAGCGTGGAAAATACTTTTATGTTTAAACTGTTTAAAAAAAAAACTGCAACATGCAAGAGAGCTGTCACCAGCAAACAAAAAGTGCATGAGAATACCTTCACAATTCACAGCACCTCAGCTTTTGGAAAAGAAAAAAAGTGCATGTGATGCAAATATTGAATAAAAATAAAACTGCCACATCAGGCTACTTTACCGTTCCCATTCATGCTGCATAGCAGTTTTTAGCACACCGGGTTCTACGCCAGTGTTTACTTCCTCCATTCTTTTTCTGTTCTTTTGTAAATTCCGGTGGAGGTCAGTGACCAAGAGAACTGTTGGCTTCTGGGAAGTGTAGTTCTTTTCACTTGTGTTAAAGTGTGGGCTTGTTACCTCCACCAAGGAGGTTAGGTTTTTGGGAGAGTTTGTTTGTTTGTTTGTGAACAACATAACTCAAAAAGTAATAAACAGATCTTGATGGAATTTTCAGAAAATGTTCGAAATGGGATAAGGAAGAAGTGATTAAATTCTGGAGGTGATCTGGATCACCGTCTGGATCCAGGACTTTTTTCAATGATTCTTTATCATTGTGAGATAGGGCCGTTTTCACTGTATGTGTATATAACTCCACCATAAATGGTTGGATTGCTTTGCAAAACAATACAGGACAAGGTCACCATAATTTCTGACGGATGTGAAAGTACAATCCAGATCCTGGCAATATTCTGGATACTAAGATCTGGATATGAAATATGAACTGGGTCATCATAATTTTCAACACTGTCAGGAAACAAATTATCATATAAACCTGCAGCTAACACCAAATTGTAGCAGACAGTCTGCTGAAAGGGAGTATAACATTAAAGTAGGACTTAAGTGTTGGTGACAATCACAAACTGCTTGATGGAGGTCTGGAGGCCCCTTTAAAAATGATGCATTCAAGCAAAAAGATATACATCTGAGCACATCGGTTTACAATCTGCTTGATGTTTCTTGCAGCAATGGTACACTGGCTCCATGAAGGCAGTGTGTGTTTGGCTGACGGACAGACTGGACCTGCAGCTCCACATGTACCAACTGAAAACACTCATCAAGATTGTTAAGGTGAGCATACATTAAAAATTATATATATATCAGACAAAAGTCATGTTCTGTTTAACATTTCTAAGCAAAAAAGGCATATTTTCTTGTTTTTGCCGACCAGATTCCAGAAGTCTTTTTTGCTGCACTTTGAAAAGAGCTGCAGTGAAAAAATCTGATGCTAAGATTTTTTTCTGTTTTTAAGATCTTTTTTAAAAAAGGCATCCTAAAATGAAGCTCTTTCATGCTAAAACAGTCACTCTGACTAGAAGGATAGGAAGGAAAAACTAAAGACGAGTCAAACCGCTCTCAAGTGTCCTTGAAAGCAGCGTCAGCGATGTGAGGAGGCGTTGAGACACGAAAGAGAAAACTGCTCAACTGTGCGCTGCTTCTGCTCGCCGCTTTTGTCTTTTCACAGTTTGCTAATGTACAGAGACGTGCGAGTTTAACTTGAAAGCAGCAAGACAATGAATGATAATGGCTAAAAACCCCTCAGATGCTTCAGTCTGCCTTCCCGGTCCGACACATAAAAGACTCGTCCTTGAGCCTCAGTCTTTACGCTTTTGTCCGATCGGCAGCCTCCACCTCCTCCCTCTCGCAGCATTCCTAAGACGCTCTCTGTTTTTCCCTCCCTTCTCCATTTACCTACCACCACCCCTCCCTCCTGTTCACCCCGTCCACCCCTCCAACAGAAGACCTACCGTGACTTCAGGCTGCAGGGCGTCCTGGATGGCACGCTGAACAACAAGAGCTACGAGACCGTCTACAACCGACTGACGGTGGAGGAAGCAACGGTGGCTGTGAAAGCGGGCGACGGCCTGCAGGGCATCAGCATGAGAGACAGTGATGAGGAGGACGATTAAAGTCACACAAACACACACTCCTTACTTTCCTTTACCTGCTGACTACCTGAGTACCATCCTTTGAAAATGATCAGGACTTTTATCACATGTAGCGTCACGTGTCCCCCTCTCAGACCACAGACCATGAAAAACGTAGGTGACATTACTGAAAATGAGGAGTTTTGAAATGAAGTTTAATCAAAGAGAAAATGGCGTTTTCCCAAACAGAAGATAAAAACTGTCTTATATTCTGTGTCCAAATCTCTGCTCTTTAAATAAGATGATGCACCTTATCTGTTCAAGGATTTTACCCTTCGTGATTGAGGCCACGTGCCGCTCACAACCTCAGCACCAGGCGGATGAAAGATGTAGAGACACAATGAGCGTCAACTTCTAATTTTCTCAGAAGTAGATGAAGTTATTCAACAAGTAAGGCAGAGTTTTGCTTGATACAAAACACCTTTTCTTGAGTTGAAATAGGGATCTGTAGAATCTATTTTTTGAAGATAGCAAGCTAAAAAAAGTGCGTCTTAAAGATGCAAACAGAAAAAAATCTAACCGAGCCATTTTGGATCCCAAAGTGAGGATTGTAAAATGACTTCCAGATTAAAAAACTATATACATTTCATATTTTATCTATTACACTAACAAGGTGAATGAAAATAATGTGAAAACTGATATCAAATCATGCAAATTGGAAACATTAGAATTGTTTTCAACATCTGAAGACCCCATCATCCCCAAGCTAGGATGACGACAAAATGAGATTTAGATAATTTTGGAACTAGGAAGTTTGGGATCGCCTTATCCAAAAAGCTCTTAAGAGACCAACAGGAGAGTGTGTGAGTGTGTTAGAGACAAACAGATCGAAGCGTACCAGAGCTATCGTCCAGCTAAAAGCCTTTGACAGCACTAAAAAGGCGACATTTGGATGTTTTTTTGGGCCAATTCTTACTTTGTCATACTTAAAAATGATCTAGATCATGAAAGGATGAACGTGGCTTAGGCTTATAAATGTTAGCTTTATGGCTAAAATTAGCTTCTTTGCTGAAAAGAAATGTATTACATTCACAAAGCACACATTTTGGGTCTTAAGTTAACTGTTAGTTATAACTGCAGAGGAAGAAAACACTAAATTCACACAGTTGAAGGATAAAGCTAGAAGTTAGTTTTCTGATACTGTCAACAATTCCACTTTAAAAGACTAAAACCATCATTGAAGTCTACGTAAAGCTTTTTTTTCCAACATAGCTGGCCTTAGATGGAGGAAGATCATGTCTTTATCTGTGAGTGAAGTCCTGATCAGGTAAAGGTGAACACTCAGGTGGTACCATGCCCATCCCTGACCCTAACCCAGCACTTGCTCATCGCCCGTGCACTGCTGTACATACACGAGTGAGAATGTACTCCCAACAGGAACTGGAGGTGAGGCGAGGCTTCTGAAGGACTCTCTGTACGGTGCTGAGACAAACCTCGTCCTCGCCCTCTCACCTGCAGGACGCGAAGGAAGCCCCGCCCACGCCCTCCTCCACGAGCAGCCATACACTAATTGATGTCACTTTGTACAGTAGAGCTCAGCGGTGGTTGTCAGTGCAGCTCTTTCTGGTTTTGTTGTAGCGATCACAACCCACACTTCAAGAATTGACGCTTCTTTTTGTCACTTGCTCTTCTGCAGAAACCAGGTGTATCAGTATTTGACCAGGAGCTTGGAGTTGTAAGGTTAAGTTTTCAGTTTAAGTGGCTTGAATGAAACCAATCTATCGTCTGATAATGAGACGTGTACCTGGATTCAATCGCCAATTTTAGCTAATTCTAGCTAATAGTTGTTAGCGCTACATTTAGCAACTTTAGCAGCAACCGTATGTTCAGATCAAAGGTGAATCAAAATTTGTTCCTTTTTGGGGAGTCTCAGCTTCACTGTAACTAGTCAGTTACAAAGACGCTTCACTCTGGCGTACTTCAGTAAGATAAACCAGGGAAAGAAACAAATTACTTGATTAGTTTCCATGAAATATCTACTAAGTTCGATGAAATATGAGGCTTGGATCTCATTTGTTATCCCTTAAAGCAGTGTTTGTCTCTGACTGTTTTTGAAGGAGCCTTAAATGACTCTTAGCCAAGACCTTTTTGAACCATTTTTATGCGCAATATTGTTAAAGAGGGGGTATTGTGCTTCCTTATATTTTAAACATCGGTATAAAACAACATTTCTGGATCTTCGTACTAAATTTGCAAAGATGTTCAAACCTCTATATGTCAAAATGTTGTAGAAATCCCTGAATCTGTCTGTCAAAATAGCACAACATCTCCACCAGACTAGCCACGGTGGCCAATCAGAGGAAAGGGGGTTTGTGGAGCTGGGAGCCTTAAAGAGACAGCAGCGAAAAACAAAGTGTTTCTGATTCAGGCTGAAATAAGAGTTTTCTAAAACAAAAACATTGCAAGTATGCTACTTCTGGGCACCAGGAAGGCGATGTAAAGCCTAAAACAGCACAATACCCCCTCTTTAATAGTCTTAAGAGGTGGCTGCAAAATAAATTCAACCGTTTCTCGGTTTGTCCAGTCTTTCTCAGCAGCATCAGTTCATCTTTAAGCTTTTTTAAGGCCAATAAGGTTGTCCTTTTAGACCCAAACAAGGAAATCTTTGAAAGTCTTTTCACATTATTATTTTTTATTTCTCTCTCTTAATGTATCTGCAGAGAAACTCTTACAACTCCAAGCTTTTAAACAAAGAAAAACCTTGCTGCTGTTCCCAAATCTGAACCATCCAAAGCTCAAAATTTCCTCAACAGCCACTTGACAACGAGATCCAAAAGGATCTAAAAAGAAAAAAAAAGAAATCTTCTCATTATGTGTTAAAGTTTAAACACTTTAAAGAGTTTCTGGGTTATTCAAAGGTTGAAAGAAGCATTTTACACAGAAAAACACGTTTTCACCTCTTTTAAAGTTTTTAAAATGCTGCGAAAGTCAGTTAGAGGAATAAATGTTGGAACTACAGGTTGAAGTAGTTGCAGATCTGCTGCCATCTCCGTTCATTGTGATATTTACTGTTGTGAAGATAATATTGAGCTGTAGAGTGATATGGTCGTACTGCCTGATGTGCATCATATCCAACATCGATCAAAGTCTTAGAAACGTGCCAACAAACTGGAACATTCCAGACCTTTTGAGCTAAAGCGGATTGGTTCTTAATCTGATCCGCTCTGAACGGAGGCTGTGCGTCATCGCCGCTGCTCATTCAGTCGCCACCGTCTGTTTGTGTTGTCGTTGAGAGTAAAACTGTAAAATCAGTGTAGGCCTCGATCGACTGTGTGCAACAACCTGCTGTTTGTTTCAAGCGTCTGATTCAGTTTGTGTCAGTGCAGTTCAAAGGCCAAAAACGCAAAGGACAAAAAGTATATTTATATCGTCTCATTGTGCACCTGTTTTTGTTCAGGTGTCTTATCTGAGTGTCACAAATAAAAGTGTTTTTAAAGCATCTGTGTCCTCACCTTGTGGTTTATGGTCCATGCTTTCACACCAAGTCTTTATTTTGTGCCGCTGACGTCTATTGACGGGGTCTAAATGAACTTGTCAATCAAAATCCAGCTCGTAAACTACTGTGGGTGAGAGCGGTGGGCTCTTTGGATGAGAGCTCAGCATGGATATGAGGAGAAGATGTGAGATGACAGAGACATAGCAAGACGCTGCAAGTCAGAAAAGTTCAGGCAGCTCACGCTCCAACTGAGGATGTGTCGCGGTAGTTCAGAGAGAAAGAGTGGCGCCATCGTGAGAAAAGACGACAGAGATCATGGAGAGGACCAAAGGATGGAGCACCAGAGATCAAAAAAAGTTTGTTTTGTCTGTTTTTTGGATCAAAAACAAGAAGAGAGATGTACAAGAAGAGAGTCCACTCTTCCTAGGTAGTTTTGGTGTTTACATCGTCAGAGGAAACAAGATTATTTAGGTCTTGACACTTGTTCAAGATGCTCTGAAAATGGCTGAGCCAATGAGTTAGAACAAAATTCTGAAAACTCCAGCCAAAGTGAAGATTTTAGAAAACTCCAGTTTCATGGTGTTGTGTAGACACCAGGAAATGGAGTTTTTCGGTTCCCATACGTCACAGCTGAATGACGGGAGCTCATTCTGATTGGCTGGCACAGGTTTCACGCCTGAAATACTGCGAGTTGCACTCATGGGCGGATTTGTCCGCTGCATGTGGACGAAAGTATATTTAAAAACAAATTAAGGGGGGTAATATTTGTTTTTGAAAATGTCTGACTATGAGTGGACAAGGCCTCATGGCTAAAATACACCGGATGTGCAACCATGCATAAATTAATTGCAGGGGAGATCAAGTGGGACCGGAAGTTTCATTTCATTTCATTTATTCATTTATTTGATGAGGACAGTGCACATCAATCAACAATTTCGATAAACACGTCATTGTAAATATGCCGGAATTAGCACAATAGCTAGTTTTCATCCGTTGTCCTAAGGCAGGTGATCAAACGGGAAGAAACAAAGTAAAATAACAACACTTATGAGGGGAAACTACCTAAAAACACCCACTGACTTTCCAAAAGAAACAGGCTGCGACAAAATCAGTTTGTATTGAGTTTGACTATGATGACAAACGGACATAATGAGCGGAGCCAGACCAGGAGGCAACAGGTTTGAGGTTTTACAGTCCAACATTAATGAAGAGAGACTTATCAATGCAGTGGGAAGTGCGGGAAGTCCGGTGGTCTGGTCTGTGACTCTAGCTGTCTGTCAGTCATGCAAATTGTTGGACTGAACACGTAACCGGTGTGAGTTGACAAATGCAGCAACAGAGTTGCACTGCAGACGTATCTTGTGTATTTCAGGTGTTAGTTTAGACCTCTTCATCCTGGTTTGGACCTTTAGGCTCAAGGGAGGAAGAGCTTAGGCACACAGATTGGAAAACAGACAACATGCTTGACTAAACAAGCATGTCAGTCACCTGCTTCATAGGCATTCAGTCGTTTGCATTAAAAGCTAGAAGTCTGAGGACTCCACACTCAGGCCTTACCTCTCCATCGACAACCAATTACATAACCAGGACGTCTTGGTCCAACCCCTGGCAGAGATGTTGGAGTCAGTTTCTAAACTGTTGATAGAAACCTATCAGGCGGCTTGCAGTGTCAACCTGTCACTCAAAGAGGCCACGCCCCCAAATATTCTAAACATTAGCATTACACTGTGTAATTTCCCAATTAACAACTCAAATAAGAAAAATGAACACCTGATCATGAATCGTCTATAACCCAACTGTGACAACAGAAAGCAAAGGTGTTAACATTGAGAAGCTTGGAATTTATGACCTATACCGCAGCCTGTCAACAGGGGGAGCTCTATAAATTTTGGCTTCACTTTCTGGGAGCTTTGTTTTGTTTTTCCAAACAATCCATGGATTGTATGGGAAGGGTAAAGGGGAGTGGCTTTGAATTGGTTGCAGTGTGCTATCCCACCACTAGATGTCACTTAACCATGATACTGCTCTTTGTGTATTTAAAATGCTAAAATAGATGCTACTTAGTTTTTAAATCATGACATTTATCCAAACACTATAGATTTAACTAACGTTGTTTTACTATTGTACTCGTATTATTGCTAATTTTGTGTATTATTATAGGTTACACACCTGCTTATTGCTTTTTCAGGTAATTTGATGTACTTTGCAGACTAATTCAACACCTCTAAAGGAACCATAATTTCATAATTAAATCCTTTTATTCATGTACTCAGGGTGAATGACTCATATTTTATAGGACGGTTTTATTTTTGTGGGATTCGATTTGTAAATAATCAACGCTCTTCTTTTACCACTGCAGTAAAAAAAAGGAAACACCTCCTGAACTCAGAGAGAAATGTGAGCTCACTGCTGATCTTTTCATGCTTGGCAGTCTGACACTAAAAAAAGCAGCAATTAAAGGTTAAATTTATGTAATTTATAATACATGCAAAAGAAATTCATACCAACTTAGCATTTAAAGAAGGACATCTTAAACCATTGACCTCCATTCAAAAAAGGCCGTAATCTGAGATTTTTTTTCCTATGTGTTTGTTTTATGTGGATTCAAAAGAACAGAGATTGAGGAAATGTTTTTTTAATAACTGGAAAAATTCACATGGTCTAATTTTATTTAACAAGCTAAACTTAATCTTTTTGGGAGGTTTTGATATTTAACATTCAGCGGTAAAATTGTAGTATTAATATTTGTTTATTGAGTAAATAAATCAATATTCTTCTTCCACAGAAGGAAAGGAGAAAAATCCACTCTGATTGGCCGATTTTGGCATCCACATTGTTTCCATCTTTTAGGTCTAAACATTAAACCCTCTTCAGAATCTATATTTAGGGCTCCACTTTGGTTTTTCAGAATAGATTTTGTGTTGTTTTCAGCTGTGAGTCCTCTCCCCCCGTGTTTCACCTGACTCCTGGAGGTTTCCAAAGGCGTCTGTTTCTGTGAGAGTGTCTGCTGGCTGCCGTCCATCAGCTGCAGCTTCTTTTCTGTCCTCATTAAAATGAGCATCGAGCCTTTTTCTGACAACAAAACGAGTCTGCTGCTGCAGCACGACCAACAAAACTGAAGACACTGTATCCAAACTTAATGGAACAAAAACAGACATGAACACCAGAGATGTCATTTCAGCTGATAAAAATAAATACACAAGATACTCAATGTCCAAATTAGGTGAAGCTTGATTTCTTAAAGCCAAATAATGAGCACCTATTGTTAAAAAAAAATCAAAACATAGATGAGATCAAATCCACAGACTGAAAACAGAAGCAGAATAAAAAGGTTTGATTGAAGCCGGTTTGGCCTGGAGACAAAAATCAGGGCAAAATGTAAACATTTTGCACATTTTACAGACACTGCATTATTTATACCATTTGTTCTCCTTTAATTCATAATACCTCATATCTTCACATGTTAAGGGGTGATTTCTTCTTAGGATAATTACACCACTTGTACCCTGACACGGTTAGATGTCGTGGACATGCTCATAATGAGACACATTCCTCCACACTCTGTATACGCTCTACTCTACAATTCCTCTATTTATTCATTTTTGCATTTATTATGATCACAGTTATTCTTTTTATCAGTAATGAATGTTATTCAATAAATGTTAGGTCTTCTGTGCAGGGATAACAAAGCAGAGAATAAAACTAAGACATTCAATTTCTGATCCTAACACTTCACTTATCCTAAAGACAGGGTGACTAAATGAAGGCATTTAAAATGGACTGTATATTTACACAAGTTAATATTGGCCCATTTCATCTCACACTGTGTTATATAATGATATATTTAATGTGATTTGCTGCATCACAAGTCAGGAGCTCGAATAGCAGGGCCCACTAAAGACTGAGTGTTGAGACATGCAGTAATACACACTAATAATTTATTCAAGGGATTAATCAAAAAAAAAATTAAAACTTTAGGAATATAAAAAAGCAGCATTTGGGCCTTTGAGCATGATTTTTCTATGGACACACACTTAAAGGATAGTAGGATACAGATGTGTTTTTCTTTTCTTTTCTTTTTTTTTTAAATAAATTTAAAATTAAATAACGTATTAGGGGAAGGATCTTTAAAAAAATATCCAAAGGAAATAATTCTTGTAATTTCTGCCAAGTTCTCAAAATGAATAAATAAATAAAAATGAAATGAAATAAATAATAAAAAAAATAAAAATAAAATATCAAGTAATAAAATATTTGGACAGCCAAAAAATGACGATACACATTTAATTGCTTAAAAAAAAATCTGTGGTGCTAGTTGGCTTTTTTTTTTTTTTCTTTTTTTTTTTTTCCAATATTTCAACAGCGAAGTAACTGAAATGCCCCACGAGCATTAAACGTTTCATTAACACGTGACGACTTAATCGCACGTTTAGCGACAAAATCTCAGCAGAAAAATAACACACATTTTTATTCATAAATATATGTATGTTTAAGTATTTTGGCGAGGTGGGTTATAGTCTAGTTTTACGACACAAAAGCTCTTTTTGCGGTAAAATTCTTCTAACTTGATTTCGTTTGAGGGCTATCCTTTATTTATCATAATCAGATGCTTATTCATTTATGTTTTTAACTCTCGAACATGAACTGGTCAGATTTTTCGTTTTGTGAAAAAAGGCCTTTTTCTGGTTTCAGTGAAATTATAAACTGGCAGATTTCCAAGAAGCGTTTTCAGAATTCAGTTACCTTTGAAATATAAAACATTTTTATTTTGTATTGTTCACTATGTCATGACTAATATGTCCAATTTAGGACATTAACAAAGACTCTGTGTTGTGGTTTCTGTGTCATAAAACCTTAGATTTCTCTCCGTGTCTCTCCATATTTTTTATTTGAACCAAATTTCCCACCAGTCTCCGTTTAAAATATGAGAGAACAAACGCGTCCCACACCGTCAGTCTCTGTGAATCATCCTCAGGACTGTGCGCTCCTATCCGCAGTTTTTACAGTCTGCCCTCTGTGCGTAAAGACTTCACAGCCGAAAAATGTGTTGAAATCAGAGCGCGAGTTCGTTCTCGTGTTTCTTCCTGAGCGGAGATCTATCAGTCTGTGTAAAGAGTCTTTTTTTTGCTGCAGATGGATTTCAGCATCTAAAAATCTGCTGCGTAAAAGAAAAGAGGAAAAAAAAAAGGCGCTGGAGTGAAAGTTTGAGAGCCAAAGCCCACCCAGGCTGAGATCGGTGACTTGAAATCCATTTCCCGTTCAATACCTCGATCCGTTTTCTGTCTCAAGTTCACCCTCGTGACAGCTCCGTCTTCTCTGAGGCGTGCGTAAAAGGGCTGGCTCTCAGGAGCGTCCAAAGCTGATGTGAAACTCTGACAGCTCCTGACCTTGCGGCCGCTGCGCGTCTACCGCTCAGCGATTAGAAAAAAATATGATGTCACGCGAAACCACAAGGAGACCTGGGATTTACCAAATACCTTCCAGTTGACCAGGAGTCCTGCCCAGTGAGGGACAACCTCCTCCTCCTCCTCTCCTCCTCCTCTTCCAGCGGCGACAAGTGCAGAGAATCGACGGAGGAGAATTGAGCAAATTATCTACTTTCCCGCTCTCCTTCCTGGACAGTAACGATCGGCAGGTCTCGGCTCTCCGCACGCCGTTATCGAGCGAGTCACGGCCGCCCTGATTGTCGTCGATAAGCGAGGGGAACGGGGCCGGAGATTCGGTGGGGGGTTCCCCGGCAGATGATGCCCTTTCCTGCGGGCCAGTGAGGAGCAGCTCCGACCCCCGGCTTCCCTCCAGCAGCTTCTCGTTGTTGTTGATGCGGAGGTGATGGACGGTCCTCTCCGCCGCCCAGCGGGGATCCTAGGCTCCCCTCCGGCTTCCGGGAGCCAGCCCGCGGGCTCCGACATGCTCACCTCGGGCGGCAGCAGCAGCAAGCCTCTCGCTTTTTCCATCGACCGGATTATGGCCAGGACTCCCGAGCCGAAGTCGATACCTCTCCCCAGCTGGTTCCAGTCCACTCCCGTGGGGAAACCCGACGCGTGTCCGTCCTCACTGCACTGTATGATCCCTCTGGTGCCGCTCGGATACGAGTCGGGACACCGGCTCAGCATTACCGGACTGGATCCGGGCCACCTGGACGCGTCTTCTCTCGGCGCGCCTGCAGACCTGTTGGGTTTCGGTCTGAACTATAAGAACCAGCAGGAGGACTCTGGGAGCCAGAGCGGCCAGTACAAACTCTTCAGACCCCGGGTGGTGAACCAGTCCTCCTTCCCCGCCACCATGGGCACCGTGTGCTACCTGAACTGCAGCGGGGACGGCGGCGCTTGCCCACCCCCGGCCGGCCTGATGAACCTGCACCCCATGGCCTCGTACCTGCTCAGCGCGCGGCACAAAGCCTTCATGGCCGAGAAGAGCAAACCGGGCCTGCAGCAGGCCGGGGAGCGGTTCCCGGTGTCCGGGATGCAGGCCTTCAAGGAGCTGTCTCAGAGTCAGATCCAGCACTACATGAAGGAGCGGGACCACATCCTCTCGGACAAGATCTTCAAGAGCTCGGCTGCAGCAGCCCGGCTCAGCGGATCCTGTCCCGGCAGCAAACCCAAAGTGTTCACCTGTGAGGTCTGCGGGAAGGTGAGGGCACCGTTTCTGACGGTTCTTAAAATCCAGACTGACCCAGATCAGAGAAAGTGAAATCATAAAGGTCAAATCAGAGGTTTATCATTCAGATTCTTCCGGGTTTATCTTTTCTTGGTGAATTAAAAAAAAACAATCTAGAAGTCTCAATTTCTAACTCCCAGTTCAGATAATCCTTTTTTAGAAATTAAAAGTGAAATAAAACGAATCAGCAGGAGATTTCGATGTTGGTGATTATCGGTAGTTGGACGTTAGAGTCCTCAAATTAAAACCATTAAACTGATCTTGATCCCCGAGTGTGTGTGTGTGTGTGTGTGTGTGTGTGAGAGAGAGAGAGGAGGAAGACAGTGAGTGTGTGTGCTGGGAAACTCGCAGTTAGACTCAATATTTTTTTGTGAATAAACAGAAATTTCAGAAAATTTGCACAATGAACTAAAAACAAATTCCACTTTTTATGAACATTTGATGCTTGTGGAAGTTTGATTTTCTTCTTCTTTTTTTTTTTTTATTAGAAATTAAAAGAATGTTTTTCAGATTTAACGTGAAATCGATTCGAAATAAATAGAATAAACTGACAGACAGAAAAAAATATATACACTACATGTTTTCTTTTTTATTTTTCTCAAAAAGAAAAAAAAGCAAAGTCTACTGACTGCAGATCTACGCTTTATTGTAGAAATGCTTGAAGTAACAGGCACCATGTGTTTGATTTATGATTCTTGATGTTAAGATTAGGCTTTATTAAGAAAACTCATTAAACACTAAATCTAAGACTAAGAGATAACATGTGCTGTTAATAATTTAAAATGTTGTACAGGAACATTTGACATTTCTCTAATTCTATGAATTACCGCCCACCCTTGTCCTTTTATTGGACCTGAATAAGCAAACCTGTCAGAGGTAATAACACATAATAATCTTCAATCTGGGACACTTGAAACTGATATTAGCGGAGGTTTAACTGCGGATTATTTACAGTTTGTGATGTTTTAGGAAGCAGAAGGCCAAAATAAATCACTGTTATTCATATTTTCACCTCCAAACGCGCCCCTTTTTTAATTGATAGAGTAAAATAAACCAGTAGAAGTGGTTTATTTTTCATATATTACGGTAGAATAACTGAGAAGCAAAATGACAAATTGCACAATCAGTAGTTTTCATGTTTTAATGCTTCATGTGTTTTTGTATCTCTTTATGTTTTTGTGTTTTTATGACTGTATAACCTAATAAAGGCATTGTCATGTCATGTTTTCTCTCAGGTGTTTAACGCGCACTACAACCTGACACGCCACATGCCCGTGCACACGGGCGCGCGACCGTTCGTGTGTAAGGTTTGTGGGAAAGGATTCCGTCAGGCGAGCACGCTGTGCAGACACAAGATCATACACACTCAGGTAACACTCACACACACACACACCATTTCTGATCTAAAAAAAAAAAAAAAAAAAAAAAAAAAAACATGTTCATATTTACGTCATTTTCCTCCATGTTTGATTTTTTTTCTAGCCCGGAGCAGCAACGATGTTTCTTTTTTTTTCCTGATAAAAAAATTATGTAATATAAATTAAATTTTCTCTGGTTTAAAGCCTATTTATTGAAAAAGAGACATTTTTATCATAATAAAAGTTGAAAAAAATTCAGGACGTTAACAGGTCGTCTTTTCCGCCCAGTAAGAGACCTGTCAATTAATGAATGAGTGACAGATGTAATTTCCAATTATGTTTTCGTATTAGTTGTGGGAGGGACTTTTGATTAGTTATGCTCATCGTTTATGTCGATTTATCAAAGCACCAAAGATCAAGAGCAAAGCCTTCATCACAAAGTCGAACAGAATTTATTAAATCGCTCATGAGAAGAAAATGTATCCAAATTATTTTAATTAGACTCCCCAGCCATTATGTCGTTGAAAACTGGCATTTTAGGTCAAAAGTAGGCTCGTTTTTTTATTCATTTTTTATTTCTTAGTGTAATTTTGGTGCATATGTTTTCATGTTTCCTTTACACCCATCGGGTATTTCTTCATTTGTCTGTTTAAAAAATACGTAACCATTGTCATGAAGCCAAATTTGGCAGATATATTTATAATTATTAGTAAAAGTTGATATCTGATCAGTTTTTATTTTTAGAAAAGATTAGACTTAATTTTGAGGAATCTGATTGGTTGAAAGGGAGAGCCTCGCGCTGCTCTGTCCGTCTGTTTGTGGTGTTTGAGCTCCTCCTGTGGCGCCAAGCCGACACTCCTTTATCACAGAAACACAGAATCCGTCTGAAATATTCCCACACTGATTTATCAACTGTTCTAATCTTCAAGAAATATCAGCAAAATCCTTAATCTAATCTTTTAATGTTTTGGTAAAGCTGTGCAGCTGTGTCTTGGTTCATGTAACTGTCAAATATCGTCTTTAAATTTATTATTATTTTTTGGTTTGTTTTGGTTTCGTGACGACTTTTCCTCCTGATTTTTTTTTTCATTTTGTTGGTTTCGTAGGAAAAACCGCACAAGTGTAACCAGTGCGGAAAAGCCTTCAACCGCAGCTCCACCCTCAACACGCACACGCGCATCCACGCGGGATACAAACCTTTCGTGTGCGAGTTCTGCGGGAAAGGATTTCATCAGAAAGGTGAGAAAATATCTGGAAATTACCTTGCTGTGTGTCAACTTTTTAACTGGAAAAAATGCAAAATGCTTGTTTCTCTTCTTTAACTTCTTTGACTCCTCCACACCAGCCCAGGCCTCTGTTACTTTTCTATGTTGTTGATATTTTCTGGACTAAAAAACAATACATGAGAAAAATTACAACTAAAATGTAGCATTAAAGGAAATAATTATAACTGAATGTGACCAGAGAAAGATTCCAAATTCAGAGTTTGTCAAAAATAAAATATTGTTCATTATGTATGTACTTAGATAGATAGATAGATAGATAGATAGATAGATAGATAGATAGATAGATAGATAGATAGATAGATAGATAGATAGATAGATAGATAGAATACTTTATTGATCCCCGAAAGGAAATTCATGATGTCAATGTCAATGTCAGTTTTATTTATATTGCACATTTTATAGGACAAGCCAGACAAAGTGCTTTACATGAAAAAAATATAATAGAGTAAAAAGCTACAAGTAAGACAACATTAAAAGAGAAACATACAATAACAACAGTAAAAAAAAGAGTAGCGTACACAAGTAAAAACAAGTGACTAACTCAACCAAAGGCAAGAGTAAACAGGTAGGTTTTAAGGTGGGCTTGGAAAGAGGTGAGCCTGGGTGTTTAAAATATAGCTTCACTCTTGTGTATTATCTAATAACAGTTTACTGAAAGAGAATTTAATATCTGACCCTAAAATCTACTGGGATAATAACTCAGATCTGGCTGAATGTCTCTACATCAGTCCATTTCTTTACTTCCTGTCCTGATTGGGTATACAGCAGAGGAGTGGAGGGTAAGGAGAAGCAGGACGGGTCAGCAGCCAATCAAAAGACAGATATTTAGACATTTAACAAGACACACACTGAAAAAATGAGAGCGACTAATTTACCTAAAGTGCATGTCTTTGGGAGGAAACCCATACACAGGAAATAGATTCACACTCCATGAGAAAAGGCCTCCACTCGCTGGTGGAGACAATTTACAAAAAAATACAGGGAAAGTGTGAAAGTGTTAGTCTGAAAAGTTTCAAACATAGAGACTGGAGGGTGACAGCTTAAAGAAAAAAAATGTACCGCCCGCATTGACGACACCTTGAGTTCAGAGTCTTCTTAAAAGCTCATTTGCAGCAGCGAGAGGAAGCTGATTTTCACTTCAGGTGGCAAACCCACTGAGAATGTGACCTCCTACAAGTAATTTGATGTGCATATTATAAATAAAAAAAGCTTTAAGTAGAGACCAGCTTTTAATTTGGACATAAATCCAGCTTCGCTTTCAGCACTAAGTATTAAACTGCAGAGGCTGCCTGTATTTTAATCTTCCATACAAACTGTTGATGCAGTTGTGTTATGCAACTTTTTGCTGTGTTACTAAAAACCCTTAGTTTACTTTTAGTTTGGTGTGTTGGAAATAGTAATGCAGCTTCACCAGGACATGAAAAATTTTGTGAAATGTGCACAGATTAACAATTTAAATGTAATATTGTGGGTCTAAAGCTCACAGATGTAAACAACCTTTCAAAGCTCTCATTTTCCGATTCCTCTTCCTCCTCCTGCAGGAAACTACAAGAACCACAAGCTGACGCACAGCGGGGAGAAGCAATTCAAGTGCTCCATCTGCAGCAAGGCATTCCACCAGGTGTACAACCTCACCTTCCACATGCACACACACAACGACAAGAAGCCCTTCACCTGCCCCACCTGTGGAAAGGGCTTCTGCAGGAACTTTGACCTGAAGAAACACATCAGGAAGCTGCACGACCCGGCTGGCCCGCAGTCGCCCCCGCAGGCCTAAACACTGCTGCTCTGTTTTATCCCAAAAAAAACACCAAAAACCCTCTTCAGGTCCTCCTGTGGGGCCCTGACAGGCCTGGAACTGAACTGAAACTCCTGGTCTGCTGAGTCCTGAGGATGTCAGGGTGAAGATTTTAACTTATCTTGGAACTTTTACCCCCAAAGTAGAGCTAATCCTTCTCTGATGCGACTGAATTTGGCTGTATGCCTGATCTTGTTTTTCTCTTTGCATAATCATTTAATTCAACTCTTTTTGGGCGTTTAAAATTGTTCAAACTCAACTACTAGAAGCTGAGATATCCTGACCTTCATTTCATCTAACCATTCAGACAAGAAATATGCAGATTTATCCTCTATATAGGATTTAAATTGTGCTAAAAAGAAAGGTTTAAAAGGAAATGTGTGACAGTATTTCTAAATCTGCCCTTTTTTGACCTCAAAATCCACTCAGACGAAGTTTTCTGCAGCAGAACTGATGAAATCCAACAGTATTTGCATAATGTCACAGTAAATTTTGAAGCTTAGAGGTGTTAATTTGTCTCACTTGAATGTGAGCAGCCTTTAGAGTCATGCCCTCAAAGTTTGTTGAATTTGGAGAGAAACTTCAGAGATAGCCCGTGTATGAAATCCCCTGCCTGCATCCTCAATGTGACCCGGAAGAAACCCAGAATTAAACCCTGTCCTCGACTCCTCTTGGGCCTGTTGACCCCAGTCTTGACCCCTCATCTTGAACTTGACCCTGCAAACACATTAGGATGCTCCCTCACCCCTCCAGGCCCCCCTGCAGTGCCCCTTTCTGACCCCTGACCTCTGACCCTGAAGCTGGCCTATAACTGACCCAAGGAAACCTCTCTGGCTCTGGCTGTGACGTGTCTGACACTCTGGACTCATTGTGGAGTGAGGACGAACTGAACAAAACTGAAACTTTTCTCCAGTTGTTGGCCAGTTATCTTGAAAAACAGCTAATTATTCTATCGTAAGTCCTGACGCGTTTCATCAATTTTCCGTTGCATCTCAGGATGTGAGATTGATGAAGACCGGAGATGTTGCAGAGGTGAAACACATTTCTGACTGAATTCTTATCTACGTTATGTGCGTCGCAAAATGTTAAAAATAAAAGTCTTGAACTTGGTGAATACTTTGACAAATTAATTTCAATCTGGAGACCCCATCATCCATGACATCCTGGTACTTTGAAAATGATTGTACTTAAGTGCCCTGGTGTGCAAATCACATTGAACAGTTTTTTTTAGCCTGTAATACTTAAACATAAACACCACAGGAAAATCATGCAGACAACTGAAGCCAGCACATGTAGAACAGAATTTATCAACTCTACTGCATCCATCCATTCATCATGAATTTTCCTGGCTTTTACCCTGGGTTAGTGTTTCTTTGCGGCTGCTGGGAAAAATTCCAAAGTTGCGTTCACACATGCTGATCGCCTGAATGAAATCTGGAAATCCTCAGAAGTTTTGTGCACATGTGAAAGGGGACCAATTCTGTTGAAGTCGTTTGTTTTTCCTTCAACTTTTTTACCTGCTGTCACACATCAGCTCCTGACCTCTTTCTAAAAACGTTTCCTGACATCTATCTGGAAAAAGTCCTGATAAAGTTAGGGTTAAAATTCTCATGTTTGAGTTCACACATGAGCTTAAATTGGAAAGTTTCAGGAGTTTTGTGCATGTGTGAAAGGTACAGAAAATGATTTATTTTTCACCATTTTGTCTGAGAAAAAAGTCAGAATTCTTACTTTAATTTCACAATTATGGCTTTTTTATCAGAAAAAAAATAGTAATAAAAAATAGGACTATTTTTCCCTGTGGCCCTAATCTCCTTCCGTAGAAAGGAGACGCAGTCTAATTATGTTTTTTTTTTAACATAACTAGAGTAAATGTGTTTGCCAATACAGCAAGATAGAGATATCAGGTTTGCGGTTGAAGTGGCCACAATAGGAAAAAAAAAACTGCCTCAGGAAGCCAAAATTTTGATATTGTGCCAAAAAAGTCTTGTTTGTAAAAGTTATCTTGTTCAAATAAGACAGTATCTTGTGTAAACAAATGAACTGTCTTGTGTTCCGTAGCTTCTGTGCAAAAGCCTCCATATTTTCTGGAAAAAAAACGTGACGACAAAACCTCATTTGCACATTCTCATGGGAGCGCAGTGGTTAGCGCTGTTGCTTCACAGCAAGAAAGAACAAGTTAACTGTGATGGGTGCAAGGAGTGAGCTGTTATCTTGTGCACAACTCTCGTTATTGTCTTCACATGATAATTAAGATAATTAACTTTAAGAAAAAAGATGGTTAAATGAAACTGTTACAGCAGCTCTAGTCTCTTTGTAGTGAATTATGTCTTTGTTGCTTTAGTGGTTGGTGTGAATCATGACCCAACAAGGCTTAACACTGGAGAAAAACAGTCAATTCGGAGCACTAAAAAAAACACTCAGGCATTTTTTAAATAACTAATTTACTAAGTGTCTCACAGAGGCAGCAAAATAAAACAGGCAGGTCACAGAAAATCAAAAGTGAAAGCCAAGATTGAGGAACGTTCAAGTACAGGCACGCTGATCAGGCCAAAGAAGTGAAAAAGAGGTTTGATGAAGAAGAACACAAAATAATAGAGACAAACATCCAAATACTTCAATTAGCCTCCAAAATGTTTGAGTCAAATATTCATGACATCCAATTTGACCCAATTCTGTTTGTTTCCAATCTCATAAACTGTCTTTTTACTACAAAACTGTCTTCACTGTTGGTACAAATTTGGATTTTAACAACAATAATACTCACAAAAACAGTGAATTAAGTCGTATTAAATCTAAACACCAGTCCTGCTCTCTGTAGCTTCACCTCCACATCTCTGGTCCCTCAATCTGTTCCTTTTGTTAATTTCAGTCTCAGGATTATTGTAAAAAGGAGTGTTTTAACATATTTATTTCAAATTGTACCGCTCTTATGGGAAAAAATAGTTTCTTGTCACAATGGAGCTTCATTTTTTTTTTTCCAGACTGCAGATGTTTACGGAGGAAAAAAGTAATGAATAAAACCAACTGTGTCTATCTGCCTCTTAAACCTTGATTGTTCAAGTAAAGAATAAGAAATATGAATTTATCAGTCGTCATTTAACTACTTTTTTAGTGATTTAACAAAAGTCATCAACTTAAAAACAAAACAAAAATTAAGTCATGAAAGCAAAATTGAGAAAGGCTCCTTTAAAGTTTGTGTTGATTATGGCGCCCCCTGTGGACAAACATTTAATTATTGTCTTTTTTGCTGATTTTCTTTGGTATATCTTTTACAGTGGCCTTTAAAAACAAGTATCCCATTTTTTTTCTTTCTTTTGACAGTAAAACATTATCACCTATCAAGAATCCGTGCCAACAGTTTTTTTTTGTTTTGTTTTTTTTTAAGAATAGTTTCTGCAGTAACTCTAACTTAAATCACTGCGTTATCATTTCAGGCAAACTAAGCATGTTTTATTCAATCTAGCTGCTAATGTTTATTTAGATATGAATTTATTTAATTATGTATTTATTGATAGGTCATAAAGTGGCACCTGTGTTAATTTTGGTCTGCTAGGTAATGGTTAAACCACTCCTCACAGAAGCTTTACGGTCATAAAAATAAAATATTGCTCAAGTTTGAAGATGCAGTGTGTCATATTAAGCAAAATTTAGAGGAACAGGCTTGGTTTTTATCTCATAATTAAGCAGGTTATTTTGATTTGGTTGACTTAGAAAATCTTTGGCATCTCCATTGGGAGCCCTAATACTGTAATTTCTACACATTGTACCTTTAATGTCAATACGGTAATTTTTGGGAACCAGCTTGTTCATCTAACTTCATCCCAAAAGCATGGAAGCAGATTTTTATTTTATTTTTTTTAAACTAAATGTATTTCAAAAAGGAAAATGAAATACACAACTTCAGAACTAAGAGCCAACTAATTTAAAGTCAATGTTGGCTTGACTGCCTTTGTAAAACTTAATAAAAAATGGATAATAATAATAATAATAATAATAATAATAATAATAATAATAATAATAATAATAATAATAATAGATTTAGTCTTTATGTATAACCAGTTCAACTTAAAGTGAAGGTTAATACAGTGGCAAAATGGTAAAAGAAAAACGCTGAAACAAAGCTACTGTCAGATAACTGAGGTATTTTTCCACGCATGTTCATGTTGAAAGGGAGAGGGCCGTTCCTCCAGATCTGAAAGCTGATTGGCTGAAAGTCTTTAGTACTGCCCGGATGTGTAAACACTCGGATGTCTTTAATCTCCTTGTAGACGTACAGGAAGACGGTACATACTTTGTTAGAGATCTACAGAACTCGTGGATGGGACTTCCATGAAACGTAGCGGCATAGGAGCGCTGGATTTTTCATATGTGCAGCCTGAACAAGGGGTGACATCCTCTCAGCTCCGCCTTTAAGAATTCAGCAACTTTCTTACACTTTATTTCTTGTTTGCTGGAAAAAAAGACATGGGTGAAAACTGTAGAAACATCGATACTAACATGCCCGTTCCTGAGGGGCTGTGGCCGCCCACACAGGGTGACCTGGCGACAGAAACGACTTCACCACAGCCTGAGGTATCCTCAGGAGAGATTCCGACCATTCCACAGACGTCAATATGGACAATACCGGAAACTGGTGTGTTGCCTTCAAAATAAAACATTACTTTTCTCATTAAACCACAATTTCAGTTTTGGGAAATGTATACTTGACTGATCCTCTCTGGGCATCGTTGTGTTTGTTTTACGGAACACGATTTCTGCTTTAAAAGAGTCCCAAAAGCCTTTCTTTTATCCAGCATGACTCCATGTTAAATTTATTATAAATACTGTGCTTATCACTACATTCTAAAGAGAAATTAGACTAATTTCAGTCCTGTCTTAAATGTTGGAACATGATGTTTGCTTTAGTTTCTTCCATCCCCTCTTGGAAAAATTCTGGTGAAGCAAAACAAAAATACAAGCAAGCCAATAAAACTAAAGAATAGGATCATCAAAACATTAAATGAGAGTATAAAGTTTGTATATATCTTAATAGTAATACATTTTAACAAAAAGGTTATAGCACAAAATAATATAGTACCAGTAAAAGAGATTTTTATAATAATTAAGCTTGTAACACATTTTAATAAATAGTTTATGATGAAAACTCACATGGCTTTATTCCGGGTACGTTATTATCATTTTTACAAAGTTAAAGCACAAGATAAAGCAGTTTATTTTCTACACTAGTTTGTAAAGGTGGACCCATACAATTTTGGCATTTGCTTTTAAAGGTTGACCACTACCAAATTTAAATTTATGGTAATGAGAAAAAATCCTGGGTGAATGAAGACTGAAATGAAAAAAAAAATCCAGAAATAAGCACTAGTTTAACTCCAAAGTCTCATTAAAATGTTTAAAAATTTTGGAAATTTGCTCAAGATTTGGGTTTTATTTTGAAAGTCACACCGGAAAAAGATCACCCTACCCCGTGGGTGTATGTGTAAAACAGATCCGTGTGAAGTTGAAGCTCCTCTCACCTCTGAGTGACTCTCCGGTGTTGTCGGTGAACCGTCGCCACATTTACCCGTCAGGAGCTGGCGTGGTGAACACGAACCGGTCACAAAGGTGAGTTTGAACCACGCGCCGCAGGCGATCGATCACTGTATCGATCAGTTGATTAATGTTTATGAGAGCCGTGCTCGAGTGCCACAGAGGTGAGCAGATCCCCGGAACTAACCCATGTGGTTACAGTAGGAGTGGGATTTAATCCACACAGACAGCAGCAGGCTCCATTCATACATCTACAGCTTCAGGTTTTACGTTCCTGTTGCACTTAAACAGGCAAAAATAAATATATTTACCTCTAGATACTCACAGTTAAAGCTCACCATTTGTTTGGTTTTTCCTCTGGCAAATTAATGGGGTTCAAGTTTACTTTTCCACCTGTTGCTGTTTCACTGTTAGCTCCCAAACTGGAAATTCAGGAGCCCTCAAGGGCGAGATTATAGCCGTGAGGGTCTGAAGGAAAAGTTGGAAGTGCAAATATGTGCTCTAAAGCAAATCTCGATTCTGATTGGTCACTGCACAGCAACGGTCTGTTACTTCCTGACAGCCAACCGTTACTCCGTTGTCATGGCTAATGATGGACTCACTGTGTCTGATAAAGTGTAATTAATGTGCAGGAAGCTAATTTTGATGATTTGTTTAGTATGAGAAGTCAAATTAGGAAGGTCATTGACTCAAACAGAGATATACATTAGCGAGGCATACTAAATGACAGATACACTGAAAATAAAGTATCAGATTCGGACAGTGACAAGGCAGAAAGAACTCAGCTAAAAGCTAAATTAGCTCATTTGAAAAGGGCTACGAGTTACCCTGAAACTATCTAGAAACACGTACCAAATTATAGCTTAGCTCACAAATAAATAAGTTGGATAATTTGTCATGCTCTCCTATACACCCTCTTGTGATTTCACCCAGTAGCCTATTAGCGTAAATTAGCATTGTGACTGTAAATAAGAAAACTGCTAGCTTGGTTTAATCTGAAAACATCAAAACAACTTGAAAAGCACCTTTGAGGCTAATTATTCATTAGTTAGCATACCATAAGGAGTCTTTGCTGGTTGTTTGACATTTGAACTATCTTTAAAATTGCCATGTTTGCTTTTTTGAAGTCTTGTAAAGGTTAAACAAACAAGTTAAAATATGCTAACACTCTTTTTATGTTGGATGGTGACAGCTAAGCTTTGCTACATGCTATCCAGACCTTTTCATTATCCAATTCTTAGATTTTCTTGCACATTTTTGGTTTCCACTATGACAGCCAAAGCTGGATTCAGACAATCATACACCTGGACACTTTCATATTTTCTAAGTCTTTCCCCATGTTTTGTGTTAGCATAGGTTAGATAAGGAATTAGGAAAACTTTGAGCCTCTCAACACAATTTCCTCAGTCACCAAACTCTTGTTTACATTAACAATTTTCCAGAAGCTGCTCCAGTGCGGTGTTAATGGTTATATGAAGTGCTGTTCAGTTATGTTCATGTTTAAAAGTTTGTTTTCCCAATCTGTCAAAAGCACCTGCATGTCAGCAGCTCTCTCCCAGCAGCAAACCTTAATTAAGCCACACCTCCTCTAGACTGTCAAAAGTGTCACACAGGGCAGCACTAATATTTGCATTATCCTGTATGGAATACTATCAGTAGCTTCTAATGTTAAGCAGTTTTTTGTCACTGGTCTAACGCCTTGACATGTTGCCATCATCAGTGTGAGGCTCGGGTCTTTGTCCTGAGCAGGGGGGGTGAAGTCATGTTCAGACTCCTCAGTCGCCAAGGTAAGAGGGCGCAGAGCTGTCTCACAGGCCAGCGGCGCTATGAGCACCACAGGGCCATCATGGCCATCCGCCGCGAGGACGTCAACCCCTGGGAGAGGAGGGCGCCACTGGCTCCGCGCCATGTCAAAGAGCTCACCAATGCAGGTGTAAAAGTCCTGGTCCAACCGTCCAACCGCAGAGCCATTCATGAAAAGGTGAGCCACAGGGACAATGACGATTCAGTGTTGCAAGCCATTCAGATACTATGCCATCATATCGTTCTTGTGCAACATCCCCCATAGGAATCATTTAGGTCATCTCTCAGCTGTCTGATTGTGCCTGTGTTTTGTTTCAGTACTACATGAGAGCCGGAGCTGTGATACAGGAGGACATATCAGAGGCGTCTCTGATCATTGGGGTGAAGAGGCTGCCAGAGGAGAAAGTCATTCCCAGGAAGACGTATGCGTTTTTCTCCCACACCATCAAGGCTCAGGAGGCAAACATGGCGCTGCTGGACGACCTGCTGATGAAGGTGAGAGGTTCTTTTAAGTTTCCTCTCACTTGATCTCCAAATAATGTATGTCCCATGTAGTGACTGGTCACTGTCTTAGTTTGCAAGCAAAGTTATCACAAAAGAGCATCTGGAGGGCTACTCTTCATCATATTTTTGTCTAATAAACAATTAAATAAACATTTAAATGTTTCAAAGGATTTGTATGTTGAAGAGGAATTCTCTTACATTCTGTTGCACTGAGATGTACTTTCACCTGTCAGGGGTCGTATTTTTTTCAGTTCTTGACAGGCTCAGATTGTTTCACAACATGAAAGATGAACCTTTTTTTGTTAATGAGTGACTTTTTAAATCAAAATCTTCTGTCATGTTGCTGTCTTCAAACCAAGGACAGAGCCAGGATTACAGCTTTGGGTAGGCCAGACAAATTTTTGCAGGGCCTTGTAACACCACATTATGTAATAACGGCCCAATATGTAATAATGTAATAAATTTTCACTTCATTATGTAATAACGCTGCACTTTGTAATAATCTGCCACATTTTGTAATAAAATTCTTGAATCCAATGTGTAATAAACTTTGCCGCATTATGCAGTAAGTTCTTACATATTTCATCACTTATTACAAAATGCGGGTTCCTGTACGTAATAGTTAAGAACTTATTACATGATCTGGCAAAGTTTGTTACATATTGCGTTAAAGAATTTTATTACAAAATTCAACACATTATTACCAAATGTGGTATTTATTACATAATAAAGTGAAAATGTATCACATTATTACATATTGGGGCGTTATTACATAATGTGACGTTACAGGCCTTAAGTCACAAAAGTTTGTAGATTGTTAATTTAATTTAAAAAAATGACTGAAAAAACACTACTGTTACTATATCTGGTTTTAAATCTACAGTCTTTCCCATGATAATGTTCTGACCCCTTCCACATGAGGCTGAATGGTTCATAGCTCAGTTATTTATTTATTTATTTTTTCCAACAGGCTAAAAAGGTGACAAACATGGTTTATTTTACAAAGACGGCACATCTAACACTAACAAAACGAATGTGAAGTGACAATATTCTACAATTCTCTTTTTAAACTGATTAAAACAAATGAATAAATGAAGATTAAAAGAAATGTTTAGGGTGGGCTAGGGACCTTTGGGCCCACCCATAGTGCTGTCCCTGCTTCAAACCACCAAAATTCATTGGGGAAAGTTGAAATTTTACCATAGCCACGCAGAAGCTGCTGGTCTAACACCCCAATAAACAGTGATTTAAAATTATTGTTCATCTCCTGTAAGTAATATACTTCAGCTACATCAACATCTTTAAAAACAAAGTCATAAAGTATAAAAAAAATGGCAGCCCCTCTTGGTGTTAAGTCTTCTTATCAGATGCGAGGCAAGGAGAGCAAACATTAGGAGGCAAGACATCAAAGCATTGTTTGATGAAGTTTGTGTTGCATGCAGATGTCTTTGCTGTTGTCATCTTAAAAATGTTCCTCCTTCCTCAGCCTCGGACTTCCTCCAGCTTTGCTCTGGTTGCGTGATTTAATTTTCCTCACCTGCTCGTTTGCAGCAACTTTTAGCTGCACATCAGCATGAATTAACTTGGACTTTCTTATTATGGGGCTGGAATGAAAAAGTCCAAGTAAAGCCCAGATGGACTTTGAAATATTGAGGAGTTTTGTGCACATGTGAATACAGTTAGAGGATTAAACAGGCAGTGGGACAACAGTCTTTAACGTGGTAACTTATCATAGACTTTCTAAAGAGTTTGATGGCTCTCTATCTATTTACAAAAAGCTCTCTAAACTGTGATGACATTATTTTTCTTTTCAGGAAGTCCGTCTGATCGACTATGAGAAGATGGTCGATGCTAACGGCTACCGCATCGTAGCATTTGGACAGTGGGCCGGTGTTGCTGGTGAGACAACATTTCTGCTGTGTGAAACTAATCTAACAGTGTTTCCCTCTGAAACACTTTTAAATGAATCATCCAGACTTTAATAATTTGGTCAGTCTGACCTAGAGCTGTTGAGTCAGACGTGTGCTGACTGAATCCAGCATGTGCAGAGTCACAGCTGGCATGTGGAGCGTGCTGCATGTGTCTGGAAAGAGTGTAACTGCAGGTCCATGTTTTGTTTCTATCTTTGGACCTTCTTACTCACTCCTGAGGACACACGTGTGAGCGTACAAGTGAAGTTTGTGCACATGTGAAGTGACACACAGGCTTGTTTTGGTAGTGTGAAAGGTTCTGGCATTCATTCTGTTGGTCTTCTCAAATGACATTGAAGCACTCTTAGTTTTTTATGAATGGGAATACAGGTTAGCCTTCAAGCAGTTAGCGACTTTCCCACGTCATTCCCCACTTTCATCCAGTTTCCTGCTCTATTAACTGTCCTGTCCTCTCTAATGAAGGCACAAAAAAGCCACACCTCAAATTTCAAAACTTGAATCAATGTGTGATCAAGGTAGAAGTCAAAAAGTATGTTTATTTTTGTGAACTAGCTAATTTCTTGTTTTCTTTCCTGCAGGAATGATCAACATTTTGCACGGTCTAGGGCTGCGCTTCCTGGCTCTGGGTCACCACACTCCCTTCATGGTAAGAAAAGTGACAGCCGGCTCAAAGTCACTGACAAGGAATGGAAGAAGACAGGGAGTTACTGCAAAAAAACAACAACAAAAACACCAATTAATCTGCAAAAAAGTGAATGAATGTTTAATTCAGTAGTGTTAGCATCTGCACATAAGTAGACAATCAGCTCCTATGGTCTGAAATGTCTGTTCTTAATTATTTGAACTCTTAGGAGTGTTTCAACCAGGAAGTACAAGAACTTTTAGTTTCTGGTAAAACTTTCCCAGGAACTAAATTGCTCCTGTAGCCCACTGTTTGTCTGCGTACTACAGCAGACTGAAAAACAAATAGGTTATGCAAATCAGGCCAGTGATGTTACAGGTTCAGCTCCCAGGCTCCTGGACTTCTGGAAATTAAGTATGGCCCTTTTTCAGGGGTAGATCAGTTACTCCAGAACTAAATTTAAGGCCTTGTTCCTGCAGTTAAAAAGCACATAGTTCCTAGAAAAGTCCCTTGTTCCTGGGGAAAGTTCTGCAGTTGAAAAGCATGTTGTGTTCATAATGAGGTCTAAAATGCTGTTCAATGTTTTGAATCACCATCAGAGTGAAGTCTGTCAGTGGTAAAAAATATTTTGCACGTTGTTAATTTTTTTTTAACTACTGTTTTTTTAATTCAAGCTTTCACACCAGCAACGTTCTTTCGCTATTGCAACTTTTTTTTTTCCTGGACTGAGGTCAATTTTTCCAAAGTTTCGCTTGCAATGAGTACACATCTGACCAATCAAAACGCTCGTTGTTGACACATCACATACCAAAACATTTAACACCTGTTTTTTTTACGAAAAAAGACTAAAAGACTACAAAAACATAAAGCTGTGGGGATTGATTATGATTCTTCCAAATTTTTCGCAATTTTGTGCTGTTTATTCGCGTCTCTGTTGGTTTGCAAAAGCCTTAATGCTCAAAAGATGACATCACTCCCTGAACAGCAATTAATGTTACCAAACTTAATTGTTTCTATTGATGATTGAAAGCCAGTATTAATTTAGAGATAGGAATTAGTTAAGTACAGACAGATACAGAAAGAAGCCAGGGCATACCAACACCCCATCCCACCTCCTCTTATCTCTCTGCTTTCCTCAGCACATCGGCATGGCTCATAACTACAGAAACGTCAGCCAGGCCATCCAGGCAGTGAGGGATTGTGGGTATGAGATCTCCATGGGGCTCATGCCCAAATCGATCGGCCCTGTGACGTTTTGTTTCACCGGCACCGGCAACGTCTCCAAGGTACACTAAGGCTTAACTGAGAACTAAAACCTGATTGTCCTTAGATAAGAGCGCAACAACAAGCTGAATTCTCCTTTTTTTTCCTTTTTTTTAAACAACAGGGAGCCCAAGACATCCTCAACGAGCTCCCAGTTGAGTATGTTGAGCCTCATGAGTTAAAGGACGTTTCAGAGACAGGAGGTGAGGAATCCCCTTTCTGAGCTTGTTGTCTTGTTTGCAGAGGAAGAAATTTTACGAGGTCACAAAGCCTCAGCCATCCACTGTTAGTTTAACCTCATGTGTTTGTTTGTCCAGCTGCTGAACCAGATTTATTGGGCTGTAGAGTAGTTCCTGGTCAGATCAGAGTTTGTGGAAGGAGAGATTATAAACAGTTTCTTTTTTTTCTAAGACATGACCAAAGTGTACGCCACCGTTCTGAGCCGACATCACCACCTCATGAGGAAAAGCGACGGCATCTACGACCCCATGGAGTATGAGAACCACCCAGAGCTGTACACCTCACACTTCAGGACGAGTGTGAGTCACTTTTACTCCATCCCTCCCTCCCTCCTCCTCCCACCCTCCCCCACTCCACGTCAGAGCTCCCACCTGCTCCTGCCACTCGCTCTGAGGACTCGTCCTCTATTTCTAACTTTGCTCAGAGACTCTGTCTTCCTGGCAAGGTTGTTTCAAAAGAAACACAGCTTGGTCCTCCTCTAATGCTGAGTTTGAATAGAATAGAATAGAAAATACTTTATTTATACTCGAGGGGGAATTCAGGAGGAGTCACTGCAGCAATCAAGAAAACAAAAATTAGAAAGTGTAAAGAAAGTGCAAAAAGGTCCATAAGAAAATAGATGCTGACAGCTTGTCCATCATTGTCCAGTCAGCCAGTCTCCACCTCCACAGGGTCCAGGACTGAGCTTCTTCAGCAGTCTGTTCAGTCTCTGTCTCCTGGATCCTGTCTGCTCACAGCAGGTGAAGCTCTTCCAATGTGGCGTTGGTGTCTGGTGTTAGCTTCGTTAGCCATGTCTGTGATTAGCATGATGCTACTCTGCCTTCTGGTATTCCCTCTGTTGCTGGGTTAGCACAGCTAGCTTGTCCATCTTATTTGAGATAGATGTTACGCTCCCAGTAATGATGGATGGAAGGACAGGTCCATGTCGTCACTTCTTAGCTCACACCTGAGAACCAGCACGTCGTCCTCACCTCCTTCTCCTCACCTTGTGGGAAACATCCGGCCTTGCACCAGTTAGCATTGACATGCTACAGGCTGCTTATAGCTGATTTCACATGTAAACAATGCAGCCATGGTTACACGTAGGATCTCAAGACAAACACAGGAGCAAAAATAGTAAAAAAATATCACTGAAGACAAAACCAGTTTGATATCCATGACCAAAAAATGAACCATACAAAGTAATGATCCACTCCAAATGCAAAAATGACGAAAAATTACTAGAAACGGTCAAGGAACAGAGAGCTGCTGTAGCAGGCAGCCACAACCAACAGGGCGGCGCCTAGCAACAGTTGACACTGAGGCTGCATCTCCTGCTTCATTTTTGTTACCGATTATTTTCTGGTGATTCTTAGAATAATCAGCTCAGAAAATGGCCAAAAAAATGTGAAAAATATCAAATTATCACATTTAAAACCAGAGAAACCTGCAAATATGGGACCTTTTGGCTCATAATATGACAATCAATAAAAAAGAGTAATAATGTCCCATTGTGTAACCTACAGGTGGCGCCCTACACAACCTGTCTAATTAATGGTATCTACTGGGACCCTCACACCCCTCGACTCCTCAGACGAATGGACGCCCAGAGGCTGATAAGACCATCGAAACAATTCTCAGCGTCCACTGAAGGATCACCGGTGCTGCCTCACAAGTAAAAACACTTTCACGTCTTTAACTCTTTCCTACTGCTGAGCAAACAGTTTTCACATTTGATCAGTTTTCTTCACACAGAACAAACTCACCGTCATTATTCCAGTCATTCAGACGTCCTCTAACTCATCTAGGCAAACCACCCGTGAAGTGACTTGTGCGGGGTCAGAGGTCACGCCGTTATCTCGTCGTGTTATCGGTCGTGTTTGTAGTTCAACCTGACGCTCTGACCTCACACACCTCCTCCCCTCTGTGTCCACAGACTGCTGGCCATCTGTGACATCTCAGCCGACACCGGGGGCTCCATCGAGTTCATGAACGAGTGCACAACCATCGATAAGCCTTTCTGTATGTACGACGCCGACCAGCACATAGATCACGACAGGTACGGGAAAACACTCACAGGCTTCACAAGCAGGCTTCTGTTTGTCAGAGCACTTTGTTTACAGCTGTGGTTGTTTTTAAAAGTGCTTTATAAAAAAGTTGGTAGGGTATGGTTTGGTAGATTGTTTATGATGCTGTAAAGATGCAGGTTTTTGACTTTGTGTTTTTTTATCAATGGGAAAATTCTTCAAAAAGCTTTTCCAAACTCTGGGATTTCTGGCTAATTCTGAAGCCTTATTCACACAATTTTCAAGGAGAGCTGTAAAGGCAAATAGCCAAACTTGTACCTCTGGCTGTATCCAGACTTTTTCCTGCCACTTTTGCAAAGAATCTCTCTGAAGCCTCTCTCAGAATGTGAAAGCAGCAGGTAAAGGTCAGGGAAAATGACCGTGAGGCAGATTGTGAGTAATGTTTATTCCAAGCAACCAGACAGACTGGAGTGGCATCCAGGAGGATTAATTGAAACTTTGGCTGTGAAATGATTAATTTTAAAAAAGGCGATTAATCGTAGAAATTAAAAAATTAATCACGATTAAACAAAATTTTAACCTTGTCCAAAATTCTGTTACTTTTTATTGAAAAACTGAAAACAGTTCGTTTTCAAAAATACTTTCATCCAAATCCGCCAGTGAGTGCGGCTCAAAGCATGCCAAGCCCATAAAATCTGTGCCATTGAATCAGAGTGATCCCCATCATTCAGCTATGAGCATAGACTGTGTAGTCTCCCTGACATCACCCGTCTGTTTCTGAAACGGAAAATGAAGCATATCGGCTACTGCGGCCATATTAGTGGTGGCAAGGGCTTCGTGTACAGCTATTGGGCCTTTTACAATCCGCCCCCTACACACTCCCCCTCCATGACGGTGTGCAATCTGTCACGGAGTCACACTCGCAGCTGAATGAAGTTCACTTCATCAGGGTGTAGGGTATAAATACAGCTTTGGGACAGAAACTTCCCTCTCTCAGGCGGAAACAGATAAACAAAGAAAAAAAGAAAAGAAAACATAGAAAATACAAAAGAAACTTACTCCCACGCTTCTTTGGCTAAATTTCTTTTTTTATTGAAGAGTTTTTCATGTTTCACTCTCGCTTGAATGAATTCTTTTCTTTTTGTGACAGTCCCTGTAAATATTAGACACTCAAACACAAACTGTCTGAACAAATGCAAGGCAGGCCTTAATCAATGACATGTACATCTAAAGTTGTGAACATTTGCATGACAATCATTGAATATTTGTGTTAGTGTAACTGTTTGTGCAGACACATATGCGTGGAAATTACATTTGTATGTTGCTTCCTCCATGGCTGACACCGGACACAATTTAGCGCTGGACGTGTTCAGCGAGTCGGCATCCACGCAGACTTGCTTATGGAAGGTTTTATAGCCCACTACTCCTCCCTGCGGATCGGTTTGGGAGGGCCCTTAATGTGGCGGACCCTCCGCGAGAACGGAGGGGTGACCTTAAGCTGTGCCTCTTATTAGGCGAGCTTGTGATCTTAATATCCCCTGAACTGAGTAAGAAAAAAAATCCCCCCGTACAGTGGGTGTCGATAGTGAAGTTAGCGACTCAGACAGGAGATGTTTTTTGAACCAGGCTGTAAATAGGTTAATTTCTGCCTTGAAAACAGCTTTTTTTGGCTTGGTGTGTGTGTAACTTCTGGTACTTCAGGAGCCAGCCTCAAATGGACACTGGGGAAACAGCAGATTTTAGCATTTCAGCATTGTCTCTATTCTTAGACTGGAGGTTGCCGCTTGCCTGTGTTTGAAAACCAAAAACTCAATTTCCCGGTGTCTACATGAAACTACAAAACCAGAGTTTTCCAAACTTCGCACTTTAGATTTCAGAAAACATTGTTTTTAGTGACTTAAAGTACAGGTTTCACGAGGACGACAGGCCTGAATGTAAAAAAAAAAAAAAAAAAGTGCCGTTTCCCAAATTCCCTGGCTACCTGTGGACATAGCCTCAAACTCATGGTACTTTGTTGAAATTTTAAATCTGTTTGACATAAAATGCTTATTTTGAGCTGTCTGGAAGTTTTGTGAAGTGAAATTTGCTGTTCAAAATTATAGTGGTGCTGTTATTCTATATCAGCAGCAGCCATTAAAAAAAAATACTGATCCTAATTTCGGGCCACAACTGGCAATTAAAGGGTTAACAACTCATCAGATTAAAAGAAGTAATAATAAGATCAAAACATCTTCACACATATAGATTATTTTGTGTAATATATCTGATTTTTTTTTCTTTTTTTTCTTATGATTTAATCCATCCTGGTTCAATTTCATGAAATGTAGCTAATAATATTTTATATTTTCCTGTTTCTGTTGCTGCCCTCTCACCTTCTATAATTGCTTTCCTGTCTCTGCTCTATTGTTGCCTGTATCTTAGCACACATGGAAGAAAAAGTATTGTTTGACTTCTGTGAATAAACATATAGAAATATATTATAGATATGTACCAGAGTGTGAGCAGTCCAGTTATGAAACTATAAATGTCTGTGTCTCATCCTGGCAGCGTGGAGGGAACTGGCATCCTCATGTGCTCCATTGACAACCTCCCCGCTCAGCTCCCCATCGAGGCCACCGAGTATTTTGGAGACCGGCTCTTCCCCTACATCTGGGAGATGGTAAGAAGTCTTGTCTGGGTTTGAGGTGAGGTGAGAACAGCAGGGGGTGTTATCCTGGCTTTCCGTCTCGCTCTGAGACGCTGCTTTCTACTGGTGGTGGACTGGTTGGTTGAGTTTGCTCTGGGAGAGCGCTGCAGCAGGTTTTCTTGTGGTGTGTTGGGTAAATATGTAACCCTGGCAGACGGGTCTTTGCTTTAGTGACGCTGTCAATTTTTAATAAGTGTTCCTGTAATCACCAGCTGCCTTCAGACGCCACACGCCCACTGGATGAGGAGGACTTCAGTCCACAAGTCAGAGACGTGAGTAAGACGTAAAAAAAGATTTTGTTGTAGCTGCTTAAATGTGTGTTACTGCTGTTTTTAGGTCTCTTATTTCACGACGATTCAAACCTCTAACGTAAAGTAAATGGAATTCTTGATGAAGCAACTTTTCCTGCAAAATCACAGGCTGATGTGAGAAGCAGATGGTCTGCACTGAAGAGCTTTTGAGAAGGAATTAAAATTTCTGATATTATCTTTGGGCACTGATCCAGCAGGTTGCATCAGCCTGTCTAAAATGAGCTTTGATGGCTGTTACATAATCCAATACTGGTGAACTTTTTAAGTGTCTGCAACAGGGATACACTTTTAAAAAAAATTATTATGCCAAGACCTTTTTTAAGTTGACACATTCTTTCACGAGTCGTTCTTTAACGCCACCAAACTCCATTACAAAAAGAAGTATTTTTAAAGTTGCTTGAGTACAGGTGTGATGAATTTTGTAAAGCATCATCATGTTTCATTTGGACTTGTTTTTAAAAGTCATAAAACTTTGCAAACAAACCACAACAGAGCGGCTGTAGAGTCACACCTTCAGTTTCCTGCACGGTAAAATCCTCACTTTTTAAACTGAGGTTTGGTGTTTTTAATGGGCTGCGAGGAGTTTGAAAGTAACCTTGAAAAAGTCTCCCTTCTAGATTTATGCCTGATCATAATCCATACTTAAAAATGAGATTATCAGCACCAATATTGCTGGTTACAGGTTATTTTAAATTGCTTTTATTTAGCTTCCAGGACCAGATAGATTTACGGCACGTCTAGGTCTCTATGACAACACCACGCTGGCTGACGAAGTTTAGTAGAGAGAAGAGATAAAACAGAGAGATCTGTGTTTTTCTCTGCTGAAAACGATTTCTGTGATTAATTTTGTAGTGATGGTGGATACTGGAGCCAAGCTAAAAGCTAATTATCACTCTACCCTAGCGCTATGTAACTGTACAGATAAAAAACTTACCTCTGTGCGTTGTATCCAATAAAAAGTTGTCTTGAACAAAGAAAATTTGTTTGGATCTGATCTCTTTTTAATTCCAAAACAAACACACGCCTCACTTAAAGTAATTTACGACAGTGTGTGGAGACTCCAGGCCACAAGGTGGCGAGGGAGTGCAATCAAAACAGATCCTCCTCTTAGCATCTTTAATTAGAAAAACTGGGCCTCTGCTAGAAGAAATGGTCTGTTTTTGTGTGAAAGCAATGATAAATAAAAATTTTGCCCACAAAAAAAAACGTTTGATGCCACTATTTTTATGATTTTGTTTTTTCTTTTAAAGGCTGTCATCACCTCAAACGGAGTGCTCACCCCGAAGTTTGAGTACATTGAAAAACTCAGAGAAAGAAGGTAGGACTCTAAACTTTGGGCCTGTTCATGTGTGTGCTTTTCAAGTGTTTTCTGATCTGAGTTATTGATAAAAATGTTTAAATGTTAAAATATTGCTTTGGCAAACTCCATTTTCTCTGGATGAAATGTTTAAAGAGTACGAGACAGGTAATGTGTCTGTTTGAGTAGCTCACCTGTGCTAACTAACCAGCTGTGGTGTTTTGTTTAATAGCTGCCTCGTTAAAAGCTCTGTAACTCGTGTTAGTCTCCTGTTTTTCCTCCTAACTCACCCTTTTTAGCTTCACAGTTTGTATCAGTTACATCCCTCGGCCGGCAGCGCTGAAAGCCGGACTCGTAGCGACTAACAGTTACCTTGTGGTTGTTCCTGCACAGTGCTGCCCTCTGCTGTCTGCTCTGCCAACCTGCCTCTGCATTAACACCTTGCATGGTTAGCGTGCTAAAAAGCCACAGCTGCTAGCCAACTTCAGACGCTGGACCCTTGGGTATCGAGGGTTAGAAAGACTCTTTTTTTCCCCTTTCTTTGCATCAAACCCGTCATCTGTCACCTCATGCATCACATCACTGTCTCCACGTCTCCTTTTTCACAACTTTATGCTTAAGTTTGGAAATCTTAATCAGAGTCACATGAAAGAATCAAAACCAGTTTTAATTCTCTGTGTTAAGTGTAAAGGTGGTGTTTAGCCTAGCTTAGCACAAAGACTGGAAGCGATAGGAAACTGTTAGCAAGAGAAGTTACAGTTTATCAAGCAAGCAATACAATTCAAACTTGTTTGTTAACCTGAGTTTTAAAGCAACAAGTTTTACATTTTGGAGAATTGTTGCTGGGATATATTACAATTTTTTTCTACCATAGCTACAAAATTCATATTGGTTTCCTCTATTATACATCTGAAGCTAAGCTAAGTCAGTGTTTTGCAGCTTTTGTGCTAAGCTAGGCTAGTATATCCACAGATTACTCAGATGTGACAGTTTCTTTTCTATATGACTCTGCAAAAGACAAAAGCAAAGGAATCATCTGCATGTCCATCATTCACTCCCATTCTGTGAAATCCTCCTCCGACTTTTTCATTTTCAATCAGCTTTCATTAATTAATCTGTTTACAGATTACACTCTTTCCCCTAAAAGCTTCTCATCTTATCTTTAGCCTCAGTTAACACTGCTCTTAATAATGAGCTCCTCACTTTTGTTTGACTTCATGATGTTTATTTTTCTTCGCTTATTGAGATTCAGGCCAAACAATAACTCTGTAAACAGCTTAGCCGGAGAGATTTCAGCCTATTCCTCAGACTCTTCTTCACTTGTATTTGGGTCATCTCTAAGACTTGATGAGTTTTCTTCTTAATTGATCCAAAGTATCATTTTTCCAGACAAGCCATGCCACCAAATCTTAATCCCTTTGATTGAGTTTGGCTCCTTTAAGATATGTAAACTCGGGGAGAAACCCTCCTGAGGGAGACGTGTCTCTTTTCTTTGTTTTTAATTAAGAAGGCGTTGCGCGGCGGCAGCTCGGACCTCCAGTCGGTCTTGCGCATGTGTCGCATCCAATTAGGGCAAAGCTAAGGAGTCCAGGGCCTGACTCCTGGGGGATTTGAGGCCCGTGGGTGGCGGGTGGTTTGTGGTATTAATGCCACAGGTCACTGGGGGTGATGCCTCTATTATGGAGTTATTGTTGTTATGATAATCCAGCATCTTCAACTGAATACAGTTGTTTGGAGAAGGCCTCTCAGTATAATTAAGAGGTGTGAGAGTGTCAGGCATCTTGGTGGACTGTTAGAAGAGACACTTTTAGAGTTTGACAGTGGAAATCTGTCATTTTGATGTTCATTTTATGGAATATGTGTCAGTAAATTTCTGAATATGGCTCTTAGACTAATAGGCATAAATTCAAAACTTAAGTTCTAATATTGATTTAATGGATTCATATCTTCGTGACAAAAAAAAAACCTAATGACGTTGAAAATTCAGGACATAATGCACATGGAAATATAAATTTGCATGTATTTGGTAAGTATGAGAAATGATTTTTCTCCCATTTTTTTATTTTGTTATTTTAAATTTTTTTATGACCTCCTCCCCATGTTCCCTTCCTCCTCCTGCCCCTTCCTTGTCCTGTCATGGTCCAGATCCTCATAAATCACATCATACTGTCTGAATAGAGATGTCTCAGTGCTACTTTGACTCTATGCACATTGCATTTTCTTAGCAGAGATGTCAGCTGCTTTGCATTTATTTGCTTCCAAAACAAATACACCCCTGGGCAACAATAGTGTCTTTAATGGGTGGTAGTGCTCATGGGAAACAAAGTTTTTATCTGTGTTTAACTCTACTGAAAACAGATAACCTTCACAGAGTCTTCAAGCCTCAAGATATTTTTTAAAGACTTTGAATACAGGCGGTCCTGGACGTGTCGTAACCTAAAATTCAGCTCAAGTCGGTTATTTACCCTTTATACTCCCTAAATGTCTAAATAACAATCAAAATACATGTATTATACTTCATATTCGTGAGAAAACAGATCCTGCTTTCCTTTTTGTGTCCACGATGCGAAAAAAGTAAGATACTGAGAAAAGTACGGCGCACAAACAGATGCTGATGACGGCGTAGCGCTGCATAGCTGTGTATTCATACGTGTCAAAAACTAGGAGCTTATGATAAGAGCAGCGTAACTTCTAAACCTTCCTTTTTTTCTTATACACATATATTTATTGGTGCCATAAAGTCGTAACAATGTAAGTCAAGAACCACGTAGGTCGAGGACATCCTGTATCTTAAAATTCTTTTGGGGATGTTAAAAACTATCCCAGGCAGTGCAGGGAAATTGAACTAAATTTTAAAGTCTGGCAGTGATGTAGTGATATTTGTGCAAAACAAGTGGAAGTATTTTTATTCACAATACCTTTCCTTGAATTTTAATATTTTTCTTAAAATTTTACTGTTTTTTTTTATACAATACTTGTTTTTTTCTTTAGATGAAACATGCAGAAAATACATTTTTCAAATATATCATATATAAGTGCTAATACTGAGCAAAAAAGAGCAATAGGAGAATTACAAGTAGGTCATTGTAAGGTTTACCACAGGAAATAAAAACACCCCCTTTCTGTTGTTGTCTGTTGAACGACCAAATGTGCACAGAGTCAATGTGTCTGATTAGTTCATCTCTACTCAGGCAGACTGGTTCCCATCCAATAATCGATTCCAACAAAGGAATTATTGATCAAATCTCCTTCAAATGACCAGTTTCTGACCAAAATCACGACTCGCTTTACTTGTTTGTCCAAATTCATAAATCTGTGTATCTCAGGGTTCGAATTCTTTGGTCTTATGGATGGAAACGCAGTAAAAGAAGTCACCTTGATGTTTCCTGTTTTAGTGGCTTTATTCAAAGTGTCTGATGTTCTTCAGGGAGAAAGATCAGATCATGAAGAAGAGCGGGATGAAACGCGTTCTGCTGCTGGGTTCGGGATATGTCTCCGGACCAGTGGTCGAGTATTTGACTCGAGATGAGGGGACACAGATTACCGTGGGTGAGTTTGTCGTACAATGTCATTGGACGGTTTTATGGCTGCTCAGAACATTTAATCTCACTGGGTTGGTTTGTTTTTTTAAGCGTCGGCGCTGTTGAAACAGGCTGAAGAGCTGGCAGCAAAATATCCCAACACCATTCCTGTCACACTGGACGTTGGCAGCCAGGAAGGTCACATGGACTCTCTGATCAAGGATCATGACCTGGTCATCAGGTGAGTGGATCTATAATCAGGGGAACATTTCAGGTGTACAAAAAAGTGTTTCATATTCTATTTAATTGCAAATTATATACCTGGAATGTACTTAATTCATTAGTTGGCAAACTTAAGGTCCAATGAATTTTTAGATATTAAGTAGGATTGAATTTAGGTAGCATAACTTTGTCAACTATGTTTTGGACAAAAGTTGTGACTATTTTTTCAACACAAATCCATATTTTACTGTATTTAGAGTTATTTAACATTTTCTCTATTTTCTGGCCCTTGTGCTAACTGCAGACCTTGAACATGCTACCACCTGACCTCCATCACCTCATATATCTGTGTACAGTTTGTTTTTTGTAACATCTATATTAAGAACACCAGAAAATGTTGGTAACACAGTTGGTGAACAATTAATGCGCCCCATGTACAGACAATCATTCTGATGAAATATTGATGAGGAGGAGCTGAAATATGATGCACTTTCTTCAAGGTTCACACCAAAAAGGATGTGACCTCAATTGATTTAAGTCATGTGACTTTGGAGCAAACCATTGCTGATTTATAGTTTTTTTTTTTTTTTAATTTTTAAACACAGTTGACGCTAATTTCTCGGACACACATAAAATGAATTATTTTATCCCAAAAAATTATGTAAATAGTTTTTAGAACAGCTTTCTCATGTTTTAATAATTATTTTGAACAAATATTACTGAAAATAATGAACACAAACATAATTTTGATGAGCAAACTTGACATTTGAGAAATCATACAGCACAAAAAACTGCAAATTCCAACACGTGATTTTCATTTTGAGCTAAATAAATGATACAACTAGTTAACTTTCTTTATTAAATAAAAGTGAAATACCACCCAAGTGAAACACTGAAAAAATGATCGTTGCTTGAAAATTAATACTTAGTAAAATTGGTAAGTACACCCAATGGACATTCAAACTGTCACATTTCATATATTTAGCCCCGCCTACTTTTGGGACCTCCCCCAAAAGCTCAATTTGTTCCCAATTAAACAAATTATAAGCATGTAATTATCTACTTTCTTAAATAACCTCGACTTATGATGTAGAAATGTTGTGGATTTTCTTTCTACCTTTTGGAGGTTGTTTACGTTTGATGGCTGAAAAAAAAAAACTATCAATATTCTGTGTTCAACTCTACATTTTTAGAGTTTTTTTTTTAATCTTCGTCTCCTCAGCATGTTGCCGTACGCGTTCCACCCACTTGTCGCCAAACACTGCATCAAGAACAAGGTAAACATGGTGACAGCCAGCTACCTGAGTCCTGCACTGAAGGAACTGAAGAGCAGGTAAGTGAAGTACACACAAGGTTCACACAAGAAGTGTTCAAATGTCAGAAAATTAACAAACAAAAATAAAGCATCCTACAATAACATCAACAATAAACTTAAGATTTGCTTTAATGTGATAGTGAGCCATGTGTGATGTATTTTTGCACTGAAACCTAAAGTGTATGTACACTGGTGTGTGTTTAAGTGCTGAGGAGGCAGGAATCACCATCGTGAACGAAATGGGATTGGACCCAGGGATCGACCACATGCTGGCCATGGAGTGTATCGATCAGGGCAAAGTAGACGGCTGCACGGTGAGCACACACACTCTGACTCTGTGTGTGTCAGATAGTGACTGTTATACACACACACACACACACACACACACACACAGAGAGGCTTCCTAACCTCTGTCTATTGACCTGTTACATGTTCATGTCGTTGAATTTCCTCAAGGAGCAGAGGAGCTGATGTAACTTGATGTCTGACAGATGAAAATATAAAGTATAAAGAAGTGCACGTTCAAAAATCTCAAACACCAAGTTTCTTGGTTGCAGCGCTTCGTATGACTTCATTCAAATTTCAGATTAATGTCTTATTGGATATGTGAAGAGGAGAAGATTAAATAAGGCTTTATTCCCTGAATACTCAAAGTCACGTTTCTGACTTTAATCTCAGAATTCGGAGAATAAAAATCAGATTCCCGGGGAGTCTGACATGACAGGCTACACGTCATCAGCATTCACCCTGTCTTAGTTGTTCGCCATGTCACATAATCGCAGGAATATTGATGCAAGACCTCGACAAGCTTTTCACAACCTCATCCTGCAGCATCAACATTAACCCTTCTCTTTGGCTTCATCATTCATCATTTATGCTCCTGATCTTTTCATGTGCAAAGCGTGCTGTGCTCTTTTTTGTAGTCCTTGGATGTGACCTTGATTGTTGTTCACTATGACACTTAACTTTATCACAGCCTGATAAAGTAGTTGATTTCCTGGTGCAACTGGGTCACCAGGTTTGTTACATGCAGTCAAATTTCTTGTAGATATGAAAAACTCCATTAAGAAGACGAGTTCAGAAGTTTATCAATGACTCTAGCAACGTTTAATACAGTTTTGTTGCTCTAATCAGCACAAAAATATTGTTTTCTGCTTATTTGACATAGTTAATAGGAAAAATGACAGGTTGTTTTTTTATGTATGTGTTCCTTTGAAGAAAAACAGAAATCAATCAATCTATCTATCTATCTATCTATCTATCTATCTATCTATCTATCTATCTATCTATCTATCTATCTATCTATCTATCTATTGGTAGATAGATAGATGAACTCATGAGAGGAGCACATGTAGAGAAGAGAAACTGAAACTTAAGTATCAATCTCATTACCCAAGTATTAATAAATACTGATCCCAACTTTGGCATCAGTATATCAATATTTTAGATTGATCGACACATTGTAACTCATAACTATGAAGTGGACAGAAGAGCCACATACTAAAAGGCAAAGAGCCACATGTGGCTCACCAGCCATAGGTTGGCCACCCCTGCTGTATGTCTCTGTCATCTCTTATCTTCTCCTCATATCCATGCTGAGCTCTCATCCAAAGAGTACACCGCTCTCACCCACAGTGGTTTACAAGCATGAAAAACTGAAAAACATAATTTTCTTCCATAGACGCAGTAAAGGGTTGTAATCAAATTAACATATGTAGAAGTCAGTGGCAGCGAACACGGACATTATGATATCAGCCAGTTGAAAAAAAAATGTGGATTTACAACTCTTCTCTTCTTCATGTATTCATTTGATTAGTCATGTGCGACAATTTTATAATGTCCTAGAATTCAGATTCTTTATTTGGGGACCTTAAGCAGATAAGAGATTAAAATGTGATTAATAAGATTAATTATAAATCCTGTAATTAATTAGATTAATTTTTTTAATCACCTGACAGCATTTACAAAAATATCTTTATCTTGCTTTGAATTTGGTACAGTTTTATGGCTTGAAATCTGGTTTATACTTCTGTGTCAATGTTCTAGGTCTATGTAGCTTTGCACTACAGAAGCTGACACAAGTGACCAAAGTTTACCTCCTCTAAAATGTAACTACGAGTCAATGCAAGCCCTGTGATTGGCACTGCTGGTCGGGATCTTTTTTTACATTTTAAATACAGGAAACACAACCCCACTCTGTGAATTTTTGAATGTTTCTTAATTGTATTGTTATATTTTATTTTCTGGTTTCATGTTAATTTGTTCCGATATACAGAATTTTAGGCAGCACGTTTATAAGAAAGGGATTCTGTCTTTATCCTTAGGTGGAGTCGTACAGCTCCTTCTGTGGTGGCGTTCCTGTTCCTGAATGTTCAGATAACCCTCTTCGCTACAAATTCAGCTGGAGTCCGTACGGCGTCCTCCTAAACACCATCAGCCCTGCCATCTTCCTCAGAAACAATGAGGTACGGAAGCCTCAAAGGACTGTACATCAAAACGTAATCTCTTCATTCTATCTTGATTAAGAATTTGTGTTTGTGTGCATCCAGGTGGTGAGCATCCCAGCAGGTGGCGCTCTCATGGATACGGCTGAGCCGATGGACTTCCTCCCTGGTTTCAACCTGGAGGGATTTCCAAACCGCGACAGCACCAAGTACGCTGAGCAGTATGGCATCGAGACGGCACACACACTGATCAGAGGAACACTGCGCTTCAAGGTATTACACACACACACAAACACACACATGTGCACAGGAGAATGACAGAGAATTTCAGAGTGTTTCCAATGTCCCAGTGCTGCAGCTGTTTTTTTTGTTCGGTGATTTTTGGCAGAAAAGCTTTTGCACATAAAGCCTCAACTTTACTCGACCTGTAACCCCCATGAGCCTGTTTTCTCTCCTGACTTCCTCTGTCAGTCAAACCACCTTTTCAGCGAAGCCGCAGCTCCTCTATTTTCTTCTGTGTGAATGTGTGGGCCCGGGGGTGTTATATACGAGTTATGGTTCTTGTGTTGTGTTGTGTTTTGCTCTGAGGGCCATACTTCACCAACAGGAGCCCTCAAGTGCAGATATACTTGAGGAAGAAAAAGAGACTCGCTGTGGAAAAGCATGACCGAGAAAATCTAAAGAAAAGAACGGACTAATGAAAAGATGTTCTATAGCATCTCTTCTTCACTGTACACAAAAAGACCACTGCAGTGAAGATACACGACAGAGTTTTGTTGTTGTAGTTCTTACCATCTGACGGTTGATTTATAATCTCCCAGTGCAAACTGGACTGTGAAAAAAACCCAGTTGTGACTTCCTTTAATCAGTATTTAAGAATGTGTCTTAAGTGAATGATTCTATAATTAGGGGTATGTTTCAGGTGTTTTTTTGCTTCATATTCTACTTATTTGCAAAGTATATTCCTGGAATATATTTAATTAATCAGTTGGCAAGCTGAAGCTCTGATTGATTCTTAAATGTTTTAGTAAAAAAAAATGGCGCATTCAAAAGTTGTGACTATTTTTTAACATAAATCCATATCATTGGGAATGTAGAGTTATTTAACATTTCTTTGTCGGACTCCCTTTCTTAGAAATCATTTATTTCAAAGTTTAGACAAAATATAAAAGAATTATGTCTCAAAAATCACATCTAACACAGTTGACATTTCCTCCATTTTTTGGCTCTTGTGCTAACTGCAGACCTTGAACATACCACCACCTGACCTCCATCACCTCATATTTCTGCTCATTTTCTTCACAGTTGAGTTTTTATAACATCCATAGTAAGAACAGCAGAAAATGTTGGAAACACAGTTGATGAAAAATTAATGCGCCCCATGTACAGACGATCATTCTGATGAAATATTGATGAGGAGGAGTTAAAATATGCAACACTTTCTTCAAGGTTCCCACCAAAAAGGTTGTGACCTCAACTGATTTAAGTCATGTGACTTTGGAGCAAACCATTGCTGATTTATAGGGTTTTTTTAATGGTCAAGACAGTTGATGCAGATGTCTCAGCCACTCACAAAGTGAATTATTTTAATTAAACTAATTATTTGAATGGTTTTTAGAACACTTTGTTGTCATGTTTTGATTATTTTGAAGAAATAATACTAAAAATAATATTCCCAAACAATTTTGAAGAAGAATTTTGAATTTGACATTTGAGAAAGTGGACAGCACAAAAGCTGCAAATTCTCCATCACATGAGTTGCATGTTTTGCTCAATAAATGATAGATTCTGTTAACTTTCTGTATTACATTAAATGAAATGAGACCCAAACTACCCACTGTAGAGTTTGGCATCGCTTGAAATTATTATTTATTAAAATTAGAGCCCGACTGGTATGGGATTTTTGGGGCTGATGTTGATACAGATACTGGGGGCAAAAAGAAGCTGATATCCGATATATAGACCGATTTCCTATTATCGGCTGATATATGTAATAAATTCATTGATATACACAGGATAAATACTGTATATGAACACAAATTATTACTAGCTATTGAAAAGTTCCATCTTCCATTTAATGCATGGGCCTAAACTAGATTTTAAGTAATAATGTAGCTGCTTTCAAAATATGCAATAATTACAATTACAACAAAATACATTGAAACATTTTCAAAAATTATTTAATTGAAGACAATAACTTGTGAATTTATAAGCCCAGGTTAATCCTGCATGGCGCTATGAAGTGAGTCGTGTGTAGTAGCCTTATATTAATTAACACACAAGAGCAGGAGCGACAGAAACCTCCACGGAGCAAACATTTTTATAATCAGCCACATTTTGGCGGATGTCGATCAATAGGTGACAGGCTTTAATTGGCCCGATTAATCAGGCCGATTACTCGGGCGGGCTCTAATTAAAATCATAAAGCTGCGCACGCAACTTGACCACAGAAGCAGCGTTTAGCTCCATTTGCTTAGACAAGTTAGCGTTTTTAAACACTAAATTCAAGCCGTTAGCAGCACCAAAATGTGCTACACAACAGAGGCAACTTCTATCAAGTTTTGACTGCTTCAACGCAACCGGTGTTTTGGAGTTAATAGCGACCATGCTTGCAGTGACTTCCAGCCCACAGTAGTTAACAGGGTCACACTTTACACTGAAACACCAGCGACGTCTGCAGGTGTGTCATTATTTGCGCCTTCTTTATCCAACCTCAGTTCACCAGGTTTGACCACAAACAAGCAACATGAAATGCTGATATTCAAAATACAGATTTGACTTTGCTTATTTAATGAAAAAGTTGGCTTGGGGTCGAGGTTATGACTGAACATGGACTCAATATAGAGAGGAAAAAATAAGTGAAGCTTTAAATTATGATTAACTGGAACCGATTTTAGGATCAAAGTAAAACCAGGGGGCGGTTTACCATCCGTCAAAGTGATGATATTAAGTTAAAAAATGTGGTTTTTGGTGGTTGAAAAACCGTTATACTCCACAGTTCTTCTGCACCCAAGTTTTTATTGATCAACAAATAATCCCTCCATACCCCATGGACTTGAAATTATAGAATGCTTAGAAATAGTACCGACGAGTCCGAATCCAGAGTAAACTAACCTGGTGGGAGTCTGTTAACTTGACTTGCTGTGTAAATGGATGTTTTGTTCATACTTTATCACATTGTGCTTTATTGACGTGTGGGGCCACCACAGTCAAAATACTCTAGAGACGCCCCTGATCTCAAGGTTTTCTACACTTTGGTGCTGAGTGTACTCTTAAGGCCCAAGTCTACATCAAACTGCAACAACAAGAGTTGTACTGAAGCATGCTTCCAGTTTACATGCAGGGATTCTTTTTGTCAAAGCTTGAGCTCTTCTGTATTTCTGTAGGTTGTGTTTCTATGACTTACTTCAGCTCTTCTTTTGTGCCACAGGGATTTGCAAAGGCCATGAGAGCATTTGTCAAGCTGGGTCTGATCAACAGTGAGCCCCAACCACTCCAACACCCCATACTCTGGGTAAGAAACTCAGCTGAGAGTACATTCACTGTGAAAAACACACACACACACACACACACACACACACATGGTTGAAAGGCAGCCTTTTGAGAAGTGTTTTTTCTCTCCATTCTGTTACTCAGTTTTTATAAAATGAGCTGTTTTGCGGCTCTTCCACTTGACGCCTCTGACTGTGGAAGTGAAGAGTCTATTGCTGTCAATAGCTGCTTGTCAACATCAAGGCTGCAGTGACCCAAGGCTTCCTGACACTGATGAGTTTACAGCACATAATCTTTGTCCTCTTTTATCTCTCCGCGATGAAAGAGGAGCGCGGAGCTGCTGGTTCAGTGTGTGTTTATCACGAGTCAGAGCATGATTAGCAGACTCGCTCCACTTGTCTCCCTGAAAACACTCAAATAAACCTTTTTATCTCAAAAAGATACCAAAAAAAGATATAACCAACTCTAAAAGTGTCTAATATCTTTGAATGAAAAGAAGAGTAAGAGACAGTTAGGGGCATTAAGAAAAAAGACCTTGTTTAGGAGCAAAACAGTCTGTGGCTGGGTATTTGCAGCTAAACAAGTATTTAAGTTAAGGAGCCAAACAGAAACCAGAGGACACATACTAGGTGCTAACAGGTTGCATAAGGATAGGGGCTACAAAGGGCTCAAAGCCGCATCCAAGGATCTAAACAGAGGTTGTATTCTTTAAGGGAGAAACATATTACTACAACCTGAATATATACACAAGCAGCTGAATAAGCGATATAGGATAAATACTAGGTGCTACAGTGGATTTGAGGACACTTCCAAGGATGCAAACTTAAAGCTGTTTGAGGTTGTATATTTGAAACTGAAGTATAGATGAGAAGCCAATAAGAAATGTATTGTTACAACCTAAAAAGAAGCTAAAGAGTACATGCTAGTGGCTAGATGAGCACTGCAGGATAAATACTAGGTGCTACAATGGATTTGAGAACACTTCCAAGGATGCAAACTAAAAGCTATTGGAGGTTGTAGTACACTTGAAACTGGAGTATGCAATAAGAGCTAGAAAGAAATATATTATTCCAACCTAAAAAGGAGCTAAAGAGTACATGCAAGTAGCTAGATAAAAGTTGTAGGATACACACTAGGCGCTACAGAGGATTTTAGGACACTTCCAAGGATACAAATTAAAAGCTGTTTGAGGTTGCATACTTGAAACTTAGGTATATGCAAAAAGCCAAAAAGAAATGTATGATTACGACCAAAAAAGGAGCTCAAGAGTACATGCTAGTAGCTAGATAAAAGTTGTAGGATACACACTAGGCACTACAGAGGATTTGAGGACACTTTCAAGGATACAAATTAAAAGCCATTTAAGGTTGCATACTTGAAACTGAAGAATGCGTAAGAAGCCAATAACAAATGCATGATTACAACCTAAAAAGAAGCTAAAGGGTACATGCTAGTGGCTAGATGAGAGCTGCAGGATACATATTAGGTGCTACAGTGGATTTGAGGACACTTCCAAGGATACAAACTAAAAACTGTCGGAGGATGCATACTTTAAACTGGAGTATACAATAACAGCCAGGAAGAAATGTATTGTTCCAACCTAAAAGAAGCTAAAGAGTACATGCTGGTGGATAGATGAGAGCTGTAGGATACATACTAGGTGCTACAGAAGGCTTAAGGACACATGGATTCAAACTGTTGCATACTGAAAGCATAATCATTTACTCTAGTAGCCAAGGAAACTTATAATTACAATCAAAACAGGAGTTTAAGAAAACACAATAGTAGCTAAATAAGAGTTGTATTATGTACACTAGGTAGGGATGGGTGCTGAATCAGGTACTTTTATAGGTACTGACCGAATTCTGTCTGAAGTACCGAGTACCGATTCATTTAAAATCTTAAGGTACCATGATAAGGTCCCTTAATGCATCCTTATGACTGTGAGGGAGTGGTACAGTAAGTGATTTTCCATGCTGGACATGAACACAACATTGCAAGGTTATATTTTGAAGAATAGATGTGTTAAATTGAGAAACTTTGAGATTTTATTCTTAAACAAGTTATCATTTATCACCACATAAACACACACACAAAAGTACAGATTCAGTGCCGGGCATCGGAACCGAATCATTTCAAATGTAAAAGGTTCCCCTCCCTAACGCAAGGGGCTGAGTACTTAATATGTGCTAAGACTAACTAGGAGCTGAAGGACTCATACAAGGAGAGAAACATATACTTCATTGAACATACTCGGAGCTAACACTTTAAGTGACTAACTCAAACAGATTTTATCAGCAAGCAGATTAGCTAGCAAATATATGATAGCTTAAAGAGATTCTTGTAGCTGAGGTGAAGCTAAGGAACTGCCTAGGAGCAAAATAGTATCATGTTTGGACAGTATTCAATTTAAAGTTGACTGTCAAACAACCAAAGAATAAATCTTGGGGACAAACTGTGAGCTGAAAGACCTCACTGTAGCACAGAACAGTTTTCTTTAATGTTTTTTTTTAAGTATTGGCGACCTTAACCAAGGACTTGTGAACTCTTCTCTCCTCTCTACAGAGAGATGTCCTCTGTAAGCAGTTGGATTTGTCCCCTTCCGTGTCCCAGGAGACTTTTGAAAAAGCTGTGTTCGAACACATTGGAAAGGATGACTTTGGGGTGGACACTCTGAGATGGTGAGACTTTTTACTCTGTCATAAAATACCTGGAAGATGTGGACACGTAAAAGTGCAGTATCCCACAGAAGCCAAAAGCAGTAACTTTGGAAGAGAAGTTAAAAAAAAGGTGTAAAGTTTTTGGGTGGTTAGTGTTCATGTTGTGATAAGACAAGGCCGAGGCTGCTCCTCTTCTGCACACTTTTCCATTTCCTCCCTAATAAGCCTGCCTGAAGTGGTGTAGCGTGCACACTCTTCAATTTAAATCAACTTTTCCAAGGGTCTCTTCAGACCAAGGCTCTGTGCTGCCATTGTTCTGCCACCGCCGCCGCTGAAGCGAAGAGGGCCGTGCTGGCATTGAAACGTAAATTCCAGCGACGGTAAAAGTGAACTGTTGGAAACATTCCATTTGTGCCGTTAAAAGAGTAAAAAGCCAACGCGCTCGCAGCTCAAATTGAATGACTTGTTGTTCATTTAATCAATTCACCAGCAAAGCAGAGACAAAAAAACAACTGCTCATCTCTTTAGATTTAGCCAAGGATGCGTGGGCCGCCACCGCCGCGGCGCTGCCAGGGTGTTAAAGCAGAATCGTTTTCTTTTGAAGCTTTGAAAATGACTTTGTGAAGGTTATTCCATTATGAGGGAAAGTCTTTTTTTGTCTATCTGTGTGTGCGTGTGTGTGTGTGTTCAGGTTTGGGATGCTGAACGATGAGTTGGTGCCTCAAGCTGACAATGTGCTCGCTGCTTTGGCAAAACATCTGGAAGCTAAACTCTCCTTTGGTGAGACAAAAGCCCGGTTTTAACCACAAATCAGGACACACAGGAAGGGAAAAGAGGAGTAAAACATGACCTGTGAATCTTTTCTCTTTGTGTTTAGAAAAAGGGGAGCGAGACATGATCATCCTGAGGACAGACGTGGGGCTACGCCACCCGACGGGGGAGCTGGAGACCAAACACATCAGCCTTGTGGTGTATGGAGAACCAAATGGCTTCTCTGCCATGGCCAAGACTGTGGGATACCCAGCAGCCATTGCTGCTCGCATGCTTCTTAACGGTGAGTGGCTTCAGACAAGATATGTCAGATGGTCCAGGTCCTCGTGGTTCCTGGTAGAACATTCCCAGTAGAGCTGGGATGATTTGCTGTTTTCGCAATTCAATTCTATTACGATTTTTTGGGGTGCCGATTAGATTTAACCCTCAGGATCCCAAACCCGCTGGCTGGGGCAAATGAATTGTCCTATTTAAAAGCTGTAAAAAGCAGCTTCATTGTAAGATTCTCGAATTTCCGTTGGTCCTCAAATGTCCCAGCAATATGCTGAAAACCAGCGAGGAAGAAAATGATGATTTTGTAAGACAACTCGTTTATTCACACGTCCTCTTTGAAAATTTGTAGAAAATCAACCGTTTGCTCTAGCTCAATTCTGTCAAAAACAAATAATTTTACACTCTTTACTGCATTAAATAAGCTCTGATGACCAATATATGTTCAGTATTTAAATCTGAAGAATTATTTGAAACTCGCTTTCCATCTTCCTGGTGTCATGTGTCAGTTTGGGGCTGCTCTGCACCAACAAGCAACAGTTTGTGTGTTCAGAGCTTGTAAAAATGAAAATACTTCACTTTTCTTTGATCCAAGACTTGAATAAAGTGTTTTGTACATAGTTATTCACAGTTTTCATTGTTTTAGAGTAAATATTCAGAAAATTTTCAAAGTCTGCCCTTCCTTTTTGAATAGTTTCTTGCATTCTGGTTCTGCTATGGTGCTGAAAGGTTGTTGAGTTACATTTGCCTTTAGCCCTGGTTCTCCTGACCTCATAGATGTGTAGAACTTTATATTGCAGCGAAAAATGAGTCCACAATGAGTAAAAATGTGACAGAGGCAAAAACCAGCCTATAATTCAAATCAGATATACTCCCACCTTATTTTTAGAATTTTATTATAAGAAAATAAGAAAATACAATTTTTGGTTCTCTTTTTTCTAATGAATTACAGCTTTTACATTTTGTGACACTCCATAGAGACATAATTGAGTTACATCAGCCTATAGCCATGGTTGTCCTGAATCTATGGAGGCGCTGCACTTCACTTCAAAAAACTAATATAACAGAAGCAAAAAACGCTCAAAAAGTGCTTGTGATTCTAGTTCTTCGATATTTACGATTTTAGCGGTTTTTGGTTTACTTCTTTAAAACCAGACCATGTGAAAAAGTCAAATTATGATGATGATGATGTTTGCCCTCTGCTGGAGAAAAGTGGTAACTTTTTTCCAAAACAGTTTATAAACAAAGACTGAAAAGAAGAATTTTGACAAAGAATCTTGATTTTTATATTTTCAAACAAAAATTCCCGATATATCTATTTTCGACTTTTTCTCCCACCCCTAATTCTCAGACCCATTAATTGATTGAACCTGAACTTTTTTCTCTCTGCAGGTGAAATCACGACAAAGGGCCTCGTGGTTCCAATGACTAAAGAGGTGTACGGCCCGGCGCTGGCTCGGTTGAAGGAGGAAGGACTGAACATTATGTTAAAGAGCACTCTGCAGGAGTAGAGCCGAGGCTTACAGGGAAGCAGACAATCACATCACACCAGGAAAACATGATCAGATCCAACACTGTCAGCTACTTCTGACGGATTCAGACTCATCTGTCTGAGTGGAGTCAGTATTAAAAATACTGACTCCACTGATGAAATGAGGGCTCACTTTTTAAGGTTAGTACGAGTACTAAAGTAGTCACAGCTTAAACACTGAAAAAAGCAAAATTGGTTAAATTTATTAATCTCAGAGTAATACCCGTTGCTCACTGGCGTAAATTTTTACAGTAAAAAGTTATTCTGAGATTTTACTTTGTGTTAAATGTTATGGCATCAAAACCAACATCATTAAGTTTAGGAATAAAATATTTTGAATATACTTTGAGATTATATTTATTATACGGTTTATGTGCAACATGCAGTGGAGTAGCTCTTGGGCGCCATCTACTGCAGTGGAGGTTCATGACACATTGAAAACATTACGACTTTAACTTTGTGTTGACATTTGCGCCACTCATGGAAAAAGTTTCATCTATTATCTGAGTCTGTCCTTGTGGATATTTTTAAATTAAGCAAGTTGCCTAAGTATGAAGTCCAAATAATGACGTTCAATGTTGCACTTAAGCAAATACCGTTAAAACTTCTGTGTTTTAAGTCAGGCTTTAACGTTTAAGACTTTCATATTTCTGTAGAAAAAAATACAGACTTGTCCAAAAGTTAAAAACCATAGCATCAACACAGAAGATCAAGTAAACAGTCAGAGTTTTTAGATTTTGGTCAGAATTCAGATTAAAGCTCCTGTGAGGAACTGTTTGTGTAGATTTTGGCGCCCCCTGTGTTGCTAAAATGAAATCTCACCTGCTTTTCTTTTTAACAGTCAAACATTGACTCACTGTGAATATTAGCGTTGAAAGAGGAAGCAGGAAAGCTGTTTCTTCAGCGCCATGTAGCAGTTACAGGCATTCAAACTATCATATGAGCATTGTTAGCTTTGTTGCTAATATTATTGTCTGCTTTTTTAGGTCACAATGAGGCATTGATGTGAAACGCAGTCTTTTTTTATAACATGCTAAAGAGTCGTCACAGTAGCTTTAAGATAAATGTACTTTATCGTTGGTTAAATTGGTCACTTCTTTCTCAACAGAAGCTAACATTTATTCGTGTCATTTGTGGCCAAAAAGGAACTCCACATTTGTGACAATCACAGGTCGCAACTGCTAGCTAGCAGCTGCCTCTATGGTGCAAGAGTTACAAATTCAGCGTTACGACTTGATTGTTTTTGACTTTGCTACCAGTATACGCTAAATGAGGACTTTTGAGTTTCAGAGTTTGTTTTGTTTTGTTTTTTTTTCATGTTGTTACACTACTGCTAGCACGCATTATCAGTAAGCTAACAGAAGTTTGCCGAAGGTTGACATCACTAACAACCACATGATGTAGCTGCTACTTCTCAAATGACGGTTGCACGCCTTAACTGGTTTTATATATTTAAAAGTTAACTATCAATGTGACCTCTTGGTTTCAAAATGTCTTTTTCTATTCAAGGCGAGATGAGCTTTTCTGTTTTTAAATTTAAAGTGATCCTGACAATTAGCATTAGCCCATTTTGGTCAGTGCAACAGTATCCTGCTTAAACCTAACTGTGTTATCAAGATAGCAACTACATATAAATCTATCAAAAATGATTAGAATTTAAACAACTTTTGAAAGAATCAACAAACCAACCAGCATACTGAAATCCTGTTTTTTTTGTGTGGTTTCCCCTCCTGAGGAGTATTTATTTTCTGCCACCTGAGCAATATTTATTTTGGGGGGAGGGTGATCTTATTAACGGTTTGTTTGAGGCTTTAAAGGGTAAAAAATGAGAGAGGGGTTAAAGTTATTTTACACGAACTGAGGATATGTATTTTTAAAATAATATGTATACCAGATATGTAGCTGCACAGAGTTTAAACAGAAGTGATGTTTGGCATCTTAAGAGAATAACTCATACAGATTTGACACGTTCAGGTAAAAGCCTGAATTATGTGTTATTGAGGGAACAACCCATCAACAGTACCATGGCAGTTTTTGTCACTTTATATAATAACTCAGTACAGGCATTTGTCGGATTAACCCGGTAACAATGGTTCTTATTTTGTTCATGATAGACAAACACAACTCTTTGTAAAGCTTGTTTTGATAGCTCTATGAACTGTGCTTTATAAAATGTATGAACGGTTACATGAATAAACAAATCCATCTATTATGTTTTCTCCTTTCTCTGTTTTTTTTTACGCTTTTCTTATAGATTTTCATATGTTTTCATTTCTACAACATTTTTACCTCCGCCAAGGAGGTTATGATTTGGGGAGAGTTTGTTTGTCTGTGAACAGCATAACTCAAAAACTAACAACCAGATCTTGATGAAATTTTCAGGATTTGTTCAAAATGGGATAAAGAAGAAGTGATTATATTTTGGAGGTGATCTGGATCACTGTCTGGATCCAGGACTTTTTTTAAAGAATTCTTTATCAGTGTGAGATAGGGCTGTTTTCACCATATGTGTTTATAACTCCACCATAAATGGTCGGATTGCTTTGCAGAACAATACAAGACAAGGTCACCATAATTTCTGACAGATGTAAAAGTACAATCCAGATCCTGGCAATATTCTGGATAGTAAGATCTGAAATATGAAATATGTACTGTCATGTAACAAATTATCATACGAACCTGCAACTAACCCCAAATTGTAGCAGACAGTCTGCTGAAAGGGAGTATAACATTAAAGTAGGACTAAAGTTTTGGTGACAATCACAATACGCTTGGTGGAGGTCTGCACTCTCTGAGTGCTTTTTCTTTTTAGTATTTAATGTATCTTTAACTTGACGCTGTAATACGTAAAAATTAAGATGTTGGGAAAAAAAGATGAAGTACAGTTTTGTTAATCAAGTAAATTCTAAAGGAGGTAAATGACTGACAGCTGTTTTGATTTGCGAGAGCCTCATGTTGGACACACCCTGTTCAAATCGAGGAGACACACCTAATTTTAAGTTGACCTGAATTTCCGCTCAGTGACACGTTTGAGAGCCACAAGCCAATTCCCAAACTTTTCTGAGCTTTTAGACGAAAACCAAAAACAAACATGACGACCACCAGTGAAATCTACTTCAGTCAGGAGCAAAAACAAGACAAGAACGGCTCCTTCCTATCTGGGGTCCCACATCCAGGTCTACACTCCTTCTCATCCACTACACTCTGCTTGTGAAAGACGCCTGGTGCTTCCAGCCCAGCACAGCTCCAAATCTCTAGCCAGACTCTTCTCCTCTGTTGGTCCCAAAATGTGTAATGAATTACCTAACTCTTATGACCCACAGGGTCCCTTTCTACTTTAAGAGACGTCTGAAGACTCATCTGTTCAGGGAACACTTAGGTCCTTAATCTGCGCCTTCTCCTCTCTGTCCTCAGGAGGAGAATGAGTCAGAAGGTCTCAGACTCAGCTCTTATATTTTTTCAGCACTACTACTGAATGTTGTAGAAGATTTAAGTATACTGTTGCAGCAATTGAGAGAGATAAACATATGCATGATTTTATTCTCACCAATTAGTATTTTTCCCCTCAACATGTTGACCTCATTCGCTTCAATTTTTCAGCTTTACTCCTGAGCGCATGATGAAAACAACACTTTTTCTCCCTTTTTCCTTTTCCATGGCCCTGATTCTCAAAAACTCACCTTTATAAGTGTTTGAGCAGCTCCTTAATCAGCTGTTATTCAGTTCAGTTTTTTAAAACTGTTCTGACTTTCTGTTTTGTAGATCAATAGGTTTTCTTTCTTAAGTAACTGTGAATTTTCGTTTGAATTGTGACTCAAGAAAATGGTTTCAACAAGTTTTGTATTTAACATCTTCATGATCTAGAAGTTTTTTCTTGAAACACCATACTTACAATTTTATTGGTACATTGCTCAAATTTTTATTTTATTTAGTTCCTATTTGGAAAAAATGTACTCAACACACTAATTTGTATTACTGAAAACATGCAGGACAAAAAAGAAAAACATAATTTATAAGTTTATTTACCATATCTATTATAGTATTTCTAATGCTGTATTTCTAATATGATGTATATCATCATTTATTTGTTTTACCTAAACTCCAATGACTTCGGCAACTATGCCCACCAATATAAAGTTTTTTCAAACGTTTTAGCAAAATCTTCAAAACAGAACTTTCACTCCATCCACAGATTTTTTGTTTTACATCGGTAAGACTTTGTCTCTGTGCATATCTGATCTACACCTTCCAGCGCCAGCTCAGCTCCTCAAAAAAAACAAAAGGCAATCAGTCTGTTTGCTTCCTCTCAATTTGGAAGCAGCCATGCAAACTAGGCCACCAAGCAGGGGATAATTGGGCATGTAATTATGAAAAGTCAAAAATGCAAATGAAGGTGTGGATACAGGGGCCGGTCAAGACGACGTCTGGACACTTGACCTATTTTCTGTCCTGAAAAGGCGCGTTTCTTGCAGAGCCTTAGCCAGGATTAACACATGGGAAATCAACTGTAATAACCAGTTGGGCGCAGGGATTAAGGCATGACTCCATAGAGGAGGGAATAATCCACAGGTCGGACAGGACCTCATCAGACCCCGGCTCTATTTTCTCCATTTCTCTATTTGTGTCTTTGACACCTCTCTCCTGTCAGGCTCACTGGAGTGTTTGCTCCATCTTTTGTCTGGCCGTTGTGACCTTTGACCTTCGTCCTCCTTCCTGTCGGTCGTCTGTGAGCCTATTGATCCAGAAGCTGACGCTCATTCTGCGGCTGTAAGTCACTCTGGATAATCACATCACAACATGCAAATGTAACCTGCTTTCTTAAAGTTTAGTGACTCTTTGTGGAATTCACATCTCCAGAAAATCTTTAATGAACTAAATGCTGAAGTATAAAACTAGTCTAATGCTGAGATGTTTTGAGATTAATCTTGTAAATTTACTTTTTTTTTTCCTCTTTTAATGTGGCCCTGATCCTCCGTCATCATGTCTGACTAGAGTAATCAATTTCTGGATAACTGTTATGGCATTTAGAAAGCTAGACTGGACATGCTATGCAGATATATGTAATTCACTTTCGCCTAGGCAAACAGGAAATATCTTGAACTGGAATAACAGTTATCTATAGTTCATTTATAGATATCCGTCACTCTAAGGAATGAATTTCCTGTCTGTCAAGAGCGTTTTTAATTGATTTGAGAGCAGTATTTTATTGATTTCATGCTCAGATCCGTGATATTGTCTTTCAAAACTCTGCTCTTGCGCTTAAATTTGCTCTGCGCATGCTCAAACTATGTCCTCGCGCTCGGTTTAAAGGTTGCTACAAGTGACGTGTTTCGCTAGTCAAAATGACGGTGTAGATATCTGAAACGATAACGTTGATAGTGGATATCTGAAATGTTGTTTTTGTCTAGGAGAAATTGAATTACAGATATCTGTATTGTGTATCCAGTCTAGCATTAAAATGTTAAAACGGTTTGACATAAAACTGTAAGTTAGCAAACATCACCGTTAGCTTTGATACCGGTACTTTCAGCTAGCAAACGTCACCATTATTACTCTTCTAAAACTGTGTTTTTTGAGTTACCGTCCAAAAAATGGAAATGTTTAAAACCTTACCTATTGTTCTGTCCTTACAATTTATAGCTAATGGAAATATCTGCTATAAAAATAATAACTTTTTCTACTCATAACGTCCAAACTGCTCTTTAAAAAATCTTCTTCGTTATACCCGGAAACTGCTACGTTACAAATTCATTTCAAAATAAAAGCCTGGTTTCTTACACTGTTTAAACCGTTTTATTTATTTATTTAGAGAAAAAATGTGGCTTTTGTTATGTAATTGTTTTCCTTAAAAATTACAAAATTGAATTGTAATATCATGACTGATTCTTTCTTCTCGCTGTGTTTGTTGTTGTTTTCATTTTTAATTTTGAGAAAATGAAAGTAATTCTCATAAAATTATGACCTATTCTTTAAATGTGTATTTCTACTTAAATGTGGATTTTTTGTCAATATTATTATTATCATAATTATTTTTATTACTATTATTATTATTGTTTCAATTATTCCAGGCTCTGTTTGACCTCAATAGCAGGATCCTGCTGCTTATGCAATGATATTTACAGGAAAAACTTAAGTGCACAAGATCTATAAAAAACACACAACAATATATTTAATTTCTTGTAAAAGATACAGTTTTCTCCCTTTTCCCATGTAGCTCAGTTGTTGCCTTGTTAGTTTTTAAATAAAGAATATGGAGATCAAGTTGTACATAAGCTGTGTCAAACTTAACTAGCATATAACCACTCCACTTTTGAACCCTCCATTTATCTCTAGGACTTGCAGTTAGAAGGCAAAAAAAATGCTGAGTTCAGTATGGACGCTCTATAAAGTTATGATTAAATACATTTTATTTTCTCTGTTTTCTTGAGTTGATATCAGTTTTTTTTCTGGAGATTACACTTTATTTTTACACTATCCTAAAAAAACAAATCTCCCTTTCAGAGAAAAGAAAAGTTTCAGTTCATCAGAGAGTAAAAAATAAAGCATCACAGTCAGTTTTTTGTTTTTCTTTTACTTCTTTAATCCCCTAGCTAATAATCCAGCAGTGTTTCATGTCCAACTAAAAAAACAAACATGTCAGTACCCCATGCATCACATTTAGTCTGTTACAAAATCCAGAATATAAAAGCATTAATGTACTCAAACTACGCAATTAGAATGAAACATAACATTTGAATGCACTAAAAATGGTAAAATATAAAAAATCTAAAAGTATAAATAGAAATTTGGTCCATCAAGTTGATTACTATAATATTATTTACATTAGATTATTATTCTTATTATTCCAGGCCCTTATTTAATATTTGACTTCAATAGCACACTGCTGCTACCGCTGCGATGGTATTTACAGGAAGGATTTCAGTGCAGGAGATCTATAAAAGACAAGCTAACAAAATATTTCATTTGTTGTAAAAAGACGCAGTTTTTCCCTTTTTTCCCATTTGGCTCAGTGCCAATAAATACAAAGGTCTAGGAAAAGTGTTAGTCGAGCGAAACGTCTCAGGAGAGTTAAAACATCAGATGGTTAGTCTACAGCTTGTATCAAAGTTAAAAAGTACAGGATGAAAAATACAAAAAGGCACACATTACAAAACCGTAGGGAGTCCAGATCCAGTGAAGAAGACGAAGAAGACACTAGTTCAGTACACGCCAGCCTCCAACTGAGTCCTGAAAGAGGAGGGTTTTTTTTTTTTTTTTGAAGAGGTTATAGCATGAGTCTGGCATCAGGAGAAGTTCTGTTGGTGGCTGAAGAAGAGAGACGAAATGCTCATTTGTGGAAGTGAAACATGAGTTCTTTGTGTGGTTTTGAGGCGGTTACACCAGGGACTCAAGGCTCTCGGCAGTGCTGGCGGTTCCCACCACGATGGTACCGTTGTTGTCAGAGGACTGGAGGGTTTTCTCGTCTTCCTGTGTCCCGATGAGACTCAGCATGGCTTTGTACAGGAACTGGTACTGCTCCTAAAATACATGGACATGTAAACACTTGTTATGTTTGGGAATGTATCAGGGTATAACTCTGCTAATGCATAATTTCTGAATAATTTTTCAGATAGTGAAGATAGTGAAGTCAAGACCATTCCTTTAGCAGAAGTTTCTGTCTTTTGCAGAAGTGTTTGAAGCAAATGAAAAGCTCTTTGTGTCACACCAAAAACTCTACAACTTGAGAATTTGCAGCGCAGAAATACTAGGGACTGGTCTCAGAAGTAGGATTGTATTCTGCCTGCTTTTGCTCTCCATACAAACATTGTTTTTCCTGCAGACATTAAAGCTTGCTGACACCTGATTGGACTCAGACTACAAACCTGAAACTTAAACAGAAAGTGAAACACTCCCCTTACTGAAAGGGTCGAGATGTCATGGTTTGGAGTTACACTTAAAGAACAAACTATCGTCAGCGTAGAGTGAGATAAACTAAATCTTACGATGTCGCTGAAGATCCCCGGTCTCATGAGGTTCATCAGTTTGGCCACTTGGAAGACATCAACCGAACCCTCTGCTTCAAGTTGACGAGTCAGAGTCGTCAGAGCACAAAACGTTCCTGCTGTGACTCCACCCACGCTGAAATAAAAAATACATACCTCACCGTTAATATCTTCACTTAAAATCAGAGCAGGAAAACTTCTAAACTCATTTTATGTTAGGTCAGTGAAGGTCTTCTTACTCATCGTGGACCACCGTGGGTCCCTCCTTGGCAGCGCTCTCCTCTTTCACCAGGTTGAGGAGCTCGAAGGTGTTGCTGATGGGACTGTCTGGGTTTGGCCAGTGGGGGGCGCGGTAATGTTTGACTTCCAGAACAAAGTCGTCCTGTGAAAGGAGCAAAGAGTGAGTATTCACAAAAAAGTGGAGCCATGTGAAGAATTTGTGATTTTCTAGAGTTCAAGCTGACACAGAACTTAAAACTGTTTCATTGCTCAGCGCCGCCCTGTTGGTTGTGGCTGCCTGTTACAGCAGCTCTCTCTTCTTTGTCTGTTTTTTTGTAATTTTTTTGCCTCTTTTTTGCAATCTTTGTATTTGGAGTGGGTCATTACTTTGTTTGGCTCATTTGCTGGTCGTGGACACCAAACTGGTTTTGTCTTTAATGATGTTTTTACTACTTTTTTTGCTCCTGTGTTTGTCTGGAGATCCTACATGTAGCCATGGCTGCATTGTTTACATGTAAAAATCAGCTGTTAGCAGCCTGTAGCATGTCAATGCTAACTGGTGCAAGGCCTGATGTTTCCCCACAAGGTGAGAGAAGGAGGTGAGAATGGCGTGCTGGTTCTCAGGTGTGAGCTAAGAAGTGACGACATGGACCTGTCCTTCCATCCATCGTTATTGGGAACAAAAGATCTATCTCCAATAAGATGGACGAGCTAGCTATGCTAACCCAGCAACAGAGGGAATACCAGAAGGCAGAGTAGCATCATGCTATTCAGTGACACGGCTAACGGAGCTAACACTGGACATGAATGCTCCATTGGAAGAGCTTCACCTGCTGTGAGCAGACAGGATACAGGAGAAAGAGACTGAACAGATTAACATTTCCTCTATTTTTTATAACTTCCAGAAGGTCACAGCAGTGCATCTAAAGGATCTCAGAGGATGTAGTGATCACTCCTGTCTCATGGTGCACTGACCTGTGTAGCTTCCAGTATGTATTCCTGGACCACCACCATGTCCTCGTTGGCCAAACAGATGTTATTCTCACTCCTCTGAGAGATTGTGAACGTATCGTAGCTGATTGGCTGCCCTTTACGAGGCCAAACGGCGCCAAGCCCCGCCCCCTCTTCCTCCGTCTGGAATCAAAGTTAGCAGAAGATACAATTAAAAATCTCCTGAAACACCTGAACTACTTTGACTTTTAAATTCTGTTTTATTTGATGTAAACTTCCTCACCACGCCTGGCAGTGACACGATGATTGGAGCATTGTGGTCCCAGATCATCCTCCAGAAATCTTTTACGGTACCTGGCAAAGGATTCTGGGTAATGATGAACTCACTGCTCTGCCTGTAACCCTACAGGAACAGAAACACAACTTCAAACTCTGTGACAACCATCTTTGTAAACTTTACAAAAAAAAGTAAAAGCTCTTACTGTGATGTACGATGCGTTTATGTAGTCTGACGTTTCTCCAGCTGCCGTAGACAAACACACTCTCGACCTCTCCACTGGAAATTTAGGTAACAGACATGTTCTTTAAAGTTAGAAAACTGCAGCTAAACAGGCAAAATAATGATTTAATGGATCAACTTTCACCTGGTACCACCGAGCAGTTCCTGTTCTTGCTGCGGTTGCTTTCCTGCAGAGCTGTAGAAAAGTTGCTCTGCTTCACTCCAGAGTGAGAAATCAGCTGCAAAGTAACACAAAACATTTATTTCTGACACCATTCTGGATGAATCCAACTAAATCTGAACATTTTTACATGTTTCTCTTTAAAAGTTCTGCATGCATATTTTAATTTGTGCAACAACTAAATGTTAAAAGTCAGGATAAAGACTGTGAAATAAGATGTGTTCAAGGTGATGTGGCAAAACACTCCCTATACTTCCCGTCTCCTTTCAACTGTTCAGTTCATTCAAGGCAAAAATGTTCAAAAACATGACTTAAAAAAAGAAATGAGGTGTTTTCTTCTAGTTTTTTGCAAAAGGAACTCTAAAATCTTCCTACAAGTGAACCTTCAAGGCCAGAATCCACTAAAATTCTATAAATTTTCTGAACATGTCGCTGCTTTTAGGTTAAAAAGGTCACACTAACTGTCACGCAGAAAAGAGCGTGGAAAAAATGCCGTCCAGCGGGTTAATTCAGCACTTTTCTGCCAACTTAAATGTTCAGAGAAAGAAGCAGCAGCTGCTCACCTTGAACTGTTTCTCCAGACGCGTCCGCCCAGCAGGCCCAGGGATCAGCAGCTCGTCCACGTACCTGTGCAGGTGAGCCCCCGCCACCTCCGTGTCCCCCGACAGGATGGCTTCCACCAAAGCATCGTGGATGAACACGTACTGTTCCTGCAGAGAGGAGACAGATGCTGAGGACGAGTTCATGTTACGGTAATAAAAAGTATCATCAGGTGACCTCTGACCTCCGTCTGGACCAGGTAGTTCCTCTGTGTGCGGATGTGTTTGAGGAAGCCTGTGATGTTGACGCTGTTTTCGTCGCTGATCTGCTTCAGCATGCTGTCCAGGACGATGTAGGTGCCCGTCCGGCCCACGCCAGCACTGAACAGGAGAGAAAAGAGAGGAGGAGTGACCAGAGTTTACTGACGCAAGGATGAAGAATAAAAACTTTATGTTGCTGAGTTTTTATCAGACGTTACCTGCAGTGAACCACGGCTGCTCCTGTGCTGTCTTTCCTGGCTTTGGAAGACTTGCGGACGAAGCTGAGCAGCGGCAGAGCGAATTCAGGGACGCCCATGTCGGGCCACTGGGTGTAATGAAAGTGTGTCACCGTCCGCTCGTTGCTCCGCCCCTTCTGTGACCCCTGCAGGTGAAAAAGACCCAACAGGAAGTGACAAAATTTTACATCACTCCTCTTTATCTATAGTCTGATTCTTTAAATGACAGCCCACCATATGTTCCAGCATTGTAGAAATATCCAATATTTTTCATTAAAAGTTGAATAAAGTCAATGTCAGCCAAAATACGTTAAACATTTCTCTGCTTTTGAACTACACTATCCCGTAAAACAGACCAGAAATTTAAAAATATTACTTAGAAGTATTTCCTTTCTGGTTACTTTAAAAATTTAAGAGGATAAGGACAATAATTCGTAATTTTTAATCTATAAAATGATGTGTTGTGTGATTTCCTGCACTCAAAATCACAGCCTGACAATCAAATTGTTGCATTAAAAAATAAAATACATTTGAAAGAACACATTAGGAAGGTATTAGTAGTTCAAATATTTATAAAATATAAGTTATATGAACATTTTTCAAAAAACAGATTATGTAGTGGTTGTTGCAGTAAATTACCCGGCATAGTTTCTCCGTTAAACCAGATAAAAAGTAATTTGTGACTCAAAAGTGAAATATATTGAGGGTTTGAAAATGAGACAGGAAGTCAAATTAAATATTTTATTGAATAATAATTGATGAAAAAGGACAAGACTTCAGCTTTGACTTATTATTCCTCCTTATTTCACTTAAACTTTAGATAATATTGAAGGAAGTCCCCAGAAAACCACCAGTAAAAGGGAATTTAACGTTTTTATTTTCTTTATTAAGTTAAACAATATTTGTCAGGAGAACACTGCAAAAACTGAAGTCTTAGCAAGCGTTTATTATACACTATATGATCCACATTCAACTTGTGAGTCCAGAAAAATGACTCATTTCAAGTTATTAAAAATAAAAATCTCCCAATGGAACAAGAAAAATTTGCTTGAAACTAGACTAAAGTCTTGATACAAGAAACGTTTCTCTTGTTCCATTGGCAGACTCTTTTACTTGTTACAAGCAATTCAGACCCCATTTTTGTCTTGAAATAACTTGAAACAAGACGTTTATCTGGAGAAGTTAGGTGAAAGTGGCCAATATCTAAAATCTCAAGACATTAAAAAGACATTTTCTACTCAAATAAGACAAAAACACTTGATAAGATTTCAGTTTTTTGCAGTGAAAATATTCTGTTTTGAAAATCCAGTAAATGTCCAACTTTTCAACAATCATTTTGAAAAGGTTTTGGCAAAGAGAGGGCAACATCTTAATGCTTTAAAGAAAAAAGAAAACTTTTCATCACACTGAAAAACATTGTGATCTGTGTTATGGAAGTTATTTAGTTTGAGCCTGTTTATCAGTATTTTTAAAACCAACTTACCCACATTTAAAAAAAAAATCTCAACATGGTCACATTCTGCTTTATTTCTCTGACCTTTTTGGCGTGTGTGTTCCTAACGGTGAAGGTCCTCTCGGTGTAGTGTGCGAGCACTCTGCTGCTCTTCACCGTCACCAGGAAGCTGCCGAACTCCTCCTGAGCCTCAGCCGGCCAGTACTGATCACACTTCCTCTGAGGACAGACGGCACATCAACATTTAGAAAGTAATGAGGAAAGGAAAGGGAAAATTTATCAAATCATTCATCTTTTAAATTAATTTTGGACTACAAGTTATTTCCTATCTAATATTCAACAATCATTTAAAGATGCTATGGGGAGGATCTGTTTTGACTGCACTCTCTCGCCACCTTGTGGCCCGGAGTCTCCATACAAAAAGTTTTCTTTTTTCAAGACAACTTTTTGCTGGATACAACGCGCAGAGATTAACCGAATCTTTTTAAAAAAAAATTTCATTTTTTATTAATATTTATTTATATTTTGACATACACAACACAGCACACAACAGAACACAACACACAACATATGTACATATATACAGTACTATTTACAAAAACACATAACGCAGCTGAGAGACAAACCCAGCACAGGGGTATCAAACTAGGAGTTCATAAATCATACACATATTTTAAGGCCTCACATATCTGCAATGTTTTTATTGCCTTTTGATTCATAAGTCCTATCAGAGTAAAGTAATAATCAATTTCCATTTTAAGTTGTAGAAAGCGTGGGATTTTTTTCAGCCCATCTGGATTTATGTATGTGGTATTTCCCAAGTAGTATAATAAGGTTTAAAAGAAAAGTCTCTTTGTATCTAGTGCTGCTGTTGAAATATAGGTATTTATCAGTACAGTTACGTAGTGCTACAGTTTGAGACATGACATCAAACAAACGTTGGAGCAGCCGGCTGTATGTTAGCCCGGTGCTCTGATGTATCTGTAGTCTAACAGATAAGAGACAGATAAAAAGTAACAAAAAAATGAGCCTGTGTTTGAATCTAATGCAAAAGTAGTTGTGTTAAAATCCTTTTTGCAACTCCCTGGAAGTTATTGTTCTCAGAAACCAAGAGTTTCTGTCTGACAGTGACGATAAAGCAGCTACGGCTACTTTCACTCAGGATACGGTTCACTCCTCAATCAGGATGTAGTGAATTCAAATTGGTGAAGTAATTCCTTGATAGCTTGTGCAGCACTAAACATCCTCTAACTGTGAAAAATGACGCTGATGAGAAAGTGCTATGGACTGCAGTTCTGTCAGTGTCCACCAGGGGGTGGTTACAGAAGCAAGCTTTACAGCATACATGCTAACAGCCTGGTGCAAAAACAGGTTTTGGTCTGGATAGCCAAATAACGAGATTTAGACACAGTGTTTCAAACAAACACTTAACTGGAAAACATAAAGTGCATCAAGTTTGTCACATTAAGTGGTTAGTTGGTGAAACTGATAAATGTCACTTGGTGAAACCAATGATTGAAAAATCTAATATTGAGCAAAACATGACTATTATTTTATCAGTCTACTACACTGTAAAAAATTAAACTTACCTAAAATGTGAATTTTTACTTTTAAGATGCTATGAGGAGGATCTGTTTTGATTGCTCTCCCTCGCCACCTTGTGGCCTGGAGTCTCTGCACGCTGTTGTAAATTACTTGTAGTGAGGCGTGTGTTCGAATTGGACTTAAATAGAGATCAGATCAAAACAAATTTTCTTTGTTCAAAACAACTTTTTACTGGATACAACGCACTGAGGTAAGGTATTTATCAGTACAGTTACGTAGCGCTACAGTTTGAAACGCGACATCAAGCAAACGTTGGAGCAGCCGGCTACAGGTTAGCTCGGTGCTCTGATGTATCTGTAGTCTAACGTGACAACAAGCTAACGCTGTCAGTTTGTAGCTAGTTAAGAAGCTGTTTATATTTAGCTCAGCTGACAGCCCGGTGCTCTAAGACGTGTCTGTAATGTGTAACGTTAGTGAATCCTGGTTATGTCCTGCCAGTCATCTACCAATCAGAGCTAACGTAACCTCACTCTTCATTTTATTGATAGACTCTCAAGTTTGAACAGACCACTGCAGAATAACTGCTGACTGTGGGTTGGAATGAACATTAGCATAAACAGTTTAGCCCCTGTGTTATAGTGATACAGCCTGAGCTAAAGGCTAATTAGCTCTATCTCTCTCCTGTTTATCTTTCTTCTGCTCTTCTGTTCTTTTTCTGTCTGACAGTTAGGCTCCAGTGTCCACCATCACTACAAAATTAATCACAGAAATCGTTTTCAGCAGAGAAAAACTACAAGAAGCTACAAAGTAGTAATTTAGAATACACTGTAACCTGTAATATTGGTGCTGATTATCTCATTTTAAAGTGTGGATTACAATCAGGCATATATCCAAAAATGAAACTTTTCAACATCATTTAGAAACTCCTCGCTGCCCCTTTAAACATAAAATTGTTTGGGGATGTCAGGGCTAAAAATTGGAGAAGAAACTTTTATTTAAGATGATTTGAAATGACGGTTTATTCAGGTGCAAACAGAAATGTAAGTTTGGTCTTTTTAAATCAAATCTTGCCACTCACTCTTCCTTTCTCCACCAGGTTTGTGATCATGACGATGACCGAGACATTTTGCTCCCAAACCATCCTCCAGAAGTCCTCGGTGCTCGACCTCAGGGGACCCTGAGCGGCGATGTACGACCGCTGCTTCTTGAAGCCCTGAGGAGACAAAAACATTGGAATAGTGCACCAAAGACAAAATTAATGTTTTAAAATGTCAAAAAAAAAATCTTATTATTTCCTTCTCTTTCATTTGAGCGGCTCAAAAGTGAAGTCATGACATTTTGAGCTCCCCCTACAGGCTGGCTGCAGTAAAGGTCGTGAAGCCAGCTGACATGTGCTGACCTTTCATGACCAAACTGAGACTTTTATTCTTGTGACACTGAAGATACTGTGCATTCTCAGAAAAACAATCTGAAGCTGAAATACTTTAAAACTTTTTTATTGTTTCAATAAAAAAAGAAACTGCACAAGATTTCTTCCTGAGCTCAAGGACTCGTCATTTTTGTTCGTCAAAAAGAGATCGCCCCCTCAGGGTCCCTTTAAAAGCAGCGCAGGAGGTAACGAGTCAAATCTTCTTCAATCGCTCGTTTAACTTTTTAGTCGCCTTCATACTGCGAGACACACATCCTCAGTCAGTTTTTACCAGTTTTTACCAACTTTACAAACGGCGTCATTGTCTGTGCAGAGAGGCCGTGACAGACACAGTGTGTGTGTGTGTGTGTGTGTGTGTGTGTGGCCTTTGCTTTTCACAAAGCGACAGTAAAATGAAAAGTGAATTGAGCTGTGGTTAGTATAATAGAGAGCCACGCAGGTCCCTGCTAACAACGGACTTTTTGATGAAACGGTTCAGAGATATTCATGGGGGAGGCGGGGGGTGACTGACGGCGGTTCAGGAGGGAAAAAGTGAAGTGCTCAGAGAACAAATGAAAAAGTTTGAGCTGTATTTGATTTGTCAGGAGCAGAGCAGAAAGGCAGTCCTCAGTTTGAAAGCGTTCAGACTGTAAACTTACGTCCACGAAGTTTGCGTTGATGTAATCCCTCGTCTTCCCGTCTTTGTCAGACTGCGGCGAGAGACGCACCCGGCTGTGATCGACTGTGAAGAGGAGAAAACAGAGACGCTCTTCATCAGACTGACAGGGAAAACAGTTTAATCTGTCATGACATTAGGTTAAAGTTTGATTAACTCATTTGTTATTAATATTTATCTCTATTTTCTGATCTCGATAAAAAAAATGTTGATTAACTTGAACAAAAATACTGCAACCAAATTATTATTCACATGTCAGGTGGAATATTGTAGTTTGTACTTCTTACAAGGAAGTTAAAGTAAATAAATTTCATTCAGTATAGAACCTTTCATACAACAGAATCACAAGGTGCTTTACAAAAAGTATGAAATATAAAATAAGATCATAACAGTACAATAAAAGAATACAAATATTGTAAAACAATAGTAGAAACAAACAATAGAATAATGGGACATTAATTTGTACAGGGAGAGTCAAAGCCTGGCAAAAACAAATACTGGCTCAAAAAATAGTTGAAATATGAAAGGAAATAAAAACATCCTTGGTTTATGAAATTCTTAAGACATGTAAAGTGATGTAACTGGGAAATTAATACCTGAAATCTCTTAACACACAGTCTGAGACTTCAACAATCTGTCCGTCAAAGACAATGGAAAAAGTCGATCGACTTCAAATTCCACCAGAAAGTCTGAGAAGGATGGACCGTTTAAGAGGAGGCTATAAGAGCTTTTGTTGACTGACACGAGAGTTGTTGTATGACATGTTCTTTTGTTGTAACCTCATAAAGAAAAGCAAATAAAATACAAGTATACATATACATAAAAAAATGACCACAGAGACAGCTGAACAAATACTTAGAGTAAGACTTTTTCCAATGTTGGTGTTAACACTTCAAAAGCCCTATCCCGCTCAAGGGACAACCAGCAAGCCCTGGTCAGAAGACCTGAATGATGTTTTATTTTTATGCCAATATCGGCCGATACTGATAATGTGCAGATAATATCATGCATCACTATTGTTTTTGTTTTAGTGTTTTTGTCTTTATCCTGCACTGATAATGTAACCCCTTTTTGGTATTTTTCTATATAAAGTATTTTCTAGTTTCTGTACTATCAGGTTTTTTCATTTTCTTAACTGCTGTGAAACATGTGAAATCAATAAAAATGTTGGTCATAAAAAAAAAAAACTCACAACACCAGGACCCTTCCTACCCCACTGACCCCATCACCCTTCACTTGAAAACTGATCTGACCCACCAACATTTAAATCTCTTTTACAAAAAAAAAATCACCTTTTTAAGTTTCAATTTGTGATTGTACTGATGTTTCGGTTTTCTTGTGTTCCATGCTTGTATCAATTTTAACTTACTTTTCACTTACTTGAATCTGTTTGTAAAGCGTCTATGAGTAGTAGTTCGTTAATGCATATATATATATATATATATATATATATATATATATATAATATTATTGTTTTGAGATTATTTTAGATTTTAATATTTTAGCATTTTAAGATATCTGATTATTATTATTTTTATTATTATCAGTAAAGCATCCTTGAGTTTTTGAAAAGCACTATATGAAAAAATGCATTTGAATTATTTGTAAATGCTTGTATGTATATATATATATATATATATATATATATATATATATATATATATATATATATATATATATATATATATATATATATATATGTGTGTGTGTGTGTGTGTGTGTGTGTGTGTGTGTGTGTGTGTGTGTGTGTGTGTGTGTGTGTGTGTGTGTTTATGTTTTATTATTAAAATAAACCATATTTGAGTTTTTAATTATGAAACTGTTGAACAAAAACCAAACTGACTGGATAGTTCATCTAAGTTTAGAAGTGTCAGTGTTAAATGTGAATAGGAAGGATTTTTTTTCTTCTTTTTTAAATTTTATAATTCAGAACTTACTTCTTCCCTTTTTTTATTTTCTTGCACCATCTCTGTTCCATTACTTCTTTTTTTTAATTCCCTACCTCTTTCATAAAATCCTATCATCTAGGGATGCACCAATTCAACTTTTTTGGTTTCTATACTGATACCAATTCCTTGGCTCTGGTAATGTTTTGGGTAAAAGGCAAAAAATGAGTAAATGAAATTATTGATGTTCATATTTATTTAAACTACAAAATATTTAAATGTTACCATCAAACAATTCTTCAGAATGTACACAAGTTATTTTCAAATGTAAACCTTTATAACCTTGAGACTGGTGCAGCAAAAAACAAAGAAAGTGCATAAGAGGCAAAATTTCAGCTTTGAGGGGCATCAATACACCAACACCACTGATTGGTATCAGTGCATCCCTACTATATTCATAATTTATTGCTTTGTCAATCATTAATATACTTTTGGGAAAAAAATCAAAACTTTAAATGTGAATCTGTGTTGTTTTATACTCACAGGCCAGGATGTTGCTGTATCTGTTTTTGGTTTTGTTGTCAGGATGGTTGGAGCTGTCAGTCGTTATCCCCATGTCCACCGTGCACGCCTGGACCTCCTGAACACAAGCACACACACACACACACACACACACACACATGGGGTCACTCACTAAGCTCAACATTTGTATATCTTTTTGGATACAGAATAAAACATGACAAAGTTTCATATTTCAGCAGTGCTTGATTTTTCTGCAGCACACTGGTTGTGAAGTTTGTAGGAGTCAGAAACAACAACACAACAACTCTTCTATCACTTATTTTACACGTCAGAAACAGTCCATGCCATCAACATCCACTGAGACAAACATCAACACAGTGCGGTGGTGTTTACGGCGAGGGGAGCGTCTTACCTCATAACTCTCCTTCAGTTTCTAATGATGAGGGGAGGAAGCAGCAGGCAGAGGCAGGCAGGCAGCCGGGACGTGTCCGTGAAAACACAGTGAACAGGAGGGGTGCAAAAACACAAATTACAAGACAACACAAGACCTGATATCTCACACAACAGCTCATGCTCCTGCCACACAGAGGGGACAGCAACACAGACCACAAGTGTAGTTAAAGGTGACACATGAGCTGTGGAGGTGAGAATCATTTTATCATATTAAAAAATCACTTTGCATGCTCCTAAAACCTCTGACTGATCTCACACATCTCAAAACAATTCAACTTGGAAGTCAATCTATCATCACTTAACATAAACTCCTGATAAACTATGATCACTGGAGGAGTCACAGTGTGTTAAACTACCCCTAACAGCTCGCCATGCAGCATGCACACAACAACAGGATGCACAAAAGCACACAAACACTGCACACATCATTTTTGTTATTTAGAGTTTAGAAATCTGAGAATTATCTGGCCTCTGTACCTCAAACTCCCGCTGAAAGCCGCGGGTGTCGTGAAGCTCGGCAACGTGTTTGACAAAGTCCTTCACCGGGAACGTTGTTTGTTCATCTGAGAAAAGGAAAAAAGCGTGTTTGTGTTGTTGTATTGTGCCCCGAGTTACAGGAAACATCAAGGGCAGTATTAGGAAAACCGATGAGAAGGAATTACTGAGGTGTAAAGATGTTTTGTTTTTTTTTTTTATAAAGGAAACATTTTCAAAATTTGGCTTTTTATATGAAATTTATAACACACCAATTAAAACATGCGTGTGTTCGTGTGTTATATTTGGCTGAGGTGTTGTAATTATCGGGCTCTGAGTGTGTGCTCTTTGATGGGAAAAACTCTCATCACATAAGAAAATATTTTAAGTGCTGCTCAAAATAATGATGATGATAATAATTAAAAAAATAAGGCATCTCCGTCTGCAAAAGTTTAACGTTTTCATTTTCCATCCATAGTTCAGGTTTCAGCAGTTTCATCCAAGTCAGTATCTGATGTTCTGTAAGAAAAGAGTCACCTGTGTGGTTGCTAGGGACAGGTACAGAATTAGGTACTTTTATAGGTACCGACCGAATTCTGTCAAAAGGATCGAGTACCAATTCACGTAAATCCAAAAGGTACCATGTTTCGGTACCTAAATGCATCCTTGTGACTGTGAGGTAGTGGAAGAGTAGGTGATTTTCCATGCTGGACATGAACACAACATTGCAAGGTTATATATTAATCAATAAATATGTTAAATTGAAAAAAAAAAAATTAAATTGATATTTTATTTGACATAAACAAAAAAGAGTACCTAAAATTGGTACTGTTGAGTGCCGGTATGGATTGCAAGGTACCATGCATCTGTACCATATCGTTTCAAATGTGAAAGGTACCCATCCCTAATTTTGACGGCAAAATACCCCCCTCAAAGACACCATTGTGCAGCCAGAGTCTGTGCAGTAGATTATCTGAGAGGAGCTGGGTGAAAAAAAAACCTCACTTTTTTATTTATTTCAAAAGTTCAATCTCTTCTTGGCTCTCCGTCTCAACACATTTTACTATTCCTGAAAAAAAAACTATGCAAGAACCGCCCAAAAATGTCTTCATATCACCACAGCCTCATAGTCTTGTGTCATGTCGTGTCATATTGTATGTCTTATTGCATCATTTCACATCACATCTTCTTTTATCTTACAAGTGAAGTGAAGTCGCCATAAAAACTGCTCCCCCTGGTGGCTGGCAGCAATATAGGTAAAAAAAAAAAAAAAAAAAGTCCATCTCCCCAGTCATTCCAGATGGGCTGTGGTCAAATGTTAAAAAATTAATACACCTGGTAGAAATGTTGCTCACGTACGATTGTTGTGGTGATTTGAAGATATTATTTGGCTGTCTTGTACTCAGGTCCTCTTTTTTTCTGAAAAGTTTTATTTTCATTAGTTATAAGAGGTTAAAAAATAAGGTTTTATGTCACGTTTAACACTGATTGACAGCTGCCGTTCTTGTGTATTTTTTTAGAGATTGTAAAGCATGTCAGGTAGAGCCAAGAAGTGATTCGACTCTCAAAAGAAAAAAAAATATATATCATTTTTGTCACCCAGCTCCACTCAGATTCTCCCAGAATCCCTCATCGTCTCTTCTGCGCAGACTCTGGCTGCACAACTGCTTCAATGGGGAATTTTGGTTTCAAACCGTACAATGATAAATGGCAGAGCCACACTGTCCACTCTTTATACAGGCTATGGTCATAAACTGGATTCTTAGTTTTGTTTCTTGGCATTTCATGTCCTGACCTATCTTAATTTAATCTCATAGTATTGTGTGTAGTCATATTGTTTATAATTTTGTTGTGTCATATAAGCTTATCTCATGGTGCAGTGTGTCATGTTGGAAGTCCTGTTGTTTCTTAGAGCACTGTTTTGTGCAGGGATGGTACCTTTCACATTTGAAACGATACGGTACCAATGCCCGATACCTGGCAATTGGTATCGGTACTCAACGGTACGATTTTTCTGTATTTTTGTGTTTATGTGACAAAAACTATCAATTGTTTTAATTATATATATTTTTTACTTTAATGTATTTATTCTGCATTATATAACCTTGCAATGCTGTGTTCATGTCCAGCATGGAAAATCACCTACTCTTCCACTCCCTAACAGTCACAAGGATGCATTTAGGTACCTAAACATGGTACCCTTTTTATTGTACGTGAATCAATACCCAGTACTTTCGACAGAATTCGGTCGGTAGCTATGAAAGTACCTAATTCGGTACCCATCCCTAGTCAAAACTGTGCAATAATAAAAGGCGGAGCCACGTTGTGAACAGTCTATGGCTACGACACCTTAAAATGAAACGTATTGTAAATATCTACGAAGAAAGTTGAGTTAATGAGCTGCAAAAATGACATTTTTGTTCTGTGTGTGTGTGTGTGTGTGTTACCATCATTTAATACAGCAGTGGACTGAGCAGGGATGACTCGGGGTGATGAGCTGTCCTCGATGTAGAAGTGAGCCGTCTGAAAACAGGCCCTGCAGACACAACACACAAACACACACATCATGAGAACCTGAAGTTATATTTTCATTAAAGAAATATATTTTTACCACAAGAAAAAAGAAAACTGTTTGTGATTTTCTGTAAAAGTCTGCATTAAATATGTAGACGAGTCAAGATATGAGTTATAATTTGTTGCTTATTTACTCCATATGCATACAGACTGTTTTCTTAAATATATAAGGAGAGATTTTGTTTAAATAAACTGCACATAATCTTTCCTGATGTCACATTTCCACCTCGACCTCACAGAAACCAGTGGCTCCTCTGAAAGGCCCAGAGATGCTTTTGTTTTCATGTGACTCTACGTTGGCCCAGATTTCTGGTAAGAGCACACGGTAATCTTCCCGGAAACACAGGAAAAAAGATGTTCAGTTAATCCTTGACAAGTTTTTAAACGGATGAGATCGCCTCTGATGAACTTGGCGTTGTTTCAGCCAGAAATGGGCATCAGGGATTAACACCGCCAAAAAAAAAAAAAAAACAGCGATGGGGTTGAGCTCTGAGATTAAAGACGTGTTTGGAGGAAAAAAACAAGATGGAAACAAAAACAGTCATTCTCCCTGAGAGTGTGATGAGGGTTCATTATGAAGGTTTAGATCCAGGCTCAGCATTCAGTTCTTCTATAAAAACAAATTTTGCCATATTGGAAATGGGGCGGGCTTTGAGCCTCGTTAGTAACAGTTACAGGGCGCACGCCTGTCAGTCAGCCGAGCTGTGCCTCTGACTGGGTGAACTTGCCTTTTCTATACCCCATACAGTGTGTGCCTGTAAAGAAACCAGCTGTTCAGATGGGAGTCATTTTGTAGCAGGTTGTAAACATGTTTAATTCTGTTATGACAACAGCTTTTTCGGCTTGGTGTGTTTGTGGTTGCGGGCCAGCCTCAAGCAGACACTTGAGGAGCTACATATTATAACACTTCCACATTGCCTCATATTTTTAAACTAGAGGTTGCCACTCGCTACAGAGCCATGTTGCTGTAATTAGTGCACAATTGTTTGACATTGGCTTAAGCAGAGAAGATGTCCATGACTTCCAAAAAGAATGTTCTGATTTGTTTCCCACAGGACAGTTTTCCACTTCCCTTAAGTTCATCCTAATGAAGCTCTGGTGAGTATGGATGTGGTTTCCTCTGTGCCTGGTGCAGTTTTTATCCAAATTTGTTGAAACAGGAACAAAATGTGTTCACAGACAAAGCAATTTTAATTCCATGTGGTGACTTCCACTGCAGAGTCACATCACAGGTTTTGGATACGTAATTTACTTTTTTTGTTCTTTTCCTTTGTTTTATTAGTATTTTGCTTCCTTAATTTCATATATATATATATATATATATATATATATATATATATATATATATATATATATATATATATATATATATATATATATTACATTTTGTAAACAAATAGTTGTAATTGGGGAGTATTAATGCAGTACTGTCTGAGGGGCTGAAACAAAAATATGGACATTTGGTGTAATGTAACCTCAAAATGAGCCTTTCTTATTGCGTAAACAAGAGCTTTTTTTCCCCCTCTAATAATAACATAATAATAATCCATGTGGTGACTTTATGCTTTAGAGCAGAGGGGACCGTGTCCACGATTCCCAAAAAGAATGCCAATTTTCTCCTCAAGCTCATCGTCCATTTTTTCGCTCCTCACAGTTCCCCACATTTTAGGGTGATGTTTATATCTGGTTTCCTTTGCATGTGACAATTTGAACCAAAAGTTGTATGTAACAATGGTTCCCAACCCCCCGGGACGTGGACCAGTATTGGTCTGTGGGTTAATGGTACCAGGCCGCACATCAAAAATACTCAGCTTACTTTATTTCAGTTTGATTTATTATCTGATTCTGATGTTTTATTTTGAAAAATGACCAGATTCTCTCTACATTCTTGACGCCAAACCCCACAAGCTACCAAAGTGGACAAAAAACAAACATCTTTGGAAAGTTTCTTAAAGCAGGGTAAAAGAGCCAGTGAGGAGACAAAAGAAGAGCCGGTTCATGAAAATACTGTCTGATTTTAAACCGTTCATGGTGCAGAAAAGGTTGGGGACTGTTGGTGTAGAACAATAAAAAGCAATACTAAAGGACATTTGTGAACAATTTTGAGCCCCTGTGTTGACTTCCACTACAGAGTCACGTCTGTTTTTAAAGCAGTGCTGCCTAGGTGCATGAATATTTTGGCTCTTGTCCCTTTTGTACAGAGAGTTCTCTAGATTATCTGAATTAATTGGTGATATTTAATTCTGAGAAACTTTATTCTGAAACTGATGAAGTGTTTGCTCACATAGTCTCTCACAGAGTGGTGAAGCTCTTCACAACTTCACAGCCTTTTTGAAGTCTCCTTTCTAAACCCAGGCATCTTATTAACACGTTAATAAATGACCTCATTGGTTGGGAGATGTTTTTTATTTTATGTGGTTCCTGTGGAGACTTTTTACGATATATAATGTTGAAATCAAATTAAAAGTGAGCTTTTTTTCTCTTTTTCTGGTATCATAACGTTTTTCTCATGTCATTTTTTGCTGTTTAAGCTCTAAAAGATCCTCTGTTGGATCCCACCACACGTGGCAGCCTTCATCTCTGTGTTTTTCTGACTTCCTTTCCTACTTGATCCTTTACTTGTTTTTCTTAAATCCCTTAAAATGGACTCAGCTGTATGCTAATTTGCTGTTCATCTCCCAGTTTGTCTACAACTTGTAAAGTCGACCACAATCCGCTCAAACTGCTTGACCTCAAATGCACAGCAGCAGAGTCCAAATGAGCACCGTGTTGTCCAGAGGACGGGTGGCGAAAAAGGACACAACAGCCGCGGGATTAGTGTAGTTTGGCCTCCTGCCGCTCGCCCTACAAGACGCTGACACGATTCCCTCTGTCCGACATAATCAGGCGAATGTCCTTTTCCATCCCCCGGCCCGCTCTGGACCGTCTCCTTTGAGTGGACGCTCGCAGCCAAGGTACACCCAGGATTAATCCCTCTGCTCCTCAGATTATTACCAGCTTAGCACTGCTCAATCTTGGAGGAACAACAACAAGCAGAGCGCAAAACAAGAACAATATGTCGAGCCTCTGGCACGGCTGATGAAAAATGTGAAAAAATATGACTTTAAGTGTTTACGACGGCGTGTCCTTCACGGGATTTCTGAAGTTGGTTATTTCACGGTCTGAGTGGGCAGCAGAGTTTCATTTCCCCCCCTCTTCAATTCAAAGCCAAAGATGTTTTCAGCACAAGCAGGAGAGAAACTTTTGTTTGCTCTAAATCCAGCGTTTCATACATCTTCATACAAAAAAAAAAAAAACGAAAAACAACATCATTCAAGGCCGACAGGAGAAATCAAAAACTCTGCAGACAAAAGCGAGCGGCAGCAGCACTTCAAGACCGACAGCATCAACAGCGCACAACACTGGAGGTATTGTTTGTCAAGGGGCTGCTGGTGAGCAAACATACCAACACACACACACACACACACAGACAAAAACACACACACACAAATAAAAACACTCAGCACATTGAAAACCCCAGATTGAGGAGACTCAGTTCAATGTGAGAATCAGCGAGCTTTAGTCCTCACTCCACTCTCCATTTAATGTGACTTCTGATGGGGTCAAAGGTCAAAGGGGGTGGGGGTGCAAAGTGGAGGGATTTAGCTTCCAGTTTGGGTCTGTTTTTGTGTTTGTTCTCATCTTTACAGACAGAAACAGACGATAGAAACAGAAAGAGTCGAGTTTCTTGAAATAAGAAAAATGTTGAAAAACCATTAATTAACATTTACAACTTTTTTTTACTCTTTTCAAGCAATTCAGGTATCATTTTGTCTTTGATTTCTTGAAAAAGACATAATTTTGACTTGTCATGTGACCAATGATTGAACGCTGGAAAAAATGAAATCTTATCAAGTGATTTTGCCTTACTTGCAGTAGAAAATCCCTTTTTAGACTTAATATGCGCCACATTTACCTGACCAGTCCAGAAAAAATGTCTTACTTTAATTTTTTTTCAAGACAAAAATGAGGTCTAAATTGCTTGAAACAAGTTTAAAATAATCTACCAATGAAACAAAGAAAAGTTTCTTGTATCAAGACAGTATCCTAGTTTTGAGAAAATTTTCTAGAAATCTTTTTTTGTTCTAGCCTAATTTTTGTCTTTACACACCTTAAAGAAAAGACATTTTTTTCTGGACAGAGCAGTTGACTGTGGCTCATATAGAGTATAATGAGACAATTTTTACATAAGATAAGACAAAAACACTCTATCAGGTCCATGTTGCTAGTAGTGGGTTGGACCCCCTTTTGCCTTCAGAACTGCCTTAATCTTTGGTGTCATAGATTCAACAAGGTCCTGGAAACATTCCTCAGAGAGTTTGGTCCATGTTGACATGATAGCATCACACAGTTGCTGCAGATTTGTCGGCTGAACATCCATGATGAGAATCTCCCGTTCCACCACATCCCAAAGGAGCTCTATTGGATTGAGATCTGGGGACTGTTGAGGACATTTGAGTACAGGGACCTCATTGTCATGTTGAAGAAAGCAGTCTGAGATGATTCCAGCTTTATGACATGGAGCGTTATCCTGCTGGAAGTAGCATCAGAAGATGGGTACACTGTGCTCATAAAGGGATGGACATGGTCAGCAACAATACTCAGGTAGGCTGTGGACTTTAAACCATGCTCAGTTGGTACTAAGGGGCCCAAAGTGAGCCAAGAAAATATCCCCCACACCATTATACCAGCAGCAGCAGCCTGAACCGTTGATACAAGGCAGGATGGATCCATGCTTTCATGTTGTTGAGGCCAAATTCTGACCCTACCATCTGAATGTGGAGCAGAAATCCAGACTCATCAGTCCAGGCAACGTTTTCCCAATCTTCTATTGTCCAGTTTTGGTGTTGCTGTGTGAATTGTAGCCTCAGTTTCCTGGTCTTAGCTGACAGGAGGGTCACCCGGTGTGGTCTTCTGCTGCTGTAGCCCATCTGCCTCAAGGTTGGACGTGTTGTGTGTTCAGAGATGCTCTTTTGCAGACCTCGGTTGTAACCAGTGGTTATTTGAGTTACTGTTGCCTTTCTATCAGCTCCAACCAGTCTGTCCATTCTCCTCTGACCTCTGGCATCAACAAGGCATTTTGGCCCACAGAACTGCTGCTCACTGGATATTTTCTCTTTGTGGGACCATTCTCTGTAAACCCTATGTGATTGGCTGATTAGAAATTTGCATTAACCAGCAGTTGTGCGTCAACCTTTCATTACTGACCTCCAGTAGATGAGAATGCCAATAAGGACGACCAGGCCGAGGATGGTGAGCGTGGAGATGACGGCCAGGGGAACCACGGCCTTCCTCTCCCGGTCTCTGATTGAGCCCACCCTGGACTCGTGGCTGCTGTTGCTGGCGTCTGGAGGGGAGAAACAACAGAAGACGGCAGAGATTAAAGAGGAGAAGAAGAGGCTGTTTTTTTGGAGGTTTCAAAGAGGAGAAGCTGCTCTGGTTGGAGAAGTCGAGACTGAAACCTTGATGGAAAGAGCCAGGTACACAGCAACAAACACCAATACTAAAAAACACACAGCTGTTGTTAAAATATGGATTTAATAGCTGTGAAAATCAGTTTTATATTCTGATATATTTTATTTACTGTGACGCAGAATAAAATACAGTTGATTGATGGTGGCTGCATGGTGCACACGTCAACAAGCAAATAAAGGGGGTGAAGGCACTTATCTCTAACTTCTGCATTATATAAAAAAGTTTTGTCTCAATTTTTGTTAAAAAAATTCTCATTCAACTCATTGTCAGCCAAACTACTCCTAAAATTAAGTTATTTTAAGATTTTTTAAGCCAAAATTAGGACTTTACTTGATGTTATGTAAAGAAAAAATCTGTCAACAAGACAGAAAAATGTTTCAAAGAATAAAATCTAAATTTTTTTTTCCTTACTGGCAGATTTGTCTCATTAAAAGATGGTTCAGACTGTACTTTTACCTGGATGTCAAACTGATTTGGAAAAAAATCTGTTGTGTGAAAGGTTCAAAAAAGTGTATTACATTTATAAGCCTGCATGGACTGTAGGTAAAAAAAAAAAAAGAAAGATGTCTAAGGGGGTTAAACGAGTTGAAACAGCTGCTACTAAGGCATAAATATGTTTTTAAAAAAGTTGTTGACTAAATTACAGACAGTTTATTGATTTGGTCAAAACAATAAATTAAATGTGTTAAATATAAACCCCACTACATTTTAATTTTGATGTGTTTTGAAAAGCTGAATGCTGTATTTAAGTGTTCACTTTGTCACAATGTTAGAGCAATACTAAAGGAAGCCACTAGAGGGCTACATGGTCTCTGTGAGAGATTTAAATCTGTGGCTGTTTTCCCAAACCGTTTACTTTCTGCCAATAGACTGGAAAACATGAAATCTTATCAAGCATTTTTGTCTTGTGTTCAGTAGAAAATCTCTTTTTAGACTTAATATGAGCCACATTCACCTGATCAGTCCAGAAAAAGGTCTTGTTTCAGGTTGTTTCAAGACAAAAAAGAGGTCTGAATTGCTTGTAAGTTACAAAATAAAAGGATTTTTTTCTTGTTCCATTGGCAGATTTTGTTTTATTTGTTCCAATTACTTATTGTTATGTGTTTCTGAAATGAATCTGCTGCTGATATTACTGTTAATCTTTCTAATTGTTTTATCTTTTGCTCATGTGTGCTACTTTTTGCTTTGTTATTGTTATTGTTATTATTATTATTATTATTATTATTATTATTATTATTATTATTACTTTATTATTAATTCATCATCATTATAATTTTATCTTTCTATCTTTGCTGTCCTGCTTTTTGTTTATAACTGCCTTTTATTGTCTTCTTTCTTTTTCTTACTGGTTATATGCTTTTTTAGATTTTATTTTGGTCCTCATGGTTTCATGTTACGTTGCATGGTTCTTGTATTGTCTGGGTTCCTATGTGCTCCTTGCCAGGGTCTTGTTTTTGTTTCCTGTTTTTGTTTCCCTGTGCTTTGATGTGTCCTGTCTGTTGTCAGAGCACTTTGTAAACTGCTGTTTATAAATGTGCTATATAAATAAAGTTATTATTGTTATTATTATTATTATTGTTATTATTATTATTATTATTATTATTATTATTATTGTTGTTGTTGTTGTTGTTGTTGTTGTTATTATTATTATAATTATTTTAATTATTATTACTATTATTATTATTATTATTATTATTATTATTATTATTATTATTATTATTATTATTATTAATAATAATATCTGTTTACATAGTTTATCTAAAATTCTATCTGTCTTGTTTACATATTTTTACATCAATGGATGACATCATTGACTAAAAAAAATTGACATCCACTAGCTTGGCTCGAAGTAAGTTCACCCCGTAAACTGTTCCCCCTGGTGGCTGGCTGCGGTATAGGTCAAAAAAACCCGTCTCTCCAGTCATTCCAGATGGGCTGTGGTCAAACTTAAAAAAATTATTACACCTTGCAGAAAAGTTTCTCACGCCTTGTATGCAAGTCCTCTTTTTTATGAAAAGTTTTGTTTTCTTTGGTTATTCGGGGTTAAAAACGAGGCTTTACGTCACGTTTTGGGATGATTGACAGCTGCCGTTCTTGTGTATTTTTTGTGGGGGAGTTCCAAAAAATCTGGACCAAGAGAAAAGTTACTAGTATCAAGACATTATTCTAGTTTTTACTTGTTACAAGCAATTCAGGCCTCACTTCTATATTTAAGTAACTTGAAACAAGACATTTTTCTGGACTGATAAGTTGAATGTTGCTCATATCGAGTGTAATAAGACAATTCTTACTTAAAATAAGACAAAAACACTTGATAAGATATCTGTTTTTTACAGTGTTGTCCCAACCGTGCTGGTTATATTGACAGCTTTTTTTAAAAATAAGGATAATTTGTCTAAAGATCAGCAGAACAGAGGGGAAACACACTGATACAAGAGTCATCAGACTTTACAGAAGTCTCATTGTCTTGTTGGTGAGTTGAAGCATGTTTGGGTTGGTGTACGGAGCAGGATGTCAAGATCACGGCTCCGACAATGAGTCAGCCCTTCAGTTTCTGGCTCCAAGTGTTTGTCAGAGGTTTTTATCTGGCTTCACTTTCATACCATGAAACAGATATGTTGACTTTCTTTGTGCAGCCAGTTGCTGGAGTGATAAATATTCATTGTGAAAGGCAAGGTTTCCAACACTCGAACCGACTCTTTCCGACTCTTTCCGTCTTTGTCCTCTTGAAGTCAAACATGAGAAAAGTATAAGAAGCAGGAGCGACAATAAAGGGATGAAATGTTTGATTCAACAAATGAGCTCATTTCTGCCTCCAGAGCAGCTTGGCCTCTCTGAACCGTTCACAGAAGTAAAACTTCAACATTTTCACATCCTCTAATAACTCCTTCAACCCGTCACTCAAACACGATGCACCACCATCCGCATTCATCCACCCGCCTGCCTACGACTCCAGCTCATCGCATTCAAAGCCGAAGCACTCGAGAGAAACACCCAAACTCACAAAGGCGTACAATCAAAAGTCCATCACAGATCAAACAAGAAGACATTCATCAGAGAGGAGTCGATGCAGCGGCATAATTACAACTTTGAATAACGGGGAGAGAAAAAGTGCCGGCTGAACCTGACCTCGCTGAGCTGAATCCTCCCTTTGTGGTCTGATTACCAGTCAGGGAAACAGTAGCAGGGATTAACCTTGACTGGGAGCCTGTTTGTCAGAACTTACCTCTTCTGCTCAAACTGACTCGGTTCAGCCGTGAAAGGCTGGGTCAGCGCCGCCAACTAGTCCACAAAGAGCCTGTTGTGTGCTTTCTACTCTGAGTGAAACCCATTCACATGATCATCCATCCTGCAAATCTTTGTCTGCCTCTCAAAAATAAAACCCAACACACACACACATGCACACACACACACACACACTCAGAGGCAATGATAATGGGCAAAGAAGAAGAAGAGGAAGAAGAAGAAGAAAAGCCCCAGACAGAAGATGGAAAAGGTTACTCGCACTTGGATGCAAAGACTGAAGAGACAAAGTGAGTCAAAGGAGACCTGATGAGAAGTAAACTCCTCAAAGTTTCCACTGAAAAGACTTGAAACTAAAAGATGAAGATGGAGTTGTGTTACTGTACATCTGGCTGTCAGGAAGTCAAGGGCATGGATGATACTTGCAGCGGATGGATGTTTGAACTTTAAATGAATGACTTACTCTGTTAGAGTTCAGTCTTTGTCGCACTGACGGTGTCAAAAAAAAAAGTGCCTTTAAAGTTGGTCTGACCGAGGTTTGTCCAAAAGAAACTTCAAACTGCTGATTTATTACATCCTCTGCTGTGATGTGACAACCAAATCTGATGCCAGCGACACGTCTGAATCTTCAGCACCTGGACTCTTATACTACAAAGCCATAATGTTGTCAAACAAGCAGATAATGTTTTAGCATCATGTCTTCAGCATATATTCTCCTATTGTTCTGCACTAATTGAGCCTTCATTAATGTGCAAGGCTGCAAGGTCCAGGATCTCCAAAATGAATGCCAAACTTTGATTGTCCATCCTAAACAGACATTTCTAGATCACATTACATCTCTGCTTCTTCTTTCTGTGGAACAGTTTTAACCTATACTTGTAGATAAAGTGACATAATGTGGTCAAACTGGGTCTAAAAAGTTATTTTGACCTCATGCCGTGACTTCCACTACAGAGTCATGTCCATTTTTTAAGCAGTGCTGGCAAAGGGACTGCCAATGAAAATTAGCCTTTTTGGCTAACACGAGTACATTTACATTTGTTAAAATTTCAATTAATTAATAACACTGTCCCTTTTCAAATAATATACTAAAAAATTGAATAAATACAGTGCTGGGTTTTTCAAGATTTTTTGAATCTTTAACTTTTTACTTTCTGCTGTAGATGATGAACTCCACTAAGTCTTTACAGTTTTATGCAGCAAATATCTTGAAGAGAACTAACTTTTTGATAATTAACCTCATAAGTTAGGAGATGTTTGTTTAGGCGTGCCACCTTTTTTAAAACATGTTGCTGGCATCAAATTTAAAACGAGGTTGGGGTTGAACTTTCAAACATGTCCCAAAGATTTTTTTATCAACTATTTAGCTACAAGCCCTTTCCTCTCTTTTATTTTTTTAATCCTATTCGTTAAATTTGTAACAATTTACTTAATATTTAATTTTTACTATAAAAACACTTTAATATTTGAATCATTTATCTTTCACTTAAAGCCTCTACCACTGTTTTCATATTTAACTCTAATTGTTGACGACTCAAGACAAAAAAAAAACACCCAACGACCCTGAACTCAGTGGACTTCTTGTCGCCCATTTGGCCCGTTAAAGAAATGCTCAGCCAGATTTTGGAAAGCAGCTTGAAAGAAGCATTCGGATCATTTTGATGGATTACCTTTCTTCAGCAAGTTTAAGTCTCTTGAAGATGATTTGAATTGAAATCCCATTAAAGTTGTTGTCTCTGATGAGGAAACAAAAATCTTGTTTGAGTGACACACCACGACCAGGTCTCCTGGTAAGCTCATATGACTTCTGTTACATCTTAAACAGCTGCTTTTTGAGTTAAATAATTGATGTATTGTCCAATTTCCTGAGTGTTATCATTGAATGGGACTTGTGTGACGATGGTTGTAGCTTCATAGAGCTTTGCTTCCCTCTAGTGGCTTTAAGGAGGAACAACAGGGAGGGGAAAACTGAATTCCTCGTTAGTCATACAGGACCAGGTACTTCATTTAGGTTGGTTCAGCACACACTTTATTAATATGCATTATTAGTTACTGATAAACAACTATTTATTTGCACTTGTAAATAATAAAAATCAAAGCATAATTTTATCAAAAGCAGCTGGCTGAGATGGTTTTCTTATAAGAGCCTGAGGAAATACAGGTATGAAGGAAACTCTGTATACAACAAAACAGGTGACAAGATATATTTTTTTAAGTATAAAACTGATTTTTTCTAAACTAATTTAAAGCTGCAAATTCATGGTTAAATATCTTTTGAGCTAATTTGTGGCAAGTGAAATTTTTTAAAAAAGAGAGATGAAATTAATGTTTTTGCTTTTTTTATTGCAATCAAATAAAAACATTCTTTTTTAAAGAAAATATATAAACAAAACGTAATTATTTGACTTTTATCTTTTGTATTATTTTTCATTTATTTACATTAAAAAATTTGAAGAGTATTGTTTGGTTTTTGTCTCAGTTTAGTCCAGGAAGTGTTTTTTTTTAACATTTAATTGTTTTTCTGAATGAAAATTTGTAAAATCCAAGAAAAGGATTTTTTTTATTTATGTATTTATTCATGTATTTAATTATTATTATTATTATTATTATTATTATTATTATTATTATTATTATTATTATTATTATTATTTTATTGTTATTTATTTTATTTCATTTCTTCAAGTTATGAAATAATTTCATTACTGGTGTATATTAACAGATACTTGGAGGAAATCATACAGTCTGTTGAACCCAGATTTAAGTGAACAAGGCGATACTCCCTGCAAAAAATATTGCTTAGTTTAGTTGGAAAAACTATTTCTTAGTTTACTTTTTCCCTTTCAATGAATAAAAGACATTAAAAGTAGAATTAAATGCTGATATTATGAATTTTTCTGCCAGTTAGAACGTTTGTAAACATTTTTGACATTGATTTTCCCCAAAACAGAACTTCTTTGTGTATTGTTTAATTTTCTAAAAAAAGTTTAAAAAACTTCACTCCTTCTTAAAGATCATTTTATCTGTATTGTTAAAGCCGTATCATTAAGTTTCAATGTTGTGTCAAATTTTAAAGCTTGGTATTACCTGCCTCTACTCAAAACTGCGAATCTCAAATCTTTGACACATGGTACGGCAAAAAAGATGTAGAAAAACTGTAATTTGTTTAAACTGCAGTTTCCCCTGCAAACGCATGTTCAGAGATTTTCCTTTCCAGCATAACCCTAAATTATTAAACATTTCCTGCTCTACATATGGGCTGATGAGCTACTGCTAGGATTTAGTGTGTCTGAAATGCTGATGGAGATGGTGGTGTGTGATCATCAAGGTTACTCGATCCTGTTTGGAGACGTTTAAATTTGCATGCATGACTTTTCTCTCCCTCCAGATAAAAATGAAGAAGATGAAGATGTTGTTGAGAGATGAAGAATTAGACATCCAGAACTCTTCCTGATCCCTCGGCAGCTTTTCACCCACACGGACGGCGGTTTTACCTGCGACTTGCTCCTCCTCTTCCTCCGACTCTCTTTCTGTGCGCTCCGAGAGACTGAAGTCCGAGGACGTCTCGTTGTCGAACAGGCCCTCGCCCTGTCCCGAGCCGCTCTCCTCCTCCCCGCCCAGCGACCAGGGCGAGACAGAGGTTACTGTCGGGATGGTCGACGTCGCTGTGCTCGCAGACTCCGAGGTGCCTGCACTACCGCTCTCGTTTTCAAAATAAAACGCTGAGGAGTGGTCGTCTGAATCGTCAGGGCTCTGGCCAGACTCGGGGGTCGTAGACAGAGACACGGTGGTTGAGGCTACGGTGGAATAAGTGGACACGCTCTCTCCAGAAGCCGAAGTTTGAACCCTGTCCCACTCCTGATCTACGCCCTCCTGGGAGTCGGGGAACAGGGCCGAGCCTGAGGCGCTGCTGCTAGCATCTAAAGCCTCAGGCGTGGGGGTGAAGGGGGAGGCTGTGGGTGAGGAGGGGAGGGCAGAGTTCAAGGGGTCCTTAACACCAGATGCCGTGGCTGCAACAGAAACGGGCAGGTTACCATGGGTGAGGGAAGGCGAGGGTGAAGGGGAGACAGCGCTATGAGGGAGGAGAGGCTGGTCTAAGGACGGAGAATCAGAACCCGCCAGAGACAGAGAGCGGAGAAAATCGTCTACACCAACACCCGAGGACGGAGGAAAGGCCACGCTAGAGTAGAGCTCTAAGCTAGCAGAGTCCCAGGACGAGGAGGGCAGGGGGGCGTGGGAGGAGGCATGCAACCAGGGCGAGGACGGCTCCAGAGAGCAGGCGCACATGGCGTCCACGTCGCTACTTAACGGAAACCCTTCACCATTCACCTCAGGGAGGAAGGACTCTATCGTGCTCCCTTTGGCGTACCTCGAGTCGTCAAAACCGGCGGAGTAAGAACGGGTTAGACCCGGGGTGGTTCCCGGGAGGATGAAGTCACTAGAGAGGAGGACTGACGGTTGGAGGGTGGGGGTGAGAGACAGAGAGACCCCTGAGAGGGACGGATCCCAGGAGGAGTCCGAGGACTCGGCGAAGGTGGTGCCAGAAGGATCCGGCACCGTTTGTAGAGGAGGGGTTTCACCAAACAAAGAGGCGTCACCCGAAGACACCGAGGAAGACCCAGACAACAAATCACCATCGCTATCATCGAAGCCCACACCAACCAGGGAGACGTGGCGAGTCTCCGAACCAGACATGGGGAGTGAGGGGAGGGGGAGGCGGGGCAGAGTGGAGGCAGGAGAAGCTGGGTCGCTGTTAAGAAGCGGGGCGGTAGCGGCATGCTGGGAGTCCGGCTCAGAGGCGGACAACAGAGGCCAGGAGGAGGGAGGGTCATGCAGGCAGGTGGAGGAGGAAGGGTCCGCAGAGTCACACAGGGGGGAGGAAGCAAAGGAGGAGGAGGGGGAGGCAGAGGGGCTCTCACCGTTGGACAGCGGCTGTGTGGTCTGCAAGAGAACGCCAAACAACCGCACAGTAGTGGTTGAAGACCCTAAATGAGGCATGCTGGGACTTGTAGTCCGATGGTGAACAGCTCCCCCCGAGGAGGACGAACTTTCTGCTCCTGATCCAGCAGGAGATCTCCCAGGTGTGGTTGCGTCTTTGTTTCCTGAGCGTCCTACACCCGGGTCGGTCTTGGCTTGGAAAAACGTTGGTGGTGTTGTTCTTCTTCTTGTGTCTCCAGCACCAAACATGGAGGAGGTGGTGGTGCTGTGTGACGAAATACTTTTTCCATCTTTTGTTTTTGTGCCAATAAACATTGGAGGAGCAGTACTGACGCCCTCTTTAGAGTCTTTTGGACCTCCAAGAACCCCATCCTTCTTTGAGCTTGGGTACAAAGACGTTGTTGTAGTGTAGGACGAAGCGCCACCCTTTTTTCCTTGTGGTATAGCGGCCTCTGGTGGTGAAATGGAGGTACTACGCTGGGCAGTGTCTTCAGAGTTCCTCAGGACTTCACCGAGCTGGGTGGATCGAGCAGCGAGAGCAGAATCAGTGGTGGTTTTCCTGGATCTAGACTCTGTTGTTGTGGTTCTGACGACAGGTGGAGGTAAAAAGGCGGAATCGGTCGTCGTAGACCGCGGTGGGTTTGTGGGAATCATAATCAGATCATAGTCGTCAGTTTGGGACGGTCCGTTCCAGGAGGGTTCAGGTTCATAGTCGTCCTGTAAGAAGGGAAGGAAGATATTTATAGCTGGAACCAAAGAAAAATTACTTTTCTTTGTTTTATTTTTCATAACCAACCACACTACAAAAACTGAAATCTTATCAAGTGTTTTTGTCTTATTTTCAGTAGAAAATGTCTTTTTATACTTGATATGAGCCACATTGAACTCATCAGTCCAGAAAAAATGTCTTATTTCAGGTTGTTTAAAAACAAAAATGAGGACTGAATTGCTTGTTACAAGTAAAAATAATCTGCCAAAGGAACAAGAAAAATTTGCTCAAAATTTTGCTTGAAACTGGAATAATGTCTCAATACAAGCAACCTTTTTCTTGTTTTATTGGCAGCACTTTTTTAACTTCTTTTACTTTAACTAGTTACAAGCATGGGCTTGGTTCAAGAAAGATTTTTTCTCATCTTATCAAGTAATAAAAATAATTTAACAAAACTTAAACTAAACTGAGGGTTGGATGGATAGTTAGATTTAATCAATATAAAAATATTCCTTAAAGGTGATTTTCAGTGAGGTAGCTTTTCCACCATAAATGATTAACTTGGTGATACTTCACCTTGATAGTTCCTCATGTTTCTTTTATTATAGCAATATTTATTATCATTTTATTACATTTTTTGGTTATTTATGGAAACACAAGAAATTGTTTATTTATTTATTAATTTATTTATTTAGTTATTAAAAAAACCCAATTTATTTCTTTATCCATTTTGTTATTTTGGAAACAAAAAACTGTTTATTTATTTATTCTTTTAATTTTTTAAAATTTGTTATTTTGTTATTTTTGAAACAAAAAGCCCTGTTTATTCATTTATTAATCAATTTATTTTTATTTTTAATTCAATAAGGGGCTTATCAGATAACCAAACTATTGAACTTACTCAAGCCACATTTTTATAAAGTTTGTCTTATTTTATTAAATTTAGAATTTTAGATTAAGTAGTAGTCAAACTCTTTTTTAAAATCATGTTTTATATCTAAATATTGTCTTGCACCATTGTATCCTCTGACAGGCATTCAAAGTTTTGAAAATCGGTTGTCAGTGTTGATCACTGTGAACTGTGAAACCTTTCAGTGATCTACAGACAGTGAAACGTACTGAATTGAATCAGCAAAGGAGTCCTTACCTCAATATCAAACTGATCAGGATCTAGAGCTGGTGAATTTTCTGAAAAAAAAGAACAAAGTTTGCGTCATTAGTAAAATAAAAACTGTAACAAAAGGCCAAACTTATCAAATGTGTTTTGACTTGCTTTTACTTTAACTTTAACATTCCTATGATGTGTTTTCATGTTGTTTCCGTTCCTTAAGATTGAAACTCTAAACCAAATCTCAAGCCAAGGAAACTGTTTGTTCTCAGCCCTTAAGATAAATTTTGAAACTGATGTTTTTTTCCTTTTACTGGATGAAGATGTGTGAAATGACAGAAGGAGAAAATAAAACCAGGGGAAGACTGAACACAACACCTCAAGCAGAGTCTTGACTTTGTTATACACAGAATAAAACACATGCAGCTTGTTGGATGTCTCATGCATTGATTTCCCCAAAAATACAACCAAACACAAAAACTGAACAAGCATTTGCAATTAATCGTTTGTTAGAAATTTAAACCAAATGAGCCAAAAAAAGGAGTCTAAATCTTTAAAATCTAAATTTTTAGGTGGTTTAAAGCCACAGGTCTGTTATTTGCAAATGCCAGGTGATGATGGAGCACACAGCGGGCAGGTGAGAGGGGCAGGGGAGGGGGCGTGGCTCTTACCTGTCGGAGGTTAAGTCACACATCATGGAGACCAGTTCAAACTGGTTTGTGAAGCATGAGGTGAGGTTTTACAAGTTTAATGAATGGAGTGTGATGGGGGTGACTCAGGGTTTGGTGCAAAAAGGTTTAATTTGCTAAACTTTAAATTTATATTTGAAAAAATATTTTTGAATCAAGAAAATCAAGATTTCAGATAAACAAACTAAATTTAATTCCAGTTTTGAAAGTTTAGCTGGTGAATTATTAAAAGCTAAAAAAGTTGGCTATATTTTCAGACATCATATAATCCTGATACTTTAAAATAACTGAGTTTTTAATAGTTTTTTTTTTTTTACATATATATTTTTTGCAAGGTCTCTTCATTTCTAAACATATGACGTTAATATGGGTGCAAAATGTTTGAGAATCAGTCTTGCAGATTTTCCCAGGATGGACTGTTAGGACTCCAATAAAACTCTTCGGGGCAACCTTACATAATCACTGTTTGTCCTCCTAAAATGCTTCTTGTCTCTAAATCCCACAGAGACAAATCTTTCTTAACTGCGATTGAGGATATTTTTCAGACTCAAATCAAATAAAACTTGTCTCTTTTTGAGGCAACCAAACCCCATTGACAAAAACTGCAACTTTTACCCCACAGAACAAGAAGCTGTTTAACTTCAACTGACTTAAAATGTTAGATTTATTTCTTAATGTGCATCACAAAAACATTTCACTGAACCAGAATCAACTTTTAAAAACAGCATATTCAAAATACTGCATATAAAATGCTGAAGTCCTTGTGAAAAAACTCCTCTGTGGAGTAAAACAAAAATTGGTGCTTTCGTCAGTGGAGTCTGGTTTATGTCAGATGGACCTTGTAACTGCTATTTCTCTAAAATAAGGTCTCCTCTTCCAGCAAAAAGGTCTGTGTCTATGTTTCCTGTCTGGAAGCACGTTTATCAGATAATAAGTATTTAACTGGGAGCCATTGAGAACAGTCTCGTTTTAGAACCAGCCCCAAGTGGGCACTCGAGGTACTGCAATTTTTGTACTTCTGCACTGTTGTTCTCAAGGTCTTGGCATTGTTGCAAGTAAATTCCCTCCAACAATGAACCTTTTTTTTGTCAAAGGTTAAGATGCATTCTGATTCACTAATAGTTCTTATATTAATTCTTTCAAAGCCACCAGACTCCATTGGAAAAAAACCAGTAATTTCACCACATAACACAGACTCACATCTTGTCTATTTCTGCTTTGATCTTTTTGGTGTATTTGTGGTGATTTACTGTTTTGAATTGTTAACCCCAAACCCCAAATCACACAAAAATAACCAGATCAATCCAGAAGCAGAGAAGCAGTACGGCTGGGACGACATGCTTTCCTCCAGATTTGATTATTCAATGATTTTTGGGATGCTGATTTGATACACAGCAAAAAACTGAAATCTTATTTTTTGTCTTATTTTCAGCAGAAAATGTGTTTTTAGACTTAATATGAGCCACATTCACCTGACTAATCCAGAAAAATGTTTTATTTCATGTTATTGAAAGACTAAAATGAGGTCTGAATTGCTTGTAAATGGTTAAAAAAATCTACTGAAGGAGCAAGAGAAAAGTTACTTGTATTATGACTTTATTCTAGTTTTAAGCAAACTTTTGGACAATTTTTTCTTATTCCGTTGGCAGATTTCTTTTTTACATGTTTCAAGCAATTCAGACCTCATTTTTGTCTTTAAATAACTTAAAACAAGAAATTTTTCTGGACTAATTAGGTGATGAGCTGATGTGGCTCTTATCAAGTATAATAAGACTTGACAAGATTTTAGTTCTTTTGCAGTGTATAAATAACAATTCTTTGATATTTTAATTTTTTTTTTTGTTTGTTTTTTGAAGAAAAGGTGTAAAAAAGTTGAACGATGGTGATAATATCTATAGACCTTTTTAGGAGCCATTTTTTCCCAACAAATGCAAAGTCACATGCAAGTCAGTTTTTAAGATTTATTCAGGGAATAAAACATCTTAACTTTTTTCTAACTTCTTCTAACTTATCTTAAAAAAGGGGCATTTTTGAAAAAAATAAATAAATCATGATTTAAAATCCTGAAACAAAAAATCCCAATACTTTGATTCATTGATTTTTTTTCTCCCACCCTTAAGAAGCAGCTTGCAAGTTTGTTGAAGTAAAATCCCAGATTTTGTGAATGGACTTTGGTGGCTTTACAGAGAGCAATAATTACAGTTTTTTCAGGAGTCAAAAAGCACCTTATTTTTTTCTTGTTTCTTAAATTATTGTCTTTCTTTGTGAGAATCCTTTCTTTGACACTGAGAATAAAAAATCTGAGCTGGTCAGTTGCCCCAAAGGTGTTTACACTGGATCTCCATTCATCTGATGCAATCAAAACAGAGTCATTCTCAAACCTTTTGCACCCTGCAGGTTTGACTATAAGAGGAATCTCCTTTCAATAAAACCTCCTACTGTAGCTTAGCCTGCGTCACGTGCTAAGATCCCTGAACCAAACCAACGATATGTTGCAGAATATCACCCATTCATGCAAGCCGACACTGAAATAGGATGCAGGGGATTTCTTTTCTTTGCAACAAGACAAGTTAGTTTATTAAATATGAAGATCAGCTGAGATACATGATTACTACGATGGCTAATGAAATACACAAAATGCTGGTGCACACATGCAAACATTTCTCTTACTTTGAGAGGCAGAAGGAACAGACGCCACAAATGAAAACAGAACAAACATGGTGGCTTTGTATTTGCCAGAGAGCAGATTTGAAAGAGAGAAACCCGTGAAACAGTGAAAAACAACAGAAGAAGGTGAGTCAGACAGTAACAGCGTATGTGTGTGAGTAAATCCCCACGAATAACAAAATATATTAATCCAGAGAGAAGGGAAGAGAAGGAAAACATGGAGGAGGAGGAATAGATATATCATTGATGCTGAATCAATAATATTGTCTCTCTTAGGGTTCACGGCGAAGGACGGAGGATGGATGGACATGTTTTTAAAGGATAAATAAATTAAAATGCATAAAGCTATCAAAAATCTGTCCAATAAGAAATGTAAGTCATCCTATTTTTAAAATTTGGGTGTAACAAAACCATTTGGTGTTTTTTTTAACCGTAGAAAACGCTAACAATTAACACTGAGTTCATGTTTTTAAAGCTAAATGTTATAAAAATGTGTCTGGATTATATTTTTTTTGTACAGCTCATCTCGCTCAGACTCAGTCACGGTCGCTCTTACCGGGGTCGGGCATGAGGACGGTCAGCAGGTCGCTCACACGTCCGTACAGACCGTTGGTGCACACTGCCACCACCTGGACCACGTAGCTGGTGTTGGCTATCAGGTCATCCAGTATTGCCCCCTGGTGGATGGAGAAGGAAGGACATTAAGAGTGCGTTTATTACCAGATTGTATCATAGACTGAATGATTGAAGGACGCAGCCTCCACGACATCACCCGTCTGTTTCTGGCTATAGCGGCCATATTGGAAGTGGCAAGGGCTTTGCGGACAGCTACAGGGTGCCCATCAGTCACGTGACCTGAGCTGGGACTCTGATTGGGCAAGCTTGGGATCTTAATATCCTCTGAATGGCCGAGTTAAAAATAAAAATTCACCTCCATACAGTGTGCGTTGATTGCAAAATTAGCGAATCAGACATGAAACGTTTTTTGAACCAAAATGAACAAAATAGGTTAATTTCTGCTTTGAAAACATCTTTTTTTGCTTGGTGTGTATGTGACTTCCTGTACTTCCAGAGCCAGCCTCAAGTGGACACTCAAGAAACAGCAGATTTTAGCACTTCAACATTAGCCACATATACATGGACCCAAATATTCTGCTTGCATTCGGCTTATTTGCTCAAACGGAAAGAATTTGCTGATTTTGTATCATGGGTCTCGTTGACGTCATGGTTTTGTGATTTTTATTTCTCTCATACTCACCACATCCTGGTCTCCGTCCGTCAGGTAGATAGTGGGCGGAGTTTTTTCTGCATTGGCCAGTCCGTAGCTGACGGAGTACTTCTCGATGCTGGCGTCGTACACCGCTCGGGGCCGCTCCCACGTCACCAGCAGGCTGCTGAGGTTGTGAGGCACCGCCTGGATGTTTTCTGGCTCTGAACTGCAAACTGATGGAAAAAGAGATGGGGAATTAATTTTTAAACAGAAACAGGGAAATGTAGATTATTATTAGGCTATATTCAGACCAGAAAAGTCCTTTGGTCCACTTGTTTGGTCGGGACAAAAAGCAGACTTTATTTTTTTTGTTTGGTGTGGTTTGTATTCAGATTGTACTTTTAGCAAGTGGACTATATTCTGTAAACACATCCACGTGTGTGACGATCAGTGCTCTCATTGGACAGCACTGACAAAGGCGGCACACAGAATACAGACCAGGAAATGGAGGTAGACGTGTGTTTGTGCTCTTATTAGAGCTGCAAAATCATTTTCAGTTTCAAGAGCAGCTCCTTCAAAGCAGCTTAACAACACCGTTTACAATTTAGGAACAGCGAAGAGGAATGCGCGCAGCAAGGAGACGCTATGCTCTGCTCGGTTAAACAGAAGACGGAGGATCAGGTATGAACTAAAGATGGTTAGGTTACGGTGGCTTTATAGGCCCAAAAGGAGCATGTATCCTGTAGTTAGTTCAGATGGACATTGGTTTGTATTCAGACCTGCACCGGAGAACCACGAACCACACCAGAGTTCGTTTGGAAGCGGACCGAGACCACCTCAAAAGGTGGGTCTTGGTCCGATTGTTTGGTCCACACCAGGGTTCGTTTGTGTCTATTCACACCTGCATGAAAAGTCCGCACCAGCGTGGGAAACGAACCCTGGTCCGTTTAAAGTGGACCAAACAGTCCAGGTCTGAATACGCCCTTATACTCCCAGTGGTGACTTTTGATGCTGTTTCTTCAACTATCACTGGTTTTCTGTTTGTCCCAGTCAGCAGCAGCTAGAAGATTTCGAGGAGCTTTGATAATGAAAAACAAAACAAAACAGAAAAAAAGCTATTCTTACGGGATAACCTTTGATATATTTCCTCTATTTGTTTGCTCTAAGACATTAAATCAGCTGATTCCAACTGTATTTATTCACTGTGACCTTAAGGGAACCCAGGGATGACCAGCAGCTAATTTTGGTACCTTAAGGGAAAAAAAAGAAAAGAGAGGAAAAATCGTGTTAAAAAAAACGAAACAAAACACAATAAATGAGTCAAATTTGTTTGTTTGAGGCTGTTTTTTTAATGTTTTTATGAGTCGTCCCCTGAACCCACAGAATGATTCTGGGTCACTGTTAAGATTAGGGGAGCAGAGATTACACAGATGACAGCCTCTGTGGATTAAGACGGATTAAAAAGAGGCTGAGGATCAATAACAATAGAGAAGGAGGAGGCTCCATCCACACAAACACTGACACACTTCCTCCCCTTAAACCGCGGCTCTCACTGACTTTGACCTCCGACCTCTGACCGCTCTTTCACGGATGTAAGGGAAACTGTCGTGTCGTGTTTAGAGAAGAGGTTTAAAAAAGAAAGACAAAAAGGAATCTAGTGCTGCCTCTCTGCAGCCACTAGAGGGCAGCGACAGGATGCAGAAAGCCCAGAGGAGCTTTTATTTATCTATTACACATGACGTGTTTCATTCTCTGTTATTCTACCAGATTAAAATCTTTGGATTAAAGGTGAAAAATAACAGTAGAATCTGTAGCTGATCATTTTTTAGTCTTAACACCACAAACATAAGGTCATTTAACAAAATAAAGGACTTGTTTTCTTGAAAAGAAATGAAATAAAAAAACCCAAACACTTTGACCTATTACTTTTATCATATAAACTCTCACGGTATTGTTGTTTCCTGGTCTCTAAAGCCAGAACCAGCTTTCCAAAAACCACCGATCAATACCTCTTCATTAATTATCGAGTACCAGCGCAACAATCGATGGTTAACCGAGCTGACCCCACACAGATTTTATTTAGGTCACTGGAGTTCTATTATTATCCCTGTGTCACTTTTTACCCATCACTGCTGATCCAATTGTGTCTGATCCATCTGGAACATGTTTAATGAAAGTGAGCATTAACCTGGGATTATTCAAGCTGAGGGTCAAACTGAGGTCTGAAATCAGCCAGGTGAGGTTTAAAGAGAACTGAATGTTTATTCCTGGAGGGGGAAAAGGGTTTGGGGAGTTAAAAAAAGGTGAAAACACTGAAAACCTGTTCTGTGTTGAACCATTAGTTGATGTAATAAAAGCTTAAAGACAGTTCTTACCTTAAAAAATAAAAAAAGGTCTGCATTATTTAATCATATTTATCATTATTTAATATTTACCTCATCTAAAATAACACCTCACTTGAATTGATGAACTTCTGTTTTGTGAAAATCTTAATACTACATTAATCACAATGCAACTGGGTCCGGAACACCTTAAATGTATTCAAAAATTTATACCAAGACACTTGATTTGATCTTTTGTTCCCACTTCAACTCATTTAGGACATTATTGCTGGGACTTTCCCACTCAGAATTTGATCTCCCCTTGAAAACAACCTGGGCTGTAACCAGACACGACATGGTTAAATTAAAAAAATCCATGATTGTTGGACCTGATTTTTATCTAACCAGAAAATAACTCACGGCGTTTAAGAATCTACCTTTGCAGCATTTCCTGGCCAAAGCAGTCTGCTTCTTAAAAAGAGCAGTTATATGCATAGTTTAAAAACATAGAAACAAAAAATAAAATACCGAAGTCTCTACATATTTCGTCACTGGACAGCTACCGTGTTTAGTAATACATATAATACATATAACTGCCACTAGAGGTCACCACCTAACTGTATTCCACCAATGAGGTAACAAACAAAACATGGACACAGCTTCGTTGATTTCTCCTTTGTCATAATGAATTATCGTAAAGAGGTGACTATAAAGAAGAATAACAATAAACAAGAAGAATAGAACTTTCTTGTCATTGTAACAAGTACAACGAAATTGAGGTCACAGCAGCAATCAAGAAAACAAAGTAAGAAAGTGTATAGAAAGTGCAAAAAGGTCCACAAGAAAAAAGAGAAAAAAAGTTGATACATTAAAAATGCTGACTCCAACTAGTTTTTGCTGACAAGAGAAACAGGAAAAGATGCTGAGCTGCAAACAAGCCTCAAGAATCTTGGTAGCTGCCAACAAAAACACCCGCAAAGTGAGCCACAACTCCTAAAACCTGCATGGATCTTAGCCATAATATAATAAAATAAAAAATTATAGTTAAAAAATAAATAAATAAATAAAAGTAAAAATGCCAGGAAATAAAAACATTTAAATCAGCTGTAAGAATTAGCATTTTAAAAAGGGATTTATTTTGGATTTCCTAACTTTTGGGCCCAGCCTCCAGTGGACACATGAGGAAATGCAGTTTTCTTTTTTCCCCCTTTTTTTCCATGTCACCATTTAAGGTAAAAAGAGTACGATTTTCAACAAATTATTGATTTAAGAACTTTTTTCAATGACACACGTGTTTTTGAGCTCCTACACTGAAAAGACAGGAGTCACACTATGCCTTAAGAACTGAATTTTAGAGAAAAGGTTGCTTTTAATACAACTCAAATATAACACAAGGAACTAATTGACAGATTTTTTTTTTATTTTGTGATGTCATGCTGTCCAAGTAAAGCCAGAAATGTCCCTTAAAGGCCACCATACTTGAAACATTCCCTACTGATTTGGAAGGTGTGTGTATTCAGGAGCTGTACCTGGAGTGAGGACCTCCTCGGTGCCCGTGTAGGAGGAGAACACCTGACCCATGAACTGCTGCTGCTGCTCCCTGAAGTTGTTCTGCAGGTAGTCCATCAGCATCACGTATCCGGCCTGCTGCATCGTCATCACCTCGCAGAACATCTCCAGCTGTGAGAACACAATAACACATCGAAATGTTAAATACTGCAGGACAACAGCAGCTTCTGTGGGTAATAAAAGTGAGTTAAAAATACACCCCAGAGTGTGTGAAAAGCCTGGATGTGGATTTGGAAAGCTTGCCTCACCAAATCCAGATTCTATTCCGCAAAACCATCCTCTCACTGTGTGAAACTTAACAAGACACCAAAGGAGCTTTACTTGAGAGAAGTGAATTTTACATTTGTAATCTTATCTTACTGCCAAAGTTTATATCCATAGGTGCAAGGTTTAGAAGAACAAACCCTTTTCTGTGCCTTAAAAAGGAGTCAGAACTCTTTAATCGGGCATTAAGAAACTCCTATCACAGGGGTCTGCAACCTTAACTTTCATAGAAGCCATTTTGCCTCAGTTCACCTGGATTAAAGTCATATAGGAGCCACAAAATCTGCTTTATCTTCACAATAAAGACAAAAAATGTGTATAAAATTCTGTAAATAGTAAAAATCTAGTGTCTAAACAAGAAGTTGTTTGCGCTTATAAAATCGCAAATGTGTACTGTATAGTTTTTTATATTATATAAATTGGGGGAAAAAAGATAAATAAATAAAATAAAACTTTGTAATATCAGAAATTTAATAAATTTGCAAAATTTATGAAATTTAATAAATTTGCAAAATTTATGAAATTTAATAAATTTGCGGAAAAAAAAATGAAAGTTCATAAATTTGCAAAGATTTAAAAAATGAATCTTAAAATTGGGCAAAAAATTCAAAACATTTTGAAATTTCAATGATTTACCAAAATTTCATGATTTTACAAAAAAAAGATTAAAAATTAAAAAGTGTTATTTTGAAAAATTTGCTTACCCCCCCCCCCAAAAAAAAAAAAAAAAAAAAAAATCCAAAAGAACGTTGCAAAATCATGCATAGATTAAAAAAAAGGAAAAAAAGAATTTTTCAAAATTTCCCCCTTAAAAAAATGCAAAAATCTTTACAAGAAATTTAGAAACTTAATTGACAGACGTGATAAATATTTAGTTTAACAAAATGATAACTCATGATTCTGTTTAGTGTCAGTGTCTTTAATCATCAATATCGTCTTGAAGAAAAATAAAATCTTAATTTCAATAAAAGTTTTTTTAAATCTACAAGAAGCCACAGGTTGAGGATCCTTGTACAAAAAAGCTGCTTAAATTGTATCCTTATGTTCCAAACTTAAAATATCTTTGTGAATTCTTGTTGTTTATTATTTGTCTCCCTGTCTGTTAACTACAATTATTCTAATTATTTTAAATGTTTAATGTACATATCTTGATTATTTATCTCTTACACTGTTCAAGGTTTTTGTTTTCAACCCCCTAGCGCTCTGTCTGTTTTATAATTGTTTGCTGCTTTTCCCAAGGCTACCATTTTTTTGCTAATAAAGCTTAAAAAAAACAACTAAAAACAAAGGAGCTTTACAAAACTTTGGTGTTTTCTAACCTAAGATTGATCTCATGTAACTATGTCAAAATGTTTCTAAACACCAAAACAACATTTTAAAAAAGCCTCCATTCATAGTTAGATATTATCTTCAGATTAAAGGCACAGAGGGAATGAACGGAGCCCCTGACGTCCCTCTGGATGAAAAGTTTGGTCTTGTCCCCATGAGATAACAAACTGTGCTCACAGATAAAACTGCTCTTCTTTGCAGGACTCTGAGCTCTCTCTGCAGAGATGTGATAAAAACATGTAGGAAAAATGTAAACATGAACTACAGCGCTTAAATAACACACAGTGAACGGCTTTACAGGAACAATTAAGCACTCAGGGATTGCTTTTTACCTGCAGGCCTCCTCGAAACCTGCCCAGGTGAGTCACAGTCTGACTCACGAAGAGTCAACACTGCAGCAGTGATACCCTGAGAGCCCATTAGAGCCATTTGTGGTCGTTGGAGTCGTGACTTTAAGCATTAAGATCTGGCAGCTCCACCTGAGCTGGAATGCTAAACTAGCTGAGACTCGTCAGAGAGGTTTGGAGAAACCTGGAAAACCCTGGAAACCTGAACAGAGCAACAGGATCATAAACAAGGTGCTAGATGTGTACAAGTTAATAGATGGTTTTAATAGTAATGTAAAAATAAAAATCACAAAGGAAGTCTTATTATATCTGTCCCTTCTCTCACAAAACATTACCTAAAGACACAATCGACAAAAACAAGGTTTTCATCTATAACAACACCTAGGAGCATTATTTTTATTGCTGTTGCTAGGTGCCGCCCTGTTGGTTGTGGCTGCCTGTTGCAGCAGCTCTCTCCTCTTTGTCTGTTTTTTGTCATTTTTTCACCTCTTTGTTGCCATCTTTGCATTTGGAGTGGGTCAGTACGGTTCATTTGTTGGTCATGGACACCAAACTGGTTTTGTCTTCGGTGATATTTTAACTGTTTTTTTCTCCTGTGTTTGTCTGGAGATCCTACATGTAACCATGGCTGCATTGTTTACATGTGAAATCAGCTGTAAGCAGTCTGTAGCATGTCAACGCTAACTGGTGCAAGGCCGGATGTTTCCCATAAGGTGAGGAGAAGGAGGTGAGGACGACGTGCTGGATCTCAGGTGTGAGCTAAGAAGTCATGACATGGACCTGTCCTTCCATCCATCGTTATTGGGAACGTAAGATCTATCTCCAATAAGATGGACAAGCTAGCCGTGCTAACCCAGAAACAGAGGGAATACCAGAAGGAAGAGTAGCATCTACATCTATCTATCAGCATCTATCTATATTCCAGTTTTTCTCACACTCCTGTTTTAGAAAACCTCCATTTCAGCCTTTATTGTAAACACCTTGTTTAGCTGCTGTCTCTTTAAGGCGCCTGCTTCTCTTTGATTGGCCAGCTCTCTGGAGGCCTGTCGAAGGTGGAGCTCCATGCAGGTGTTTGAACCCTGCCCCTCGTACGCTTTATGAACCAACTAGCAAGGGGATCCTCATGTGATGAAAGCAGCATTTCACAGAGATTTTTACAACATTCAGCATCGTTACTTTAACTCCATGTTTAAAATACGAGAAAGCAGACTGTCCACTCTTTAAGCTGAGCTTTTATTTTGAAAGGACGTCAGCAAATGTTAAAAGATTGAGGAGGGAATGACAAGCACCAAATCAAGCAGGGATGAGGCCTCATATTCAAACTGTTTCCATGTAAAAGCCTTTGTGTGTGTGTGTGTGTGTGTGTGTGCTCTCACGTGTCTGTGCAGTTCAGTGTGATCCCGTGCGTGCGTGTGTGTATGTGTGTGTGTGTGTGAGTGACTGCCCTCAGGCTGCTGGTGATTGACAGGCATACAGACGCAGTCATTACATCCAACTAATATCGACTCACAAAAGATCTGTACGGTATTTAGGCTGAAACACACACACACACACATACACACACACACACACACTTAGAGCTGACAGCCAGCCGTCTCTCTGCCTCACCCATCATTTGCGTGCTTCCTGAGCTCTGGTATGATAATTCCTCCTTTCAGCTCTTTGAAAACTTCTCTAAAAGCTTGTTTACGGACATTTGCCTTTTTGTGTCTCGTCTTTTCATCTCAAACAAAAACCCCGAGCTGACGTCTGCTCTTAAAGGACCACGCTGTAACTCTGTGCCTGCTTCACATCTCAGCTGATTGATAAATGTGTGTCGACTCTTTAAGCACGGTCAACTCTCCTCCTCACCTGTTCGTCAGACACAGCCACAGCGTTCTTGAAGACGATCCACTCCACCGTCTCGCTGCACGGCGGCGTGGTCAGGGAGCCGTTGTAGATGAAGAATTTCTCGGTGGAGTTGGGCAGGAGACCTCGAGGGATGAAGGGTAAAACCTCTGCGCTTTTTCCTGGACGGCAGAAAGAACCAATGAGCACCACAGAAGAAGAGACAAACAGAGCGACAGACGGAGAAACAAACGTACCGTATCTGCTCACGCTGGAGATACCGTCGATGATCGGAGCGTAGTTCATGTTGTCTTCAGAGCTCGTCTGAAAGGGGAAAAACATGTTTATCTCACAATCCATCAGTTTTTATCCTCGATAGGAAAGAGTTGATGTCTAACTTTGGCTGAAGACACACAAAACACATCGTATCCCTCAGAAAAGACAAACTCCTTTACATTTTCTCTCCTTTCTTTCTTCCTGTGATGGGCGCTGCTCACAGAGGTCACAATCGTACATTTCACCCTCTAAGAGTCTTCAGGAGCGTCTTTTTCTGACATGAAGTGATGAATAGAGGCACCAATGGGCACTTCTCTGCATCTCACCCTCTGGAGGGGCTTCCAGAGAGCACTTTCTAAACACTTTACTCACCAGAGAGGCATACAGAGGACAATATTTGATACACAAGGCTCTTGTTAATGTTAAATCTACTATAAGAGCTTCCAGACGCCACATTTTACTCATTAAGTCCCCTACAAAGGGATCTACTGGGCACATGTGTGGCATCCAAGCACCTGAGGGCACTTTTTAAGATTTCACCGACTTGAGGAGCATCCTGATGGCTTTACAAGTTTAAGTATAGAGGCTGATGCCATTGAGAGCACTACATAACTTGAAAGTTTGGGAGTCAGCCAAGCAGCAACATCCGGTCTAAGAATATGAGACAATGCGGAAGTGCTTAAATCTGCTGTTTCTCGAGTGTTTGCTTGAGGCTGGCTCCGGAAGTAGCGGAAGTCACAGACACACCAAGCCAAAAAAAAGACGTTTTCAAAGCAGAAATTAACCTATTGACAGCCTGGTTCAAAAAACGTCTCCTGTCTGAGTCAATAATTTCACTATCACCACACACTGTACAGAGGATATGAAGATTGCAAGCTTGTCCAATCAGAAGCACAGCTCAGGTCACGTGACCAACGGGCACCCTATAAAGGGATTATCAGTCTACGTCATCATAAAAATATGCACACATCTTGACTGCAGTAGCAGCATTTAGCTCCATTCATTCAGACGAGTTAACGTTTTTTCGACACTAAATTTAACCTGTTATCAGCATAAAAATGTACGGTTGTTCTGTGGTCAGTTTTTGGAAAGGATACTTTACAACAGAGGCAACATCTGTCAAATTTTGACTGTCATGGAGCAACCAGTGTTTTGGAGTTAATAGCAACCATGCTAACTGGTGACTCTTAGTTGATAGTAGCAGGGATTAACAGCCAAGAGTCACCAGTTAACAGGGTCACACTTTACACTGGAACACCAGCGACGTCTGGTAAATAATTAACTCTGGACGTAGTTTTCTGGTTCTTTTATTATAAACCGGGTTTCAGACTCGGCAGTATGTGCTCTTTTTGGTCTGGGAGGGTTTCTGATTTATTGACACACGTTAACGTCCTGGTCTGTCACACTCTGGTTGCTCTCTGGGTAGACGCAGGATTTCTCCGCTAAAAACGTCCGTCCACTTGCTGATCTCTTCTGTCCACTCACTGCTATTTCACAAACCTGGGAGCCGTATCGTATCATCCGTATAAGTGATGATATTTAGTTTAAAAATGTGTTTTTTTGGAGGTTAACTCCTCCATGTCAGTTGACAACCCGTTATACCCGTAAACCGTCGCAGGGAACGACTGTCTGTGTGGTTCAGTGCTTGTTTCAATCAATCAGATTTTACTGTAAAGTCCTTTTTTATACTGTATAGTATGAAACAAAGCCCAGTTTCCACCAAGAGCTTCAGTCTTGGTACGGTGTAGGAACACCCGTTGGACAGAAAAAAAGATCTGGCGACTTCTAGCTACTTTTGGGCGGGCCTTTAGCTGCTTCCGATGCTGAGGAGTTGGCAACACTGGACTGACCTGTACCATCCCACTTTTTGGTCCCCTTCTGTTGGGGTGCCAGACCAAACCAATCTGAGCCCAGAAGGTGGGGCTAGAAACCCTGCAGGCTGTTGATTGGTTGAAAGAATTGTCACCAAAGCTTGATTTTTTCTTCTTCAATGGGTTTATTCGGGGGGTATGCTGTGTTGGGCTGCTATGGCGTCACGCTATTACTTAGGTGACGTGGCTGTCAGCATCTGGCTTAGACTCCACCTACCAAGAAAGGCACAAAAGCCCCAAAAGGATCAGGCTTTACCGATCCAACCTGTACCAAACTGTACTGATCCACACTGGACCGCTTGGTGGAAACAGGGCCAAAGTGCCAGACATACAAAAAAAAAATGAACATTACTAAAATAAAATGAAAAAAGTGAAATAAATAGTCAATTAGATCCTGTAATCTTAAATGTGTGGCTATTTTTCTGAGGAGGCGACCTTCATGATCCGTATTTTGGCTTCTGAATTATCAACTGCGCTAAGTTCCCCCAAGAGTGAATAACCTCTTAAATTAGATTAAAATGTGCGCAAATGTGCAGATATGAGTGAAATTGTTGTTGCAACTACATTTGCAGCCTTTATTTTACTCAAATATTTATTTGATTTGTTTTTTAGGGCAAAATCTGTAGAAATATTCCAGGAACTAGGGGGGAAAAATTACAAAAAAACAATTGAAGTTCAAGAATCCAAATTTGAGATGCTATCACTGACTATTAGATACAATAATGCACATTTGGTAGAGGAGCTGAAGGTGTGGTAGGTAATTTTTCGTGTGGTTGTAAAACAGAAATGTGGATTTTGGCTCTGACAGCGTAATGATTTTCTGGGAGTAAACTTTCCTGGGAGCAGGAGCAGACTTTAAGATGTCAGGTGCAGATCACTAAAGTGGGCGTTCAGCAACTAAACCAGTCTGACAGGAGATGAATAGAGCTCTCTGTACCACCTTAAATCTGTTCACAAAAACATGATGAGAAAAAACACTCGAATCTGGATTTCCAGGTGCCACTGTTACCCACAAACCCACCAGACTCCCCTCAACACGACCTTTGCGGTGATTAAAAGTCTAAATGAACGTCTCAGTCAACCACAAAAACTAAATCTACAATCTTTCTGTGTCAGCTCTGAGTTTCCCACCCTGCTCTCCACCCCAAAACACACAGAGCCTGCAGCTTCACATCAGACGCCTCTCTGAGTTTTGTTCCAACATGGCCCCCATCGGTTCGAACACGCCAAACAGGCCCCGGGCGAAACGACTGCACAAAGCAGAGCACCAAGTATGCATGACGCTCCGGTACGACCCTGGCTCTGAACATGAAACACAGACAAGAGTTCTGCAATGATCTGAAGCCAAAACATGAGTCTGACTGTTCAAACGTGGTGCACCCAGCGAGGTATCACTTCAATATGCTGCACTCAGACTTTGATTCTTTCCTCCAGTCCAACGGTTTTTATCTCACAGCCATTAAAAACCGGCCAAACTGACTTTTAAGTAGCCTCTCGAATCAGACATGCTGGGAAATGAACACCACCTGATCCCTCTCCGGTTGTTTAATTCTTCTAATGAATGTGGTTTTTGCATTTTAATGCCCTGCTCTGCGTTACACAGACAGACAGGCCATGAAAGATGATCACAGTGTTATCAGGTACGATCTGATCTCCAGTCGTGTAGAGCATGCTCACCTCGAAGAGCACGGCGAGCGCTGTGATTCTGCCTCCAGCCTTGATGGTTTCATCCAAAGAGTCGAAACGATGCGCCTCGTAGCAGTAGATCTGCATCTGTAGGAGAAAAACAAATATATTTATAATTTTAAAAATCTTACAGTGGGGAAAATAAGTGTTAAAAGCATCAACATTTATTTCCAAAGATACAATTCAAACAAAATTTGAAGAAAAAGAAATCACAGCGTTCAGGTCCATAAATAATGATTATGTAGAATTAAGTACGATAACACAGGAAAAAAGTATTGAACATGCTAACTGAGACTCATCTAATACTTAGTGGAGAAGCCTTTGTTTGCAATGACAGCTTCCAGAAGCTTCTTGTATGTTTGAACTAATGGCCCACACTGCTCAGGTGTGATTTTGGCCCATTCCTCTGCACAGATTGTCTTTAAATCTGGAATATTCTTTGGTGCCCTCTGGTGAACCCTTTTCTTTACTTCTTTCCACAAATGTTCAGTTGGATTGAAGTCAGGTGATTGACTAGGCCATTCTAACAGATTGATTTTCTTTTTTTGAAACCATTTGAGAGTCAACTTTGCCGTGTGCTTTGGATCGTTGTCCTGCTGGAAGGTCCAGCCACGTCTCATCTTCATCATCCTGGTGGATGGCAGCAGATTCAGATCAAGAATTTCCCCATACATGGCTCCATTCATTGCTCCGTCAGTTATATGAAGTTTGCCAACACCATGAGATGAGAAACAACCCCATGCCATGATGCTTCACCCCCAAACTTCACTGTTGGTGTAGTGTTTTTTGGCTGATGTGCAGTGCCATTTCTCCTCCAAACATGGTCTGTAGTATGACAGCCCAAAAGTTCAACTTTGGTCTCATCTGACCAGACAACATTCTCCCAGTATTCTACAGGCTTGTCAAGATGCTGTTTAGCAAACTTTAAACCAGCTACAACATGACTTTTCTTGAGGAATGGAGTCTTGCAGGCTGAGCGTCCATAGAGGCCATGGCGGTGGAGTGCATTGCCTATAGTTTTCTCTGTAACAATTGTACCTGCTGCCTCCAAGTCTTTCTGAGCACTTTCAGGGTGGTCCTTGGCTCGTTGAGTACTCTTCTGACTATCTTTCTGACTCCCTGGTCAGAAATCTTACAAGGAGCTCCTGTGCGTGGCCTGTTGATGGTTAGGTGGTGCTTCTTCCACTTGTGAATAATGGCCCCAACGGTGCTGACTGGAATATTCAGGTGCTTTGATATAAGTCTGTAACCAGTTCCATTCTGATGCTGAGCAACAATCAGGTTGTGAATGTCTTCAGAGAGCTCTTTGCCTTTACCCATCATGAGGTGTGTGGTATTAACTGCTTGGTGAAAAAAACAACCTTTTTTATAGGAACATCAATTTGCTCTAGCCCAGCTGATGTTGGTTTGCACTAATTGGAAGTTCAAGTAATAATTACTGACAGATTTCAGGTGGTATGGTGCATTTCCTTGCCAAAGTATACAGCCTTTCCATGGTGTGTTCAATACTTTTTTCCTGTGTTATTGTATTTAATTTCACATAAACATTATTTATGGACCTGAACGTTGTGATTTATTTTCATGTGTGGATTATTTTAGTTAATACCAATGTCTGGTAGGAACTTTGTTTGAATTGCAGCTTTGGAAATAAATGTAATGAGAAAAAAGTTGATGCATTCAATACTCATTTTCCCCACTGTAGATTCTAAAAAATGCTCCTGTTTGAAATGTCATTACACATTAAACACATTACACAAATTTAATCATCAGATGTTCCCACCTCTAGAGGATATTTGACCCCATCCAGGCTGTGCTCTGAGCCCTCTGAAGAGGCGTTACAGCGCCCCCAGTGGAAGGTGATGCGTCCCACTTTGAATTTTGACCTCAGTCCCCCTCCACTGATGTAGAACTCGCCATCCACATCAACCGCCACTGCAGGCAAGAAAACACAGACATGAAGGGTTAATACATTGATCGCAACTTGCTATCAAAGTCCATTATTCTGAAGTGTGTCCCTTTTGGCACACTGTAGGCTACGGCAGATGTTGTGATGGAAAATTAAGCACTTTTAAAAAGCGCCCATCACTTAAGATGACTCAGTTGACAAGACAAAATAATTGCTTGTGAGTTTGAGCGAAGCATACAGCCCAAATAATTTGTATATATTCATAACAAGCTTGGTAAAATTTTGTCCCTTGATGTTCGTTTTGTTAGCCTTAGATACTCTGTCTTTGTCAAATGAGCCATGTTTTTGAGCCTGCTGGAATTTTTTTTGAAACGTTATGAAACATTGAACTTCATGTGGGTAAGATCAAAACATTATTTTGGGAAAGACTGTAGATTTTTATTGATTTTATTTAACCGTGGTTAATGTCTTTGCTCTTACAGCTTATAATGCAAAAATCCAAAATGAAAGGTGAAAAAAGCACAGAACTCCGCTTCAACACCACACAAAGTAAGATTGGTATGTTGTCAGTCATTTTTATCAATTAAATTAATGATCTACAAACTTTTGTAACATGAGGCCCAGCCATAGACTGTAAAAAAAAAAAGGACGTCATCTTGCACAAAGTGAGGTTGCCACAAAAACTGCTCCACCTGGTGGCTGGCTGCAGTATGGGCCAAAAAATCCATCTCTCCAGTCATTCCAAATGGGCTCAAATAGGGTCAAACTTTAAAAAATTAATACACCTGGTAGAAATGTATCTCACAACTGATTGTTGTGATGATTTGATGATATAATCTGATCTAGTACTGCTTTAAACTGGTTCAAGTCCTATCTCGAGGGCAGGACTTTCTTCGTTGAAACTGGTAACTGTGTCTCAGACCTAATGGCCCTGACCTATGGGGTTCCCCTGGGTTCAATCCTGGGACCCCTATTGTCCCACAACTATGCTGATGACACTCGGATCTACGTATCAGTGACGGCAGGCGAACATGGGCCTGTAGATTCACTCTGTCGCTGCATCTAACAGATCAGTGTGTGGATGCAGAACAATTTCCTCCAGCTGAACTTAGATAAAACTGAAACTATTGTCTGTGGCCCACAGAAACAAAGAGAAAGGGTTATCAGTCACCTTCAGACTCTCTCTCTGAATGTGAGTAACCAGGTTAGAAATCTAGGGGTGATATTGGACTCAGACCTGAACTTTAACAGCCACATCAAATCAATAGCATCAGCGGCTTTTAACCATCTCAAAAACATTGCCAGGATTAAAGGAATAGTGTCTGAACCTGACTTAGAGATTGATCCATGCGTTTGTCTACAGCAGGTTAGATTACTGTAACGGCCTGCTCACTGGACTCTCAAAACCAGCTGTAAGACAGCTGCAGTACATCCAGAACGCTGCTGCTCAGGTCATGACCAGAACCAGGAAATATGGCCACATTAGTCCAGTGCTCAGGTCAGTCTCTTCATGGTTTAACACCACAATACATCTCTGACATGCTAGACCCATATGAACCAACTCGGTCTCTGAGAACTTCAAGGAGGGGTCCCCATCTGGTGTCCAGAGTCAGGACTAAACACGGTGAGGCTGCATTCCAGTTTTATGCCCCTAAAATCTGGAACAGTCTGCCAGAAGATGTGAGACAGGCCTCAACTCTGACAATGTTCAAATCCTGCCTGAAAACAGTTCTGTTTAGCTTAGCATATGACAACTGAAAGTATTTTATCTGCACTCTCATTTTTAAATTTAATTAATCATTTTTAATGTTTTATGATGTGATTTTATGCAATGATTTTATTTTGCCTATTGGGATTTTCCTTTTTGCTCCATCCAAACTCAAACGCTAGGTTGAGTTCAGAATTTCCTATATGGCCTAATCGATGAAGGGTTTCAAAACTTTACATCAGAAACAGATGGGTGATGTCACAGAGACTATGTCCATGTATGGTACAGTCTACAGCTGAGACCAGACATATCACTTCAAAAAAGCAAATGCTGTCACATGAACCAGTAATTGCTGGATGTGAATTACATTCGAAGAAATTTTTTTTGAGTTAATAATCTATTTGTTTATAGTATTTGACAGAATAAGCTCCCTGAAACTGTGTCTTACCACTCAGTCATGGTTTTAAGCACTTTTATTGAATGATAAATCTAAAGGTGGAGATCGTAAAGAACACTTGACGTTAACATGTAAACATGCTAAATGTTTTGCAGCCCTTTTTTACATTTTGCCTTTGGGTTGATAAATTACAGTATCATCTGCAAACAGCTTCACTCACCAGATTCATACACCGCTCAAGAAGCTTCAAAGACTCAACCCCAGAAGAACGTTTCACTGAACTGATGGATTAAAAATGTAAAGATCAAAAGGAGGCAGCCTTTACATCACCCAGTCCTCCTCTAACACCTTTAATGGACCTTCAAACAATGATTAAATCGACACGGGATCTTCTTTATGTGCCTCTTTGTTTGAAATGACAATAAAGTCCCCTCGAGGACTGAAACCCTCTTTGATGGTGGTGAAGGTGGAGCTTTAGACGCTTCTTTCATCTTCTGTGCTCGACTGTATACCTTAATATGGAGTGGGCTCACGGTTTTCCACAGATACATTTTTTTTTCCCTTAAAGGTGATGACAAATCTCCGTCTTTCTGAAACATCACTGACTTAAGCTCTGAACACTTGGGGCTTTTGTTTAGAGTTGGTTGGTTTTTGTTCTTTCTGGCCTCGGTCTTGTCGTTTTTGTCTTCTGTGGTCTTTGTAAGGCTTACGCTCTGTTGTCTTTTTTGATCCCTGTCTGAAATCTAATTTCCCCCCTGAGGAAAGGCAAACACTGAATCGAACTCTCTCTTATTTGATCCTGTTGAAAACTTTGTTTGCTCGTATCGAGGTGTGAATCGATCCATACGCTCCGTCCATCACCTCTCTTCCTCTCATTGGAGGATGAGTACTCTCCTGACGGGCCTGGAGCGTTCACAGAGTGTGTGCTGGTGGAGCTCTGTGCCTTGAACCTACACTGGGTCCATTGGTGGGCTGATAAAAACAGGTTTAAGTGCTGTTGGCCTGAATCGTGCTCAGATTGTCCACATAACATCTCCATTAATGAAAGCCTTTGGTGCAGCTGGCGAACGAACAACAACCACAACAGAGTGCTTCTTATTTCGCTGAGAGTCCTGTTGCTAAGAAGCCCTGGACTCGACTGTTTGGAGCTGGGTTTGAAAGGCGAGGCGGGATCCCTCTTGTCTACAATTTCACTTAACAATTAGCTTGAATGCACACTGTAGGTTATTGTGTTTCACTCCACTTAGAGAGCAGAAATATATAAAGGCTCTCCATCCCGTCAAATGAGAAACTGGTAACTGTATCCTGTAAAATAGGACACCAATGCATGAGAAAAGACTTATCGCTCAGTTTCTATCAGGGAGGAACTGACATGAGGGAAATGGACAGGTGGCACTTAAGGGTGGAGGGCAAGGACGGACAACAGGTTGGAGGAAACTGGGTCAGAAATGGTGACAGAAAAGAAGGAGTCCTAGACTGTTAGTTTTACATGATATGAATCAATGTTTACCATAAAAGAGCATAGAGCCTCTGGAAACGTGACCTGAAATATTGAATTTTTTTAAATAAAATATCAAAACGTAATGTTTAATGGAGTATTAAAGGGGCTCCCTTCTAGATGTCTGCCTGATTGTAATCCACTCTTTAAATTAGATTATCAGCACCAACATTGCTGATTACAGGTTATTTCAAAATGCTACTTCTTAGCTTCCAGTTCAGGTCATCCAGGACTGGATTGATCTACAGCACATCTAGGTTTCTATGACAACACCACGCTGGCTGATGAAGTTTAGTAGAGAGAAGAGAGCTCTGTGTTTTTCTCTACTGAAAACGATTTCTGTGGTTCATTTTGTAGTGATGGTGGACACAGGAACCTAACTGGTAGTCAGAAAAAGGACAGAAGAGCAGAAGAAATATAATAGAGCACAAGCTAAAGGCTAATTAGCCTGTAGCTTGGGCTGTATCACTCTATAACAAGGGTGCTAAGCTGTTTGTGCTAATGTTGACTCCAACCCACAGTCAGCAGTTATTCTGCAGTGGTCTGTTCAAACTTGAGAGTCCATCAATAAAATGAAGAGTGAGGTTACGCTAGCTCTGATTGGTAGATGACTGGCAGGACATAGCTAACCAGGATTCACTAACGTTACACATTACAGACATGTCTTAGAGCATCGGGCTACTAGCTGCGCTAAATATAAATGGCAACTAAACTACTTACTAACTGATAGTGTTAGCTTGTTGTCACTTTAGCCTACTGATAGGTTGGAGCACCGGGCTGCCGATAGCGCTACATTTAGCTGGCTCCTACAACGTTTGCTTGATGTCACATTTCAAACTGTAGCTCTACGCAACTGTACTGATAAATACCTTATATCAGCACCTTGTATCCAGTAGAAAGTTGTCTTGAACAAAGAAAATTTGTTTTGATGTGATCTCCATTTAATTCCAAAACAAACACACGCCTCTCTAAAAATAATATACAACAGTATGCAGAGACTCCCGGCCACAAGGTGGCCAGGGAGTGCAATCAAAACTGATCCTCCTGATAGCATCTTTAACCTTAAACAAGCATCAGTATATTGTTCAAAATCAGCTTAATTTTCCGAGAAAATGGGCATGGTAGCTAACTTTCAAAACACAGTTCCCCCTGAAATTGTGTCGGGAAGCTGATAAAAAAAAAAAAACACACAAATAAAACTACATAGCTACAAGCTTCACTCTTCAAATCTTATCTGTTTTTGTTTTGACATGAAACTAAATTTAATGGGCTCCACCATTTCTGTAGACATCATCAATTCAAGTTACAACTTGTGAACTCAAATCAGAGAGGACAGGGCTGTGGAAAGATCAGGAAACAGGGTGAGAGTGGGGAGTGACATGAGGGAAAAGGCCACAGGTTGGATTTAAACCCAGGTTTAAACTTGCTTGAGGGCTAACGACCTCAACTGTGGAGCTATACTGGTGCCCCAGAGTTCACCATCTTCATTGGGAGTCTCGCCACGAAAAATGTCAAAATAAGTCTGTTCCTGAAGCCTGAGGTCTTTTGATCAGGCCTCTCACCATCACTCACCGGTCTTGCCGTCGTTCTTGATGGTCGTCCTGTCGCCCGTCAGGCTCTCCCAGCCCTCAAACTTCATTTTCTGGTACTGAAGCTTCACCTGAGCCAGGTTCTCATCGATGTTGATGGGGGACTGCTTGGCGTTGCTGCAGGACGGAAACTTCTTGGCCCAGTTGTCTTGATTTAATGTTCCTGGATGACACACAGAAACAAGCATTTAGATTCTACTTGTGCTTTACCAACCACATTTAATTTTTTTAATTTTTAAAAAAAATTCAAATTTAAAACAGGTGTATTTTTTTATTTCTCAAGTAAAGTTTTTTTTCTACTAAAATGACTCCAGAAGCTGACCAGTCAAAACTGAGCTCCCTCTTCGTTATGGTTCGTGGTTTCTTCACCAGCTTCCTCAACCTTTGACCTTATTTTCAGGTCTCAAAATTCTCACAACCCCAGCGGTCTCACAGCTGTCAAAGTGTCAAGTTAAATAGAAAGTAATTGTGTACTTATTTTTTTTTCTCAACAGCATGAACCAACCTGAGATTGTTTCCTATATGTGACAACTGTCCGCTACTTTGACTGACGCCCAGGTGCTTAATGCAGCCCCAGGGGACGAGGCTTTAAAGGTGAGTAAATATAAAACATCCAGGCTGGAATGCTGGGATTTCCTCCTCTGTGGTCACTATTTCTTTATTTCTTTAAGCTTGGGGGCAAAATTTATTAACTGAACTCAGCTGAATTTACATAGCGTCTTTAAAACATGATGCATGCAGCCTGGAGTACTTCAGAAGAAGGGGGAGAAACAACACAGAAATCAACACGTAGAGTGAAAATGATACTACATAGAAACAAGAAATGGTGATCAAAGAATAAAAAAGTTTAAAAATCAGTTGAGCAACATGAAATAAATGAAGTCACTTTAGCCAATTAAAGCCAGCAAAAGGCAAATAAAAAAAAACAACAACTATGTATGAAAGTATCATAGAGTCGATAAAAACTTTGGCTGAAACCCTTTGCTGTAACAAATGTTGCACACATTGATGAAAAAACTTCAAAAAACAAATCTTCCAACCATTTTTCAACCTCTTGTTTAGGATCTCAGAGGGGCTGTAGTTTTAAGTAGAGCTACAATATGCAAAGGCAAGAAGGGGAAGTGTGACAAAAAGCACTTTGGAAAAGTAATTTATTGAAAAGAACAAGTAAACTGAAATAGGCTGTTTATCAGCTGATCAAAAGTTTAAGACCATCACTCAAAAATTACAAAAAACTCTCCAAACCCCCCAAAAATTCCCAGTAGGACTCAGTGATAAAACCCTTTTCCCGCAGATGCCGTCTGATGGTTATTGTGCTGCAGTCGGCACCAGTAAGGGCCTCAATTTTGGTGGAGGACCGCCCTGTGTCTTGACGGACAGCTAATCAGATCCTCCTGCTCAGCACAGGTGTAATTTTTTGGGTGTACCACTTGACTTTTTTGTTCCATAATGCTCAGGATGTTTCCAAAAATGTAGAATGACTGTCTTACTGCGTCCAACCTCAGCAGCGATGGTACACTGCGAGAGGCCTTGGTTATGCAGCTTGACGATCCGACCACGTTCAAGAAGAGACAGCTTCTTAGCTTTAGCCATCAGGAGGGCATGACCATGTGAATACCTGTCTTAAGCTTTTGATCAGGTGAAAAACAAACTACTTCATTTTTTTTTTTTTTTTTTAATCACATTCCCCTTCTTGCTTTTGCATATTGTAGCTCTACTTAAAACCTCATTAAGGTCCAAATGTGCAAAATGCATATTCCTGCAATTTTTCAACTGGTCTTAAGATTTTGATCAGGTCTGGATTGCAATATTCTACACAGTTAACCATTTGGTTTAAAACAACTTTTCTATTTTATTTTGTTTGAACTAATGAAAGTCAGATGCAGTGTTTCATACAAACACGTAACTTAAAAACATGAAGTACATCAAGTTTTTCACATAAACTACTGTGACATTAAACAAGTCAGTTGGTGAAACTGATAAATGTCACTTGGTGTAACCAATTTTACCCATAAAAAATCGGATACTGTGCAAAAACATGACTATAATTATTATTTTATCAGTCTACTACACTGTAATTATCAAACAGTGATGTTTACGGCATCAAAACTCACATCATCAGGTTAGGAATAAATTGTTTGAAATATATTTTGAGATTATATTTATTCAATAGTTTATGGGTAACATACAGCGGAGTAGCTCATTGGCGCCATCTACTGCAGTGGAGGTACAGAAGATGAATTGTGCTTGCAACTCACATTAAATATGAGTTTTTAATTAAAAAACATATCAATGTTAAGAGTTTATCACAGGTCAAAGTATCCTGATATGTTGCTGTATTGATATTTTTTTTTTTACACCTCCTGTATAATCACAGCCTAATGTGTCCTCATTAGAAAAGAGCAAAGAATGAAAGTGAAAGAATGAGATTTCTTGATGAAATGAAAACAAAAAATGACAAAATATTCTAGGAAAGCAGCCGCCAATTCCTGGTTTTGCTGTTATTTATTTACTCTCTCTTTTTTTTAATTATTTGAATAACTAGTTCTTATGTAGAGTGTACAAGTCCCTCTATCCGTCATATGTGATTCATAATTTTGTGAAGAATATTTAAGCTGATTATTATAAACATTATTTTGTAGTCAACTGAAACAAACATGAAGTAATTGTTATAACTTTCCACTTTGTTTAATGTTTCTTTGAATGTTTCCATACATACAGTTTAAATCACAGTGCTGTGATCATCCTAACCAGCTGTTATAAAAAGCCTGTCGTCCAATCAGATCCTTTGTTTTTGAACTCACTGCTTTCTAATGCACTTTGATATGAGCATAGCAAACATTTCACGGTGCAGCTGTTGGCAACACTTTCCCTCCATTAGCTGGATAAATGGATAAAGTGCAGACCCGTCTCTTGACTCAATTACACAACGAGCTTACAGCTGCGAGCTAACGGGCTAATAAGCTAACAGCCTCCAGCTGTTCGGCTCCACTCTGGCTTTAACAGTAATACCTGCTCACATTTTTCACTCTTACAGCTCTCAGGAGGTCAGAGTCCAGAAATGTTCACAGTTCAGGGAGACTTTTCTCAAACAGCCCGCGGCGTTTGGCGAACAACAAAAGAGTTCAGCGTCAGGTTTCTTCAAACACAAGAGCAGGCAGACATGATGGATCACATAAATACAGTACGAGAAGTGTTACACTAAGGGAAACAAGTTATACTTCACACAGAAGGGCATTCAGATTGAATCCAGCAGCTCATATTCATGTCACACTGATCTACAGCCTCAGAGCTTTTTACGTCGATTTAATTGTGGAAATAATCCGAGCAGTATGTGAGGTTTGACCAGAAACGCTGCGTGTTCGCCTCATATATCCTCCTGCTGTGACTGTGACTGTGAGTGTGGTAGATGATTAAATTTAGGTGTGTTAACATCTGCTCAGAGTTAGTGTCTGCACTCAGGGGACTGAGACTGACAGGGGCATATTAAAGAGACGAAACACAGACTTAAAGCTGCACTTAGATGATTGATCAATCACAGCAGGAGAGCTTCTACGGTAAAACTACAAAGGCCGCAACAATCAATGCCAGTCTGATAAAACTTGAGACCTAAATGTCTTTTGGATTCATGTTCAACCCCTAAAAGATGCTTCAACGGACGAATACTGACAAGCTTTTCTTCTTTTCTAAGTTTTCCTTAGAGATTTTTTAACATCCATGATGAGAATTTCCCGTTCCACATCCCAAAGGAGCTCTATTGGATTGAGATCTGGGGACTGTGGAGGACATTTGAGTACAGGGAACTCATTGTCATGTTGAAGAAAGCAGTCTGAGATGATTCCAGCTTTATGACATGGAGCGTTATCCTGCTGGAAGTAGCCATCAGAAGATGGGTACACTGTGCTCACAAAGGGATGGACATGGTCAGCAACAATACTCAGGTAGGCTGTGGACTTTAAACCATGCTCAGTTGGTACTAAGGGGCCCAAAGTGAGCCAAGAAAATATCCCCCACACCATTACACCACCAGCAGCAGCCTGAACCGTTGATACAAGGCAGGATGGATCCATGCTTTCATGTAGCATGTCAATGCTAACTGGTGCAATGCCGGATGTTTCCCCACAAGGTGAGGAGAGGGAGGTGAAGACAACATGCTGCTTCTCAGCTGTGAGCTAAGAAGTGATGACATTGACCTGTCCTTCCATCCTGTAAAGGTGATTATTCCAGCAGTTAAAAAACAGCACTGCAAAAAACTGAAATCTTGTCAGGTGTTTTTGTCTTATTTTCAGTCAAAAATGTCTTGATGTTAAAGATGTCGCTAGGCGCCGCCCTGTTGGCTATGGCTGCCTTTTGCAGCAGCTCTCTCTTCTTTGTCTGTTTCTTGTAATTTTTTTCATTTCTTTTTCGTCATTACTGCATTTTGAGTGGATCATTACTTTGTTTTGCTCATTTGTTGGTCATGGACACCAAACTTTTTGTAGCTTCAGTGATATTTTTACTATTTTTTCTCCTGTGTTTGTCTGGAGATCCTACACGTAACCATGGCTGCATTGTTTACATGTGAAATCAGCTGTTAGCAGCCTGTAGCATGTCAATGCTAACTGGTGCAAGGCCGGATGTTTCCCCACAAGGTAAGGAGAAGGAGGTGAAGACAACGTGCTGTTTCTGAGGACATGGACCTGTCCTTCCATCCATCGTTATTCGAAACGTAAGATCTATCTCCAATAAGATGGATGAGCTAGCCGTGCTAACCCAGCAACAGAGGGAATACTAGAGGGCAGAGTAGCATCATGCTATTCACAGACATGGCTAACAGAGCTAACACCAGACACTAACGCCACATTGGAAGAGCTTCACCTGCTGTGAGCAGACAGGATCCAGGAGACAGAGACTGAACAGACTGCTGAAGAAGCTCAGTCCTGGACCCTGTGGAGGTGGAGGCTGGCTGACTGGACAATGATGGACAAGCTGTCAGCATCTATTTTCTTATGGACCTTTTTGCACTTTCTATACACTTTCTTACTTTTGTTTTCATGACGGCTGCTGTGACTCCTCCTGAATTTTGCCTCGGGGATAAATAATAATTAAAATAAATAATAAATAATGTTCTATTCTGTTCTTGTTGCAAACGTCAGGCAATCAGGCCTTTCCTGGCCTTGATCCTTTGATCGTAGGAGGAGGTCAGGAAGAAAATTAGACCCATTACCTTGTAGTGTGTACCCGCCTTAAGACAACAGGTCTAAGAGTATCATAAAGGTGCACCAACATCATGACCAATGCCTTTTTTCCTTCAGACAAACCCTCTGTAGCTGGAGGTCTGATCAAAAGATAACACTGCGCCTAAACTATGTGCTGGTGTAACAGCCGCTGTATCCTGGAGCAGACAACAGCAGGTGCTTTTGTGACAGCTTGGAAACATTTTTAAGACCAGTAATCATCTCTAAATCTGCTGGTAATACCAGTTTTTAATGACTGTGTAATAATCTGCTCTGTATCTGACTCTGAGAGCTTCATTTCCTTTGAGCAGACCTTACATCACAGTCAAAAAGTATCTCTCCGACCACACACTAATCAGCTTTATGCTGGTGAGATTTTAAAACACTTCATAATCTTCACATTCAGATGTTTTCACCTCGTAAAGCAACATTTCAGCCTCCAGGTGTTCACTACAATGACCTGTCACAGTAATCTCACAGCTGTGTTCAGCTATTTCTCCTTTCTGGGCTAATTACGTGTTGTAGTGTTGTTTCTGCCAGCTGGTGTTGTGTTTGTTGCACGTTACGTCAGCGGTCACATGACTCTGTGTCCCGGCTCTGATTGGCTGTGGGCGCTTCCTCTGCTAGAGCAACAAAAAGGCCCAACCAGGTCAGACAGACTTCTGGGTCAGGAGGGATATTAGCATGTCAATGAAGCTCCCACACACACCAACACAAGCTGTACACACACACACACACACACACACACACACACACACACACTGCACATATTGCCAACTGAGCTGAGAACTCGAGTTTCCTTTCTCGAAAGTGATACCTTGTCTAATCCATGAGTCCAAATAAAGGATTGAAAGAATATTAAGAGCTATAAAAGTGTCTGTTTTGGTTTTTAAATAACAGCATTTTAAATATTAAAGGCTTTTCATTTATTCTTTACGGCTACGCTTTTCAACTTATGCCTTTAAATTTGACTCTGTGGTCATGTTTGTAACCAGTAACAAGATGCTGTGAGGCAAAAAAGTCTGATATCATAAAACAGAAAAACAGAACTCGTGAAACACACTGGAAAAAATAAAACAAGGGTTAAAATTGATATGAATTTATGAAAAAATTTGAAGAAAATGTGAAAAGTGTGAAGACTTTCAGAAGTGGACATAGCTCGAGTGACGCCTCCTGTTTCTTTGCTGCCCATAGTTTTGTCTTTTGGAGCCAAAATTCATCACACCTGGACAAGGTTTGAGCTGAATAGGAGTCAGAGGTTGGGAAAAAGCTGTAAAATCTTATAAAACAGTTCATTTCTGTCCTCTGAAACACTGTAGATGTAGTGAATTAAGACGCTATGAGGAGGATCTATTTTGATTGCTCTCCCTCTTCACCTTGTGGCCTGGAGTATCCGCATACTGTCATAAATTCCTTTTAGTGAGGAGTGTGTTTGTTTTGGAATTAAATGGAGATCAGATCGAAACAAATTTTCTTTGTTCAAGACAACTTTTTCCCGGAAACAATGCACTGAGGTAAGGTATTTATCAGTACAGTTACATAGAGCTACGGTTTGAAACGCGACATCAAGCAAATGTTTAGTAGCCGGCTATATGTAGTGCTATGGGCAGCCCGGTGCTGCAACATATCTTTATAGGCTAACGGGACAACAAGTAAACACCGTCAGTTTGTAAGTAGTTTAGTAGCTGTTTATATTTAACGCAGCTCACAGCCCGGTGCTTCAAGACATGTCTGTAATGTGTAACGTTAGTAAAACCTGGTTATGTCCTGCCAGTCATCTACCAATCAGAGCTAACGTAACCTCACTCTTTATTTTATTGATAGACTCTCAAGTTAGAACAGACCACTGCAGAATAACTGCTGACTGTGGGTTGGAATCAACATTAGCACAAACAGTTTAGCCCCTGTGTTAGCCTTTAGCTCGTGCTGTATCTCTCTCCTGTTTCTCTTTCTTCTGCTCTTCTGTCCTTTTTCTGTCTGACAGTTAGGCTCCAGTGTCCACCATCACTACAAAATTAATCACAGACATCGTTTTTAGCAGAGAAAAACATAGACCTCTCTTCTCTCTAATAAACTTTGTCAGCTGGCGTGGTGTTGTCATAGAGACCTAGACGTGCCATGAATCAATCTGGTCTTGCTCGACCTGATCAGGAAGCTAAGAAGTAGCATTTTGAAACAACCTGTAATCTTGGTGCTGATAATCTCAATTTTAAGTGAGGATTACAATCAGACTTTTCCAAGATCACTTAGAAACTCCACACAGCCCCTTTGAACTCTGTGTTTGTATTTGTTGTTTTTAGCACATGAGCAGTCACCACAAATTAAAAATAGTCACAGCCACACAGAGTGCTGATATTTACAATCCTGCAGTTTTCAGGAGGGAAATTCCTGACATTTTTACAACCTGCTTGTGCTGACCATGTCTGTGAATTCTCAGGTGCTCACGTGTTAAATAACCATAATGTACATACCATGAATCAACATTCTTCTTTTGCCCCACAGCGACCTTTTCTTCCTCCTAACCCCAGCTAATCATCGGTGTTACAGCAAAGTACACAAAGTGTCGCTCAGGACGGAGTTTAAATAAACACAGAGTCATTATGTCCCTGTGAGCTCCCTGGTCCTGCTGACAGACAGGATGTTGTTACAGTCCTGAAAACACGAAGGTGAACTTCATCAGAAACCTTTAATTGTCTCTACAGTGACACGACTTTTCCACATCACCTGTCACTGTTACGTAAACTGCTCTTGTGTCATTACGAATCCACTGTCTGCCGTCTAGTGGTGCCTTTCCCAAACCAAGTCATAGAAATGCTGCAGTTCCTCAAGTTTCCACTAGAGGGGGGCTCCAAAAGTAAGAGGAAGCATATTGACACCTAATTAAATGTGAGTTTTTACATCAGGATTTGTAATGTTCATACCCTGGTATGGAAAAACAGTTTCTGGCTGAATGCCTTATCAAATATGGACTGTTGTGTTTTTTAATATAACTTCTCAAATGATTGGTCAAAAAACTTACGTTGTTCCTTCCTCTGAGTTTAGTGGTGGCAGTTGTGGGTGCTTAGTCCCACATTGTGTACCGAAATGTAAATGTAAATGTCTAGCGTACACTTTCAACATCGTAACATCAAATTGGTAAACTAGAAAAGCATTTAGAGAGCACAGACCTCCAACAAGCATAAGTCCTACTTTAATGTTATACTCCCTTTCAGCAGACTGTCTGCTACAACTTTGTGTTAGTTGCAGGTTTGTACGATAACTTGTTACCTGCCAGTGTTAAAAATCATGATGAGCAAGTACATATTTCATATTCCAGATCTTAGATATCCAGAATATTGCCAGGATCTGAGTCGTACTTTAACATCTGTCAGAAATTATGTTGACCTTGTCTTGTATTGTTTTGCAAAGCAATCCGACCATTTATGGTGGAGTTATATACACATATGGTGAAAACAGCCCTATCTCATAATGATAAAGAATACTTTAAAAAAGTCCTGGATCCAGACAGTGATCCAGATTACCTCCAAAATTAAATCACTTCTTCCTTATCTTATTTTGAACATTTTCAGAAAATTTCATCCAGATCTGTTTGTTACTTTTTGAGTTATGTTGTTCACAGAAAAACAGACTCACCCGAACACACAACCTCTTCAGAACACAAAAAAAGGTGTAAGACATCATGTAGATCATGTAAAATGACCATATTTTTAAATAAAGTATTATCAACCATTATCAGACCAAACACTTGTGAAACTAGGACTTTAAATGAGTCAGAATGGAACGTGAGGTTCCCCTGAATCAAATGATCCCTGGCATTTGATGCTGAGAGCTTGAACAGGTTAGAAACACACGATAAATGCAGGAGACTTAGGTGCCCCTAAAATTGGTCCAGGTTGATAAGAGTTAAAGATATTAAGGCTTAAAGGTCACACAGATTCATATTCAGGTGCAAAGCTGAGTGGATCAACAGATAAGAGTATTCTAGAGCAAACATTGAGCTAAATCAACATTTCCAATACGGCAGCTGCTGTAATTTTGCGAGAAAAAACCTCACACTCATCAGACCAGGCAACGTTTTTCCAATCTTCTATTGTCCAGTTTTGGTGTTGCTGTGTGAATTGTAGCCTCAGTTTCCTGTTCTTAGCTGACAGGAGGGTCACCCGGTGTGGTCTTCTGCTGCTGTAGCCCATCTGCCTCAAGGTTGGACGTGTTGTGTGTTCAGAGATGCTCTTCTGCAGACCTCGGTTGTAACCAGTGGTTATTTGAGTTACTGTTGCCTTTCTATCAGCTCCAACCAGTCTGTCCATTCTCCTCTGACCTCTGGCATCAACAAGGCATTTTGGCCCACAGAACTGCTGCTCACTGGATATTTTCTCTTTTTGGGACCATTCTCTGTAAACCCTAGAGATGGTTGTGGGTTAAAAACCCCCAGTAGATCAGCAATTTCTGAAATACTCAGACCAACAACCATGCCGCGTTCAAAGTCCCTTAAATCACCTTTCTTCTCCATTCTGATGCTCGGTGTCTAAATGCATTGAGTTGCTGCCATGTGATTGGCTGATTAGACATTTGCGTTAACGAGCAGCTGGACAGGTGTGCCTCACAAAGTCGACGGTAAGTGTATGTGAACAAAGCAAGCTGCTGCGTGTGACTCACCTGCGTACGACCAGTCGATTTCTTCTGAGAACTTGCGCTGATTCCTGTATGCGTATCCATCAACTGCAGAGACAGAGAAGAGAAGACAGATCATTTAACAAATTATGAAGTAAAAATGACACATTAGCTTTTATATTTGATGTTTTATTGAAGTCTCAAGTCTGATAATCTGACAGCAGCACAACTTTTAACTCCTAAGTTATTTTTTATTTCAAATAATCAAGACATAATATCAATAGTTCTGCTTGTTAAAGCTAATATTTGGTTTAAGAACCATTTTATAGGAATAAAAGCTTTAATTAAGCTCCATATTGACAGTTATGTCTGCTTTAAGGTTGTTAAAGTTTTACAGGACAAACACAGCGGCTCTAATGTCCTGTTAAGTTCCTGAGCTGACAGATTCATTAGTCAGACTTTAAAGGGTTTCATGGCTCGACTGTCGGGTGATTACCACTTTGATTTTGTTATTCTGATTACATACAGCACACGGAGTCACCGCCAAACGTTTCTCTGAACAGCTGCCAAACTAAACCACAAATACAAACACATTCTTTCAGATATCCAGCTTCTGTAAAAACGCCACAGGCTCAGAGTTCGTCTGAAACAACACAACGCTTCAGTGACTCACTTCCAACTTGACAAAGCATCCTGTCCGTCAGGTTGAGATTTCTCTTTGGTTTATTGTCTTTAACCTCCACCTCAAAGAAAGGATTCCTTGCTGCCTTCTCACTTTGGTTTAATATCTTTATACTCTGTTTTCAAGTTGGCTTCACCCTCTGACCTCTGCTGCCAACCTGTCCTTTAACCCTGCACCCTTAGGGAACAATCACATTTATGGGACGAGGTGTGCTGCAAGTGGTTTTACCAGCTTCAAGCCAAGACTTCCTTTAACAGGTTTCTTTATTGTTTACAAATTTGTGTTCAAATCAAAAGAAAAGCAAAATTTACTCCACCAGATATACCCCTAAAATAAAAGCCATGTGTCTTGGTTCATTATAATCCATCAAGGATTAGTAAAAAGTCCAAAGTCAAGAGAAGAACTCAAGAAAAGAAAACCACTTCTAAAACGCTTGTTTCTTTAAACACAGGTATGATCCGTCATTCAGGGACACATTCAGGAAGTCAGGAAATCAAACCTCTGGTTGCCTTTAGTGATTCATGATCATTTAACTGATCTTCCTGGGTTGTAAGATGCTTGTTTCTGATTGGTCAAAACCCCTTAACGACTGTTATCAACTTTAATTGGCCAGAAGCAGGCTGATCCTCCAAATTAATCTGTGATAAAAGCTTTAAATTTAAGCATTTAACTTCAACTTGATGACATCATAGACAGTAAAGTAAGGGAAACCATTAGCTTTCATTAGCATCATATTGGTAAACAATGTGGCTGAAAGGTTAGTTCTGGTTAGCATGCTAATTCAGCAAGCCAAGCAACATGAGTACTTTCATACTGCATCTACAGTTTTACAGTTTACAGTTTCAGACACTTTTGTCCAAAGCAACATACAACACAAGCACAATTAATTGCTGCAACAATATAGTTCAACCTTCAACAGCATTCAGTAATTAGTGCTGAGAATTCACTAAGAGCTGAGTCTGAGACCTTCTAACTCATTCTACCCCTGAGGACAAAGAGGAGAAGGCTCAGATTAAGGCCCTAAGTGTTCCCTAGACTCTGTGGATCGTATAGAGTTTGGTAATTCATTCCACCATTTGGGAACAACAGAGGAGAAGAGTCTGGCTAGTGATTTGGAGCCGAGCTGGGCTGGGAGCACCAGGCGTCTTTCACAAGCAGAGCGTAGTGGGTGAGAAGGAGTGTAGACCTGGATGAGAGACCCCAGGTAGGCAGGAGCCGTTCTTGTCAATGTTTTATAAGCCAGAAGAAGAGCTTTGAATTTGACTGGAGCTGCCACTGGAAGCTAGTGAAGAGAGATTAACAGCTGGGTGACATGTGCTGTTTTGGGCTGGTTAAAGACCAGACATCACAAGGGTCTGTACCAGAAGCTGCGTGGCCTGTTGTGTCCGGTAGGGTCTGATCCTCCTGATGTTATAGAGGGCAGATCGACAAGATCGAGCAATTAAGGCCACATGAACCTTAACGGTCAGCTGGTCATCAATCATGACACCCAGATTTCTGGCAGAGTTTGTGGAAATGTCCAGAAACCCTACAGCAGAGAAACTGGACAAACAGAGAAAGAAACGTGTAACTAGAGAATGAAACTTAAAGGTATTGTTGCATTTTGGCCTCTTGTTTACACAGAAACAGTGCTAAAATGAAGAGTGGAGCCAGAGATTTCAGTGGGAACACTGACGTTACACTCCGCTTTGTTCATGGGCGTTACACTTTCATTGTGGCATTTGTGGTGAAGCAGGTAGTGGTCACCTGGGGTGAGTTTCCACAGTTATATCTCCAACTACAGGCCTGGCATGTACACTACAGTGTTTTCAGTCCCTCAGTGTTTCTGATTTTTTGCATTTTTAGGCCAAACGTTGTGTAAATGACCTCTAAGAATCCACTATGGGACTATTTTCTCTAAAAATTCATCAATAAAACAATCTTTTAATGAATGTCTTTTGGTCAATGTTTTTTTATCCTATGATAGTATCCAAGTAATAGGGGACACAATGTATGATTAGTGGTAGATATGGGAAATTGAATACCATTCACACCTTGTTGGGTTGTGTTTGTGACGCCAGGATTTCTTTACTGTAAAATGTGTCTACAGTGATTTTCCTGCAGAAACCAAAGTCGACTGATACATGAACAAAACAGAAACCAGAACAGAGTTAATCTTTATGAGGTGGTTAAATGTGCGGAGGTTGTAGGAGCGTTGGAAAAAGCAGTGCAGGATTGAAGTTCACAGGAAGTGTGTTTAACCCTGGGTCAGATTTTTGTCCATGTTTGTGTTTTTTGGCTTAAAGGATCAAAAAGAATCACTATGGGGAATAATTAGCTCCAAAGGTTATTTTCCCCCAGACTCACTTCACTTATCCCCGACCCTCGCCGTCCATCTCCTCCTCAGTCATGTGTATAATGATTTCCTGCGCCGTGATGTCAGGAGGTGACATCATTAACCCGAGCGTCTGTGCAGCATCTGTCACGTTAATGAAGTAAAGTCGACGCCCCGAGGAGCCGTTAGAAAGCGACACCTCATTACCATAACAGAGCGCTGAGGGCCCGACTGGAAGACGGAGAGCAGAGGTCATGTGACTCAAAGAGGAACCAAAGTGACGAGATGAGGTGTGTGTTTACAAGCAGTCTGAGAAATGTCGGGAATTCATCGATGGAATTACCTCGAGGGTGAAAACATGTAGTTACACTTCACTGCGACAGAAACAATAAACCTGAGTCTGAGCGGTAGGAAATGACATTGAGTTTTGTAGTTTTGAGTTTAGTTTTAAAGCAAAAAAAAAACAGTTTTAAGACATTAAAACTAATTTCAGATCATGCTTTTCAAATTCAATACGATTCAGTTTCTAGTGTCAGAAATCTCAGCCCACAGGCAGAGCACCAGGGGGCTGCGAGGTGAGCTGCTGCCAGCTTCTTTGACAATCCATGTGTCTCGTTTTCAAACTTCAAACCTTTTAGTAAATTCTTCAATACTTGAACATTTTTTTCTAAATTCTAACATTAAAGTTTGCTTGAACTGTTTTATGTTCACAGAGTTTGCAGCAGTAGTAGCATGCCCTGAACCAAAGCTTTCATTTTGGCAGGATTTGAGGCTGTGCTGTGGGGTGAGCTGCTGCTGGTCTGTCAGGAAGTCCTGATCTCTTTTTTAAATTCTCTGCTTTTTGGATAACCTCAGCTTTGGAGCTTCTTTTAAAGCTATCGTTGGGTTCACAGGGTTTTACAAAGAGCAGAATCAGCACTGTTATGCCCTTTTACTGGCAGGTGCATAATTTCTTGGGGGGCTGGGAAGTGAGCTGCTCTAGTTTGTTCATGGGTCATAGATCATTGTTTTGCATCTCCATTTTTGTGTTTTATTTTTTTTACTTTAAGTACTAAATCAAAGTTTGTTCCCCCTTTTTCTTGCGAACTAAAAACCTCACAAGGGGGCTGCGAGGTGAGCTGCTGCTTGCCTTTTTTTAAATTTTTTTTCCAATAGGTTTTCAGGCTTGTTATTGTGATTTCTGTAGCATACTCCTATCAATAAAGAAACCTGCAGCTAAAGTCATTTTAACTGAAATAAATACATCGTTTTTTGTGAGTCCCAGGGGGCTGCAGGCTGAGCTGCTGCTGACTTAAGCTCCTTGCAGTGGCGGTTTTTCACGGAGGCCAAGGGAAGCCTGGCTTCCCCAAAAAATATTGCAAGAAAGAAAAAAATAGCCTATAAACAAGCTTAACCACAATGTATTTTATATTGTCATTTCCTTGTCAAAACACTACATTGGCGCACTTATGCTTTGGCTGAGCGTGAGAAGCAAAACAGCGCCCTCCTGTCAAGCTCTCATTGTGTATTACACTACGTGTCTCATGCCCTCTGCCCTGTCAGTCAGCTCGGAGGCCCGCTTCACTTTGCCTCCCTTAGAAAAACAAACAGCCCGTATTAGCCAATCAGGTTGAAGCAAGGCTCATCGCTTACTGGTTGATGCTTCATTTAAAAAAATATGAGGGAGGCCAGATCGAATCTGGCTTCCAGAGCCGACTGCGCATGCGCAGTACTTTCTGGAGTGCTGACTCCTTTAAGGGGCAAGCGTAAACAGTTCAGAGGTCAGTACAGCCAAACAGCGCTGTCTGGAGTGACACAGACTGACGCAGAGGACTAACCCGGAGCAGACCATGAAAGAATATTAGTGGAAAAACATGAGTTTTTGGACGATTGATGCAGTTTTAGGAGCGGCGGTGTCTATGCCCCGATGGATCCCATTTTACGGACGTCCGCTGCACGATTTTGGATCTCTTTTGAATCTTCCTAAGCACTGCTTGGATCAGGAAAGCCTTCTGGGTGAGTATTTTGTTCTGCTTCATTCTATAAACAATGTAAAAGCTGTATAAACCGAACTTATCCTTTAACGAAGGGTAGAGCCGATGGAAAAGTCTGCTCTGAACACTGAATTAAATTCGTTGTCCAAGCTGGCTTCCTCGTAATTTTTATCACGGGCCGCCACTGGCTCCTTGCCTGACTTAGATCCTTTACCCAGGTTAATTATACAGCAAAAATGTTGAAGACATAACCTGAAATACCTGAAAGATGGCACAAGGTGGAAATTCTAGCTGTCAGTAGACAGAAAATCTTAAAGGTAGGGTCTGCAAGATTTTCATACAAAAACAACTTGCTAAAAAATGAGGGGAAATGAAAAGTAAACAATAAAAAGGGAACTGAGTAACGAAAATAATGTTAGGCTTGGTTCTCTACGGTCTTGATGTAAGTCCCTGTATTTAAGGGATGTAATGGGTGCAATAAAAATAACGTTATTTGAAAACAAAGGTGAGAAAAGGAAGGATGTTGAGGAAGAGGGGTGTGCGGAGGACTGGGAGTAAAAAGGGTGTAGAGGAAATTGCGCAGAAGCCGTGGACTAACGTCGTGCTAAAAAGACAAGTAAACGAACAGCCACGAAAAGGAGTCCATTACATTTAAACAAAGAGAAAAGAAGTCAAGCTATGGCTAACCTGTGGAAGCTGTTTCCTGGATTTACACGTGGAGTATACAAAGGAGCTAGTCCTTCTCAGACCCGGGGTGAGATCATTATTTTCCACCCAAAGCATTTTCCAGAGTATTATTTTTGATATATCATTCTTTTTTGGACTATTTTTCCTTTGTTTTGTGGATTTTTGAGCCCAAACTTTCGGGGCAGGAAGTGAGCGGGGCAAGGACAGACTTTTTTTTGGTTTAAAAAAAGACTCTTTAACGCGGGAAGTTTTCTGGGGAATTGTGGTTTTCGTTAGAGGGTTGTTTGGGAGTTGCTTCAAATTCATAAAGTCTCAGTTTTGAACAGTATTTTGTTTTTTTTTTGTTTTTTTTTACTATTGAGACGTCTGCTGTCGCGGACATTAAAGAGCACGTCACTGAAAGAAAGGGTTTTTTTTGGTTATAAAAATTTTATGGTTGGGATATTAGTTTGTTAAAAGAACAGGAGAGATTAAACAGATATTTTCAAATTACTGAAAGTCTAATCTAAGGGTTCACAAAAACTATCATGTTCCAATAATGAGTCCCCCTTTTTGATGTAATGCGTTGACTGACAGAGGCTGAGCGTTACAAGCTTTTGCAGGAATAATCCTGCTTAATTGTCACTTCTGGGCCTCGATACATGTGTGTCAGAGTCTGTGTCTGCCTCGAACCCCCTCTTCTGCCTGTATGTTGATGTTTTGGTTATTTCAGGATGTTTGTGGGCGGAAAGTAAGCGTGGTTGATATATCAGCCAATCACATCCCGCCCAGTGCGCAAGTGACTTTGTGAGTGCGGGAAGCTATCCCAAACGCTATGATAGTGGATTTAGCACGGAGGAAGAAAAACACAACCAAAGTGAAACCGAACGCCAAACAGATTACGTTTTTTTCCTAAATGAGACTGAAGTTTGGCTCGACTTTCATTCACTTTTGTGAACTTGGAGAGCAGCATGGGGCAAAGAGTGATTTGGTAGACCAGAGGAGGACTCAGGTTCGCCTGACAAAATTCTGAATCTACACAGCACTGAAATGTCGACGAGTCAGACCTTATGACCTCATCACGTAACCTCAGTGTTGGTACAAATCCCTCAAACCATGTCCCAAAATCTAGTTTACAACCACAGCTGCAAACACAAGCTCTGAAACACGTGTGTATTTGTGTCAAATCTGCCACATAAACCAAAAAGAATCCAACAAACTCCAAACCCCAAAAATCCCCCAGAGTGCCCCTGAGCCTCCTCTCCAAATTAAACTTCATGACCTGTCCTGTTCTGTATTAATCTGCGGTAAATTAGGAGATGAGCTCTCCTGCTGCGCGGCGTGTTCTCCCTCTGAGATCTGGATGATAGCCGTCTAATCCAGGATTACACGTTTCTCAATCTGCAGAGGGGAAGACGTCGCCTGCAGGGCCGCATCTTCGGCATGAAGACCTCCACGCAGGAAGTAAAGTTCTCATTAGAGCTGCAGTTTTTAGTAATCTGGCTGTGTTAAGACCAGAGTAGCAGCATCAGATTAAGTGTTTATGAGTAAAGAGGAGATCGCTTTGAAAGTTTGGATGAGATTGGGTTAAATCTTCCTGCAGGAGCGGTTTAAATGTGCAGAAAACTGCAGTCCTGCAGGGGCAGCAGATGGGATGACGTTTAAAATGAGATGAGGGATCAATCTTCATCCCAATTAAGACAATGTGCTCTTTTTTTTTAAACAAAACACTGAAATCAACCAGATCATGTACGTAGAAGTGCAAACATATCCATATGTTTTATCTGTCTTTTTCTTTCATGACACTTTAGTGCTCCACTTCTCAGCCCAGGGGAGTAACTTTGCAATTTATGAGGAGAAAACTACGCTCTGAGCGCAGATTATCTTCCAACAAAGTGTGTGCTGATAGATAAGAAATGAGTTATTCAGCCACAAACCATTTTGAGCAAGGCTGTAAACATGTTTGTTTTTGCAAACATGGCTTGGTGTGAAGCCGTGTTTTGGACCAGGGTCAGTCACATGCTTCCCACAAGCATCTTCACCCAAAGTTTGGGCTAAAAAAATCAAAACATGTGTAACGCTACGACTAAACACAGCTGTGTTACAGTTTTTGTCTCCAAACAAAGATGACATGCAATCGTTCTCATGCACAGCTCCTCATAATCTTGACGCCAGAATCTTGCATGCCTCACATGGTTTTAGCTTTTCCACACATTCAAACATGAAGTTTTCTGTATTCTAGAGACTCTACCGACTCTAAAAAGTCTGGCAGCGTCCCTTTAGCCTCCCTGTAGTGGTTCCTTTCCTCCTTGACAAAGAAAATCACTAAGATAAATAAAAGTTATGTTTCATTTTGTTTCATTTTGTTGCACAGTTATCTTGGAGGTCAAGGTGACACCTTTTTTCATCAAAGTAAAAAAAAGTTTCAATCATTAATCAACTGAAATATGCAAACATGTGATGAAAAATTAGCAAACAACAAAAGGTGTAAACTTGAAAGCCATTTTCAGAACTAGCACAAAGTATTTTCTGAAAAGTACCAAAACAAAAGCCGTGTTTCCACCAAGCAGTCCGGTTTGGTTCAGTACAGTTTAGCACAGTTTGGTACAGTTAAGCCTGATCCAGTTTGCGTTTCCACAGCAAACTGTACCCTCTCGTGGTAGATGGCGTTTAAGCCGGACGCCGAAAGACGCAGCTGTTAAACAATAGCGAGAAGCCGTAGCAGGGCAACACAGTTTATATTGCTAATAAATCCAATGAAGAAGAAAAACACAACACTTTAAAGCAACGATGGAAGACATCCAGCATTTCGTCCTCTCTGTGATTGGCATGTAGCTCTTTGATACAAAACACAATCAAGCTTTGTTTCAGAGAAGTCTGTGTGCCGCCAGGAGAAATGCAGCCGCTGTCGCACAGTAGGTGACGATTCTTTTGACCAATCAACGGTCTGCAGTGTTGTAGCTCCACCTTCCGTGAGCTGATTGGTTCAGTCTGGCACCCATACGAAAGGGTCCCAAAAAGAGGGACGGCTCGTCTCGGTTATTTGGGGATCTGTCCCGGGATAAGTCAGTGGAAACTCCATAAAATGCGCACCATACTAAGACGAACGCAAACATTCCTAATTAAAGTTACTTTTTATAAAACTGCTAAGCAGCCACTGAATTTTTTATATATGTTAAAGTTGGCTAGTTTTTATTTTACTAATCTTTTACACAAATATTTTAATGTTGAATTCATTCCAAAGTAGGCCTACACACTACACTTTTGTTTGGGGTTTTCTATTGCTTTAACACGAAAAAATAGGCAAAGAATAAAACTTATAAAACTTCAAAAGCTGTGTTATGATTTGGGGCTTCAGACCACATTTCTTTGGTGGAAGAGGGGGAAAAACGTCTCTCTTGATCTTTAAGGTTGCAGAACCCCGCCTTAACCCCTTTCCTGGATTTCACGATTATCAACAAATATTTCACAACAAATAAATATACAATCACTTAACAGGTTTTAAACTGCAAAGTTCACAGTGTAATTTAGAATTTTACCCCTGAAATCAACCCAGGAATGTCGTTACAGTAAATTACCATGATTTATTGTAAAATTTCAGCCAAAAATGTTACTGTATGAGTGAAAACCAAATGTAATGTTTTTTTTAGTAAGAATGCTGTACTGATGTCAGTTGGATCAACTAAACGATGTCAAATTAAGAGCTTTCATTTTCTCATTGAGAGTAATTTATCCACATATTCTGTCAGAAAACCTTTGAATTTGATCCAAAAAGCTTTGTCCTCGCATCATTCATCAAATCATTCTCATTTTTCTCATTCTCATTTGTCAAGCAAATGTGTTTTCTTGACAAAGGTCCATGACCGAAACGTCGATTATTCAAGTTTTTTGTCCCTGGAAGTTGGCCAGTGTGTGGGATTTTTCGTTTTTTTTCTGTTAAATCATTAATTCAACAAATTTTTATTGCCAAATGAACACACAAAAGTACAGAAAATTGGTACCGTTGGGTACCCATATTATTTGCCAGGTACCAGGTATCAGTACAGTATCGTTTCACATGTGAAAGGTCACGATCTCTATGTGCATTAAGATTTTTAAGAACTCATCTGTATAAACCTGACGATGACTCCACACCATGAGGAGATCGTCCTCCAGGATACATTAGATCAGCCTGTGAGACTCAGCTGAGGGAAAATATTCCCAGATTGAGTCTTTTCCTCTGAGAAATAAAGCTGTTCTTGTTCTTCTGCTCTGCTGAAGCTCTACAGGAGGATCCATTCATCCGTTTGATTTCAGTGAAAGTGTAGAAAGTTTAATCCCTGAATCTAAAGAAGCCTGAGACGCAGAAACACGACTGAGATCCAGCAGAGAAGACCTTTAACGTGGGTTTCTGAGGAATAGAGGACCAACAGAGCACCAAGGTGGAACTAAACCTCCTGATGAGGCACAATCCCGCTCCCTGCAGCTTTCCCATGAGTCCCTGCGTGACCATACATAGAGAGCAAACAAGATTTACTGCAACGCATTCCAGCTGACCTACACAGCTCCTTTCCTTCTTCGTCCCTCAGAAAGCAGCGATAAAGAAACAATCGGAGCGACGTCGTTTGTCTTTGTCCTGGTGTTTCTGTGCAGTAGCTCAGCTCGGCTGCTTTCACTTAAAACACCCACTCTGCAGTGAGGTCACGACCTCTAGTTTAAGAGGTCAGGGGGGAGAAGTTCAAGTAACAAGAAGCAGGTTTCATTTCCCCCACGGAGAGCCGGGGATGTCTCTGAGTCATCATGGTGTCTTATCTTCCCCTCCAGTGGTTTGTCTTAGGAAAACACCTCGACTTCGACAGAGTTTATCTTTTCTAGAAGACGAGAAAACATTCTGCTGATCTTCTGACCTTTTTTCTGTCACCATGATCAAAACAAGGCTCATGACACACGAGGGTTTCCACTCATCTTCGTGGCTTTAACCCTTTTACTACAGGTAGTGTTATCAGTGGCACAATTTGACAACCATTTGATCTTGGAAAAACAAAACTGAAACTGTTCCTTAAAGAAGACAAAATAGCTTTCCTGGCAATTTATCTTACTCTTTTTAAGGACAAAACAACAACAAAAGGAAAAGAAACGAGAAGCACTTTGGCTTCGCTCTGCTGACACACGGACAGACGATGAACTCCCTCAAACCAGCTGCTCATTTGACTAAACTCAGAACAGACACATAAGGTGGAAACACCTGTAAGGAACAACATCCCTCTCCCACTCCTCCCTGTGTGACCTCGGAGCAGTCAGGTGGGTCAGGAACGGCGGGGAGCTCTGAGCTCTCGTCTGTGTGGAGGTGGAAATGGAAACCAGACAAAGTAAACAGGCAGCAGCTCTGACATGAAACACCTGTGGCCTCGACAAACAGCGTATCAACAGGACTCTATTACTGCCCGGGCAGGGAGGGTGTGTGCTGACACAGAAATGCTGCTTTTGAGCCATAAGGCAGAAGAGAAAAGGATGATGGGGTGAGGAAAACATAACCAAGTCCTGATTCAGGGTCAGTATTACCTATTGAACTGTTTGAGTTTTGACACACAAACTTAAAGTGCAATGATCCAGCTCATAAAACACAAACATGTTGGTCTCATCGATGATGAACCGGGAGCTCAACAGCGAGGTGAGGAGCAACAAAATCCTACATACACTCCTTTATATGTTGTGAAATTCATGGTATGTCTTTAAGGACTCGTTTGGTCTCACCTCGTTTGAAAACCACCAGGAGTTCATTAAACTAACGTTAGCATTAGCATTAGCTGCCACAGATAGTGGTAGGGCAGAGGGGGTGAACTATTTGACCTGCAGGTGAAAAGATTGAGGACACATTTTTATTTATTTGCCTTTTTGGCTCAATAAGTTCTTAATCTGATGACACAACAATATATTTTCTGTTGATTTTCTAAGAGACAATTCATTCATGTCATTTGTGATACTTTATAAATGTAGCATCTGGTCAGCTGAAACTATGTTTATATATGTTGTTTCTTTGTATATATCTTTAAACAAACAATAGACATCAACTAAAATAACAACACGTTTGGTTTTGCAAATTTTACTATTATGCATCTCATCCTTTTTTTTCTGAGTCACTGATTAATCGTAAATATAATCGTCAGAGTAATCGATTACTAAAATGATCGTTAGTTGCAGCCCTAGTCACAATACGAGAGCACTTTCTTTCTCACTGTAAACTGAATTTTCCCGGTGGTACAATAAATATTCTGAATCTGAATATTGGTTTTAAAGCTCCATGTTACATGTGCTATCACCATCTGGATGTTGCTGCTTTCACAAACAGCACCAACCTCGCCTCAGATGTCAGACACTCTGAGTGACACTGAACATCTGCTGCATCACTCTCAATCCATCACTTCCCACCGTGTGTGAGTGTGTGTGTGATCCTCTCCGTGCCGCAGGACAAACACGACTTCCCGACACACACACACACACACACACACATCAAACGCTGCAGGTTTCAGTTACAGACCACACCGGCTTCATGACAATACCCGACACATGAGGTGAACTGGAAAGCTTTTGTGTCAGCGACTACAAAGAAAACACCTGCTGAGTGTGTCACAAGTACCTGTGTGAGACGGGACATGATAAAACTGTAAACACATGAATAAAACAGCAGTCCCCTCAAGGCTGCAGGGTTCACTACACTCTAAAACTGTTCAGTCATAAGGAAAGACCATTTAGCTCTGCTGTTTGTATTTTAACAGAGAAACTTCAGCCTCAAACATGACACCTGCTTAGCATCAAAATCACAAGTTTTTTAAAGGGTGACATGCTAATATGCTAACATGCTAACAATAAAAAAGAAGTTTAACAAACACAAAATGAATACTATGGCTGCAAAAGCAACAGAATTTTAAAATCATTACTGAAAGCAAGTTAGAAAGCACAACAGTAGCTCATCGCTATGACTACGTTAGCACGCTACAGCCAAAACACACCAGATGTGACTCTGCCTCATTGGATCTGACAGGTTTCAATTCAAGTCAATGGGTTTGTAATGATGCCAGAGCAACAACCAATCAATAGGCCTTAGTTATGTTCATGTTTTTAATTGTGGCCTGATTTTTTATACGCTAAAGGAACTCTTTCAGCCATCTCCAAACTACTGCTGTGTGCTGTAGCAGAGATACAACATGTTGAATGTACTGAAAATGTATCTCTTGTGAAGAAGTTATGAACATTTGTTGGTGTGTTCAGTTATGAAAGTTGATATTCTGCTGGAAAAAGTTTTATCGATTTATGCTAACCCCTAGCATATGAATGGAATTCCTTATATATGTTAGCATCAAGCTAGTGTCAAGTGCTCTATATCGTTTTTGGTAGATTCAGAGCTATATAACATGTTAAATGGATTAAAAATGACTCTCTTACGCAGGACTATTACACTTGTTTGTGTGTTCATCGAAACAAAATGTTATCGATGTATGCTACTTGCTAGCATATATCTTGTCAGAGAGTTATGTATCAGTGGCTCTCAGGGAGATCTCTTGTAGCCCCATTTTTACCTCATGCCTTTATAAAAGTACAAACACAGGAAGTGAGAGGTAAATACACATGATTAAACTGACTTTAAAGTATGATTGAGCTGAAGCTCTCAACTTTAAACAGGAAAGTAAGTCTCTAACTCAGGCTAGCTAGTGTTAGCAAATTACCTTCATAGCTCCAAACAAATAAAAACACATACATTTTATGATACTGTATATCATTGACAGACACTTTAGGCAACTCCAGCAAACAATTTATCTATTTTATCTCTGCCAACACCTTCTACTGTCACTTTCTACTGCTTCTTTCAGTAACAGGAAATGCCCATGCCACCACAGGTCAATGCAAAAGCAATCTGTGCATAGAGCCTGTTTACACAGAGCAGGTCAGTCAGGACAGGAAGTCATGCACCAAAACTTCATGAAAACATCCACTGACTTTCAGAATGAAATACATCGTGTGGACACCAGACTGACACACTGACATAATGAGCAGAGCCAGACCAGGAGTCAACAAGTTTGAGGTTTAACAGCCCAACACGAACCATTAGAGGGTCATGATAAGGGTGGGGATCAAGGGAACTCCTGACTCCAGCTCTTAAACGGTCCTGAACATGCAGCCAGTGTGTGTTAACAGATGTAAGACCACGCAGTCAACATTCAACAGAGAAGAGTTGGATTTCCGGCAACATCCATGTCAACACTCAGTCCTCAAAGTGCTGCAGCAGCAGTCGCTGGTTCAACTCTTGGTTAAGATCATTTGCTGCATGTCTTCTTTCACTCTCTACTCCCTACATTTCCTGTCTCCCTTCAGCTGTCCTCCCCTGTAAAGTCAAAACGCTTGGAGAGAAAATAATGATGTGTCTTAGAGCGCTCATGTTAGCATTGGATAAAAATGAAAAGTTATAAATAACACCTTCCCAGCTATCTGCATGTACTAGCTCGCTTAGGACTGGCTCATTGATAAATTTGGTTTGACTACAGAAGCTGCTACACCGCAAAAAACTGAAATTTTATCAAGTGTTTTTGTCTTATTCTCAGGAGAAAATGTCTTTTTTAGACTTAATCTGAGCCTCATTCACGTACCCAGTCCGGAAATATGTCTTGGTTCAAGTTATTTAAAGGCAAAAATTAGGTCTGAATTGAGTGTAATAAGTTAAAAAAAATCTGCCAATGGAACAAGAAAAAAGTTACTTGTATTAGGACATTATTCCAGTTTCAAGCAAATTTTCCGGCAAATTTTTCTTGTTTCATCGGCGGATTTTTTTTTACTTGTTTCAAGCAATTCAGACCTCATTTTTGTCTTTAAATAACTTGAAACAAGACATTTTTCTGGACTGGTCAGTTGAATGTGGCTCATATCAAGTATAATAAGACAGCTTTACTTAAAATGAGAGAAAAACATTTGATAACATTTAATTTTTCTGCAGTGTAGTATGGCTAAAGGACACATTTTACAACTAAAAACCTGGATCGCTTTATAAAACTACACTAGTTTTGTTTTATCATCTTTTTTTTTTTAAATACAAGTGAATCACTTTTTCTTATCTCACATCGTTAATTTCTCAATTTACACTTCATGGGTTTTATACGTCTCTGTTTACTGGAGAAATTTCTTGATATGTGGCACAAAGTTGTAGGTAAAAAGGTTAGTCTGGATTTCAGGTGCCATCGGTTTTATCAGTTTTGACTGATTCTTTTTGAGCTTGTAGAAAAATTTTGAGTCTCTATGTGAGCAGTAACGTTTTCTTTTTCCACACGGTGTGAGTGAAAAAGCTGTGAGTTATTTAGAATCAGGAGTACGAGGAGCTGAGGAGATGCAGAGGAGGAAGTGAGGATAGTGCTGTGATGGAGTGGGGTGAAGGGGGGTCACGCTGGGCACAGAAAGCCTCGGGGCTGGTGCGGAGGCTCGGGGGGGTACATGCTTAAGTTCTACTGGAAAAGAGTGAATGAGTAGAATAGATTCTATGGAGAACTCTTGCTCAGCGTCTGTACGAGGAGAAAAAGACCACAACTGTGTCAGTGTGTTTATTCAGCGGAGAGTGGCCGGCTCGGCGCTCCGGTCTGTGGGAGCCCCGCTGCCTCCAGCCGGACGCTGAATAAGAGGATTAGCCGAGCCCTGGGAGAGCCAGGACGTCCACTGGCTGTTGGGGTGAGAACCGGGGCCCGTGCCAGAATGTTCCACGACCCCTCCCCCAAAACCCTGCCCCTCTCCTGATGCCAGGGGGGCGAGGGTGTGCAGAGGGTGGGGGGCGTTTGAGTAATACCAGCGACTCAGACTGGAAAGGGTATGGCAGGTTAATCTGTGGACAGTCTGAGCTTTTATTTCTGCCGGGATCGAGCTAATGGCACCGAGCCCCCGTGGCTCTGCCTATCACAGCTCTTCTTCTGCTGGTCATTAAAATATCAACGAAAACTGGGGTCAGCACATCCCCTCTAAATGTTTCGAAAGATGATTTTAGGCTCATTTTATCAACTCCAAATCCATGAAATTTGGTTTCGGTGAAAGAGCTCTTGTTTTGCTACGGATCGACAAGATTACAAGTTAGTTTTATCCATTCTTAGAGTGTTTCGTCCTCCAGCTCCAAGCTCTGCCTGGTGGTAGAAAAAAAAACAGCCAGTGAACACGAGGACGAGCCAGAACAGCTGGCTCATTTTACACTTCAGAGGTCCGACCTCAGGCCTGATCCGTCAGTAGACCGAGAGAGGAAACCTCTGCTGTCAAAACATATCCACTAAAACTACTGTAGAGCTCAGGATGTGTGTGTCTGTCCTGTGTCAAGGGAAGTTTTTCTTTCACTTCTCCTCCTCTTATGGAGTTACACTGTAAAAAAAACAAAACAGGTAGAAATAAAAACTTACTGTCCTGAACACAAGGAAGTAAATCTGACTCTCTGAACCACCGGGTGACTCTGGGTCTGTCCTGCTCTCCAGTTAGCGGACATAAGTTTCCCCACTTTTTCATCCTTTCATCAACCTTTTTTTTTCAACTCTAATAAAAAAAAAACTTGTTAATTTGTTCCTGTCTCCTTTAAAAGACTTGATCCACTGATCAGTGTGCTACAAGCAATGGAACATGAACGCACATTTTCGTCCGCAAATTTTCTAAATAGGGTTCACTTACACCAACAGTGTTTGGGACAGAGTGTTGGAGGCCAAGTTTACACGGAGACTCCCGCAAAGATTCTTCCTTTGCGTTTCCAAAAGCCATCCACGTTTGTATGAGCACGGCATGAAAACGATCTGTTCAAGTCACAGCGATGTAGTGGCCATGCCAGGCCAGTTGTTGGCGATGTGGATATATGTGTATATATATATGCTACTCAGAAATCAGCCATCATTGTTGTGGTTGTTATTTCTTTTTCTGCCGTTTTACTGTGTGAGACAGTTGGCAATCCAACCTTGAGGTGTATTACCGCCCCCAACTGGACTGGAATGGCTTAACTGGAAGTCGTGGCTGCGCGCGCAACCTTCACCTGAAACTGCGAGTGCGCATGTGGTGATGTCAGCATTTCACCCTGAAACGCTCGGCTCCAGGCTGGATGGAGGAGCGTTTTTAAAACTCTCCACTCTGAAGAGCATTTTCAAAAGTTTCCGTTTTTGGACAAAACGCAATAAAAGTTATCAGATTTGACCGTATTTGGCGTCATGTAAACGCGGCCTTAAAATGAGCTAATTTACTCAGTAGATCTGATCCTGTCTATAGTAGCTGATAGGTGAGCTTTCGTGTCTGGTTCTCCTTCCAGTTTCTCAACTTCTCTGGATTTTATGATGGTTATTCAATAGTATTCTGGATTCCTGTGTTGGGTCAAATGTTGGCTAGGTTTTAACCATAGGAAATTTTAAATGTTGTTTTCTCTTAGATTGTGGAGTTGGATTCTTTCTATGTATGTCAGTTCTTGTTCCATTTCAATGTTTAATTTTTTTGTAAAAGCAATTTGTAAACACATTTGTTAAAGTGCCACCAGTAGCTATATCACACTATACAAAATAACAACAAAACAACAAAGCTATTCCTGTAAGATGAGAACAGTGGTTTGCTTTTCAAACCTGCTGCTTCTGAAGCTCTAAAATTTTCAAGCAAAAACTAAAATCCATGCTGTCTTATTTGACTCAATATGAGCCATATTCACCTGAGGATAGTGGTACAGAAAAATGTCTGATTTCAAGATGTTCATTGGCAAAAATGGTGTCTGGATTACTTACACTGCCAAAAAACTAAAATCTCATCAAGTGATTTGAAGTTTGTCTTATTTTTTAGTAGAAAATGTCTTTCTAGACTTAGACATTCACCTGATCAGTCCAGAAAAATGTCTTGTTCCAAGTTATTTAGAGACAAAAATTAGGTCTGAATTGCTTGAAACAAGTTAAAAAAATCTACAAGAGAAAAGTTACTTGCATTAAGACATTATTCTGGTTTCAAGCAAATTTTCTAGCAAATTTTCTTGTTCTGTTGGCAGATTTTTTTTTAATTATTACTATTTGAAACAAGACATTTGTCTGGACTGATCAGTTGAATGTGGCTCATATCAAGTGCAATAGGATTTTTTTTTTACTTAAAATAAGACAAAATTGCTTGATAAGATTTCAGATTTTGCAGTGTAGATTAAAAAAAACCTGTGAGTTGGGAAGATGTTGTTTAGTTTCTTGTATTAAGACAAGATTGTTCTATTTTAAGAAATCTGACAAATAAACTATACTTTGGCCTTTGGCAGATTGTTTGACTTTTTAAAAAAACTATTGTGAAAAAAAATTCTTAATACTTTGAAATTTATCTGTACCTTTCAGGGGAATATGGGTCAAATTCAGTTTCGTGGACACTTTTTTTTAACTGAAATTAAGACACACTCATGCTTAGATTCCAATTTTTGTGGGTAAATATTTTTATTTTTGTATCTGACACATCCTATAGTCACACACCATGATACAGTATTAATCAGATGTATCCCAGAAGCCTTTGCAACTTGCTTTCTTTCTGTATCTTTAGTTAAGAGCTATTTTCTGCCTTTATAAGAAATGCTGAAGAAATGTGATGTTAATTTCCATTTCTAGGTTGGAAACAGTGTTTTGTAGGTTAAAAGACGACTTGGTAAAAATACCGCTGCCAAACTGGCTCTGGATCTGTAGTGAAACAGAGTTTGACCCTTATGAGACTCAGACAGCAGTGATTCATCAAAGAGCTCACATTACATTTACACACAGCAGAACTTCTATAAAAACAGAGAAATCACTGAAAGGACCACCAACAGAAAAATCCAAGCGCCCCGTCACACGGCTCCAGGCGTTACGCTGATAGAAAGTCAGGTCTACCTAAAAGAACCTCCTGACCGCTGCTGGAGAGTCAACACAGGAGAGAACTGGAAAACCAAACTCATCAGCCAAACAGAGGGCCTCAGGGTTGATGCTTCCCTCATCGATCAGCTGCTCTCATCTTTCCCTTTTAACTATAAATGGCAAAGAACAAACGCAGTGGATTACATACAGGCAGAGCCCTAAAAGGAGGACAAAGCATGAAAGAGGCCGAGACACTGGGAGGATTATTTCACATGTGCACGCCTGGAATGAAGGCAGAAAAAAAACAGGCGAGTGAAGCTTCTCTGCTGCTCGAATATATCCCAGATGGGTCACCTGAGGTAGTCTTTGCATCAAAATGTTGAGAAACTTCTCCACAGAGGCAAAAATCAGAGTGAGTCCAAACCACAGACCGTTTAATGAATGGATATAGCTTCTGTGACATCACTCATTTGTTTCTGATGCTGAGATTTGAAGCCAGTCGTCAAATGTAGCCATATTGGAAACTCAACCTAGCTTTGTTCAAGTTAAAATGAGGTACAGAGGTGGGACTTTAGCTTCTTTGTAGATGACTACAGGGTGCCCATCTATTCATGAAGTCAGCCATGCCCTTATATGCGCAAAATTTGTAAGGTTAATAACTCAAAAATTGCCAGTTTATAAAAAAAAGATCACATATTATACACTATGAGCTGATTAAATTTTGCAACCAGCCTCAAGTGGACATTCGAAGAACTGCAGTTTCTAGCACACCTGTATGGGCTTCGTATTGTCAGACTAGGGGCTGCTGCTTGGTCCAAAAATAGAGGTTCACACAAGTTTCATACAAAAAATAAAATAGTGACATACCAAAATTCACTCCAGATTCCTGACAACGTATCATTTCTCATTAGATTAGTCTAAATTTTTTAAACTCAAGCACGTATCTGTTTCCTTAACAACTAATATTTTTCGTATTTGAGCTAAAACCATCAAAAAGTAAATTCTACATTAAGTCATGTGTCAAAAAACATGTCAAGTTCCCACATTTGTAGATTAAAGAATCTGACATTTGTAGTCTAAGCACCAATGATGCTCAGTTGATTTTTTTCCATTAAAATTTAATTTAACTGAAAATTGGGTGAATAAGATACACCTAGAATACTTTTTCCTCATCTAAAAAGTTGTCAGTGTCGGTTAAACTGGTACAACCAGTACAATTAAAGCAGGAAGAGGGTATTTTACCCAGAAAAAGCCACAAAAATCCAGTCAAAACCTTCATGAGAAATATGAAGCCTATGCAAAAGTGTTAAAACCTGCAGTTCCTCAAGTGTCCACCTAAGGCCAGCTGCAGAAACCACCAGAAACCACATACACACTGAGCCAAAATAGCCAATCTTTACAGCTTGAATAAACATGTTTACAGCCTGGTTAAAAAAGTGGTGTAGGTCCAAATAGTTCATTTCTATATCTGCACAAACTGCATGAGGGCTGATTTATTTTTGATAACTCATTACTTTCAGAGTTTTTAAACTAAAGAGTTTTGCCCATATAAGGGCATGTCTGACTTGACAGACAGGTGGGAACCCTGTATCTGACTGCAAAGAGACTAAAGGTCTGCTTCTTTATCTCACCCCATCTCAAAGTGAGGTTCAGTTCAGCATTTTCAACATGGCCCCAGTCGACAGTGGGCTTAAAAACTGTGTTTCATACACACCTCAGTCATCCCATGGACACACATTATCATTAGGGATGGGTACCTTTCCCATTTGGTACCAATTCCTGTTACCTGGCAATCAGTATCGGTACTCAACGGTACTAATTTTAAGTACTTTTGCGTGTTGATGTGGTAAAAAATCTAAATTTGTTTGAAAATAATATGTTAATTCTTTTCAATTGAACATATTTATTCTTCAGTATGTAATCTTGTGATGCTGTGTTCATGTCCAGCATGGAGAATCGCCTTCTTTTCCACTCCCTCACAGTCACAAGGAAGCATTTAGGTACCAAAAAATGGTACCTTTTGGTTTTATTTCAGGGGTTTTCAAAGTGTAAGACAGTGAGCCTCTCTTCATAGAACATGAAGCCATTGGAACTTCTATACTACTTCAATACTACTTCTAATAAATGCATTATCCACTCTGGTTTTAACAACAAATACATCTGAATGTTTCTTTTAAACATTATGTCCTAATACAGTCTCCCAAATTTGAGTTGAAATGGGTAAGAATTTGTTGAATTTAGGTCAATGCCTATTTGTTCATTTATTGTAATAACTACATGAACCTCAAACATAAAAAAAAATTAGATGACAGCTCTTGAATCAAGAGAGAAATCATAGCTACTATGGCAAAAAAGAATAAAAGATCGATCAAAATGCAGCAATTAAACCATCATTCAATTACAGATCAATCATACACAGAGCTGCTTTTAGCATTTACAAAACTCTTGTTTGAGGAGACTGTTTGAGCAGCTTTTAAAATGCAAATAGATAACAAATTCACAGTAAACAAGGTACAAACTGTGGCCTTGGAAAATCCAGTCAATGAAAAACCCAACTTTAAAACATCCCTTGTTATCACTAGCATTCGCACGTCTCCCCTGGAACTCTTTGGCGCCCCCCAGGGGAGACGCGCCTCACACTTCGAAAAACCACTGTTTTACGTGAATCGGTACTCGGTACTTTTGACAGGATTCAGTTGGTACCTATAAAACAAGCAGTATACTTAATTTGCAGTGTTCCCATTAGTAAAACATTATAAATAATATGGTAAACGTCACAAGGGCTTGGTTTTGGGATTTATTCTAATGAAATATTCACAAAAGCTAAAGTGTTAAAGTGTCCATTTTTATTATTTCTGGGTCAGATGGTGGTAAACTCCTTTTCAAAATAGCAGTGATGTAGACACATTAAGCATGGACTTATATTCAATGAGGTGAACTAACTCTAGATGGTAACACCAAATTTTAAAGTCATTAAACAAGAGTATTAAAGTATTTTTCAGTCCCTCCTGCCCCTTTAAATCATCAACCTTTGATTACCACTTAAAGTGTCGAGAAAAATCTGTCTTCAGTTTATAAAATTTGAAATGATAAAACTTTGAGAAGTTTTGTGTGAACAGCTCAGACTTGACCTCCTCCTGTGCCTCGTCTGTTTTCCTGTGTGGTCATGGTCCTAACTTTTAACTGCAGAGTAATGCCTCTGGTTTACATCCTCCAACACCCGCTCTGCTCTGATAAGACTGAACAGCTCTCTGACCGCTTTCTGTGTGTGTTTGTGTGTTTGTGTGTGTTTGTGTGTGTGTATCCGTGCACTCATGTGTGACCTGTATCTGTAGTCAGAAACAAATGATCTGTCCCGAGGGAGATGGATGAATAATGGATCTGACCGTCTACAGTTTCCATCAGCGACCTCTTTGGGCAGCAGCCAAACTCTGCTGCACAGTCAGAGTTAGTTTAGAGGCTCTTTAGTTCTGTGGGATGAGCAATCAGCTGTTTTTATATCAGTATCAACAAGTGTCATTACTGTCATTCTCAGAAGTAGCACGGAGAAACTTCCCTGAGACAAACATTCAGGTTTCACCACAACAACTTTGATGTCTGCAGCTCTCGCCTCATCCCCTCCCCCTCTGTTGTAAAGCTCTCAGCACTGACTCAGGCCGTCCCATCAACACCTTTTCAGACTCTAACAGTCTGCTGGGTACCTGCCCATCGTTCACCCAGTGCCAGCCTCTCCTGCTGCTGCATCGGCCTCCAACAAACCTTCAGACCGCCTCTCTTTGTCGCAGTGCCCGGCCGTCACCTCCACAGCCAGCGGCTCCAAACACTCGGAGAGCGGCCTGGATGTTTACACAAAGAGCTCCCACTCAGAGCGACTTGTTTACAGGAAGAGGGAGATTTAAAGGGAAATCGAGAAAGGTACGGCTCCAACGCGGTCATCTCAGAGACACGGTATTTATTTAAAAAGCTCTGCTGTCAGCTTTACGTCGGAGCGGAACATAAATAATGATTTATTTAGTCTTGGAGCTGCAATAAATTAGGGACGAAAGCGTTTTGGAGTGCTAACTGAACGTAGCATGTGGCTCGTGTTGTCGTCAATCAAAGAACAAAGCAGCGATGTGTATGTTTGTGGCGGTTTGAGGCTCTCATGTATCCCAAATGTTCCTCTTCTGGAACTTTCCCCACATGAGGCACCAAATGGTTTTCAGGTGGATGTGAGTTCAACCGCTCTGACGACTCCCTGTGAGACCTGAAACCACCGGATGATCAGGAGAAAAATGAGCACGCTAAAAAAACAATCTTAAGCAAAAAACTGTTAAAAGTGAATAGAATAACAGTTGTGAGGTCAGATTTTCAACCAAAAGTGTCACAAGCAAAATTTGAGCATGTTTGTGACGCACCCTAGAAACACAGTTTTAATTTAATTTAATTTATTTGATTTACAGGGACAATGCATATTAATAGACATTTACAGTAAATATGCCAGAGTTAGCCAAAAGGCTAATTTTCATCTGTAGTCCCTGACCAGATGTTAAAATGGTCAACCTAAAAAGCACAAGATGAAATAAAACAGAGCAGAATGAAAGAATGCAGTTAGTTATTTAAAAAAAATAAAAAATAAATAAAATCACACCCTAAAGTTAAACAGTACTAGGATCTGAGAGAGAAGAAGAGAGAGAGAAAGAGAAATAAAATAAAATAATTACAATACAAAAGGGTAAATAACCACATATATGAAAAAGAGAGGGAGCTGCATAAGGTAGGTTTCCAAATCATGCAAAGCAAATAAAGAAACAACAGAAAAAACACAAAATACAAGGCCATGCAAGTAAGACATAAGGTATACTAAGGTACTGTTAACACAGGACAGATCTATATTAAAGCATATGATTATTAAAATAAAGCATGCATGACTGGGTTGAGCAGCAGAGGAAAGAGAAACAGAACCAAAAATGAAGTGAAGCTAATGAAAACAAAACAGTCAAACGGAGCAAAAAAAGGCATTTTTTGATTGATAAAAAGCAGTTTCACTCTATAAATCTGCCAAAAACATTCAAATACAAGTATAAACGTTTGCTAAAAGGTGAAAGTCCTGCTCCCAGCAGACGGGGAGGTAATCAGAGCAGCTGGTCAGACCAGGCTGCCCAGTCTGTGTCTCCATCTTCCCATTGAAGGACGGAGAATGGTTACACAATCGCTCCAAATGTGCACACACAGACTCTTTCATTCACAGAACCTCGACAGCAGCATGAAAGTCCTCCCAGCATCCAGCTGAATGTGTGCGGCTGAGTCCGGGGTTTGTGTGTTCATGGTCCTGAAAATGGAAACCAGGATCTGAATGAACCCGCTCAATGCCACTTAGAGTGTTACTGACGGCAGATTATCATGAGTGGACATCAAAAGATTATCGTGTTTGAATGATGCAAAAATGAATGTTTGTGTCTACATTCTGCGAAAGTACCAAAGTTTATGGTCATCCTGGAAATTTTGACCTAATTCAAATCAAGGTACCAGCCATGTTTCCATCACACCTACAATTGCGCAAAACAATGAAGAAATGGTAACGAGAACACAATACGAAAACCACACTCATTTAGACAAAAAAGTTTTTACGCTCTCATGAAGTGGTTTTTCAGAAGTTTCCATATTGAAGTTTATTGCAAAAGTGCAATGGAAACCCCCCTTTTCTTTGCAAAAACATGTTGTCATAACAACGCACCTCCCTCACCTCCTCGTAGGTGTCCACGTCCACACATATGGACCCTGGGGTTTATGTTTTAACAGCTCTGCTGTTAGTGAGGGAGCTGGAGATGAAGATGATCAATGTTTTGTTCCTGCCTGTTTTGAGTTGGCGTGATCACAGCTGACAGTTTGACCAGTGAATAAAAACACTAATGTTCATCACTTGGCATCATCATCATCAGTGCAGCGTCCCGAACGACGTGACGTATTGCTTTAAACAAGTTTTGCGCAATTCTGGAAACACCGGCCAGGCCCATTAGTACTTTATTGAAACTTCAGAAATATCGCTTCAGTTTTGTGAAAATGTGTGACCGAAACACAGCTACTGACCCTGCATGGGAACTACTCATGGTATATAACTGGTGTTATAGATTCTGTCTTTCCGTTGGATCACCTATGTATTTCTTTACATCAATGGATTGAGCCATTTATCCATGAAGTGAACACACTCCTTAAAATTTACTCAATCCATCGCTCACAACCACAGCACCAGAGGGATGAAAGCTGGAGAGAGAGACACTGATCGTCTGCAACAAAGCGACTCTAATGTGGACAGTTTCTTTTTACAGCTATAGTCAAGGATTTGGAAGCTTGATGATTATTAAAAACACTGTTTCATTCAGTACATCAGCTGCAAAACAGCATAATGATTGACTAATTTGAACCGCCGTTCCCCTCATCCAATCACGTCCCCCCTGCTCTGCACCGCTCCTCCCATGGTCCCACCTCGTCCTTCCCCACTACCCCTCTCACGTCAGCTAGCTGCTCAGCTACTGAAGCGTCATGGAGCTGGGGAAGACCCAAACCAGGAAGCTGTTACTGTTACCCTCCACAGGGAAGGGAAGAAAATGAAAAAGTTTCAGATAAAGGCTGAAGCAAGGAAGAATTATGAGTGATACATATTGGAGAGATGGAGAAATGTACGACCCGTAGAAAAAGCTGCAGAGGGATTTGGGACTGAAGACTGACGCAGAGACAGCTGAGTTTCTGTTGAACAGGTAATGACTTTGTTTCCCACAGTGGGAGATGTCAGCTGAATAACTCTGGTTAGTCTGTGTCTATACTGGCTAATGACTGAACACTGCTGGTCGGAACAGGTCGGCTCTGTCAATAGCTTTTAGCATAAGTTAGCCACACATCTTTAGCATTGTAAACTGAGCTGATGAAGACACGCCGAGAAAGGTAAAGCCCCGCCCACAGTCGACTCTGCTCTGATCAGCTGGCAGTGGCAACGCCAGACCTGCTTCACCGGCTAATTCATGGTTTTGATCGCTCCGGTCTAATTGAAAAAGCTACCACTGTGTGTTACAAGGAGGGTGACTGTCGTATTTGTTACATTTTCTGCCAGCCAGCTTCTTGCTCTGTTGAAGGGGGCGTGTTGTTATGAGGCGAGGTAGGGTGATATGAGCTGGGGTGGCGGAACTTGGCGTTTTTCAAATGTGTCTCATCAGCCAAACTAGGTTTCAGATCGTAGACCATAGCTTTAACTGAGGCAGTTTTGATGCTAACTTAGAGATAATTTATAAGAATGTAACAGAGACATTAAGCAGCTGTTACTGAACTAAAACAAGGAGTCACTGGGTGTAATTTCAGAAGATGGCGCCTCCAAAGGTCAGCATAAACAATGCAAACAGTCTGAAAAATCTGGTCCTCTTTGCCGCTCCAGTGAGGCACCAGATCTGATTGTTTTCAGAGGAAAACTTCCTTTTGCCAAAAGTTGAAGCAACAAAGTATCCATTTGAACTGAGCAGATTGAGCAGGACAGGAAGTTGTGCACTGAAACCACATTAAAACATCCACTGACTTTCAAAATAAAATTAAAAGTATGAACACCAGATTGTATTTTACTTTACTGGAACAACAAACCGACATAACAAGGGGAAGTTTAACAGTTCAACCTGGATTAAGAGATATTTATCAATAGGGTGGGAGATGTGTGTGATTCCAGTGTAAGAGACTGACAGGAAGTGTGTTACTGAAGAACAGATCGAAGCTGTGTCCATTACCAGAGCTGTCACAAATAGATGGTCCACTAACGAATAAACTACAGTCCTCTGGTGGTTTTATTCTAATTTCTAGGAAGAGGGTTTGTCTTGTAAACAATCTCTTACGGTATACGATAAACGTCATCAATCCAACAGCTTTGTGGATCCCAGGTTATAAACATTGCAGCTTCTCATTGTCTCTTGAGTTGCTGGAAACTCTCACTCTGGTTTGAGCGATCTCTGTGTTTCCAAACTCATCCAACACATGGTGACGAAACTTTCTGTCAGAGGTCCAGAGGAAAAGTTCTCCAACAGAAAAACGACTTAATTAAAGAGCAGAGCTGAAAAGACGACAGAGAGAGCCAACACTGTATCCCACAGCAGAGACAATGACAGAGGAAGTGTGTGTGTGTGTGTGACAGAGAGTGTGTGTGTGAAGTTAATGTTATAAACATCCAGCTCAGCCTAAAGATGACGCTGATGTTCTGAAACTCTCTGTTTTAACACGTTTAGTTTACGTTACTTACAGTGAGGGTGGAGCTAATGCTGCATTCAAGTCATGTAGGATTTCTCAGCTGCCAACTGGGTAAAACAGTTAGTGAGCGCTGAACAAAAGGTGCTGGCTGCCTGAGCTCACTTTTAAAGGTGAAGCTTATTCTAACGGTGATAAAAAATATCTGATGAAGAATGTTGGAGGTTATTTATGACTTAACGACAAACATTAAGTCAAGACTTAACGACGATAGAGGCTCCAAGGCCTGGACCACTCGGTTATGGATATATTTCTGAACGCACATTTTTCTGTCCAATTGGGTCTCTCAACTACACGGACACAACGATTTCACCGTCTTAAATGGAGATTTTTTTAAAACAAATGAAAAAGTGCAGAAATAAAAAATATCCAGTTGAGTGGATTCGTGGAGCGGTGTTAAACAGAGCTGGTGTTGGCAAGCGCCCAGCAATGGTGGCCAACAACAAGAAAGAAAGCCAACATTTACCGCGCTATTTCTGTGTTCTTTGCACTTTTTTCCCTCGGTACAGCTCTACAAATTAAAATAATTTATTTGTTTTTTATTCATTTGTTTTTTTCACCAACTCTTTACTCCGTTGACCGCTTCTTCTTTCTGTTTTTGCTCATAACGTTCTTCTTCTATGGTTTTCACATTTTGCTAACCTGCCACTTATCGGCCAGGCATGGCATTGCAGGCTTCAGAGGTGATCGTTTTCAGTTTTGCCTCTTCATATGGACACAGATATTTCTGTAGTTTGGATGGAGACTTTTTTTTTTTTTTTTTTTTGCACGGGGACAAAGATATCCAGTCAAAAAAATATTCCTAAAAAAGTATTCATATACATGTGGTCCAGGTCTAAACAGGTTTTTAGGAATCAAAGCAATATACTGTAAAGGGTTTTTTTTCAATTTTTTTTTTTAAAGAAAGAAAGAAGGAAAAAACACTTTTTTTCTTTGTGCTTAGAAAACATGTTTGGTCCCTGTCTTATGAATGTAAAAACACACAAAAAAATTAGTTAAGGTAAAAATAACACAAACATCTTTGTAAGCTTCTCCTTCTTTAAATATCATGAAGGTAGAGCTTGGAAGAATAATTAATCTGCAACATAACAACAAAAAAGCCTGTTTTACAAATTCATGGGCTCCTACTAGGTCAATTATTAAAAAGTTATTGCGATTTTGTTTCCTAAAGCCGCTATGGATCTGATGTAGGTGTCAGGAATGAATTCAGTTGGGAAAATGGTATGGACACACCACTTGTTTTGTTTAATAATATCATAAAATCACATCTTTTAAATGAAGGAAACTTAGAAAAACTTAGTTCCCTGAATTCATAGTTATATAATACAAAAACTAAGTCCAACAACCAAGAAATAAACCAAAGTAAAATCATAATTCATTGAGAATAAAATCACAAATTAGCTGAAATGAAGTCATATGTCAACAAAAAATAAATAATTTAATTTATTAATTAATTTAAATAAAATTTTAAAAAAAATGAAGTTTATGAAAAAATAAAACGTTTGAAAACTAGGAAAAAGTTTATATAATGCAGAAAAAACTTGTTGAAAAAGGGAAATAATTGATAAAAATCAGAGAATAAAATCCTTATTTTTCTTGGAATAAATTCCTGAAAGAAAAAGTTTGAAACAAATCAAAATGAAGTCCTGAATATGTGGTACTTAAGCTGATTAAGCCAAAACTTGTAATTTGATGTGTATAAAATAACTTTATTAAGGAGATAAAATTATAAAAACAAGATAAAAGTTGTAAATTAATGGTAAAAGTTTTCTCAGGACACCTCGTTTTGTTACTTTCAGAGTCAACATGAACTCATCATGAAAAAGAAGTTTGGCAGCAGTGGAAAGAAAAACTTTCTCTAACTGACAGAAATCACAGACAGAGAATCAAACCGACGTCACGCTCTGAGTTTGTTTTGTTGACGCTCCAGCAGGATGCTGTCAGCCTCATCTGAGTGTTTCTCTACCTCCCAGCATGCCTTGCTTTGTGTGTGTGTGGCCTTGAACGTAAAGATGAAAAGTTTCACAGATGAGCAGTCGCTCTGACGACCTGATTCACTAAATGACTGCACAGCCGAAAAAAAACACCACGAGGCTGGTTTAATCAGAGACAAAATCCACCTTCTGTCTGTCAGCCCGTCACCTGCCCTCTCTGTCACTCAGCAGGAAGTCCCGCCTCCAAATGATGTCAGCGCTCCATCATCTGCAGGTCGCCCTGCAGGAGTCGACCTGCAGGAGAGCGTCGCTCTGCTGCCAAACACTAATTGCTTTTTCACCTGCATGACTCCGGCGTGCAGCTCGAGCGTAACGCCATCGGCGGCATCAGCAGCTCATTAGCAGGCAGACAGTTTGTGACGGGGCCTCAGGGAGGAGCGACTATTTTGAGGAATGACCTAATTGAAATGAGCGGCAGGGGGGATGCAGAGGAAATTATGGATTAAACACTTTGTCCTTTTTTAACCTTGACACATTTCTGCTGGGTTTCCTCCTCTTTGAAAGAAAACTAACGATGGCAGATGTTTTAGATTCATCGTTATCTCTAAGGGTGGGAGGCGCGTACTCTAAGACACTAAAATCCATTTCTATGAAATATCAAGACAGATTTTTTGCGCATGCAGCAACTCCTGGTGTTGCAAAATGAAGCCAGTGTATAAGTGTAATAAACTGCAGTTCCTCAAGCGTCCACTTGAGGCTGGCTCCAAAAGCCATTAAATCCCCCTTAACACCTAGGTTAAAATGCTCACTGCAAAAAACTGAAATCTTACCAAGTGTTTTGTCTTATTTTAAGTAAAAATTGTCTTATTACACTTGATATGGGCCACATTCACCTGACCAGTCGAGAAAAATGTCTCTTATTGGGTTATTTAAAGACAAAAATGAGGTCGGAATTGCTTGTAGCAAGTGAAAAAAAATTGCCAATGAAATATTAAAAATTTGGTTTTAACTAGAAACGTTAGTCCTCAGTTATATTTTTACCAACTTTGCTCCTGTGTTTGTCTGGAGATCCTGCATGTAACCATGGCTGCATTGTTTACATGTGAACTCAGCTGTTAGCAGCCTGTAGCATGTCAATGCTAACTGGTGCAGGGCCTGATGTTTCCCCACAACAACGTGCTGGTTCTCAGGTGTGAGCTAAATAGTGACGACATGGACCTGTCCTTCCATCCATCATTATTGGGAACGTAAGATCTATCTCCAATAAGATGGACGAGCTAGCCGTGCTAACCCAGCAACAGAGGGAATACCAGAAGGCAGAGTAGCATCATGCTATTCACAGACATGGCTAATGGAGCTAACACCAGACACCAACGCCACATTAGAAGAGCTTCACCTGCTGTGAGCAGACAGGATCCAGGAGACAGAGACTGAACAGACTGCTGAAGAAGCTCAGTCCTGGACCCTGTGGAGGTGGAGGCTGGCTGACTGGACAATGATGGACAAGCTGTCATCATCTATTTTCTTATGGACCTTTTTACACTTTCCTACTTTAGTTTTCTTGATTGCTGCTGTGGCTCCTGAATTTACCCTCGGGTGATAAAATTGTATTTTCTATTCTATTCTACTCCTTAACAATAAACAAGCTTCAAACTATGAGATGTAGAGGGAGTGTAAACACAGAGACGTAGGTCAAACTTGCTCGTCGTGGATTTAATCTGATACAGTTTCTCCATCAGTGGAACTAGCGCTGAGTGATGAGTAATGAGGTGAAGTGTTACTGTACTCTGTCTATAAATATCCTCTCTAAATGAGCTCGTGGCGCTCCAGATGCTGCTGTTTGTAGGGAGCTGTTAGTGCTGACCTCCTGCTGTTCACCTCCATCACCAGCTGTCCCCCACCCGCCTCCTGACTGCCCGCGCTCTGCCTCTACGCTCGTCAAAGCTAGAGACGTGGAAACATCCGTCTGCTACGTGCTCAGGGGATCTGAAGTGTCTGGTTTTCTGATTTCACGTTTGTGTTTGATGACTCTGATGAAGATTCTCTGTTTTTCTGACATACAGTGAAGGGTGCATCCTCTGGGGAGCACAACTGCTGCTTTAAACGTGTTAATTTCTGTAAAATTGCTCAATCATCTCAACACGAGTGCAGCAGTCCTCTCCCAGCTGTGGATCCAACTCAACATCTGGTTTAGTTTCATCCCAAATCAATTTCAGCTGCATTCAGTGACATCCTGAAATCTTCATTTCTGCTTCCCATTACCTCAAACTGCTCTGACGGTCGGGTACTTCACAGACTAACAGGATTAACCTCTCACAGCTCCCACACAGCTCTCCCCTGCAGACGAGCCTCGTGGGTAAAGTTCAGCTGAGTCCCGCCTGTCTTTGTACAACAGCTCAGGTGTGTAAACACAAGCTGCAGCGTCTCTCAGAGGGGCAGAACCAGTCCGACCAGGAGGAGGGCACGGCGTGAGAGTGGCTGAGGGGAAACATCTGCTCAGAGCGGCACGAGGCTCAAACACTGAGACTCAGAGAGAATACTGATTCAAAGTTTACATTTTCTGTTATGTGCACAAACCAAACCAAAGTCTATCCAGTAACATCTCACTATACTAAATTCGGACTGTGTGTATGCTACTTGTCTGAAGCTAAAGCTCTGCACATTCAGGAGAAACTCCACAGCTCTTACAGATGACGTCTTTAACAGATGTTTTTATCAGGATGTGAAAATGCAAGAATTACAAAAGCACGTCAGAGGACACAAGACGAGAGTGAAGTTTTTAAGTTGTGCAGAAAAGACAAAAATGGTGCAGTGAAGTTGCCCAGAACAATGGATAAAAAATATTTAGGGCTAAAAATGTTGTTTCCAAGTGAAAATATACTTTTTTTATTGTTATTTATTTATTTATTTATTTTAAACAAATTTAAGACAAAAAGATACAAAGCACAAATAAGGTTGTACCCAAATAAAAACTGAATGAGAAGAGTTAAGATTTGGGTTACCAAGTCCCAAGAACCCAAAAAACGAACACAAATACAGAGAAGTTAAAGATCCCATATTATGCAAAAATCACTTCATTAAGTCTTTCAGTGAAATTTGTTGGTCTTTGGCTTTCCTCCCAGCCCACAAAATGTGATATTTAATGACAAAACCTGTACTTAGTAGAGCTTGTGAATGTAAAATCCTGACCTAAAACGAGCTGTTTGGAATTCCGGGGTTTGTTGACGTCAGGGATTTCCTTTTTTGACCAATCAGGAGCAAGTCTGACCTGATTCAGGAGCAAGTCTGACCTGATTGGTCCATTGGAGCAGATATCTCTCCAGCAGCGGGGAGAAGAATGCCAAAGTCAGAGAGCCATCACTGCTTTGTTTTTGGCTGTAAACAGCCACATAGTTCCATGCTCAAACTTCCCATCTCAGAAGAAGACAAGACTGAGTGGCTAGAGTTCATTTATCAAGGAAATGTGCCAGACGTCAGCGTTTCCACTGAAAATGCCAGCTTACTGTTTACACCGTGTCTGTATAAACGAGAGGCTGAAACGCAACAACATTTTTGCGTTTCACCCTAAAACTGTTGTCGTTTAAAAGGCCCCTTAGTGACAAGAAGTCATTTTATGATATAGTTAATAAACAGAGCTTTCACATGTTACTTTCAGGGTTATTAATATGTCAGTAAGAGCTGCTGGCCCTCCTTGTTGCAATGAAGTTTCTGTGTAATGATGATTTAGAGGAAAACACTCAACACAGCTAAAACAGATTTTAGACTTGCAAATGTCCTTCATTGTACAAAAAAATCAATCAATGTATTTGATTTTTCATGTTAATCTTTTAAATCCAGCGTATCTGTGTTTCTTTCTTTCTGTGCAGACTCCGGGGACCCGACCCGGTGCTCTGCAGCCCGACCCCCTGCTACTGTTAGCTTGTAATGTTTCTGATCGAGGAATTTAAGCTCATTCTCCTGCAGCTCTCAATGCAGGCCGATCTGGATAAGAGGATCAGACTAATGCCTGAAATGTAAATGTAAATGTTCTGTAAATACTTGAAAAGCCTCATCGAGGCCCATCGAATCCTTTTGTGCTGGACAACATCTGCCTAAAGCGTCTGCACATTCACCTGCTAAGATCCCCTCCACCCCGCAGTGAAAGGAGCGAATCAATCGGCTCTTCTTTTGATGGAGAGGACTTTCTTTGACCGAGCGGCGTCCTCCAGGCAGGCCTTTCATCGCTGGCCTTTTTCTGCATCACTTTTTGGGCGATTGTGCATTCAGAGGTTTGAGAGATGAGGGCCATCGAACATCCAGGTTCGAACAGAGACCACACACTCTCAGGGGCCAAAACAGGGAGAAAAGTGGAGGACAAATCAAATGGCTCTCCACCAGCTACTCTACGGGGGCTCCACTTGTTCCCCTCTGCAATGGGTTCCCCCCTTTCAGAGGCGCTGTGGGCCACCCGGATCTGCCCCGTCATCCATTACAGCATCCAGAGTGGAGCAGAAAGAGGGTGAGGAGGGCGGGGGCGGGGGGAGTGATGGAGGTGGCAGAGCACCAGGCGGACACAAGCAGAGACAAGATGGTTGGATACCCCCGAAAAAAAGACACCCACCCTCGACACCCCTCATCCCTCAGCCGCCCAGAAACAAGAGAGGAGACAAATGAGGAGGAGGAGGATTAAAAAACGTTAAAGGGAGGGAAGGAGGGAGGAGGGGGGGCAGACAGTGGAAGGATGAAGGCATGAGGCTCAGGAAGGGAGGGAGAAATGTGGGACAACAGGGTAAGACAAGAAGACGAGAGGAGGGGTGAGAAAACGAAGGATCAGGAGGAGAGTGAAGAGTGAAAGAAGTTAAAGAGGAGTAAAAAAATGTAAAAATAATAAATGTGAAACTGACATCTACAGTCACATGTTGTTGACTGAAACATGATTCCAACTAGGGATGCACCGATCCAACTTTCCTAGGTCCTCGGACTCTGGCTCAGTCCCTTCTGCCGATTTCAGCACCACGGTCAGGGTTTCATCTCTTTCTGTCCCTCTTAGTGCTATAACAGTTGATACCATGTATTATTTCCTCTGCTGAGTCACATGACCAGCAGCACGGAACTCCTAGTTAGTGTGTGACATCATCACGGAACTGCAGCGGGAGGATCAAATTCAGAAATTCACAAGTGTTGACAAACAACTCTTCATAAAGGTCAGAATGTTGACCTAAACTGTCGAGTAATATCATACCTTGGTGGGAAATTTTGTCAGGAATCCATTCATGGCATTTTCAGAGCTATGGGAGTTTTACTTTTTTGTTTAGAGGCCCAAATGCGGCAGCTTGCACGAAGCGGAAAACTGAAATTTTATTTTGAAAGGCAAATTGCCAGCTTCCTGTTGAAGATAGGTCAGTGGTGCCAGTGTATAATTTTTTTGTCTCAATGAGACGAACATTTTGACATTGGTTTCATACCTCTACGACATTCCTACTGGAAGCTAGGGCCATTTTAGTGTGCTCAGGTGGCTCTAGAGAGCATATTATGGGATGTTGGGGGTTGTGTTTGGTATTATATGGAAATTTATGGCGCCCATAATGTGTGTGACAATTTTGGTGAGTTTTTGAGCATTTTTGGGGGGTCTAATAAGCGATTTACTGGAGTTCAGAATAATAACATAAAAGAGACGAACGGAAAACCCCTATGCTCAGGCCAAGGACCCTAATAATAACTTGCATACTCTCCTGTGGGATAAGACTGGTAATGTTTTGAGTTAAAGACAAAAATGAGTACATATGGAATTGATGAAGTTGATTCATTTAAACTATAGTGTTTAAATGTTAAACATCAGTTTGGCTTAAAAAATGCTTCAGAATTAACTGATATTACTATTTGAGTGTAAAATTTTATACCTTGTAGACTAAACCATAGTTTAGCATTAGTGTCAAGTTTGGACTGATCCTTTCCCACCAATTCCCATTCCAGGAAAGTTTGTCCATTTGTGAACAGCATAACTCAAAAAACTAATAAACAGATCTGGATGAAATTGTTCAAAATGGGATAAGGAAGAAGTGATTACATTTTGGAGGTGATCCAGATCACTGTCTGGATCCAGGACTCTTTATCATTAGCCCCGTTTACATGGGTCCAAAAATCCTATTTACAATCAGTTTGAAAGGTCAATCAGACTTAATATGTCTCATGTAAACACGTTAGCCAATCTAATTCACCAAGATCTGATTGTATTTCAGGTCGGATTGTAAAAGGTAGTCTACACTAGTCTACGATCTGCTCCATGCTTCATGTAAACAACTGAGTGGAGCAGACTGGGTTGATAGAGAGGATTGTTCAGTCTGCCCATGCACTCCCTTGTTCGTAAGAGGCACGTAAGTGACGTATGCAGAGCAACACGCGGCCAAACGAAAACAAACATGGCAAACAAACAGAAAAACTGGACACAATAAGTGTCCCCAACAAAACATGACATGCATCCATCTTTCCAGAGGTAAACAGGAAGCAGGAAGTGCACCTCTTCTTCTCTTACACATTTACAGGTAGTGGCAGAGTGACGTAATGCGCAGGTCAAAAAAACCAACACAATCGGATTCAGCTGGGGCCATGTACACGCGTAATGTGGATCTCTTTACTCAGTTTTCATGTATACAGATCGAATCAGATTCACTTATTCTGATCGATTTCAATCAGATTGAGGAAAATTACCCATGTAAACAGGGCTGTTGTAAGATAGGGCCATTTTCACCATATATGTATATAACTCCACCATAAATGGTTGGATTGCTTTGCAAAACAATAGAAGTCAAGGTCACCATAATTTCTGACAGATGTAAAAGTACGATCCAGATCCTGGCAATATTCTGGAGACTAAGATCAGGAATATGAAATATGTACTGGGTCATCATAATTTTCAACACTGTCAGGAAACAAATTATCGTACAAACCTGCAACTAACACCAAATTGTAGCAGACAGTCTGCTGAAAGGAAGTATAACATTAAAGTAGGACTAAAAAAAAAAAAAAAAACTCGAGCTGAGGAGGAGGAGATGAGGACGACGTGCTGGTTTCTTGGATGTGAGCTGGGAGGTGACGACGTGGACCTGTCCTTCCATCCATCGTTGTTGGGAACGTGGGATCTCGCTCCGGGGGATGGACGAGCTAGCTGTGCTAACCCAGCGGCATTGTGCTGTTCACGGACGTGGCTCCACATTGGAGGAGCTTCGCCTGCTGTGAGCAGACAGGATCCAGGAGACAGAGACTGAACAGACTGCTGGGGAGGCTCAGTCCTGGACCCTGTGGAGGTGGAGACTGGCTGGGCTGGAGAGTGGTGGACGAGTGGTGGACGGGATGTCGTCATCTAATTTCTTATGGACATTTTTGCACTTTCTATACACTTTCTTACTTTTGTTTTCTTAAATGCTGCGGTGACTCCTGAATTTCCCCTCGGGGATAAATAAAGTATTTTCTATTCTATTCTATTCTATTCTAAAGTGTTGATGACAATCATAGCATGCCTGGTGGAGGTCTGCGCTCTCTGAGTGCTTTTCTGGTTAGTCTAGTTACTCGTGTGATGCGGTGCATCATGGTGGCGCCTGTTTGCTGTGAGTTTGTCACCCTAATCCGGTTTATCGTCAGTTTGTAAAAGTGTGTTCGGTTTGGAAGTGAATTAACAGTCGCTCTGGCTCCGACAGGGGGTGATGACATAGTGGGGATCAAGAGGCCTCTTGTTTCTAAGAGGTGGTTTCTTACCTCTTCCCCTTGGCTCTTCAAACAGAGGGCAAAGGAGAAGAAGTAAGAATGACTATTGGGATAGGCCCATGTTTTTGAAAATTATAACCACGTAAAAAACATAATTAAGACTGACTGACTTATGCTTCTGAAGTATAACGATAAAAATCATGACAGTCAAAATGACTGCTATGGCAGTTTGAGTGTTAAACTGGTAGGGAACAGCTCATTCATAAACATGTCTGAACTCCTTTAAACTGGAGTTCAGAGTTTTTGCTTCAGTTCGTGGAGCCAGAAATGACAATATTTGACTGACAGGACAGATACTTCCCATTAAATCTACTTCCTGGTTGACGTGTTGATGCCACCGGTGGCAGGGACGTGTCATTTATAACATGTCCTGGATCCTGCCGCCTCATTATTTCATTTGGAGAGTCAGAGGTCGTCTTCTCATGCTCGTTAAATCAATAAAAAGACTCCTGCAGATTCAGCAAAGAGACTTTTAGGGTGTAAAACCTGGATCTGAAACGACGTGTCTTGTTAGGACGGTGTTTTTTTCAGTGTGTGTGAGGAGAGGAGGCTTGAGAAAAGAGATGGAGGACAGGAGGGGGGTGTTAACGAGGCTGGGGGTGTTAACGAAGACTAATGAAGGCAGGAGTGCTGCTTAACCTGCACTCCATCGCTCAGTGAGGCCTCCAACCCCGAGGTGTCGGAGCAGAGGAAGAATATGAGTGTGTGTGTGTGTGTGAGTGTGTGTCATCCTTACACACTGCGCTCCCACACTCCTGCTCCAGCTCACAGTGTGACGGCGTCCTCTCCTCCTCACCGCCGCCTCTGGGACAAATCTCAGTGCCATCATGCGTCACGCTTAGATGCCACCCCCCTGAAACAACCCCTCACCCTCTTCTTTCTCTCTGTGTCTCCGCACCCCCACCCCCTCCTCAATCTGCCCCTCCACACCTCCCGTCTTTCTGTAGTTGCCCTCTTTCCTACTGTTACAAAACAAATCTCCCCTCTGACAGCATAATTCAAGCGCCAGGCCAGAGGAGGCGACGCGGGACAGAAAGACGGACGGGCCTCCTCAGCTGACCTTCGCCCAGAGCCGGCTGGTTGTTTCCCCACGTAACCCTTATTTCCATTCAGACGGGGACAGAAAAGAGGGGCGACTCAGGAGGATTCAAACCAGCGGCCCCTGTGTATGCCTGAGTGAACGCCGTTGAGCCTAATACCCACTAATCTGGTCATCAAATACCCCCGCTGCCACGACTGGAAATCTGCTTTTTTTTCTCCTCCTCAGACTTCCAGAGGGGCAGAGAGGGACCGGTCCAAGCTGCTTTGGACGGAGATGGACGGAGGAAACGAGGGAGGGAAAGGAGACAGAGAAAAGAGTCAAAGGAAACTTCTTAAACCATGAGGGAGACTCTGGAGCCAGATGCTCCGAATTACTATTCACCTCAATAGGCTCCTTAAAGAGGGGGTGCTCTGCTTTCCTTAACTTTAAACACGGATATACAGCAACACTGCTGGATGTTCAGACTGAGCATGTGCAGATTTTCAGACCTTTACATATTCACATGTTGTGGAAATCCCTGAATCTGTTTTGAAACTGATCAAAACCATTAAAGAAAAAAAAAAAAAAGCTCGAGATCTTCACAAGACTTATTGAAAAGATGAGGTCATCACATAAGGATCTCCTCCTCCTCCTCTGGTTCATGACAAGTCGGTTGGAGGAGTCAGCCTCGAACACCTGCTCATACCTGTGCCCCTGACAGGCCTCCAGAGCGCTGTCCAATAAGAGAGAAGGGGGTTTGTGGAGCAGGAAGCCTTAAAGTGACGGCAGCAAAAACAAAGTGTTTCAGGCAGAGGCTGAAAAAGGGTTTTCTACAACTCCAGTTACAGAAAATTAAACATGTAAAGCAACTATAGGGGCACCCGAGGGACAGAATGATGAATAAAAAAGCACAATACTCTTTCTTTAAGTTTCTTTTAAGGTGCAGTAAAGTACTGAAATCAAAAAAAGGTGGAGACACGTAGATTCAAACAGGGTCAGAGGAGAAAATTTGCAGAAACATATAAAGATCTATCTGGCCTCAACTTTTTAATAACACATTAAGGGATGGGTACCAAATTGGGTACTTTAAAGTTACCAAATAAATTCTGTCATTAGATGATTTTCCCTGTTGGACATGAACACAACATTTCATTTCATTTCATTTTCACCGCTGTTCCAGGTCTGGGTCGTTGGGGCAGCAGTGCCATCAGCAAAGATCAATGACCCCTGTCCCCGGCCACTTCCACCAACTCCTCAGAGGGGATACCAAGGTGTTCCCAGGCCAGTCGAGAGATATAATCTCTCCACAGTGTCTTGGGTCTACCCCGGGGTCTTCTCCCAGTTGGACATGCCTGAAACACCTCCTGAGGGAGGCGTCCAGAAACTCATTTCAGCCGCTTTTATACGCGATCTTGTTCTTTTGGTCACTACCCACAGCTCGTGGCCATAGGTGAGGGTCGGAACGTAGATTGAATGGTAAACTGAGAGCCTTGCCTTCTGGCTCAGCTCTCTCTTCAGCTCTCTCTGCCCCGATCCGTCTGTCAATCTCTCACTCCATTTTCCCCTCACTCGTGAACAAGACCCTGAGATACTTGAACTCCTCCACTTGGGGCAAAGACTCTCTCCCGACCTGGAGTGGGCAGTCCACTCTTTCTGGACTGAGAGCCATGGCCTCAGACTTAGAGGTGCTGAGCTTCACCCCGGCTGCTTCACATTCAGTTGCAAACTGCCCCAGTGCGAGCTGGAGGTCAGTGTTCGATGAGGCCAACAGGACCACATCATCCGCAAAAAGCAGAGATGGGATCCTGAGACCCCCGAATCTGACTCCCTCTGCTGCTTGACTGCACCTAGAAATCCTGTCCATAAAAGTAACAAACAGAATCGGTGACAAAGGGCAGCCCTGGAGGAGTCCAACCCTGACTGGGAACCAGTTTGACTTACTGTTGGCAAAACGGACTGAACAGCCCTGCCTGAACAGTAGAGGGCGCCAGTGTTTTGTAAAGGCAGTGACCTCACTGTCACTGCGGTCATCTACCAATTACATAGACTTTGTGAACATGGACATAGTCTCCCTGACGTCACCCGTCTGTTTCTGGAATACTGGTAGTGGCAAGGGCTTTGAGTACAGCTACAGGGCGCCTGTCGGTCACGTGACCCTGAGCTGTGCCTCTGATTGGGCGAGCTCCAGATCTTTATATCCTTTGAATTGCCAAGTTAGAAAAAATGTACCCCCTGTACAGTGTGTGCTGATAGTAAAATTAGCGACTCAAACAGCTTTTTTTGGCTTGGTGTGTTTGTGACCTCCAGTACTTCCGGAGCCAGCCTCAAGCGGACACTCGAGAAACAGCAGATTTCAGCATTTCAGCAATGGTCAATCACAGTTGAGACGTAGTGACAGGAGCTCTGGACAGGAGATGAAAAATGAGAAAGTGCTGTGATTTTTGTGCAGAGCAAAGTGGACCTAAAAGTTGGGCAACTTAACGGACAACTGTGGCAAAGTTATGATGCTGACTATAAGATAACGATAGACAATGCAGCAGAGACGTCAAACAACTGTCAGGTAGCCGAGAAATATGGAGTTATGGGGTGTAATGTCCGAAGATCGTCCAAAAAGACTGTGAGAAAAGTGCAAACTGATTTCTCAGAATCTCAATAAAAAATAGTTTCTTCAAACTAAGTCAATTCTGGTTAACAAAGTCTTTCTCTGAAGATTGGTCCCGAAAAGAAAGGCTTCATCTAACGTTTCCTCTTCCACTCCTTGTCCTTATCTTTCTCTCAATGTTTCGGCCTTGAAACAATCTTAAAAGACATGAAAAGATCTGAGCTAAATTTTCCAACAGTAGACTCTAAAAACGGAGCAGACTGTCTTTAAAACTCGGAGCGTACAGCCTGAAGCTGCTAAATGCTTGAAGCCTGGCTGGAGTTGGCCTGATGGTGTCAGAGCTGGTGGGCATCCCGTCTCCAGCTCCCCCCTGCATGTGTTTGACTGACGGAGCGCCTGACTGTGACGACCATCTGTCAGCAGACTCCCTGTTAGACAACAAGAGGCCCGGAGCCTCTCTGAGCGCGGGCGGAGCGCGGGGCACGCCTGGCACTGCCCATTCACAAATATCTTTTGGGAGGGCAGATGGTGCCGGGTTTTCTCCTCGTGCGTCTTTTCTTCCACCATCCACCGTTCCTGCGCCGCGTCCTTGGCGAGCTGGCACCTGCTCTGTGCCCTCAGGTTTCATCAAACACTACACAAATACAAAAAGAGGAGTGGGTAGTTTCACGTCTCCTCGGCTGAAACTGGCTCTGACCAGCCATGGGCGACCACGAGGAAAAAAATCGGAGGATCAGGAGCTGGAAAGTCTTCAGGCTTATGGAGGCAAATCCTGATTCATCTCCAGTGGCTTCCTAAATTCTCTCCAACCCTGCAGGACGAGCTGGTTATTAAAATACCTGCTGTGTGGCCAGAGCGTACAATTCTCCAAAAGACAGCAATAATCTCAGGCCAAGCTCTGACCATGCTGTCTAAAAAAATAAATGAAAAATACATCTAACATATCCAGTTTCTGTGTAATGAGCTGGAAAAGATGGATCCTAAAGTCATGGATTACGTTCCCACCTTTTAAAGACGAGGAACAAGCTCATACAAGTTCTGTGTGATACTGACGTGATCAGAAATATAAGTTTCTGTTTGAACACGAGACGAGAACATGAGAGGAAAACAAGCAGAGGAATAAAGACAAGGGCAGCACTGAGATCTGTAAATGTGTCAGAAATAAAATCCAGATGCTCCAGTAGCTTAAACTGTGAGCTTCATTTGGAAGTGAAGCCAACCTACACTGAAAACCCCAAAGTTCAAGTTACTTAATTGGATTAAGCTATGTTTGTAAGGTTCATTTTACTCAAATGTTTGAGTTTTCAGTGTTGAAACTGATTATTTCTGAGTAGATTTAACTTTGTTACTGTTACAGTAAGCACAACTTGAAATCATCAGTTTCTATGACTGTGTTTTGTAACCGTGAGTGAGGAGGGGACACAGTTGACATGAGACCCTGCTGAACTTCTAAATGTGTAGAAGTGGCACAGGTTGTCTGTGCTCCACATGACACAGACTGTTTGTCTGTGCGTCACAGCACGGACTGGCTGTCTGCGTCAAAAATAAATAAATATATCTGTTTATATTTTCAAAATTAACCTAAATAGCATGACAGCCCAGTCAAACATTAGTTTATTAATATATTTACCAGACATGCACTGATCAATTGGCTGACAGATCGATCAGTGCTGATTTCCTTAATTTTGGGAGATGGGTGAAAAGCGATGGATGATGGGTGATTGGTGATTGGACCTAACCTGACACGCCATACGGACAGCTTCATTTATCCGCCACGGAAATATTTCACTAGTCCATCTGAGTAGTAGTTCTTCAGATTTGTTTTCAGAGGCGGGACCTTCAAAAAAAATCAGCAGCTGGTGATTGGACGATGGTTCTCATTGACACACTCACCACAGACCAATCCACATCAAGCCATGGTATGACGTAGCTTATGTGCACAGCTGAGAAACAATAGACGAACAACTACAAGAACATGAAAAACAGCTGTGATAATGTCATTAGACGACTGCTGCTGATTTTGTAAAGTTAACTTAAGAATCAAAGGAACGCTGACAAGTACGAAAGTCTGCTGACGTCAGGTCTGCTCGTCACTCCCGTCTCTCTTCCTTGATTGAGCCGGTCAGAATTTAGCCGAGTGAAATTGTTGGTCAAGATGGATCTGCAGGAGTTCAGAAACTGAATCTGGCAGGTCCGTCTGCTCCGAGAAGGTCTGACTGCCAGCCATTGTTGCTTTTTGCTCTGAGACCTAAAACTCAGGACACTTTGTTGGTTGTTAAAGCTAAAACATAAAGATTTTATTGTTTCACAGGTATTGTTCAATGATTTTCAATAAAATAGGATTGGAACATTGAAGGTATATGCTGTCAGTTATTAAATAAATAAAAAATAAAGAACGGTATCGGCAGGTCAAACTTTTTAAAGATCTGTGATCAGTTATCGGCCAGAAAATTGTGATTGGTGCACCCCTAATATTAATCACTGGGCACGCTGCAAAAGTCAGTAGGTACAAGACCACCAGTCAGTGCCATGGAGCACAGACCACCAGTCAGTGCCGTGGGGCTCAGACAACCTGTTCCCCCTGAAGAACAATATTTTAATGTACAGCAGGGTCTCATATCTACAGCCTTCCCTCCTCACTCACGGTTACAGACTATACCAGGAGCCATATTTTCCCATAAAATGCACATCATGTGAGTCAAAGAGAAACACTTCACCCTCTGCTGGAGAAAAGTGGTAACTCTCTTGAAATCCAGTTTTTAAACAAAGACTGAAATGAGGAATTTCCATTTGAAAACATTTTTATATTTTTTTTGTTCCCTGAAGATAAGCAGTCAAATCCTCTGCTTTTGCGGTTTCACAACCACAACACAAGTTTCAAGAAGCTAAAAATATGCTTTAAGACAGGGAACTCCTACACTGGAGGGCCGAGAGGCTGCAGGTTTTCTTTCCAAGCAAAAACTCCACCAGCTGATTTCACTGATTAGCCCCTGCTCTCTGCTTGAGGGTGAGGTAATCAGTGAAATCAGCTAGTGGAGTTTTTGGTTGGAAAGAAAACCTACAGAAAACCTGGAGATCCTCGTTTTAAGAGCTCTATCTGCTGATCTAGTCCAGACCTGAGAAGTCTCTGGGAGTTTTTGATCAAGATCTTGTTCCTATAACCTTTCCTGTAACAGATGAATGCGACAAAATATGTGACGTGAGTCAAAAGCCCTAGAAAAACTGGTTTTGTATACCTGGGATTCTGATTCTTGTCATGTTTGAAGCCCATACTGAAGAGAAATACCAAATACAAGCATCTGAATTTGAAGGACTGGACAAGAACTGGACAGAGTCTGGGATCTGTGGCAGACTGGACACTTGATTCTTGTCTGGAAAAGGTCAAAAAGGAAAATTCCCACATGAAAACGTTCAGATGTCTCCCAATCTGACTCTTCTTCATACTTTTTATCTTTGCATCAGCATGAGAGGAACTACAAAAATCGCTGCTGAACAGAAAACAGGAATCCTACTCCAAGGAGTGGGTCCAACAGGTGCTGAACAGATTCAGCAAAAAAAGAAAAAATATGACCAATTTTAGTCGAGTCACAGAGACGAAGAAGGATCATCTCTGCTCAAAGATTTTCCAAGAATCAGCTCGAGTGTAGAGATAACTTCTGAAATCTTAAGTTGAACAGAAAATGAGACAAACACAAAAGACTGACTGCTTTGCAAACTTTTTCCTGCACAGAAATCCTTGAAAACCCTCATTCACTCACTCCTAAGGAGGGGTGGGAGCAGCTCCAGCACTAGCAGAGAGTTTAAACACTTAAGACATCACACAAAAACTTCTTCTTCAGCCAAAAACTACAAGACATTTTTGCTGAAACTTGCTCTTAAAGGTAAAACTCAAAATCAGAACCTTTCAAAACACATCCATCAGATTCCCTCCATCCTACATGAGACTGGTGTTCAGTATTTCTCCCTCAAAATGAGAAAAATTAAGAAGTTATATTTTTAGTTTCATTCTGGGAAGCTTCACAGGATGATTTCTGTCGTTGTTGCCAGATATGGAGCCTCTGACATCCTTAATAAGCCAGTCAGACTACCGTGTCCAAACTTCTCTTTTCATGCTTGACAGCTCCGGTTTGGAGCTGATATGTGACGCCCTGCGCCTCCCAAACGTTTTAATCTGTGATCCCACAGACAGAGAGGAGCGGGGACGCCGATCATCTCCAGAAATCTGACACATGAGAGGATCTGATGTGAAACAACCTGCACTCAAATCCTTCAACCTTTCCAAAAGACGCACAACTCTTTACGCACAACCAGCTCAACCCTGGAAATAAAACAGAGCAAATGTTTCTCATCTCTTCAACATAACAAACGCGCACAATAACCAACGCAGCCTTATTTGGTTTGTTGAGGACAGAGTTCACCCTCCAGTCCACCTGAAGCTTCTGCGCAACCACCTCCAAATGTGCGCAGCAAAACGGAAAACCACCCGGACCTCACAGAACCTGAACACGTGAGAGGACCGGAGCGTTTCTGTGTCATCTGAGGACAAACTGAGCTGAAACATGCCCTACCTTGTTGGCAGATGAGGATGAAGTGCGCAGCCAGGAGCAGCCAGCAGCCTGTAGTCTCCATGTTGGGGGAAAATCTCTCAGAAGCGGTAAATAAACAAATCAAACACAGATCTTCAGGGAGCAGGTCCCGGTCGGCCTGCAGCCCTCACTGCTCCATGCTGCTCCGCTGCTGCCTGCCGCTCGCTTGGTCGCTCCTGCTCTCGTTGTCGTGAAAGTAAAATACAAGTCCGGGTCCCGGTGCGCCGCTCCGCTGCGTCCGCTGTCCTCCACACCGAGTGACTGACTGAGGAGGATCCGCCAGACTGAGGCTGTGCGCCGCCCACAGCCCGCAGCGACACCGGCCTCACTTCCTCCACACATCAACACACGCTACTATCATGAGCAAATACAACACACCGAAACATTTAACCAGTTTTATTTTTATTTATTTATTTATTTATTTATTTATTGATGAAATATTTCTTAAAATTATTATTATTTTTTTTTTGATGACCTCTTTTTTTAATTTTTTTATTTTATTTATTTATTTTTTATTATTATTATTATTTTTATTCATTTTGTCAGTTTTTGATTTATTACATAAAGAAGGACGCAAGTGGTCTCAGGAGCAGGGTTAGTGTTGGGTATTGAGAAATGTTAATGGGGAATCAAGAAAAAGGGGAGCCATGAGGGGCAAAATGCAATTAAATAAAAAGATAAATAAATAAATAAATAAATAAATAAATAAATAAATAAATAAATACAATTTAAATTGAAAAATAATAATAAATTAAATTAAAATAAATAAATAAATAAAAAAAAATAAACAGGGGAAAGGAAGACGATAAAGTAACATAAAAAAAGTGGACAAGAAAATAAGATGTAAAGATCAAAATGAAAATATGACAGAGTTTGAAGACAATAAAAGTGAGTAACATGGGGGAAAAAAGAAGAGAAATATAATATAATATAATATATATATATATATATATATATATATATATATATATATATATATATATATATATATATATATATATATATATATATATATATATATATATATATATATATATATATTTGATATACTCCAAATTTGGGAGACCAGGAATGGTTGCAACATGGACAGAGCTGTGACACCATGATTTCCACCAGTCTTAGATATTATGGGAGTCACGTCATCATTTCAGTATTGTTTTACTGATCTACATGGTCATCCCCGAGAAAAGAAACAGATGCATTGAGAGTCTCTGAAGAAAAAAAAAACATTATAAAGTCATAAAGTTGACTTTTTTGATTAAGATTCTGCTTTTTCTGGTTCTTCTAATATTATATATAAAATTAAAAGTGACTCAAATTGGATTTAATTGATATTTCCAGGAAAACTGCGAAGCCTATTTTCCTGTGACACTTTCCTAAAAAGTGACACAACAATTGTCTTAGATCCAAATTTTCAGGATCCCAGAAAGAAGAAGAAAAAAGACTGACAGAGAAATTCCTGAAAATAAAAAAAGTGTCTGATAAAGTCCCCAAAACCTGTGAAATTGAACTTCTTTAGATTTGACCCAGGGGGGCGTCAAAATCAGCACTAACTAAAGTTTAACACATGAGCTTTAAAATAAGAAAACACTGTAGTTTATCTTTGTACACACATGAATAACATATGATTTGTTTCTATGGCCCCCTAGTGGCCAAAAGAGCCTGAGATCTGCTTCTCACTCACTGAAACTTACAGGTAAGATCAAGATGGATAGTAAACTTTTATTAAGTTTAAATTAAAAGTTAAGGATGATTTTTCCTGTATGGAATCAAATTACTTGACATCTTTATAGAAGAAACTCAAATTTCCCACGGGTTTTCAGGACTTGAAAGCAACAGGCTTTCCTGAGCTTTGCTCTGCTGCACTTTTAACCTTTCATGTGTTCCAGTTTGAGCTTTCTTTGAAAAGATTTAACTTTTCCTTCTGATATCATGCTTTTTACACTATTAAGTTTACTTTCCTATTATTATCATGCAGCTCTATCCATGCTGAAATGTGTTTTTGAGATGGTTTTATGTCTACAATTTCCCTTTCTGCAAAGATCTTTGGGCTTGTGTCTCAAAATACCTCCCAGTGTAGGATGCTCCAGGTTTATTCTGTGAATAATTGGCGTGGGAACACCTTGGGCTGAAAAAGGTGCTCCTCTTCAGCTGCTCAGTTCCCTCAGTTCCCTCAGTGTTTAGCCCAGCAGCAGCAGTTGGTGGCTCGCTGACTGCAGCCGGCGGGGAGTCTTTAACACAACGTAAAGAGTAATTGAGTGAAACGGCGAGGAGGAGTGTCTTTTTGTTTTTAAAGTGTGTGTGGTGGAGTTCACAGGGCCGCATGACCTCCTGACCCCTGAGAGACGCTTCCACGTCAGGCTGAAATGGAGCCCAAAACATCAGCAGTGACCCAGAAATCACAATTCACTCTGGGAATGTGGAGCAAGTGTCTGTGTGTCTGTGCATGTGTGTGTGTGTGTGTGTGTAGTCTCCTCAGTGGGAAAGCTTTGGTGGGATGAGGAGATGCTGCACAACTTATTTTCTGGAAGGTTCTGTTGATCTGACGTCTAAAAACGAAACAAATTACAGAAGAATCCGGACACCAGAGTCAGATTTTACTTCAAATTGAGAAGAAAATTAGGAGCACTCCACAGACAGAGTATAAAGATTGACACGTCGCCATCTCTCTCCACTGCGCAAAAGAGAAGCCAACATACTCCCTTTGATTAGTGCTAACTGATTCTGCATTTAGAGCTGGTCTGTGGTGCGGTTATTGACTCGTTGAACACCAACACTGATGTCCTGATGATTGATAAAGAGATAAAAATCCCTCAAATTTTAATCAAACGTAAAAAAATTAATAGCATGTAGGAATGAGTCATGAATGAAAAAAATGTAATCTATTGCTTTAAGTTTGAATAGTTCCTGTGATCACATCTGTAAAATATATTTTATCACACTTTGTATAGCCCCTGGTTGTCATATGATATCAAATGTTTGAAGGACATCTGAAAACTGTTTTCTTTTGCCATTGAATACTAAAAAACGGAAATTAAGTAAAAACATTACAAATAGCATGAGAAAGCATCAGAGCCAGATGCTGGTCAAACAGGTGTGTCACTGTGGGATTTAGAGCTGGAGGCTTCTGCAGTACTGAAGAATTCTGGGAAAAACTCAGAAACTTTGAGTGAAACTAGAATTTGTGTTCATCATATACATAGTACATAGCCAGCTAGCCTATAACAACTTTGCACAGTTACAAATGGATCTCTGTTTCCTTATGTCTGCAGGGGTAGGCGTGGGGATGGGGAGTGTGACTACTCAAATGGTTGGCAAAAACTTAGCAGAGACCTTCAAACTTTTTTTGTTTTGTTTTGTTTAAAATGCCTATCTATAAAAGCGTATACTAAATTACGCTGCACATTAGCGGTATCTATACATCAGGAAATCGTATGTTCAAAAATAAAAAATAATAATAATAATTATGTTGGTTTCTTCTGGGCTGTCGTTTTGATAGTTAACTTGCAAATGCAGCGAAAACGTAGTGAAAAAAAGAATCTGCATGGAAACGGCAAGGGACTGAAAACGCTGTAGTAAGCATGCCAGGCCTGTAGATGGTGCTATAGCTGTCTTGTCCCGTTGCAGCTTTTGGTAGATCTCCACTGAAGTAGAGTTGAGCCGATCATCTTGTGTTTTTGGGAATACTAAGAGCAGAAGTGGAGCAACAGATGCTCATTTTGTATGAAGACAGTCACAGATTCAGCAGATTGAGCAGTACAAGCACAACATGGAAGACCACAACGATCGTAACAACGGTACTGTTGTGCTGATGGATTTACAAAAGTTTGCGTTTTAGGTTGGCTGAAACGCCATTTCCGTGTAAACGCCAAACACCGAAACACAACAAAACGTTTGCGTTTCATCCTAAAACCATTGACGTGTAAACAGCCCCTAAGTCCCACCTGCTCTTGATTTTGATTGGTCAGTGAAGGACTCTTGATATAGAGGAGCATGGCAGTGTTCCAAAGTGAATCTATTTTTAATCAAGGTACTAAAAAAACAACAACAACAACAAAAAAACACTTGTCATGCTTTTGTTCTTCAGGACACTGCTGAAAGTGCTGGCTGCAGCTTTTTAGTATGTAATACTAGCAAAAAGTCGTGTTAATAGACACAGGCCCTAATATCCTACAAAAATGACATACACAAAAATCAGTATGCCAATAACCAACTATGATTATTTGACCTTTATTCACATAATTTATGTATCTTTTGCAGCAGACAGACAGAGTATTAATGAACATTAGTTTATTAGTTAGTCATGAGGCTAATTATCATCTGTAGTCCCTGACAGGTCAGAGCAGAGTTTATGACAGTAGGTGGAGGCTTGTGTAATATTAACTGCTAAAACAAGTACATGTTGTTTCTCACGCAGATCTAAGTAATGCATTTTGTGTTTTTCATGTGTAATTTAGTCAGAACGAGACTAAAGTATCCTCACTTGTTTATATAAAAGTGTCAGAGTTGTAGTTCCTCAAGTGACCACTTGAGGCTGGTGTCATAAGTGAGTAAATCCTGATCAGACTCCATATACAAAGGCTCAACTTTACAGAAAAAAAAAAAGAAGAAGCATTTTCAAGCCTCGTGCAGAAAAAAAGAGCTGGTCTGTTCAGATATTTTCTTCGTGAAAACCTTTATTCATCAGTTTTGATCACATCATGGTGCGGAGTTTTGTATTACTGGGGGGGGGTTGCTAGGGGCAAAAGATTTGATCTTAGCTTTACCTCAACTTTTTTAGAGTTGCCAAAACTTAGTTGGAGTCAGAATTTCCAGTCTTACACTTCTTTAAAAACCCAGTGAGTGACATCACTGAGACTCTGTCATGTTTACGGCCTGTGGTCACCACATGATGAAGACCTGTAAGAATAGACTCCCATCATACCTTGCTGTCTGTGGTTTATAGGCCATGCAGCATGCTCCTGTTTTTCCTCACAGGCCTCATGAACCTCCTGCAGACCATCAAATCGAGCTCCTCTCAGCTCAGTTTCAACCACTGGCTCAGATTTTTTAACCTCACAATGAAGGACCACACCACCCCCTTCTTTATCTGAGCGAATACATTTGCATAATTTACTCTGGATTATCTTTAATTTATGCACAAACTGCTTTCCACTTGTTAGGTTGAATGTTTCCAAGGAGGCTAATAAAATTAGTTGTACTCCCACCGAGCGTCCATTCAGGCTTTTTAATTCTTTCTAGGGCTTTTGGAGAGTATTTTTTTCTGACTTACAAACCCACAAACTGTGATTTCTTTTACTCCCACACAGACCTGTGACCTGAAATGACCTCTGGATAGTTGGACATGTTTTATTTAAAAGAAACTCTACATTTAATTTGATAAAAACAGTAGAAAAAAAAGCTTAAAGTGATGCATGAGACTGCGTAGTCAGGGAGACAGTTGAGTTGTGCACAGATTGATCATTGATTGATCCATGCCACTGCATGTTAAAGGAAAGCAGGGTAAAACTTTATGGACTCCTAACATCTTTTAAAGCCCATCTCCAACAACCAGCTTGAATCTTAGTTAAAGGTTGAGAATGCACTTCTGAGGGGAGGTTTGGTTCCCAGGGTGGTTTTTTGTCATAGTTGTTGTTGTTGTTTGTTTTGTTTTAGGCCATCAGATAAGTTTTCATTGTTGTCGGATTTTTGACCTTTATTTTAAAAGAGTCTGTGCTGAGCATGTGCTGCTCATCAGCTCTGCCCAGCCTCAGGTAAACGCAGGTTAATGTATCCAAACGAGTCAAGAGTCAATGACATTTTGTCGCCATTAAGACTAAAACAAAAAACTGATGGAAAATAAAATCTGAAAGGGAAAGACTTTTTCTTTTTAAAACGGTTTACTGTTCATAATATAAATTAAAAGGCTGAAATTAAAGATTCTGCTGTTAATTTTTTTAAATAGGAAAAGTTAGACAGCACAAACAGATCTAAAGAGAGAAAGACTAAGAAAGAAAAGAAGTAAGGTAGAAAGGAATGTAGGAAAGAAGGAGGGAATAAAGTGGAGACAAGTGAAGGAAAGAAAGAAAAAAGAGAAAAGGAAGGCAGTGATGAAGCCAGGAAGTAAGGGAGGGAGGAAGGGAGGGAAGAAAGGAATGAAGGAAGGAGAGGAGTAGTAAAGAAGGAAAGGAAGGGAGGAAGGAAGGAATGAAGGAAGGAAGAAGAAGAGTAATAAAGGGAAAGGATGAAAAGGAGGTATGGAAGGAAGGAAAGGAAGAGAAGGAAGAAAAAGAAGGAAGGGAAAGAGGGAGGGAGGAAGGGAGGGAGGGAAGAAGAAAGGGAAGAAGAAAGGGGAGAAGGAAGGGAAAGAAGGAAAGTAAGAAGAAAGGGAGGAACAAAGGGAGAGAAGGAGGGGGATGTAAGGAAAGGAAGAGAAAAGGAAGGAAGGTAGGAAGGAGGGAAGGGAGAAGTAGAGAAGGAAAGGAAGGGAGGAAGGTAGAAAACAGGCAGGCAGGAAGGAAAGAGGAAAGAAGCAGGGTCGGGAAAGAACACCTTAAATCTTTTAAATCTTTTTTTTTAAGTTTTGAAAAGCAACAACAAATGAAAGATGAAAAACGGAAAATAAAATTTAAAAGAATAAACAACTTAACACTTCGAAAAAAAAAAAAAAAAAAATCTAAACTTACCACAGAAGAAGACTGAAATGAAAAGAATATTTAGAAGGTGAGAAAAGAAACCCACCCAAAATAACACTTCCAAACAAATAAATAAATAATAGATGATTAAAGAAATTACACCAACAAGCTTTGCTGCTTTCATTTATCATCTTTAAAACAAATTCAACTGTTATTTAAATAGTTTCAGATGTCTTGCATCTTCTTATGGGCTTTTTTCATCATTGTTTTACAGTGTTTATCTCTTTAAATTTGTGTAATGACCCTTTAACAGCAGTCATGAAGCTGAGTGTGTCATAGGCTCCGCCCCCTCCATCAATACATGGATTGAGGTAATGAGGTCATGTCACAGACCGGGTGTCACTAAACCTCTTCACCTTCGCTCTGCTGCTCTCACTGTACCCCCCTCCTCCTCTGCTGTCAGAGGTCAGAGGTCAGACTCTGGAGCTGGTAGCAGTCAGGTTCAAAGCCCCGTGGGCACCCTCATTGAACCCACATGTGGTTTCTGACACGTCACGAACCACCGGTCAGATCCATCGATCACTGGTTCACAACGAGGCGAGCGCAGAGCAAAATGTAGGTCTGGGTTTGGTTTGAGAAGCGTTCTGGTTTCTGTTTGACCTGCTGATGTGGGAGGAGCCAAAGAGATGTGGTTTGTTTGAGACATTTATTTTGGGCAGGTTGATAATTGTGATGCAAAAAGACGACTGTCTGTAAATCTGAACTACAAACAAACACAAAGCGAGATAAAAAGCAAAGAGACGGGAATGTTTGGCCTCAGTATGAGAAACAGACTCTGTATAACCTCAGTAATTGGATGATTAATTAAGGTGGAAACGCCTGTTGTGGTAAATTTAGGAGTCTAAACAAGCATGCAGAGTCCACAGAATCCCTCTGTGAACTCTCCGTGTTTACTTTCCACCCCGGGCGTGTTGATTTAGGTGATGGGAACCGGCCGCTCCGTGCTGCCTCCGACTTTGATGTTTGGTGGCCATTGTTGGAACGGCTCTGAATCTCAGCCGGATGGTCGGCTGGTTGGTTGGCAGCCATTGAACCTTTGCGAAGATTAACTGTTATTACCAGTGTCTTTGTGAGCCCGGGCTGCTCTCTGCATACCGGCAGGCGAAACAAAACGCTCCTCACCAGCCTCTCCAGTGGAGGGGGCTTCAGAAAACAGCAGGTCTGATTCGCTTTTATCTGCAGGAGAGCGTACGAGCACTAAGCGGTCTCTCAACTGACAAGTTCCTTTTTAGGAGAGGAGAGGTCTGATATGCTCGGTATTAGCCTCGACTGCGATGGAAAAGGTTCTATTTTGGGCCGGATGGGGTCACAGATCACCTTCATAAAGCGGCAGGAATGTGTTGAGGCACTTGTGCGTCTGCTTCAGCTACACGATCTCTGACTCTCCTCGTACGCTCTCCTGCAGCACTAATGAGCTCTGCATTCAGCCGCTGCTTCATTCACGCAGCTCTGCTTGTACTTGAAACACATGGAGAGTCACAGGCTGCCAACACACGTGACCTCTGACCTCGGCTGCACCCCACAACACGCCGTCATGAATGTTGTGCTGAGTGTGTTTGGTGCAGGAGCAGCTTCGAGTTGATGCTCAGCAGACTGTCACAGGGGCTTGGTGGTCTCTGAATTTAGTCTACTGTTGTCTTTGGTTTTAAAGGAAAATTTTATATTTATATTTGTAAGTCTAATCACTTCCTGGCTCCACCTCCTGACATATTAACAATCCCCAAAAGACGCAAGAACATCAGCTGTCAACCATCGTTAAACATTATGTAAAACTTCATTTTTAACCTCGTATAACCAATGGAAACAAAACTTTTCAGAAAAACTTGAATATAATGCAGCCAAATGATATCTTCAAATCACCACAACAATCGGACGTGAGAAACATTTCTACGAGGTGTATTAATTTTTTGAAAGTTTGTCCACAGCCCATCTGGAATGACTGGAGAGACAGATTTTTTGACCTATGCTGCAGCCAGCCACCAGGGGGAGCAGTTTTTATGGTGACCTCACTTCAAGCCGAGCAAGCGGACGTCCATTTTTTTCTACAGTCTGTTTGTTATAACGTCCATTCCAACCCACAGTCAGCAGTTATTCTGCAGTGGTCTGTTCCAACTTGAGAGTCTATCAATAAAATGAAGAGTGAGGTTACGTTAGCTCTGATTGGTAGATGACTGGCAGGACATAACCAGGATTTACTAATGTTACACATTACAGACATGTCTTAAGCCACTAACCACCAAGTAGTCCGGTTCGGTTCAGTACGTTTTGGCACGGTTTGGTACAGTTAAGCTTGATCCTGTTTGCATTTCCACAGCAAACTGTGCCCTCTCGTGGTAGGCAGCGTGTAGCCAGATGCCGAAAGCTGCAGCTGTTAAACAATAGCGTGACGCAGTAGCAGTGCGACACAGTTTACCCCGCTAATAAATCCAACGAAGAAAAACATACTTCACGGTAATCAAAGAGAGTAAAAGATAAACAATGTAAAACTAAAACTTAAAGATACAAAATTAAAAAGCTGAAAGTAGCAGTACAGTAAATAAGAAGATAAATAATTAGGTAAAGACACATTACAAAAGATAAATAAATATTGAACTAAAGGGTAGGCTTATACGCCTTTAGAAAGATAAAGTTCTAAACGTAATTAGATTAATAGATAAATAAGTAAAACTCAGTTAAAGGCCAGACTAAAAAGGTAAGTTTTAAGTTTTCTTTTAAAAATGTTTAAACATGTCAGAAAACAGGAAAATGTGAGTCTACAGTGTCTCTGAATAGTCAAACTACTCAGGAAACGAGCTGAAAAAACACAAAAAAACGCACCAGTTCTGAAAAAGTAATGATGGACGAAAGTTTCAGAGTTGGTGTTCAAACTTGATTGACATAACATGGGATCGAATTTATGTTTCAACGTGCGCAAGTTTCGGACAAAAAAACGGAGTCAGTGTGCAAAGGCCTTAGGCCGGCGTTTTCAGTGGAAACACTGATGTCACGCTTCGCTTCCTGCATACGCATCCCTGAGTACAACAGTACCGTTATTACAATCGTCATGGACGACCGTGTTATGCTTGTGCTGCTCAATCTGCTGAATCTGCTGACTGTCTCTCAACAAAGGGTGTGTCTCAATGCGTTTACTTTGTGTCTCCTCCATCCTCTCTCCTCCGTAGCACCGGAAGTAACAAGTATTATAGCGCACATGTGCAGACACACAAACAGCTGTTAGAGCTGACTGACAGATGATCCAGAGGTGATCAGCTGATGCCGTCATCACTGAAACACGTCGCTTCATGTGACGCGCCGAAGGAGAGGATGTCCCATTGCTCTAAAAACGAATCTCCTCCATCCTCTCTCCTCTCTTCATTTCCTCGCGTCTCTCCCATGCATCTCTGGTGGGAGGAACCAAGACGCAAGTGGAGGAAGGAAGGATGGAACTTTGGAGCTTTGAGATGCGCCCTTTATCTCAGAGCAACACTACCAACTCCATCCATAGGTGTCACTACTATCAACACCATTGTTTTTACATAAGGGTTAAATAGTTGCCGTTCATCTCCCACCAGCAGGCGGAGTCTGTGATTCAACACCTCTTTTTTTTATTTTTTACCTCAAAGCCACAGATGCGGTTGTAAACCAGGGTTGAATTTGCTTAGAGTGGTTTTATAAAGAAGTTTCTGCTTTTTCCAAGGAAACTGTCCCACTGGTCCAAAAGGAGCTGTTTACTGGCGACTCCGAGCACAACAGAGCCACCTGACCGAGTCTGCCGCCAGCAGAAACTCACCTCAAAGCTTCCAGAAAGCTGCCGTATGTGTCCTGCATGCAACCCAGAGAGAGGAGGCTAAGGGCCAAGAAAAAAAAAAAACGCAAGTTCCCCCAGCCCCTCTGGATCTTCTTTGGCTTTTCACCAGGATTTCTGGTTTGTTGTTTTCTTATCAAGGCAGAGATTAGAATTAAGTCACAGCATCCATAATCCGCACATACTTCAACCGGGCGTCCAACATTTCTCCAGGAAAAGCATTAGCATGTTGTTTTTTCCCTGTATTCTCGCTCTGCCTCAGACCTGTTGAGTCTTAAACCTCACAGCTCCCCCTTTCTCTCCTCCCATGAAAAAGAAAGCACAAGACAAAAGCATGAATGCATAATTAATAAAGTGAAGCTGCATTTTTAATTGTTGCGGGTCTTCAAAGTTGCCCGGCGTCATTGTCTCTGGGTTCAGGGCCGGCTGCTTCCGATGGCAGAGCTTCATTCAGGTCTTTAAGGGCCAGAGCGCTGCAGAAGCACCGGCAGACAACGGCTCCAAGCTCGCCTCTTTTCTCAGGGTGTCTGCCCCGCACAATGGACTTCCTTAGCCTGCACACAAAAGAGGCTGGCGAATGAAAAAACACCAAATTCAATGGCATTCCTCTCCACAATGCGCTCTGAGAATATGTGCTTGTCCCTCTTGCTCCTCTTTCAGCGCTGGGTGATGTATTGGGATGATGTGTGAGGACTAGGAAGTGATTTATACAACTCCAAAAAATGAGAAAAAAAGCACAAGTGAGAATGAAAATGATGATTTTTTTTTTTTTTTTTTTTTTACGTTACGTGCATGGTGAAGGCCTGAATTTACCACAGTTTTCAGGAAAAGTCACATTGCAAGTGGAAATGTTTGAGGCACTGTGAGTGACTGGGACAAATGATCCAAGAAAAGCCACTGATTGGAAATGTCTCCTGGTATCACTCCTGGTCATTTTTTGTGTCCAGATGGCAATAAACTGCATGAAAACAGAGTGAAACCAAAGTTTACCGCAATGAATCTACTTGTTCAGCATCATTAAGTGAGATAATTGTGATCTGTGATTTTTTCATTAAATTAAAAAAAATGGTCATCACTCACCCCAAAGTTTCTCTGTTGGTGAAGACTGGTGGTTTTACTTTATTTTATTTTATTTATTCTATTTATTTTCTTTTGACATACTGAGGCATATGGTGGCGTATTGCGTTCACTTGAAAAAAAAAAAGAAAAAAAGAATTTATTGATTGTTGAATTTCTTGCTTTTATGAGATACTATCTCATATTTTAATATGAAAAAGTATTGATTATATTTATCTATTATTTATTTAAAAAAATTAAAATGCAATAGTTTCTTTTTTTTTAAAAATTATTAAAAAAAAAAAATATTTATTTTGATTTTCCATCTAACTATTTCGTAAAAACAGGGTTTCCCATGATGCTCTGCTACATGACTTGTTACTGCATGTTTTGCTAATGCTAATCAGATGCAGAGTCAATACAGGTCAGGTAGGCTTTTTTTTAACATGTTTTAGCTAACAGTTACATGTGTCATGCTTCTTCATGGAGATGACGATTAATAATTTTAAGGAATTTATTTACTTTTAAGATTCCTGCTTTTATGAGATAGTCTCTCATAAAAACAGGAAATTCAAAAATAAATACTTTCTGTTTTAAAATATGCTATTTATATGGGTCCATGGTATAAAAAAAAGAAGAAGAAGACAAAAATATATATTTTTTTTTAAATAGAAAAATCAAAAATAAAAATTTTTTTGTTTATGCGAGGTAGTATCTCATAAAAATATGAAATTCTAATTCAAATAAAAATGGTTAGGTTTTAATTTTTGGGTGAATGCAATTCACCACTGTAGAGGCAAAATTTGAAAAAAAAAAAAAAAAAAAAGGTGTTTCGGTGAAGTTTTGTTTTAGACCTGCAGTCCTAGTTTTGCTAGCTTAAATGGCTAAGAACAGGATTTAAAGGTCCCATATTCTGCTCCTTTTCTGCAGTTTAATATGGATCATTGATGTCTTCATGAAATGGGAGTAATATGTTTTGGTCCAAAAAGCCAATAAATCAAGCACAGCAGCATTGTTTCCAGGCTCTCATAGCCCCTCTGTTCAGAACGCTCTGATTTAGTGGGCGTGGCCTTCATATGTAAATGAACTACTGCTGATACCGCCCCGCTTTTCAGCGTCACTGAGAGCCGCACCACAAGCTCCAAGTGCACAGTGTTTAGAAAAAAGCGAAGCTTGTTTACTGTAACATTACAGGCTAAAACAACAGGATAATGCAGCTAAAGTTAGCATCCTGAAGCTAACACAGAGACAGGGGGGACACTGAGGAAAAGCTCTTCCATCTGCTCCACAGCACACAGCATTTAAAATACTCACATTTCCAGGGTCCCAGGTTTGTTGGTGGATGGTTGGTAATGCGCCTGGATTCAGGACCAGTCTATTCGCGAGCCCTCTGTTGGACTGTCCAAAGTTGGAAAAGCAGTCAGCCGTGAAGTGACTAGCACACACATGCACAGTTTTACTGAGTGTAGCTGGCACATTTCCTTGATAAATGAACTCTAGACACTTAGTCTGTCTTCTTCTGAGATGGGAAGCTTGTGCATGGAACTATGTGGCTGTTTACAGCCAAAAACAGAGCAGTGATGGCTCTTCAACTTGGGCATTTTGGTCAAAAAAGGGAATCGCTGATGTCGGCAACAGCTCGTTTTAGGTCAGGATATTAAATCCACAAGCACTACTAAGAGCAGGTTTTGTCATTAAATGGGACCTTTAAAGTCGAGCCTGCATTTGGATACTTAAGTACTCAGCGAGGACTCAAAAAGTTAAAAATAGAAACAAAGTTCCTGAGTTGGCAACAATGGCCTAAGAATCAGATACGCAGGACTTTGTCAGAGCGAGGACTCATTGATTTGCACAGAGCAGACTGAGTGGGACAGGAAGTTGGGCACCCCAGCTAAAATAAAACTTTGGTGACTTTCAAAATAAAGTAAAACAAGTCAACACCAGGTCAACATGAATGAATAGAGGATCATCATTGGGCGGACTGAACAAGCAGCTGGTCTTAGCTGGAAGTAGCAGCGTTGACTTTGCAGACATGTAGGGAGGAGTAAAATTAGCTTCTCTTCCAAAGTGATGTCCAACTGTTTATCATCAAACGTCACAAAATGACATAACCCTGTGGCTGCTAAGCGAACTGTAAAGCAAACATCTGTTGCACGCAGATTTGTTCACTATACAGCGTATAGAAAAGGCTTAAGGTGAAGGTCATGTATGCCAAGGTCAGTAAGGGTGAGAAGTGAAGAACCTTCCCAGTGCTAAGTTAGCTCGCTGAACGCTAATCCCGCCCTGTAGTACAGACCTCAGATGGGCTGGCATTAGCTCCCCTCTCACATTCTGTGTGTGTGAAGTTGTATTGGGTGAGGAGGGGTGAGTTTTGTTTTGTTTTTCATGGAAGGGGGGCTGACAGGGTGTACCACCATTGTCGCACATTGAGGCCCGTTGGCATGCCGGCCTGCAGCTTACCACCCCGAGGCTGCTGGGAGCCACAAAGAGCCACAACGGAGGGAGAATCCAGCCGGGTGAACGTCACCAACACCCGCTGCCTAATCCTCCTGCCCTGTACATCTGCTGGGGCCGGTTTCAAAAGCCAGACCCCCCTTTTTTTTTTTCTCCTCTAAACCCACCCCACCTCCTCCCCATCATGCACCACCTCCTTTCTCTCCCCTTCCCTGTTGTACTGCAGAGGAGAAAAGACATGCTTTTGTAGTGGCCCATAGTGTCACACAGACACAAGACCTGAGGCTGCCAGTCGTCAAATAGAAGCTCTCTCTGTCTCTCTGGGCTTTTCACGGCACTCACTTTGCTCATGTCCACTCGGGGACAGAGGGGGAAACTCTTATTTTAGCACGTGAAAAGGCTCCAGACGGGGACACGAAGGCCGGCTCTTCACATGGGACACAATTGACTTTGAAAGCCAGTGTTTCTCTGAGAGTAGTAGGGATTGTTTGCCGGGATGTTGGCATCATGTTTTAATTGAATTTGACTGTCAGCAGGTCTCAAAGGGGCTCAAACGAGCTTCATAATGAAACACTAAACCTAGGACAAAGGAATCAATGGCTTCAAGATGCTGCTGTTACGCAAAAAACATATTCAAAAAAAATATTTGTCCACCACCTGAGAGCTAATCAAAAATACTTTCTGTTATATCTCCATTATCATCAGCCTTATCATGTAATTTCATAACTTCCATGTTCTTTAAAGGGGACATATCATGCTTGTTTCTCCTTTTCACTATGCCAGACTAGGATGCCTGTAAAGCATTTCTGCCCTCAGTACAAGTCATTTAGTTCCTTCATTGCCCTACAATAGCGTTCTCAATATCCTCAGTTTAGGCCATTCTGAAGATCTTGTTGAAACGCTCCGTTTGGAGAATGACCTCCAGTAACCTCGCAACGTCACAGCCCTTTGTGCTCTGATTGGTCAGTTCTATCAGAGGGGCGGAGGGGGTAGAGCCAGGGGGCGGTTTTTGCAGCATGGCAGTATTTACAAAATCGCCATATTGGATGGAGCAGACCGAGCGAGTTTGCTGTTTGCCAAAACTTCACCGTAAGGCATTGATAGCAGTAATAAAATGGCAGAGTGTAGGATACGTCCTTTTGTATTGGACCCCGAGTCAGACCGGGACGGTTCTGCAGCTCAGGGGGAAGAAAATCCACCTGGACACAGATCACCTCAGGACGCTTCAGTGTGGTGAGTCAAAGCGGTACTGTAACATGTATAGTTTATACGTGGAAATATAGGCAGACTTCACCAATAAACTATTTCTATAACAAGGCTCCATCCTGCTCCTTCACTTTTCTGTCTGTTTTATCCATCAGGCTGAAAGTGTAGTCTAAAGATCGCCTCTACCGTCAGTTCCTCACTATGTTATTACCGCAGCATTATTGTGGTCCAGGTTCACAGTGCATGTCAGAACAAGCATGCAAATATCACAGTCTCACAAGTATTTCAACGTCTGCTAAAACTACAGTGTTTTAACTGTTAATTCACCATGTAAAGCCGAGCTGCTCAGCAGAGCAGAGTCCCTGCATCCAGCACTCAGTCAAGTTAGCCAGAGCTGGTAGGGAGCTTTGTTTATTCTCGGCTCTTGGTGGGTGTAACCCTCGGTGGCGGTTGTGTGACTAACTGACATCACAGAGGAGGAGCTGCTTTATCAGATTACTCCAATAAAAAGAAAGGATCCTCTTGTTGTCATGAAGGTCGAAATCTCGAAGCCAAATGGCAATGACCTATTTTCAGAGGCATCAAATCTCGTTCTAGGATTTCAGAAAAAATACAATATCTCATTTTTTGAAAATTCAGGGGGTGTAAGGTCTTGTTTTTAACTTCATTATTTTATATGTAAGTATTAAATCACGGATCAGCATGATATGTCCCCTTTGATGTTGGGACCTTAAAATCAAAATATTCTGAAGCTGAGATCTGGTTTATGAGACGATTACACCATTCAAGATTAAGTCTGGAAAGTCATCAGGTAGCTCAAGAGATGCAAGCCCCCTCATTCACACCTCTCCTGAAGTGCATGGCTAAAACTCCCTGTATGTGAATGGGTTGAAATACTGCTTCATAGATCAAAAAAAGTTTATTATCTTCTTTTATGAACTAAACTTTTGTATAATTATTTTTTAAACTTTTCACATAAAACTATTAAAAATCAGTCTCTCAGACAATAAGTTATTCTGATATTAAATATCAAGACTGAATTTATCACTGTTAAATATTCTTTCATTAAGCTTGAAGGTGATTAAGATGTGTTAAAAAAACGTCATCAAAAGTCTCTGTTAAAGCCTGTACACTTTGTAGAAGTTCAAGCTCAAAGTGTATCTAATGATGTACAATTATAATATATGAATGATAAGGTCGCCCTCTTGTGGTGGTTATGAATATTGCAGTTTGGCTGAAAATCAGAGTCAGTATCTGGCTGTTAAGTGTTTTATATACCATGACAGAGACATTTATTGTTATTACTGTACGACAGTTCTGATTTTTTTAATGTTTTAAGTCACTTAAATGTAATTTAGATTTAATTTAAATGTGTAGTAAAATCATTAAATCCTTATTTCTGGGGTAAGATAGAAACTTCAAAGTCAGACATGTCTATACATGTGGTGAATTTCAATTTCCAATGTTGTTGGGTTTTTTTCCCCTTTTCTTTTCTTTCTTTTTGATGTTTTTTCTGAGATTACAACTCTATTTTCTTATTTCCAGGACAACATGACCTCGTTTCAGTTATTTTCTTTACATCTTTATCAATTTTACTGGTTAGGTCAGAATCTAATGAGAACAGCTGAAAATGAATCTCTTTCACAGAAAAACAGAGGAAATAAATGATGTATAGAAGCATTTTCTCTCTGATGCCTGATTATTTACTTCCTTATAGTTAATGTCAAACTTGTGTTGTAAAACAAATAGAAACAAAAACATACAAAAGTCGTGGCTGTTTACTCAGACCAGGCTTTAAACTCCTCCTCTCAGAGCTACACACAGAGGAGGAACAACACTGAAGGAGGGGAAAGTTTAACTTCCTGAAATGAAAGTGAAAGTTATTCAGAGTCACAGCAGAGCTGGAGTTGATTCTGTTCGAGGACAAATTCACTTGAAGCTTTGATTGATAATCTCAGGTGAGTACACTCACTAACAGACTAACATACACTTACTAACTTTTCATCAACTAGTTTTAACCAAATGTGGGTAAAGTGAGCAGAAGCAGCTTAAAAAGATTCAACAAAATTCATACACAGTGTGTCGTTTCCTGTTAACATGGTTGTGTTACAAGGAGGCCAAAACACACACTGACGGGGCTGTCATTATGTCATAGGCCCTTTGTCCAGTGTTGTGGTAGTTTCACAGAAAAGTAAATTTCTCATGCCGTGGCCACACCGGACGCGAACTCACGAATTTAAACGTGCGTCACGCCTGCCGCGTGAACACGCGAGTCTGGACGCTAGACTATTTCGACAAGCTGATGAGCTCACGCGCGTGACTGTGCAGTAGTGATGGGCAACTCGATTCTTTTTACTGAATCGAGTTTAAATGAGTCACTCACCAAAGTGAGTTGGGTTTTTGAGTCACTCGAGTCAGTTACCCAGAAAGTGCATAGAAATCTATATTTCAGGGATATTCATACCAGCGAAATGACTGACAAGGACAATTAATACACTCCAATGTGAAAAAAAGAGTGAAAGATCAACATATATTAAAGATTTTTCTTTCTTACTCACAAATAAAATAACATTAAATTAGATAAATTTAACTGAGAAAAATTACAAAGTTCAAACGGTGCAACATTAGAAAAAATAACTATGTACAACAAATCTGTATGTGCTTCGAGTCATTCTGTGAGTCAGTTAGTGCGACCCGTATGTGCTAAGAGTCGAGTCGTTCGAGCTGGCGAGTGACTCGTATGTGCTTTGAGTCATACTGTGTAGAGGTAGACCGATATATCGGCCGGCCGATATATCGGGCCGATGTTCTGACATTTGTCTCTATCGGCCATCGGCCGTATTTTCTTTTAAAAGCCGATTTTTGATCCGTTGTATAAAACGACGCAATTTTTGATCAGGCACAAAAAAGATGAGCACCTCAAACTTGTGGAACCACTTGGATACATTACATACTTTTGTTCAAATTATATTAATAAGTTTAAATTTCTTTTTTGACATTTTAAGAAGAGAGTGAATGTTTACTACTGCTTGTTACATTGTGTGTTTACTCAGACAAAATATTTCATTGTTTTGAAAGCTGAATAAATGTTCAGAGGACTGGACACGACTTGTTGTAATAGATTTCTTTTAGTTGCTCAGAAATTGCTGCGTTTCACAAAAATGTGATAAATATATATTTATTTAACAATCGGCCTGAATATCAAATTGGAAAAATCGGCTGCCCAAATTTGGAAAGCATCGGCATCGGCAACGGCCCCCAAAAAACCCATATCGTTCGACCTCTAATACTGTGAGTGAGTTAGTGATCTGTATGTACTGTGGGTGACTGAATGACCCGTATACACTGTGAGTTGAGCGATTCTACGTTCCAGCCATTCTCCCGTGATGTGAGTGAGGGGCTGGGCTACCCTGAGCTTTGTACTGAGTCAGTAAATGAGTCATTTGGGGCGAAGAATCATGATTCTCGAGTCAGTAAAGTGATTCTCAGTCAAGGTAAAAAATACCTTTTTTGTCTTTAAAAAGAACACTAAAAGAATTAAGGCTCCATAAAATAATTAGCAATAAGGATTTTGAATTAATTAAAGATTTGAGGAAAAAAAAAGCCATAATGTCTTAAGAAAAAAACTGTTGTGTTACCAGTATTAAGTCATAATGTGTGGAGATTACCGTCGTAGTTTTATGAGAATAAAGTCGTAATGCTTAAGAACACAGTTTTAGATCAGGGGTAGACAACCTAGGGCACAGGGGCACAGCTGGCACGTGAGGCTTTTTATGTTGGCACGCAGAGAATAATTACAGTGATGCAAAATGAATAATAACAAAATTAATATATTGTATTCTAATTCACACTTCCTCCATAAAAATTTCAACAAACAGTCAAAAAATGAATTTTAATCATGACATTACAAAGGTGAAAAAGTGATTCGGAAGTGCGTCACTGCAAATCTCAAAGGAGTTTAGTCTGCTAGCTCACAATCACATCCACTGAGTGGTGTTATCATGGCAGGTTGTTTTATGGACAAAGTTATAATAGTAGAAAAATTAAATCATGATTGTGAGAAATGTCCAATTTTTGACTGTCTTGCTATACTGGTGCTGTTAATTTTCTGTTTTTTTTTCTCCTTGCTTTTAAAAGTTATAGATAATAAATCTGAAATATTTTGTTATATTTCAACCCTGGAGAGCAGATTCAAACAAACAAACCAACTAACTGTATTATTTATTTCTTGTCAATCTTTGACTTTGACCCTCAGGTTGTAGAAATGTCTGCTGCCAGCTGTCTGCTGACTGAGGATCAGTTCCTCTGCTCCATCTGTCTGGATGTGTTCACTGATCCTGTCACCATACCATGTGGACACAACTTCTGTAAATCCTGCATCACTGAACACCTGGAAACCAGTACCATGAGTCAGTGTCCAAACTGCAAAGAAGTTTTCAACAGAAGACCTGGACTGAAGGTCAACACTTTCATCTCTGAGATGGCCGCTCAGTTCAGACAGTCAGCTCAACAGGAAGCCAGCAGCAGCAGCTCAGAGCAACAAGTTTCCAAACCAGGAGAAGTTCCCTGTGACGTCTGCACTGGAACCAAACTGAAGGCCCTGAAGTCCTGCCTGGTGTGTCTGGCCTCCTACTGTCACACTCACCTGGAGCCTCACCTGACAACTTCTGGACTGAAGAGACATCAGCTGATCGACCCTGTGAAGAACCTGGAGAGCAGGATTTGTGAGAAACACGACAAACTGCTGGAGCTGTTCTGTAAGAACGACCAGATGTGTGTCTGCATGCTGTGCAGTGTGACAGACCACAGGACTCATGATGTTGTTCCTCTGAAAGAAGAATATGAAGGAAAGAAGGCTGAGCTGGGGAAGACAGAGGCTGACATTCAGCAGATGATCCAGAAGAGACGACTGAAGATTGAAGAGATCAAACAGTCAGTGGAGCTCAGTGATAAGAACGCAGACAGAGAGATGGCAGAAGGTGTTCAGGTCTTCAGCGCTCTGAAAGAACGTGTTGAGAGAAGCCAGGCCCAGCTCATCCACACGCTCAAAGAGAAGCAGAGAGAGACGCAGAAACAGGCTGAAGGCTTTATCAAAGAGCTGCAACAGGAAATCTCTGAGCTGGAGAAGAGAAGCTCTGAGGTGGAGCAGCTCTCACGCTCTGAAGACCACCTCCACCTCCTCCAAAACTTCACCTCTCTGAACACTGCTCCACCCACCAAGGACTGGACTGGAGTCAGAGTTCATCCACCTTCATATGAGGGGACTGTGGTGAGAGCTGTGAAGCAGCTGGAGGAGACGCTCAGGGAACAGATGAAGAAGCTGTTTGAAGCTGATCTGAAGAGAGTCCAGCAGTATGAGGTGGATGTGACTCTTGATCCTGTTACAGCAAATCCCTATCTCACCCTGTCTGATGATGGAAAACAAGTTTATGACAGTGATGTAAAGAAGAATCTCCCAGACAATCCAGAGAGATTTAGTGTTTATAGTGATGTCTTAGCAAAGCAGAGTTTCTCTTCAGGCAGATTTTACTACAAGGTTCAGGTTAAAGGGAAGACTGACTGGGATTTAGGAGTGGCCAAAGAGTCCATCAACAGGAAGGGAAAAATCACACTGTCTCCTCAGAACGGTCTCTGGACGATAGTTTTGAGGAATAAAAATGACTATCAAGCATGTGCTAGCCCCACAGTCATTCTCTGTCTGCAGTCTGGTCTTGAGAAGGTGGGGGTGTTTGTGGATTATGAGGAGGGTCTGGTCTCTTTTAATGACGTTGATGATGCAGCTCTGATCTACTCCTTCACTGGCTGCTCCTTCACTGAGAAACTCTACCCTTACTTTAGTCCATCTCCAAATGATGGTGGTAAAAACTCAGCTCCTCTGATCATCTCTCCTGTCAATCACACTGAGTAGAACCTAAAGTTGATTTTCTACATGAAGATTTCAAATATCACTTTATGTGATCAATGTAAACTATTGATGATGTTTGGATAAACATGGCTCATTTCTTTCATGTATCATTATCTTTAAATGTCTTATTTCCTGTTTCTGTATTGATCAGTTCTCATCACTTTTTCACTTTTCTTCAAGATTTTAAATCAGCTGAAAACATTGAGTCATAAATATCCATTTATCTTGAATGTCTGATCATTTTTAAACATTGAGATTCTCTGATCAAACCAGCACAAGTCTCTGAAGATCTGGTACAAGACAAAAACATGTGTTCTCTTCATTTCTTTAGACAAAAAAAAACATATATGTTTTGATTTATTTGTTTATTTTGCAGTTTTTGTGTTTTAACAGTTACGAAGTGATTGATTCTACCTGATGGACAAAGATTTTTCAAAACTCTGAGCAGAAAATACAAGAGAAGGTGAAATGGAGCATCTGAGTGAAAAGTGGAATTTCATTTTGTTATTATAGGAAGAACATTTAAAGAGTTTATTGATGCTGTTTGAGGATAAACCATAAAGTTGGAGTCCAAAGCACTGATTTATCTATATTTCAAATATGCAAGGCCAAAAGGTTCATGTTTGTGCTTTAATCAAGACTTCTCTGAGATCAATGAAATTACTCTTTTTCTTCATGCATAGACAAAAAATAATTAGTGTTGTACTGTTCTGTGACTTTTTGCCCAACAATCTTTAAACTTTTTAAATTCTAAATATTGCAAAATCAGCCCGTCAAAAAAAAAAAAAAAAAAAGACTTAATTAAGCACGATCAAACATTCTTTCAGGAAGCTTGGAAGAAATTGGGATGAGTAAAAGTGAAAAATTATTTTTAAAATCAATAAAACTTTTTTGAAAGTTGATAGTTGAGTTTTAGAGGTAAACAAATAATCCATGGGATATAAGGTCTTTCAAATAATTGTGTATTTCTAAGGAGGTAAAACATGCAGATATTACATGAATGGTGAGGTCGCCCTCTTGTGGAGGTTTTAGAAACTGCAGTTTGGTGAAGAATCAGAGCAGTTTACACTGTTTAGAATTTTACAGGTTATTAATAATATAAAATTTTTAATGTGTGCTTTTGAAAGTTACCCTGGCTAAAAAAAAAAAAAAAATAGAAACCTGAAGTTGTGAAACCAAAACAAGGCCTTCATATGGTTTTTGAAAATCCCAGAGTACCCTGCATGTTACCCACTGATAAAGATGAATTTTATTTTTCTCCAGGAATTTGATCATTTTGAGCTGTGTCACAAAAATAAAGATGGTTAAAAACAACTGGTAAGCAACAAAAAAAAAAAAGATGCAGTGATCTCGTTTGTTGTGTACAGAAGTCCAAAGTAGCCATTCATCCAGAAGTTATATCCACACTTTTATCACTTATCTGTTTTTTTCCCAATTGATGTCAACTTATCCTTTACATAATCCCTGACCTGAATAAACACAAATAAGAAAGAGAGGAGGAGCAACACTAAAGCAGAGGGAACTTAAACGTCCTGAAGTGAAAGTAAAAATCATTTTGAGTCACAGCAGAGCCGGGGTTCAGACGACTTCTCTCTGACAACAAATTCAGCAGAAGCTTTTACTGATAAACTCTGGTGAGTACACGAGCTAACAAACCAACATACTCTCACAAACTTTTCACCAGCATAATTTGTTACATTGAACAACCAAATGGAAGTATGAGTAAACAAAAGTAGCTTCTTAAAAACTGTATAAAACTCAATAACAGTTTGGTTGATCGACAGCGTCTTCACACACTCATTCTATCTTATTTCTGTGACTTTAAAGAGTCAAAATGCTCCAAAATCCAGTGATTGATTTTCTCTTTGGCAAACTTATTGGATAAAGAAGTGAACTTAGTTTATGATCGCGTAGAATAAACCACAAAAACAGGTTCAGCTACATGGTGATGACAAGCTGTGTGCCAACACTCTTTGGAATCTCAGGTTGTTAACACACCTGTATGTATCATCATCTTTAAATGTCTTATTTCCTGTTTCTATATTGATCAGTTCTCGTCACTTTTTTTCACTTTCCTTCAAGATTTTGAATCAGCTGAAAACACTGAGTCCTAAAAATCCATTTATCTTGAATGTCTGATCATTTTTAAACATTGAGATTCTCTGATCAAACCAGCACGGCAAGTCTCTGAAGATCTGGTACAAGACAAAAACATGTGTTCTCTTCATTTTCTTCAGACAAAAAAAAAAACATGTATGTTTTGATTTATTTGTTTATTTTGAAGTTTTTGTGTTTTGCTAGTTATAGTGATTGATTCTACCTGATGTACAAATATTTTCAAAACTCTGAGCAGAAAATAAAAGAGAAGGTGAAATGGAGCATCTGAATGAAAAGTGGAATTTCATTTTAAATTAATTTTAAATTCAATTTTAAATTTACAAAGCCAAAGGTTCCTGTTTATGCTTTAATTTCTCCAGGATCAATGAAGTTACTCTTTTTTCTCATGCAGAAAAAAGATAAATAATATTGTACTGTTCTGTGACTTTTTATCCAACAATCTTAAAACTTTCTAAATATTCCAAAATCAGTCTGTCAGAAAAAAAGACTTAATTCAGCACGATCAAACATTCTTTCATAAGCTTGGAGGAAATTGGGACGTGCAAAAATGAAATGAAAACTCTTGTTAAAATCCATAAATTTTGTTGAAAGTTGATGGTTGAGATTTAGACACTAGCTCAAAGAAAGCTGACAGAAGTGTTATCTAATGTCTTATGATGTCAAATAATCCATGGGATATAAAGTTTTTTAATTATTGAGCAGGTTGCATTGTGTAGTATTTAGAAGGAGGTAAAACATGCAGATAATACACCAATGCTTAGATCACCCTCTTGTGGAGGTTTTAGAAACTGCAGTTTGGTCAAGAATCAGAGCAGTTTACACTGTTTAGAGTTTTACAGGTAAAGATGGTTTAAAAAAAACTGGTAAGCAACAAAACAAGATGCAGGGATCTCTTTTGATGTGTACAGGTGTCTGAAGCAACCATTCATCTGAACATTACATCAACATTATTATCAAATTTCTGTTTTTTTCCTCGATCTCAACTCACTCAACACATAATCCCTGACCCAGCACAAATAAGAAAGAGAGGAGGAGCAACACTAAAGCAGAGGGAACTTTAACGTCCTGAAGTGAAAGTAAAAATCATTCTGAGCCACAGCAGAGCCGGGGTTCAGACGACTTCTCTCTGAAGACAAATTCAGCAGAAGCTTTTACTGATAAACTCTGGTGAGTACACGAGCTAACAAACCATCATACTCTCACAAACTTTTCATTAACATTATTTTAACACTGAACAACCAAATGGAAGTATGAGTAAACAATATTGTTTCTTAAAACTGGATGAAACTCAACAACAGTTTGGTCGATCGACAGCGTCTTCAAACACTGATTCTGTCTTATTTCTGTGACTTTAAAGAGTCAAAATGCTCCAAAATCCAGTGATTGAGTTTCTTTTTGGACAAACTTATTGGATACAGAAGTGAACTTAGTTTATGATCGCGTAGAATAAACCACAAAAACAGGTTCAGCTACATGGTGATGACAAGCTGTGTGCCAACACTCTTTGGAATCTCAGGTTGTTAACACACCTTCACTATGACAGAGGATTTAGGCATTTAAAAAAAGAAGTAATGGAGGCAGGCCAACAAAACGTTTTTGGAGACGTGACTTTTTAAAAAAATAAATAAATAAGTCAGACTTTAAAGTAAAAATTCATTCGAAGAAGTCAAAAAATTATTATTGTTACCTCAAAAATGTTTTTCAGTTGCCTTAATTCTGGCAAATACTTATTTTGCACACTCATAAAAAAGGTGAGGTCTGTCAGATCTTTTTTCTTTATGAAGTTTGTACATTTTTCCCCATCAACAACCTTTAACATTTAACACAATATAAATTTAGTTTAACATAACCAAAATTTTCAGCCTTTTCCAGGATAAACATAAAATAAATTGTTTGACAGTTTTCCTTCAGCAAAAACAAAATAAAACAACTGACAAAATCAAATGTTCCTTATTCCTTTGGTTTTGACTCAGTCTATAGTGTTCTGAGTTACCCAACCATTTCTCTGCTGATTGTTCACGCAAAGATCTGCTGCTGATGACAGGCGGTGCAAGGGATGAGATGGGAAGAAATGATGATAGTCCAGAAACGGGGATGCAGATGTGAACCAATGGGATGAATGAAGATGAAGACCAGGGCAGAGAACAGCAGGAACTTGAACCTTGAAAGTTTCCTCACCAAAACAAAAAAACAGCCTGCACAAAACATGCCGAAAGTCACTTAAATTGTAGGGGTGTAAATCATCAGTTTCATGACGATACGATATTGATTCTTTGGACAACGATATGATATTTGCCGATATCACAAAGTCTGTCACGAAACGATACGACACAAAACGATATGATACGATACGATTCAGGGGCCTTCGATCAATTTAAGACGATATTATGTCCTCACTGAACACAATTTGCAACATTTCACTTGAGGCAAGAAAGAAATACAAAACAATTTTGATAGTTTTATTACTGAAATGTGGAACGATGTGCTGACCTTTGAGTATGATAGTTTGTAGAAGATTATAGCCATCTAGGTCCAGAACCATCCAGGTCCAGAACCACAGCACTTAGACTCCTCAAACCAGGACTGATTTATTCATTGGAGCTTGATTTTATGCATGCTGAGGCTCTGATGAATAAATCAGTCCAGGTCTGAGGAGTCTAAGTGCTGTGATTCTGGACCTGGACCTGGTCTATTGTGGTCTGGATGAGCCAAAAATCAGTGGAATGTCCCTTTTTTGCATTTTCACAAATAGAATAAAGGTTTCACAAATCAGAGAATGTGATTTTATGAATGCTTATGCTCCAGTGATTAATTCAGTCCAGGCATGAAGTCTTTTTATTATGTGGTTTTATATTAGGACCTGTCCTTACACAGTGTTGATCAGAAAAAGACACAAAAATACACAGGAAAACGACTGAATAGCACCATCTTCAGGCAAATTGACATTGTTAAGGTGGACCGGAAAATTCTTATCGGATGCCAGCTTATTGGACGCCAACTTCAGCCTCGTGGTTGGCCAGAAACGGACATGCGTGTCCGGTCGGGATTTCAAAATAAAGGCGTACATTAAAGATCACGATGTTGATCGATGTTTCGACTTTCCAGAGATGTGATTGGATCATTGCTTAACCAATCGATTTATCGATCTATATTGATGGATCATTACGCCCCTACTAAAGTGTCCTTTTTTATTATTTACATGTTATTTTTTTCTTTACAAAAATAATCCTCATATTAATTTTACAATATTTCAGAACAATTCACAATCATATTTAAACACAACAACATCTCTTTCTTGTTTACCACATCTATTTTAACAGTTAAGCTCAATTTTAACACATTTACAACAACAAAATCATGTTATCTTTACTCAACATCATGGAATTAGCTTATCAAAGTGTTAGCATTGCTACGCTCTTTTCACTTGGTAAAAAAAAAATGCCTAGCTGGTTATTAACTGCCTTTTCCCTAAATAAATCTTTATTTTAGCTCTTCCTGACTGGTTTTTGTTTAAACACGCTCAAGCTAAAACTCGACGATGAAGCTACACATTGCTAATGCTACCAGCTTGCTAAGTTAGCTCACTTACCTCACTTACTTTCTCTAACGTCTTTTCTTAATCAACAGTCTTCTTTCTGACATCAACCGTTTATCACTTTTTTTGTAATCTCGATAAGGGATGGGTACCTTTCACATTTGAAACGATACGGTACCGATGCCTGGTACCTGGCAATCGGTACCGGTACTCAACGGTACCAATTTTTGGTACTTTTTGTTTTGTTGTGGTAAAAAATATCAATTTGTTTAATTTCTTTTTTTTTTTTTTTTTTCAACTCAACATATTTATTCGTCAATATGTAATCTTGCAATGTTGTGTTCATGTCCAGCATGGAAAATCTCCTTCTCTTTTACTACCCCAGAGTCACAAGGATGCATTTAGGTACCTAAACATAGTATCTTTTGATTTTTCAAAATCGGTACCCGGTACTTTATACAGAATTCGGTCGGTACCTATAAAAATATCTAACTGGGTACCCATCCCTAATCTCGATGTCTTCTAGAAAAGTCTCTGGTCGGAAAATCCAGTACATACTTTCTCATCACGCTCCTGAGATCGAGTGAAATTTAACAGACGCACTCTCCATCTTGCTTTTAGATTACGCCACCAGGGGGTGCTGTGCCCACAACATAAACAATGAGTCTATTCTAAAACAGACTTTTTTTTTCAACTGAACTGGCTCTTAAAACTGTTTTATCTTAGACAAAAAACACATGAACCATGAATTTCAATATCTGAACTCTTAAACTGCTCTTTTTTTTATCATTTTTAAAATGAATTTTATGACTTTTAGTGCTTTCTATCTGTATTTATAGAAAGAAAATGTCATTTTAACAGATTTCTAAGGTCTGACTTGAACTCACAGGCTACATTAGCATGAGGTGTTGTTCTCTCCATTCAATGCACAGACAGATCCTTTGAGTCAGGTCAGAGAGTCGCAGAAAAGGAACACTTGATTTGTTTTTCAGTCATCCTGTTTCGGTGAATTCAGTTGAGGAATGACGGTAATGTGCAACAAGTAACTTGTCATTTTTTATCAAATGATCCTCAGGTTGTAGAAATGTCTGCTGCCAGCTGTCTGCTGACTGAGGATCAGTTCCTCTGCTCCATCTGTCTGGATGTGTTCACTGATCCTGTCAGTACACCATGTGGACACAACTTCTGTAGAAAATGCATCGCCACACACTGGGAAACCAGTACCCTGTGCCAGTGTCCAAACTGCAATAAGGTTTTCAATATTAAACCTGATCTATTAGTGAACACTTTCATCTCTGAGATGGCCACAAGGTACAGACAGTCAGCTCAACAGGAAGCCAGCAGCAGCAGCTCAGAGCAACAAGTTTCCAAACCAGGAGAAGTTCCCTGTGACGTCTGCACTGGAACCAAACTGAAGGCCCTGAAGTCCTGCCTGGTGTGTCTGGTTTCTTACTGTCACACTCACCTGGAGCCTCACCTGACAACCACAGGACTGAAGAGACATCAGCTGATGGACCCTGTGGAGAACCTGGAGAGCAGGATGTGTGAGAAACACGACAAAATGCTGGAGCTGTTCTGTAAGAACGACCAGATGTGTGTCTGCGTGCTGTGCAGTGTGACAGACCACAGGACTCATGATGTTGTTCCTCTGAAAGAAGAATATGAAGGAAAGAAGGCCGAGCTGGGGAAGACAGAGGCTGACATTCAGCACATGATCCAGAAGAGACGACTGAAGATTGAAGAGATCAAACAGTCAGTGGAGCTCAGTGATAAGAACGCAGACAGAGAGATGGCAGAAGGTGTTCAGGTCTTCAGCACTCTGAAAGAACGTGTTGAGAGAAGCCAGGCCGAGCTCATCCACACGCTCAAAGAGAAGCAGAGAGAGATGCAGAAACAGGCTGAAGGCTTCATCAAAGAGCTGCAACAGGAAATCTCTGAGCTGGAGAAGAGAAGCTCTGAGGTGGAGCAGCTCTCATGCTCTGAAGACCACCTCCACCTCCTCCAAAACTTCACCTCTCTGAACGCTGCTCCACCCACCAAGGACTGGACTGGAGTCAGAGTTCATCCACCTTCATATGAGGGGACTGTGGTGAGAGCTGTGAAGCAGCTGGAGGAGACGCTCAGAGAACAGATGAAGAATCTGATCTCAAAGGTGGAGCTGAGGAGACTCCAGCAGTATGAGGTAGATGTGACTCTTGATCCTGATACAGCAAATCCCCGTCTCATCCTGTCTGATGATGGGAAACAAGTTCATTGTGGTGATGTGAAAAAGAATCTCCCAGACAATCCAGAGAGATTTGATTATTGTTGTTGTGTCCTGGCAAAGCAGAGTTTCTCTTCGGGCAGATTTTACTACGAGGTTCAGGTCAAAGGGAAGACTGAGTGGGATTTAGGAGTGGCCAAAGAGTCGATCAACAGGAAGGGTCAAATCACAGCCTCTCCTCAGAATGGTTACTGGACCATATGGTTAAGGAATGAAAATGATTACCAAGCGTATGCTGACCCCTCAGTCCGTCTCTGTCTGCAGTCTGGTCCTGAGAAGGTGGGGGTGTTGGTGGATTATGAGGAGGGTCTGGTCTCTTTTTATGACGTTGATGCTGCAGCTCTGATCTACTCCTTCACTGGCTGCTCCTTCACTGAGAAACTCTATCCTTACTTTAGCCCCTGTAACAACAAAAGTGGTAAAAACTCAGCTCCTCTGATTATCTCTCCTGTCAATCACACTGAGTAGAACCTAAAGTTGATTTTCTACATGAAGATTTCAAATATCACTTTATGTGATCAATGTAAACTATTGATGATGTTAACATGAACATGGCTCATTTCTTTCATGTATCATTATCTTTAAATGTCTTATTTCCTGTTTCTGTAGTGATCAGTTCTCATCACTTTTTCACTTTCCTTCAAGATTTTGAATCAGCTGAAAATATTGAGTCATAAAAATCCATTTATCTTGAATGTCTGATCATTTTTAAACATTGAGATTCTCTGATCAAACCAGCACAAGTCTCTGAAGATCTGGTACAAGACAAAAACATGTGTTCTCTTCATTTTCTTCAGACAAAAAAACATGTATATTTTGATTTATTTGTTTATTTTACAGCTCTTGTGATTTGCTAGTTATGGAGTGATTGATTCTACCTGTTGTTCAAAGATTTTTTTAAACTCTGAGCAGAAAATAAAAGAGAAGTTGAAATAGAGCATCTGAATGAAAAGTGGAATTTCATTTTGTCATTATAAGAACATTTAAAGAGTTTATTGACAATGTTTGAGGATAAACCATTAATAAGGACTCCAAAGCACTAATTTATCTATATTTAAAATACACAAAGCCAAAAAGTTCTTGTTTGTGCTTTAATTAAGATTTCTCTGAGATCAATGAAGTTACTCTTTTTCTCCATGCATAGACAAAAAAAAAAAAAAAAAAAGTGTTGTACTGTTCTGTGACTTTTTGCCAAACGATCTTAAACTTTTTTTATTTTGAATATTGCAAAATAAGCCTCTCAGAAAAAAAAGACTTAAGCACGATCAAACATTCTTTCAGGAAGTTTGGAGGAAATTGGGACGTGCAAAAATGAAATGAAAATTCTTCCTAAAATCCATAAAACTTTGTTGAAAGTTGACAGTTGAGATTAGATATTAGCTCAAAGAAAGCTGACTGAAGTGTTATCTTGTATCTTGTGATGTCAAATAATCCATGGTTTATAAAGTCTTTCAAATTGTTGAGCAGGTTGCATTGTGTAGTTTTTGTCAGGAGGTAAAACATGCAGATAATACACCAATGCTTAGGTCGCCCTCTTGTGGATGTTTAAGAAACTGCAGTTTGGTGAAGAATCAGGGCAGTTTACAATGTTCAGAGTTTTACAGGTTATGAATAATATTATAGTTTTAATGTGTGCTTTTGAAAGTTACCCTGACTAAAACAAAAAAATAGAAATCTGAAGCTGTGAAACCAAAACAAGGCCTTCATATGGTTTTTGAAAATCCCAGAGTGGCCTGCATGTTACCCACTGATAAAGATGAACTTTATTTTTCTCCCTTAATTTGATCATTGGGAGCTCCTTCACATAAAGTAAAGATGGTTTTTAAAAAAACTGGTTAGCAAAAAAAAAAAAAAAAAAAAAGATGCAGGGATCTCTTTTGATGTGTACAGGTGTCTGAAGCAACCGTTCATCTGAACATTGCATCAACATTGTAATCAAAGTTCTGTTTTTTTCCCTTGATCTCAACTCACTCTTTACATAATCCCTGACCTGAAAAAGCACAAATGAGAAAGAGAGGAGGAGCAACACTAAAGCAGAGGGAACTTAAACGTCCTGAAGTGAAAGTAAAAATCATTCTGAGTCACAGCAGAGCCGGGGTTCAGACGACTTTTCTCTGAAGACAAATTCAGCAGAAGCTTTTACTGATAAACTCTGGTGAGTACTCGAGCGAACAAACCATCATACTCTCACAAACTTTTCATCAACATTATTTTAACATTGAACAACAAAATAGAAGTATGAGAAAACATAAGTAGCTTCTTAAAAACTGTATAAAACTCAATAACAGTTTGGTTGATGGACAGCGTCTACACACACTGATTCTGTCTTATTTCTGTGACTTTAAAGAGTCAAAATGCTCCAAAATCCAGTGATTGATTTTCTCTTTGGACAAACTTATTGGATAAAGAAGTGAACTTAGTTTATGATCGTGTAGAATAAACCACAAAAACAGGTTCAGCTACATGGTGATGACAAGCTGTGAGCCAACACTCTTTGGAATCTCAGGTTGTTAACACACCTGTATGTATCATCATCTTTAATTGCTTATTTCCTGTTTCTATATTGATCAGTTCTCGTCACTTTTTTTCACTTTCCTTCAAGATTTTGAATCAGCTGAAAACACTGAGTCCTAAAAATCTATTTATCTTGAATGTCTGATCATTTTTAAACATTGAGATTCTCTGATCAAACCAGCACGGCAAGTCTCTAAAGATCTGGTACAAGACAAAAACATGTGTTCTCTTCATTTTCTTCAGACAAAAAAAAAAACATGTATGTTTTGATTTATTTGTTTATTTTGAAGTTTTTGTGTTTTGCTAGTTATAGTGATTGATTCTACCTGATGTACAAATATTTTCAAAACTCTGAGCAGAAAATAAAAGAGAAGGTGAAATGGAGCATCTGAATGAAAAGTGGAATTTCATTTTAAATTAATTTTAAATTCAATTTTAAATTTACAAAGCCAAAGGTTCCTGTTTATGCTTTAATTTCTCCAGGATCAATGAAGTTACTCTTTTTTCTCATGCAGAAAAAAATAAATAGTATTGTACTGTTCTGTGACTTTTTATCCAACAATCTTAAAACTTTCTAAATATTCCAAAATCAGTCTGTCAGAAAAAAAGACTTAATTCAGCACGATCAAACAGTCTTTCATGAAGCTTGGAGGATATTGGGACGTGCAAAAATGAAATGAAAACTCATGTTAAAATCCATAAATTTTGTTGAAAGTTGATGGTTGAGATTTAGACACTAGCTCAAAGAAAGCTGACAGAAGTGTTATCTAATGTCTTATGATGTCAAATAATCCATGGGATATAAAGTTTTTTAATTATTGAGCAGGTTGCATTGTGTAGTATTTAGAAGGAGGTAAAACATGCAGATAATACACCAATGCTTAGATCACCCTCTTGTGGAGGTTTTAGAAACTGCAGTTTGGTCAAGAATCAGAGCAGTTTACACTGTTTAGAGTTTTACAGGTAAAGATGGTTTAAAAAAAACTGGTAAGCAACAAAAAAATATGCAGGGATCTCTTTTGATGTGTACAGGTGTCTGAAGCAACCATTCATCTGAACATTACATCAACATTATTATCAAATTTCTGTTTTTTTCCTCGATCTCAACTCACTCAACACATAATCCCTGACCCGAATAAGCACAAATAAGAAAGAGAGGAGGAGCAACACTAAAGCAGAGGGAACTTAAACGTCCTGAAGTGAAAGTAAAAATCATTCTGAGTCACAGCAGAGCCGGGGTTCAGACGACTTCTCTCTGAAGACAAATTCAGCAGAAGCTTTTACTGATAAACTCTGGTGAGTACTCGAGTTAACAAACCAACATACTCTCACAAACTTTTCATCAACATTATTTTAACACTGAACAACCAAATGGAAGTAAAAGTAAACAATATTGTTTCTTAAAACTGGATGAAACTCAACAACAGTTTGGTTGATGGACAGCGTCTACACACACTGATTCTGTCTTATTTCTGTGACTTTAAAGAGTCAAAATGCTCCAAAATCCAGTGATTGATTTTCTCTTTGGACAAACTTATTGGATAAAGAAGTGAACTTAGTTTATGATCGCGTAGAATAAACCACAAAAACAGGTTCAGCTACATGGTGATGACAAGCTGCGAGCCAACACTCTTTGGAATCTCAGGTTGTTTACACACCTGCACTATGACAGAGGATTTAGGCATTTAAAAAAAAAAAAAGAAACAGAGGCAGGCCAACAAAACGTTTTTGGAGACGTGACTTTTAAAAAAAAAAAAAAAAAAAATCAGACTTTAAAGTAAGAATTCATTCGAAGAAGTCAAAAAATTATTATTGTTACCTCAAAAATGTTTTTCAGTTGCCTTAATTCTGGCAAATACTTATTTTGCACACTCATAAAAAAGGTGAGGTCTGTCAGATCTTTTTTCTTTATGAAGTTTGTACATTTTTCCACATCAACAACCTTTAACATTTAACACAATATACATTTAGTTTAACATAACAAAAGTTCTCAGCCTTTTCCAGGATAAACAGAAAAATAAATTGCTTGACAGTCTTAATTCAGCAAAAACAAAATAAAACAACTGACAAAATCAAATGTTCCTTATTCCTTTGGTTTTGACTCAGTCTATAGTGTTCTGAGTTACCCAACCATTTCTCTGCTGATTGTTCACGCAAAGAACTGCTGCTGATGAGAGGCGGTGCAAGGGATGAGATGGAAAGAAATGATGATAGCCCAGAAACAGGGATGCAGATGTGGACCAATGGGATGAATGAAGATGAAGAGAAGCCAGGCCGAGCTCGAACCTTGAAAGTTTCCTCACCAAAACAAAAAACCAGCCTGCACAAAACGTGCAGAAAGTCACTTAAATTGTAGGGGTGTAAATCACCAGTTTCATGACGATACGATACGATATCGATTCTTTGGACAACCATATGATATTTGGCGATATCACAAAGTCTGTCATGATACGATACGATACGATACGATACGATACGATACGATACGATACGATACGAAACGAAACGAAACGATACGATACGATTCAGGGGCCTTCGATCAATTTAAGACAATATCATGTCCTCACTGAACACAATCAGCAACATTTCACCTGAGGCAAGAAAGAAATACAAAACAATTTTGATAGTTTTATTACTGAAATGTGGAACGATGTGCTGACCTTTGGGAATGATAGTTTGTAGAGGATTATAGCCATCTGTATGATCTAATTATGATTTGAAATTAAAACTGGTTAAATTCAGGTAAGGTGCTTTTTTGCCCCCACAATTACCTTTTGGGTCTTACTGTTATACTGTAATGTTTGATTATTATATCAAGTCATGATGCAACACTATAATTAAAAATGACTGATTACATAAACTTTAATGACCTCCAACATTTGACCATTTTCAATCAAACCAAAATGTGAAGATTTGATTTTAATTAAACCCAAACATTTCTATTGTTCCAAATTAGAACTATCAACTTAACGAACTTAACATTGATAGTTTTTTTTTTTTTTTACTGTGATGCCTGATAACCACAGTTAGTATGTCAGTGTGATCAGACTTTGTTTCACTGTGTAATAGTCGATGTGGAGGAGGAATGACACTCAGCTCTCGCTGTTTCACTTTTTAACTATGTGAAATTTCATGAATCAGTGGCTACAAAATGAAACTATGAGATAACTCACTGCAGTCGTGTGATGATGCAGTCCTGTTGTGTGTGCAGCATGAATCCTCTGCAGTCAGGTCGACCGTATCTTACCCGGATACAGGAGAGCTATTTTATGATTGGCCGATATGTCTGGCTCCCTTTTAGCTCTGTGATGCTAACAGCGTCTTGCTACACGTTCACCTACAGCGGTGTGACTCGGTGGGCGCTAAACAGGACATTTTACAGCAGGAGAAATATCAGGCGTGGCGTGTCAGAGAGTGAAAGGGTTCAAATGTGTTTCTCATACGCTGAGTGCGTGAGGCTTGAGAGGAAACTTCAGAATGACTAGAGTTGGCCACGAGGCTGATGTTGGCATCCAATAAGCTGGCATCCGATAAGAATTTTCCGGTCCACCTTACAAATGTCAAATCGCCTGGAGATGGTGCTATTCAGTCGTTTTCCTGTGTATTTCTGTGTCTTTTTCTGATCAACACCACATAAGTACAGGTCCTAATATAAAACCACATAATAAAAAGACTTCAAACCTGGACTTAATTATTCATCAGGCCCAGACCACATTAGACCAGGTCCAGAACCACAGAAATTAGACTCCTCAAACATGGACTGAAATTCACTGGAGCCTAAGCATTCATAAAAACACAGTCTTTGATTTGTGAAACCTTTCTTCTATGTGTGAAAAAAAAAAAAAAAGTCACATTCCACAGATTTTTGGCTTATCCAGACCACAATAGACCAGGTCCAGGTCCAGAACCACAGCACTTAGACTCCTCAAACCAGGACTGATTTATTCATTGGAGCTTGATTTTATGCATGCTGAGGCTCTGATGAATAAATCAGTCCAGGTTTGAGGAGTCTAAGTGCTGTGATTCTGGACCTGGACCTGGTCTATTGTGGTCTGGATGAGCCAAAAATCAGTGGAATGTGCCTTTATGCATTTTTACAACTAGAATAAAGGTTTCACAAATCAAGGACTGTGTTTTTGTGAATGCCTAAACTCCAGTGAATATTTCAGTCCAGGTTTGAGGAGACTAAGTGCTGTGGTTCTGGACCTGGTCTTTTGTGGTCTGGATGAGCCAAAAATCAGTGGAATGTGCCTTTATGCATTTTTACAACTAGAATAAAGGTTTCACAAACCAGGGACTTTGTTTTTATGAATGCTTAGGCTCTGATGATAATTCAGTCCAGGTCTGAGGAGTCTAAGTGCTGTATTCTGGACTTGGACCTGGACCTGGTCTAATGTGGTCTGAATGAGCCAAAAATCAGTTGAATGTCCCTTTTTGTAATTTTCATAAATAGAACAAAGGTTTCTCAAATCAGAGACTGTGTTTTTATGAATGCTTAGGCTCCAATGATAATTCAGTCCAGGTCTGAGGAGTCTAAGTGCTGTGGTTCTTTACTCAACATCATGGAATTAGCTTATCAAAGTGTTAGCATTGCTACCCTCTTTTCACTTGGTAAAATAAAATGCCTAGCCGGTTATTTATTGCCTGTTCTCTAAATAAATCTTTATTTTAGCTCTTCCTGACTGGTTTTTGTTTAAACACGCTCAAGCTAAAACAGACAATGAAGCTACACATCGCTAATGCTACCAGCTTGCTAAGTTAGCTCACTTACCGGGAAAATCAAGTTGTGTGCATCACTCTCAACAAAGAACTCCATCGTGGGACGTAGATTTCCACTTTCTCTAACGTCTTTTCTTAATCAACAGTCTTCTTTCTGACATCAACCGTTTGTCACTTTTTTTGTAATCTCGATAAGGGATGGGTACCTTTCACATTTGAAACGATACGGTACCGATGCCTGGTACCTGGCAATCGGTACCGGTACTCAACGGTACCAATTTTTGGTACTTTTTGTTTTGTTGTGGTAAAAAATATCAATTTGTTTAATTTCTTTTCTTTTTTTTTTCAACTCAACATATTTATTCGTCAATACGTAATCTTGCAATGTTGTGTTCATGTCCAGCATGGAAAATCGCCTTCTCTTTTACTACCCCAGAGTCACAAGGATGCATTTAGGTACCTAAACATGGTATCTTTTGATTTTACAAAATCGGTACCCGGTACGTTAGACAGAATTCGGTCGGTACCTATAAAAATATCTAACTCGGTACCCATCGCTAATCTCGATGTCTTCTAGAAAAGTCTCTGGTCGGAAAATCCAGTACATGCTTTCTCATCACGCTCCTGAGATCGAGTGAAATTTAACAGATGCACTCCCCATCTTGCTTTTAGATTACGCCACCAGGGGGTGCTGTGCCCACAACATAAACAATGAGTCTATTCTAAAACAGACTTTTTTTTCAACTGAACTGGCTCTTAAAACTGTTTTATCTTAGACAAAAAACACATGAACCATGAATTTCAATATTTGAACTTTTAAACTGCTCTTTTTTTTTAATCATTTTTAAAATGAATTTTATGACTTTTAGTGCTTTTAATCTGTATTTATAGAAAGAAAATGACATTTTAACAGATTTCTAAGGTCTGACTTGAACTCACAGGCTACATAAGCATGAGGTGTTGTTCTCTCCATTCAATGCACAGACACATCCTTTGAGTCAGGTCAGAGAGTCGCAGAAAAGGAACACTTGATTTGTTTTTCAGTCATCCTGTTTCGGTGAATTCAGGTAAGGAATGACGGTAATGTGCAACAAGTAACTTGTCATTTTTTATCAAATGATCCTCAGGTTGTAGAAATGTCTGCTGCCAGCTGTCTGCTGACTGAGGATCAGTTCCTCTGCTCCATCTGTCTGGATGTGTTCACTGATCCTGTCAGTACACCATGTGGACACAACTTCTGTAGAAAATGCATCACCACACACTGGGAAACCAGTACCCTGTGCCAGTGTCCAAACTGCAATAAGGTTTTCAATATTAAACCTGATCTATTAGTGAACACTTTCATCTCTGAGATGGCCACAAGGTACAGACAGTCAGCTCAACAGGAAGCCAGCAGCAGCAGCTCAGAGCAACAAGTTTCCAAACCAGGAGAAGTTTCCTGTGACGTCTGCACTGGAACCAAACTGAAGGCCCTGAAGTCCTGCCTGGTGTGTCTGGCCTCCTACTGTCACACTCACCTGGAGCCTCACCTGAAAATGTCAGGACTGAAGAGACATCATCTGATCGACCCTGTGGAGAACCTGGAGAGCAGGATGTGCGAGAAACACGACAAACTGCTGGAGCTGTTCTGTAAGAACGACCAGATGTGTGTCTGCATGCTGTGCAGTGTGACAGACCACAGGACTCATGATGTTGTTCCTCTGAAAGAAGAATATGAAGGAAAGAAGGCCGAGCTGGGGAAGACAGAGGCTGACATTCAGCAGATGATCCAGAAGAGACGACTGAAGATTGAAGAGATCAAACAGTCAGTGGAGCTCAGTGATAAGAACGCAGACAGAGAGATGGCAGAAGGTGTTCAGGTCTTCAGCGCTCTGAAAGAACGTGTTGAGAGAAGCCAGGCCCAGCTCATCCACACGCTCAAAGAGAAGCAGAGTGAGACACAGAAACAGGCTGAAGGCTTCATCAAAGAGCTGCAACAGGAAATCTCTGAGCTGGAGAAGAGAAGCTCTGAGGTGGAGCAGCTCTCACGCTCTGAAGACCACCTCCACCTTCTCCAAAACTTCACCTCTCTGAACGCTGCTCCACCTACCAAGGACTGGACTGGAGTCAGAGTTCATCCACCTTCATATGAGGGGACTGTGGTGAGAGCTGTGAAGCAGCTGGAGGAGACGCTCAGGGAACAGATGAAGAATCTGATCTCACAGGTGGAGCTGAGGAGACTCCAGCAGTATGAGGTAGATGTGACTCTTGATCCTGATACAGCAAATCCCCGTCTCATCCTGTCTGATGATGGAAAACAAGTTTATCACAGTGATTTAAAGAAGGATCTCCCAGACAATCCAGAGAGATTTAGTATTTATTGTGATGTCCTGGCAAAGCAGAGTTTCTCTTCAGGCAGATTTTACTACGAGGTTCAGGTCAAAGGGAAGACTGAGTGGGGTTTCGGAGTGGCCAAAGAGTCCATCAACAGGAAGGATCAAATCACACTGTCTCCTCAGGATGGTTACTGGACGATTTGTTTAAGGAATGAAAATGATTACCAAGCGTGTGCTGACCAACCAGTCCGTCTCTGTCTGCAGTCTGGTCCTGAGAAGGTGGGGGTGTTTGTGGATTATGAGAAGGGTCTGGTCTCTTTTTACGACGTTGATGCTGCAGCTCTGATCTACTCCTTCACTGGCTGCTCCTTCACTGAGAAACTCTACCCTTACTTTAGCCCCTGTAACAACAAAAGTGGTACAAACTCAGCTCCCCTGATCATCTCTTCTGTTCGTCACACCGAGTAGAACCATTGCTTGATTTTCTACACAAGGACTTTGCATAACTTTCAACCAGATCATTGTGGATTATTGATAATGTTGAAAAAGTTTTTACAGATTCCGATAACCAAGTTCTTATTCATGTTTTATTTTTCTTTAAATGTGTCTCATGATTTGTAACATCTGTACAAAAGAGATATCCCTGCATCGATCAGTTCTCATCACTTCTTTACTTAACTTGAAGATTTTGAAATCAGCTGAAAACATGGACTCTCATATGGCTAATCATATACCGTTGTTTAGTTTTGTCCATCCTCTGTAGGGGCGTAACCATTTACTGTTTAAAAAGTCTAATGTTCCTGGATTATGAGGCTCCTTTGAGAGAAATCAACGCTGTAAACTTTTCATGTGACCTGAATAAAAGCTGTATTGAGAAATAGTTCCTCTCCATGTCATTCTTGTGAGGTGATCAACTAAAGAATCAGGAAGCTCTGTTTTCAGAGACCAATAAAGTAAATCTTATTCTTGCATTCAAAAAACAAGATTGTAATCCTATTGTTCTGTGACTCTTTTCTTTTTGCCACACAATATTAAAACTTTTCATACTTCAAATATTGCAAAATCAGCCTCTTGGAAAACACAACAATCAAATATAAAATATAAAGGATAAATTGATTACTATTGATTATTATTTCATAACACTTGCAGATGATTGGGACATGTAAAAAAAAATCTTGGAATCAAAATTCAGTTTCAAAACATAAAACTGTGTTGGAAGTTGATGGTTGGGTTTTATAAGCTCAAAGAAAAAGGACTTGAGTGTTATCTAATGAATTTTGGTGTCAAATAATCCATAGGATATAATGTAATCTAAATTATTGTGCAGGGTGTGTTGTAGTCATAAAGAGGTAAAACATGTAGATAATACATGAATGTTGAGGTCGCCCTCTTGTGGATATTTTAGAAACTGCAGATTGGCTGAGAATCAGTGTCAGCATGGTTTAGAGTTTTACATTCCAATAATACCAAGATTTATTTCATTTAAAATGTGTGCTGTTCAAACTTATCTTACTAAATACAGGTCAAAGAAAAAGAAATTAACTCTGAAGATGTTTTTCAAAATCCCATCTAAGCCTGAATGTTACCCACTGATTAAGATTTTGTTTTCTCCTGTAATTTAATCAGTAGAAGCTCTTTCACACTAAGTAAAGATGTTTAAAAAACCTGGTCATTAACTTAAATAAGAAAGCAGTTGATACAACGTATGAGTGCATGTCCTCTGTTGCTGCTTCTTCCAGTTACTGTCTCACTGTTATTGTAAGGGGAAAATGAAACATAAACATTTAAAAGTCATGGCTGTTTACTCAGACCAGACTTTAAACTCCTCCCATCAGAGCTACACACAGAGGAGGAGAGACACTGAAGGAGGGGAAAGTTTAACTTCCTGAAACGAAAGTGAAAGTTATTCTGAATCACAGCAGCGCGACTTCACTACGAAGACAAATTCAACTGAAGCTCTCAGGTGAGTACACTAACTAACAAACTAACATACACTTACTAACTTTTCATCAACTACTTTTAACCAAATGTGGGTGAAGTGAACAGAAGCAGCTTGAAAAGATTCAACAAAATTCATACACAGTGTGTCGTTTCCTGTTAACATGGCTGTGTTACACCCAGGGCTTGACATTAACACCCGCCAAATGTGGGTGGATTCCAGCTGTAGCAGGTCACACTGTCACCCCCTACCCGCCACTTTGGCGAGTTGAATTATTTAATTATAGTTTTCTGAAACGGCATGTGAAATACTAAACCCATTGCAGTATGAGACTACGGCACTACAACTCCCATGAGCACTGCCTGCACACAGTGTTTGCTCATTGGACGCGCTCGTCTCGAGCCTCTGTCTTGGACAGCCTGACAGCTCCAGGTGTTTATCACCTGATGACGTGATTTAAAACTTCACACACGTCTTTTTGGCTCTCTATTGTAAACAAATCCCGGGGTTTGAGTCACAAACTAGCGCCAAAACTCCTGTAACTTTTTTCAAGTGAGGACATTTATCGGATGGAGCTCATTTAAACTCACACTGCACTGATCTCACCAACACACACCCAGAGCAGAGGAGGAGAGGAGAGGAGGGGAGGAGGAGAGGAGAGGAGAGGACGTAGAGAAGAGAAACTGTTCACAGATAGGAGGAGCTGTAGGAACAATATTTAAACCTCATAATGTACAAAAATGTATCAAAGTTATATGTAAAAAGTTCACTCTGGCAATACTGTAAACAAACCAAATCATTCTAAATAAATGAAACTTATAGTCCAGTGTGACTTACAGCCTATCTGCTGTTTTCGTCTTCATGACGCATTTTTTGTCTTATGATTGATACGACTTTAAAAAAAGTATAATTATACTACGAAGTGACATAGTCCAGAAAGTATGGTACTTAATTTATTACTGAAAAAAAACTGTTGTAAATAAATATCTAAGCAGACATTTTTTCTTGCTAGTTTTTCAGTTTAGTTTTTATCTTTTCAACTAACCTTCAAGCATAACAAATTTAATTCAATGCAATAATAAACTTCTCCTGTAATGACTTTGTCTTAATTATCTGCATATTTTCATATTAAAGGAGCAAGACCGTTTTAGAACTGAATACCTGATAATGGGGTTAAACATTTATGTAGTCTAGATTTAAGTGTAAACAGAGGTCATTTACGTTTAAAAAGGTTGTAAATCTAGTTCAAGTAAACTTAAGCATGTTTTTGTCTGCTTTCATCATATTAAACATAATTATCCAACAACAAAATTGTGGCTAGTGAAAATGCTGAGTGGCTAGTTACTCTGGAAAACCACTAGCCACAGTGGCTGGTGAGCAAAAATGTTAATGTCAAGCCCTGGTTACAAGAAAGGCCAAAATACACACGACAGGGTGTTTTTTTTATTATCTCATACGCTCAGTGTTGTGGTAGTTTCACTGAAAAGTAAATTTCTAACTCATCACAAGCTATTAAGAAAATAAATGACTTAAAAACTCACTTATTAAAGTGCCCAGTTAAACTGCAAGTACCATGTGTTAGTCTAAGTTTACAGTTCTAAATCATCAGCTAATATGCTCCATAAAATAATTAGCAACGAGGATTTGGAACGAAATAAAGATTTGAGAAAAAAGCTGTAATGTTTTAGGAAAAAAAGCTGTTGTGTTACCAATATTAAGTCATAATGTGTGGAGATTAAAGTCGTAGTTTTAAGAGAATAAAGTCATAATGCTAATGTTTTAGATCAGGGGTTGGCAACCTAGGGCACGGGGGCACAGCTGGCGCGTGAGGCTATTTATGTTGGCAGGCAGAGAATAATTAGAATGAGGAAAAATAAATAATGACAAAATGATCATATTGTGTTCTAATTTAACACTTCATAAGAAACTGAACACACCATACATGTTCTTCCTTACAGTGCATCACTACAAATCTCAACAAGTCTAGTCTGCTAGCTCACAATCACATCCACTGAGCGGCGTCATCATGGCATGTTGTTATATGGACAAAGTTTTAATAGTAGAAAATTAAATCATGATTGTGAGAAATGTCCAATTTTAAACTCCCTTGCTATACTGATGCTGTTCATTTCCAGTTTTTTCTTCATGCTTTTAAAAGTTATAGATAATAAATCTGAAATATTTTGTTATATCCCCACTCCAGAGAGCTGATTTAAACAAACAAACTAACTGAGTAACTGTATTATTTACTACTTATCAATCTTTGACTTTGACCCTCAGGTTGTAGAAATGTCTGCTGCCAGCTGTCTGCTGACTGAGGATCAGTTCCTCTGCTCCATCTGTCTGGATGTGTTCACTGATCCTGTCGCCATACCATGTGGACACAACTTCTGTAAATCCTGCATCACTGAACACTGGAATACCAGCACCCTGTGCCAGTGTCCAAACTGCAAAGAAGTTTTCAACAGAAGACCTGGACTAAAGGTCAACACTTTTATCTCTGAGATGGCCGCTCAGTTCAGACAGTCAGCTAAACAGGAAGCAAGCAGCAGCAGCTCAGAGCAACAAGTTTCCAAACCAGGAGAAGTTTCCTGTGACGTCTGCACTGGAACCAAACTGAAGGCCCTGAAGTCCTGCCTGGTGTGTCTGGTTTCTTACTGTCACACTCACCTGGAGCCTCACCTGAAAATGTCAAGACTGAAGAAACATCAGTTGATCGACCCTGTGGAGAACCTGGAGAGCTGGACGTGTGAGAAGCACGACAAACTGCTGGAGCTGTTCTGTAAGAACGACCAGATGTGTGTCTGCATGCTGTGCAGTGTGACAGACCACAGGACTCATGATGTTGTTCCTCTGAAAGAAGAATATGAAGGAAAGAAGGCCGAGCTGGGGAAGACAGAGGCTGACATTCAGCAGATGATCCAGAAGAGACGACTGAAGATTGAAGAGATCAAACAGTCAGTGGAGCTCAGTAATAAGAACGCAGACAGAGAGATGGCAGAAGGTGTTCAGGTCTTCAGGGCTCTGAAAGAACGTGTTGAGAGAAGCCAGGCCAAGCTCATCCACACGGTCAAAGAGAAGCAGAGAGAGACGCAGAAACAGGCTGAAGGCTTCATCAAAGAGCTGCAACAGGAAATCTCTGAGCTGGAGAAGAGAAGCTCTGAGGTGGAGCAGATCTCACGCTCTGAAGACCACCTCCAACTCCTCCAAAACATCACATCTGTGAACGCTGCTCTACCCACCAAGAACTGGACTGGAGTCAGAGTTCATCCACCTTCATATGAGGGGACTGTGGTCAGAGCTGTGAAGCAGCTGGAGGAGACGCTCAGGGAACAGATGGAGGAGCTGTTCGAAGCTGAGCTGAGGAGAGTCCAGCAGTATGCTACATTTGTGATACTTGATCCTGACTTAGTTCACCCCCAACCCACAGGAAGATATCAGGGCAATGATTGTAGATGTGTCTTGGCAACAAAGAGTTTTTCTTCAGGTAGGTTTTACTTTAAAGTCTCGGTTAAAAAGTGGCCCTCATGGACCTTGGGAGTGGTTAGAAAGATGACGGTCACAAAGGAATACATCATACTTGGCCCCACAAAAGGTAACTGGACTTTATGTCTGAACGGTCAGGGTGAGTACTTTGCTCCTGCTAGTCCTTCAGTTCATCTGTCACTCAAGTCTGATCCTGAGAGGGTAGGGGTGTTTGTGGATTATGAGGAGGGTCTTGTCTCCTTTTATGACATTGATGAAGCATCTTTGATCTTCTCCTTCACTGAGTGCTCCTTCACTGAGGAACTGTACCCTTTCTTCAGCCCCTGTCCAAACGATGGCAGCAAAATCCACACATTTGATTGGAGTTGTGTTATACAATGAGTGATGGTGAGCTGGAGACTTTGCATAGAAATGTTGATAAAGAATAATTTTCCAAGAAGCTCCAGGTTGTATTGGGAATTTTTCCCAGTGCTTTAATATATTTTAAGATGGTAAACATCATGATGTCCATTTCCAGAAAGGCAGTCAACATCTGGGTCCTCAGACTTGTACTGTCCCCTAAAGAGCCCCAAACCTTTCCAGCTATCGCTAAACTTTAACTCTGTGCAATCCCCATCGGTACCTCTGATTGAAATTATATTAAAATTTAAACATTAGCCTGAGTTTGCTCACCTTTGAGGTATCCCAACATGGATTTTTGCAGAGCTGTTCTTTTTGATAGAGCATAATCAGCATTTAAACTGATTATGGTGGAGCATTATCACTGGAATTTGTATCTTTTGTCAGAGACTTACCTGAACTTTGTGTTATTTTCTCTGAAAAAACTGAAACTCTGCCGCCCTCTAGTGGATACTTTGAGTTATTTTTTTGGTTTTGTGTGAAGTTTCATTTTCATCTTCCCTTTCCTTTCTGCATTGAGGTCTATATATCGCTAAGTGAATACATAATATTGTAGTTTATTTATTCTTAATTTGTAGAGATTTTTTTGTTTTCCTTTCAGTCCGTTAACACAAAAAGGCATTACTGTGTGTTTTACAAGTCTTGAAACATGAAAAAAGAGTCATAAAATAGAGAGAGCAGAATGTTAAAAGTAATTTTCAAATGATAATGCACATCAAGTATCTGATGACCTGATTTCATTCTTTGCTTTACAGTTATTTTTCTATTTCCAACTTTTTTTTTTATTAATTGTATTGCAAAACTGTTTAAAAGCTATCTAATTGTTTCCTTACTCCCACCTGGGAAGTCTCTGGTTTTCTGCAGACAGATTTTGCATCATCTAAATCCAAAGCATTAATCTGTGGATCCAGTGTGCTGTTTATTTTTTGGCTAACATTTTAAACAAATGTATATTTTTTCCTGTTGTGACACAACCCAAGACTTCTTTATAATAAAGCATTCGCTGTAAATTCCTTGAAACTTTTTTGCAAAACTCCTTTGGTGATGACTAAAAGCTTTGTAACATGCAAAATAACAAAAACCCTCTGTGTTCATTCAGTTTTTCTAATCATTGTTCATCAAACACTGTCAGTCTGTTCATGGAGACTTCTAAACTAAATTAGTTAACCAACATTTTGCTTGGTTCACAACTTTCTTTGACCACAGCATGTTTGATTGGTAAACTTTCTTAATGGTACAGTAAAATTTTCGATTTATTATTTAATAAATCAACATACATTAACCTAAAGAATATTTTCAAGTAGTATTGAAAGCTTGGTCCATATCCATAAACTTCCAGAAAATGTGCAGAAATTAAATTAAAATATATTGAATAAAAAATATATACAATATTAACATTTTAAAAAACAAAAGACCCATTCAATTGGCCACATTATTAAATACAATCTTGCTCACCTCTTACTTCAGTAGTGAGGCTTGTTCATCTGTTGTGGTATGGGTTAAGGTGGGTCTATACCTGTATCTGTTGAGTCTGGCTGCACAAGGGGAAAGATAAGAATAAATTAGTTTAAAAGACTAGTCAAATGCTATCTTGAAAAACAGACAAACACAAAATACTTTGTACAATTCACTATAGAAACTGCTATAATGGGAATAGTAGCGATAGTTATATCCTTTTGAGCTTAGCTTCATAGCTACATCAAAGGCAGACGTTGGTATTCTGACATTAAAAAGTTAACCTGCAATTTTCAAAAATAATAAAACACGATATTATTTCGTCATAAAAACAAAGTAGTCAGCTTAATTAATTCTGAAATGTGTTATTTGCTGAATTTTGACCTATATTTTGTGCCAATAATTACGAAACTGCCCCAATTTACTTCAATATAGCTTATTCGTATTTACATGTCAAGGCTTTCACAATCACAAACGTCATCCATCGGCGACGAACAGGCTTGTTTTTCTGGACTGATACTGCGCCTGCGCAATGACAGTAGTCCTTGGCTGGCCTGTCTGTTGTAGGTGACTGAACCTGTGAGGGCACACAGACAAAATGCAGAGCTGGACTCAGTTATACCGCTCCCTTGCCACGGTAAGGATGGACTTTTCTTAAAGAACATGTTGTCCGGATGGGTTCTGTAGCGGTCTCGGTAGCTGTTGCTCCTGTGGATAGTTTAAATTCTCCACACCAGCGGCCCGGCCCGGCTAGCGGGTCAGCTAATGCTAACTGCCTGGCTGGGAGCTACACCAGACTCCACAGTTAAATCCTTGAGTTAGGAATTGTTGTCATTATTGATGAATCACATACTGCCAAGTTATCATGAAGCGAATTCCTTAACGCTTAAAAGTTATTCGGCATAGTTCGGCGTGATCAAAAGTGACGGAAAGATCCAAAGGTGGAGATAAATAAACGTTTGTTCCTGGATGTTTTCAGTGACGTCCAGGATATTATATTATGTAAAGAAGTAACGTGATGTCAGCTACTTCTTTATCAGTTCTGATCTTGTTACGATAGTTTTTGTGACATTTGTGTTAAAGAAATGCTTTCCATTAATAAACGGTTGGTTTATTAGCTTTATGAAGCTAAAGTTTTCTCTTCTACTTACATGTCATGTTGACAAGCTAAGGCAATTAGCTTAGCAGTGGTTACCTAACTCTTGATGCAGCTGATGTCCCAGCCATACCAACCCATTTGAGTTATTAGGAACAGTGTTATGACCAAGTGTTTTGGTTATTTATGAGTATTTTTTGCATCACCCTCTCTGGGAGCCATGTAGGGTTAATATTGATCATGTTTACATCACAGCAAACCAGCATCTAAGCAGTTTGGTCATGACACAGGATAGTTAGTAGTAATAGTAATGTTTTTAGTTGTTGTTACACTGCAAGGGATCTGAATCTGATGCATTTCTTGCAGTAAAGACAGGAGTAGTTGAAGCAACTTTCACTGCTTTGTTTTTATCAGCTGGTCTCACTCTCCTCAGTTTCCCTTATGTAACCTTACTTGATCCCTGCTGCTCCTGCTCTCTTTGCTGCAGCTGTCGGTCATAAACTTTGGTGTCTCTTAATACTATGAAATATGGCTGAGCAATTAATTAAATTATATCCGGAAGATCAACCGTGTAAACTTTTACTGAATGGCGAAAACTTTTCACTAAAGGTTTGAACAACTCACAAAAATCCAAAACATTTCACTAAATTAAAAACAGAACTGTTTCACAAGATGGAAAAATAAGGTTTCAAGAATTCACATTGAAATATTTAATTTAATGCACGAAATACTTTTGTGTGAAGAAAAATATTTTGCATTTTGTAAAATATATTTTTTTTACTTTTAATCTAATAGTTTTGTTTCATGAAGTATAGTTTCTGTCTGAAAAACACAAACAAAAAAACTCTTTTTGGAATCATTAGATATTGTTTTATAAAGGAAAGTTTGAATGTTTCTTGAAAAAGTTTAGCATTTTGCAAAATTTTTGCATATTTCATGAAGTAATATTAAGTTTTATGAACTGTTTTTGCTTTAATAACATTCAAGTGTTATAAAAACAACTTTTCATAGATTCTGTTCTTTTACACGGATATCAACAGGATTAGTTAGCATATTAGCATGATTGATAAGCACATAAACATATTTTCCCCCTGCCTTTCTTAAAAGTGATGTGTCAGCTGATCATCTTGTGTTTATTTCCTAGTTTTCTATGTTTTGATTTCCCTCTCTTTACGTGTTTGTTTTCCTCTAACAGCGGAGCCATCACCTGCCCTGCAAGCTGCATGGAGCTGCAGCTGTGTCCGTCAGAACTTACGCTGACAAAGCAGCAAGTAAGATATCTGTAAAGCTTATCATTCAGCTTCATTAATTCTCCTGTGAACTTTAACCTGATAGAGTGATGTAATAACTTGATACCTTTTCATGTCTGTCCGAGCGGTGGAGGACATTTGAACTTTAAAGATTAATGAAATTTTTTGATGTAAAATTGTCCAGCTTGCAGAAAAAGTAACAGCAAAAACTTAATCACAGTCCTTTCTCCAGGCTTTTTTATCACCCTGCGCTTGGTACATGTCACACTGGCTCTCCAACACCGAGACCTCTAGATTGTTGCTTCCTCATCTATCTCTATTTACTGATCCCACACTGAAATGCTGTATGAAGACATGTTTTATAAACATTCAATAAACAGATATCTGCACTAACTGTCAAGGCAAGGCAGCTTTATTTATATAGATATACGGAGCATGGAAGCTAAATGCTGCTTCTCCATGTTTGGTTTGGTTAAATATTTGAACTTGAGATTCAAACCTGCTTGATATTGTTGCAGACGCCAATCAGCATTTAGAATTTCTGACTTCCTGGAACAAATCATAATAATTAAGCTTAATATATTTCTGTTATTATAGTTTGCTTTGTTTGAACAATAAAACAACGTGCCGATAGAGGATGATAGATGTCTGTAATTAGCTTGGTGTGACTGCTTTGTGCAGTCTCCTTTGTAATGATTTCTACTACCAAGGGTTAAAATCTCACCTTATTAAAGAAAAGTATGTTTATGGTTGTTTTTTTTTGGTGTCTCCCTGCAGTCGATGCAGATGTCACAGTGGTGGGCTCTGGTCCTGGTGGCTACGTCGCCGCCATCAAAGCTGCACAGCTCGGCTTCAAGGTAAGCGGTGTTCATCAGCTCAGAAAAAAACAGTGTTTTCACGTGACGTAATCAACTCAAACTCGACCATGTTGGAGGTACTCTCACAACAGAATGGCATTGAGCCCGCAGGTGTGTAGGATTGTTGTTGCACAGAATGGTAAATTACTGCAGTGTTTTTTGCTACACTAATCAGTCAGACTGAGAGAAAACATTTCATATGCTTTTCAGTACTACAATTATCCCAGTTTAGAGTGAGGAGTGTAAATAGTGGTCCGAAGAACAGAGAGTATTGTGGTTAGCTAAACTCTATCAGGATTTCCAAGGCAGTAATCTTTCATTTATCTCAACATTTGAGTCTGTTCACACTATTTCCTGTCAGGTAGGTCATGTTCTCTGCCCATAGCATCTTAAAATCACACTTCAGTAAAAGTAAATATATTAGAATAGAGTATAACTTTGATTCAGAGGTAATTTACAACAATAAACAGTACACAAGTAAAACTCATTGTCTTTTAGACGCTTTTTAAAGTGAGCCTCTCCCAAAAGAAAATAATTTATTCTATGGACCTCCTCTTCTGTGAAAATTATAGTAGTTTTCAGTAGGAGTATAGTTTGTTTTCATACCTTTGGGTAGGGCAAGGCAACTTTACTTATATAGCACATTTCAGCAAGGTAATTCAAAGTGCTTTACAGATAGAACAAATAAAAAAAAAACAATTAAAAAGCAGATTAAAAATATTAAGACACAGCAAAACAATTAGATTAAGAGAGAAAAGAAAATTTAAAATTGATTTTATAACATTTTTAAGATCAGAGTTGCAGTGCAGAGTTGCAAAATTGTGTGATTTTAGATGATGATAAGATGCTAACTCCTCGTATGGGCCTCTCCTGCTTATTAAGTGTAATTTTTCAAAATATCTTTTTTTTTCTTGCTGGCTAAGTCCTTCACAAAGAGTTTTACTGTACTCTATACACTTCTATCTCAGTCCATTCAATATTTACGTTTGTGTGCCTCCAATGCAGCCGCACATCCAGGTAACTACCCAAATAGTGACGTCACTGCAAACACTATATGGAGGTAGAGATTATCAGAGATGATAGCATGTTGTCAGGGAATTGCTTTTACATCTGTCAATGTCATTTATTAGTAATACAGATAAATATGCACACCAAAAAACTTCCATTAACCGCCCTGATCTTTGTTTTCTTCAGTCCATGGTTTTACCTTGCTTCAATGAGGGACATGTGTACAAGACCTCACTGGACGTGAGAAAAAACTATTGTAAATATTGATTTTAATCAGGCAGAGATAGAAAAAGCAATCCTCACCCTGCTTATACACTTTTTGAGTTATGGCTCATTATGCTTTTGATTATTTTTTTTTCAAAGTGTGAGAAATTTAGCCTCAGAGCTTCTTGCAAACAGCACTGTATTTGCTCTTTAAAGTTAACTTTTAATGTTGTCTTTGTGCAGACAGTGTGTGTTGAGAAAAATGCCACGCTGGGCGGTACCTGTCTGAACGTCGGCTGCATCCCCTCAAAGGTAAAATGTTTCTCTTACATGGTCATGAGCATGTCAAAAAAAAAATAATGTGAATGTTTGGAAGAAAATTCACACCAATTGGATCAAATTATCTTTTTTTTAGCTTTAATTTCCATCAGCACATATTTATTGGGTGAAAAATGGGGGGGATTTTTGACTAAGGTTGGTTGATAAAAAAACAGGCTACACAAAACAAAAAGAGACCCATAAAATTTGAAAAAGATGTTTTTATTTAGTTTATGTTTTGTGTTTCAGGCCCTGCTGAACAACTCCTACTTGTACCACTTGGCTCACGGCAAAGACTTTGAAAACAGAGGCATCGAAAGTAAGTCATGTCACTGATATTAAAGGTCTCATATTCTGCTCCTTTTCTGCAGTTAAATATGGATCTTTGATGTCTTCATGAAATGGTAGTAACATGTTTTGGTCCAAAAAGCCAATAAATCAAGCACAGCAGCATTGTTTCCAGGCTCTCATAGCCCCTCTGTTCAGAACGCTCTGATTTAGTGGGCGTGGCCTTCATATGTAAATGAGCCACCGCTGATACCGCCCCGCTCTTCCACGTCACTGAGAGTAGCGCCATGAGCTCCGAGTGCACAATGCTTAGAAAACAGCGAAGCTCATTTACCGTAACATTGCAAAACATTAAAACAACAGGCTAACAGCAGCTAAAGTTAGCATCCTGAAGCTAACACAGAGACAGGGGGGACACTGAGGAAAAGCTCTTACATCTGCTCCACAGCACACAGCATTTAAAATACTCACATTTCCAGGGTCCCAGTTTTGTTGGTGGATGCGCCTGGATTCAGGACCAGTCTATTGGCTAGCCCTCTGTTGGACTGTCCAAAGTTGGAAAAGCAGTCGGCCATGAAGTGACTAGCACACACATGTACAGTTTTGCTGAGTGTAGCTGGAACATTTCCTTGATAAATGAACTCTAGACACTTAGTCTGTCTTCTTCTGAGATGGGAAGCTTGTGCATGGAACTATTTGGCTGTTTACAGCCAAAAACAGAGCAGTGATGGAGGGGAGTGGGCGGGGAGGGGGTTCGGGGGTATCTACTCCAGTGGACCAATCAAGTCAGACTTGTTCCTGATTGGTCACAAAAGGGAATCGGTGATGTTGGCAAATCCCCAAAATCCAAACAGCTTGTTTTAGTTCAGGATTTTACATTCACAAGCTCTACTAAGTACAGGTTTTGTCATTAAATATCACTTTTTGTGGGCTGGGAGGAAAGACAAAGACTCACGTATTTCATTAGAAGACTTCAAAAAGTGATTTTTGCATAATATAGGACCTTTAACACAGCTGTCATCTTGACAAACAGCGCCCTCCTCTGGATAAAGCTGATATCTGTCATCAATCTCAGTTTCAGGCATCTCGTTGAACCTGGAGAAGATGATGGCTCAGAAGAGTGGAGCTGTGAAAGCGCTGACCGGAGGAATCGCACATTTATTCAAACAAAACAAAGTCAGTCCTCTTTCTTTTTCTTCAGTTAATATTTAATTCACTCACTGAAGCAAAGGTAGCAGAGCTCACAGTGTGGCTTTGTTCCCTCAGGTGACTCATGTGAGCGGTTTTGGGAGAGTGACTGGGAAGAACCAGGTGACGGCTACAATAGCAGACGGGAGCGAGCAGGTTATCAACACCAAAAACATCCTCATCGCCACTGGCTCTGAGGTCACACCTTTCCCTGGTATCCAGGTACACCACCTTTACTTCTACTTGTGCATTTTTGGGGTCCTAAAGGATCCTCAGCTCCAGGGATTTGGCGTTCAAAAATTCATCTCTGTTTCTATCATTTTTAAGCTCTGATTTTTTTTCTCTGTCAGATTGATGAGGACAGCGTGGTGTCGTCGACCGGAGCTCTGTCCCTGAAGAAAGTTCCAGAGCAGATGATCGTGATCGGAGCTGGAGTCATCGGAGTGGAGCTGGTAGGCGTTGCTTAAAGCTCAGATCAAAAGAAAATGAAGATAAAAAGAAAAGAGATTCGAGAAAGTGTGTACAGAGAGTTATAGTTGTCTGAAGCTTCTGTCCTACCATCCTGCAGGGGTCAGTGTGGCAGCGTCTGGGCTCTAAAGTCACAGCTGTGGAGTTCCTGGGCCACGTGGGCGGCATGGGCATCGACATGGAGATCTCAAAGAACTTCCAGCGCATCCTCCAGAAGCAGGGCCTCAAGTTCAAGCTCGGCACCAAAGTTATGGGCGCCACCAAGAGGCCCGACGGCAAGATCGACGTAGCGTGAGTAAAAACCTCCTGGATCCTCCCATCATGTCACGCTGTCTGTGAGAGTCCTGTGAAGTGAAAACCTGTCCTGTGTGGGTGTTTCAGGGTAGAGGCGGCTGCTGGAGGGAAGAACGAGACGCTGACCTGTGACGTGCTGCTGGTCTGCATCGGCAGACGACCTTTCACCCAGAACCTGGGTCTGGAATCTGTGGGCATCGAGCTGGACAACAGAGGACGCATCCCCATCAACAACCGCTTCCAGACCAAAGTTCCCAGGTACAGCTGAGCAGGGGTGGCCTGATTTAAGAAGGCAGAGTCTGGGGTTTCTTAGAAATTAGTCCGATCCAGATCATGAAGGCTTTAAGTGGAGCTACATGTCTGGTTTGTCTCAAAAAGACAGTCTGCTTTGGAGGTTTGTAAAAGTTGACAGACCTGAATCATGAGCTCCTTTTAATCCCGCGTTTCCTGTCTCCTCCTGCAGCATTTATGCCATTGGTGATGTGGTTGCCGGCCCGATGTTGGCCCACAAAGCCGAGGACGAGGGCATCATCTGCGTGGAGGGCATGGCCGGCGGCGCCGTGCACATCGACTACAACTGCGTCCCCTCCGTCATCTACACACACCCAGAGGTGGCCTGGGTGGGCAAGACAGAGGAGCAGCTCAAAGAGGAGGTGAGGAGGAGTCATTGAGTTCAGTTAAACATTCAACATTTTAGGATTTGTCTCCTGTGTTTTCTTTTCTGAGTGCCCATCTCCACTCCTCTCCTCCTCTCCTCCTCAGGGGGTCCCGTACAAAGTCGGCAAGTTCCCCTTCGCAGCCAACAGCCGAGCCAAGACCAACGCCGACACTGACGGCTTGGTGAAGATCCTCAGCCACAAGGAGACGGACAGGATGATGGGAGCTCACATTCTCGGAACGGTAAGAGCTCACGATGGAGTTTTCATTATGATTTGGTTTGTCTCAAAAGGAATTTCAGCTCTAGAGAAATAACAGATGTCCAAAGCTCATGATTGACCAATCATGATCAAGTATTTAACAGAGACATGACTGACCTTTCTGTACTTTGGTCATGTTATTTCGACCGTGGGAAACTTTGTGTCGAGCTTCAGCTCTGTGAAGTAAAAGCTGCTGTTTGTTTGTTCCACCTGCAGGGGGCAGGAGAGATGATTAATGAAGCTGCTTTGGCCATGGAGTACGGTGCTTCCTGCGAGGACGTCGCCAGAGTCTGCCATGCTCATCCTGTGAGTCCACACATAAACAAACATCTCAGAATATCACATCAAGAGCAGAAAACAGGCCATTTTTTTGCTGTTTTTACTGATACAATCCTACAGAAAAACCCCGGATTAATATATAAAGCAGTGATGAAACTGCAGTTAACACGTCAAAAGGCATCCTCAAAACTGTAAGATTAAAAGTTGTTCAGTTAAAATCCCATTTTGAGTATCTACATTGAGAATACCCCATTTGATACACTGAACTTATATTGTTTCGTGTCTATTCAGAATATTCAGATGACAACCAAAGCAAACCTATCATTCTAAATTCTGAGATTAAAGTCAGAATTCAGCGTCCCGACTTTTTGCCTCAGAAAACATCTGTTGCATAGAGTTCAGACCTCAAAAACTGCAATAATCAATCTTGATTGAAGTCAGAATTTAGGAATATAGGCTGTATACTGTGAAAAAAAGTCAGAAGAAACAAAATTGGGGATAAAACCAGAGTTAAGATTTTATGTATGTGTTGTGACATTTGTCGTAGGATTATTGATTTAACCTTTATTTTATTTACCAGGAATAATCACATTGAGGTGCAAGATCAGCAGCATAAGAAAGTTTCACACAGATGACAAAACAGAGACAATAGACAGAAATAAATCGACAATACAACAAGTTCATAAATTAGCAGCGTTCAACGGGAAATCAAGTGCACAGGCTCATCAAATGATCCTTGATTCTGGTTTGAAAATAGTCCAAGCTAACATGATGGTCCAGTTTCAGATGGACTTGTAGCTCAGACCAAGATGAAGGAGCAAAATCACTTAAAGCTCTTTGACCAAAGACAGAGCGAGTTCAAGGAACCACAAATAGAATTATAAAAACATGTTCAAAACTTCTGAAAAGAACACACTTCATAGAAAAAAACAAACAAAAAAAAAAAACAGTCAAATTCCTCAAGATTACAGCCACAGGGGGAAAAGGTTAGGAATAAACCCCGGTATCTACTCAGTAAAACAACTCAACTACTCAGAAAAAAAACCCAGATTAAGGTCTGATATTTGAAAAAAAAAACAACAAATTATGTTGTTTTCCTCTTTTAATTGTTTTAATGAGGATGATAATTTAAGACTTTTCAGAAAACTCTGAATTTCCAGTTCAAAGTCAGAAATTGAGAAAAAGTTTGTATTCTGACTTTTCCATGAATCCAGAAATAGAAATTTAAATTCTTACTTATATTTCAGAATACGGCTGCGTATTAGGGCCAGTTAAAGAAATTTTTGAAAAATTAAACTAGGAAATTTTTGAGTTTGTAAAGTCACAAGTTTACGACTTATTGAACTCAAAAACTTAGTATATAAAATAGTGAATTTCAATTGCCCAAAGATTTATATGTGGCTTCGAATGTGTAGATTGTTGACTGTGTAAAACATGGACGTAGTCTCGCTAACGTCACCCGTCTGTTTCTGAAACAGAAAATGAAGCAGATCGGCTAGAGTGGCCATATTGGTAGTTGTAAGGGCTTCGCCTACAGTTATAGGACGCCTGTTGGTCACGTGACCCTCAGCTGTGCCTCTTATTGGGGGAGCTTGTGATCTTAATATCCTCCGAACGGCCGAGCTAGAGAAAAATTCACCCCCTGTACAGTGGGTGTCGTTTGTGAAATTAGCGATTCAGACAGGAGGCATTTTTGAACCAGACTGTAAATAGGTGAATTTCTGCTTTGAAAACTGCTTTTTTTGGCTTGGTGTGTTAGCAACTTTTGGTTCAACAGGACACCAACAAAAGAGCGAGTCGTTGAACTTTCCTCCTCAGGAGCATTTGATAGAAGGAATGAAAAAAGAAGTAAACAGGAGATCTCGCACTTCTGCAGCGGAGACCAGAGCAATCGATTACAGTTTACAGTCCACTCAGACTTCTTAGTAGATCAGAGAGAAACAAAAAGATTCTAGCAAGACACATAAAAACATCTGATCCCGCCCATATCTGTCTCAAAAAAACCTTCAGTTTTACTTTTTTTTTTTTAGTTTTTTTTTTTTTTTCAGGAAAGCTTTTTCAGCTTATTACATCTGCATCTCTCAAGTGTGGCATCCCCTGTGTGTTAACTAACATCTAACATCATCTCATACTAAATTTGTGACTTCATTAACTCGCAAATTTACTAGTTTATCAAGTTGTTAAATTTCCACTTAATGTACTAGCAAATTTTTGAGTTTCTAAAGTTGAAAATTTGACTTTAGAAACTCAAAAACTTTGAGTTTATTTCTTGAAAAATTATTTATTGAATTTCTTTAGTGGCCAGTGTTGCCAACTTAGTGATTTTGTTGCTATTTTTAGTGACCTTCTGAACCTCCCCAGAGAGAAAATTAGAGAAAAGCGACTAGCGACAAATCTAGCGCCTTGTATCAGACTTCTGTGGAGAGAAAAAAAAACAGTATTCTTGCAAATCCTGCAGAAAAAAATAATCAGAAATTGTTTTCCAGATAGAAATTCTACATTGAAAGGAGAACAAAAACTTAAGTTAATTTTCTGCTGCTTCTTTTTCTCTATTTCATCTCTTCTCTTAACACTTTATCGTGAATACAGTGATAGAAAAATAATCCAAACAAAACAGGAAGTTTAATGACGTAAGGTGACGTGAGCATTAGCAAATCTCTAATGTTCCCTCTTCTACCGCCTCCTCCCCTGCAGACGGTGTCCGAGGCCTTCAGAGAAGCAAACCTCGCCGCCTCCTTCGGCAAAGCCATCAACTTCTGATCCACTGGCCGCTGTCGCACCTTCAGTGTACATAACAGAGGAAAACCAGGAAGCTGTGTGTGTGTGTGTCTGCGTCCAAACATTCACTCACTTCCACCGGGATGATCCTCTGTGTACATCCCAACTGTACCACATTTAGTTCTAATGTTATTTAAATGTTCTCAATAAAATGAAAACGGGGCTCTGAGCGCTTAAGAAACACTGAGCTGGCTGCAGATCAGTCCTTTTGTTTTACAAACACAGTTTAAAAGATCCCAGGAGACCGGTTATTCTACAGATCCAGTACAAAGAGATATAAATATTATTCTGGCTGTAAAGAAAGAGGGGTGGTGTTTTTGTTTTTCTGTTTTTTACAGTGTAAAAGGATAAAACACAACAAGTATGATGTGTAATCAGAGCGGGGAACTGTAGAGGCAGTTATCCTCAGTTTAGTGGTTTTTAAAGGTGAAATAAAAAAAGAAAACTCAAGTTCATGTGTTACTAAGCTTTTTCTGCAAATATCTTCAGTCTTTGTGCTTCAGTCATCACTCCAGAAAAAAACAGTGGCTTTACTGTCCAGAATTCAAAGATGCCAGTTTTTAATGGATGAAAAGTTAGCACGAAATACAAGGAACTTCGTCGAGATTTTTCCATGAAGAATAAACCTTTTACTCATGGATTTTGCGGCAGCTGTGTCTTAGCGACTTTGTCTTACAGAAATAACTTGATTAGAGAATATTGACGTTTATTTTAGTCTATCTGCTTCTTTCAAAGTGAAAAAGTTGTTGCCTGAGTTGCGACTTTCTTTGGCGTGTTGGCATGTAACCTAGGATGACACAGATATTTCTTTTTGGGGCTTCCGCTGCCTTTTGTAAAGTAGATTGAGTCAGAAACAGTGAAGAAAGAGTTTGAAATTACATGATTTAGAGATGCTAAAAGTCAAATTGGAATCCTGACTGCGCTCATTGAGGTTTGCAACTTCTATACATGGGGCACACCCGTTTAGCTGCTAGCTACTAGCTACAAAATAATTGAACTCTAGTGTGGATTTAAAAAATACACAGAACAGTATCGTCAGGAAAAGATGTATCACTGACTTCCCTTTCTGTCTCTGTGCTCATGAGCGTCTTTTATTTAAAGAAATGTAACAAAGAGTTTGCAAAACAGTGGTGAGATGTCCCCTAGCGTTAGCTGCAGTCACTGCCAGCGACTCGAACAACATCCAAAGTCCGACCGTCTACACACAAATAACGAGGGGCTGACACCTGCTGAGGGGTTGCTTCCTCAGAGCTGCTGTGCTGATTGAATTTTCTGGAGGCTAATAATAAAAATCATAAAACTGTTGATAGCTGCTGGGAAACACTTCCCCGCTCTGATTAATTCACTGTGGTTGACTGGTTGCTTTTGCTTATCTCATCATTTAAACCAATAAATGCAGTATCATTTAGAGAAAAAGCAACGCTGTGTAAACTTTTGTTTTCCAACACTTTACCAAAGTGAAGAAGACTTTTTATAGAGACATAAATTAGGGTGACCTCACTTGGAAATAAAAGATACAAAGCAAAAAGTCACTGAGACAGTTTTTCATTTTAAAGCATGTACTAGTTTTTTGGCTGTCAGGTAAGAACCTGAGGTTGGGTGATTTGGACAATAGTGACCATATTTGAACAGGTGGGTGGAGCCTCAGAGGCCTTAAGGGTTGGCAAACTCTGAGCTGCCAAAGCTGGAGAGTTTCTGCCTGCAGCCGATTTATTAACTGGAAAATGGGATGGTTAACTGACATTAGTAGCTAAAAAAGTGACTTTTTCAGTAAGATTTCCTCATTTACATCCCTAAAAAAAAGAGTTATGGTTACACAATGGGCAAAGTTGCTTGAACACATTGTGCACAGGCTGTTACAAATAAATCAACTTGTTCGAAAAACTCCATAAGCTGATTAAATCCAGTACTGTGAGCTAAGATATGTTAAGCCATGCTAACGCAGAACAATAGCTTGTGACTGTTGTCATATTTTTAAATAAAATTATCTTCGAATGATCACACACTGAAAATACAGCCCAGAGGTTCAGGTCAGAGACTTAGAGGCCGCTTACACGACAACGGTTTCAGGGTGAAACACAAACGTTTTGTTGGTTTCAGCCTCGCGTTTACATGGAATTGGTGATTCAGATGACCTAAAATGCAAACTTTAGAAAACGGCCTCCAGGGTGGGAATTTTCTAAAACCCTGCCGACACCGTTGCCGTGTGAACACTGATCTAAGCCAGACTGCTTGGTGGGAACGGGGCTTAATTTAGAAAACAAAGGGACAACCTGATCAGCGTCTGTCTCATGCTGGTCCTGAGAGCGGAAACGTCCTGTCCTGCAATCCGGGCTACGACAGCACAGCTGGGGGGAAACGTGTAAGAGGGAGATCTCTGAGAAGTCACATCAACCATGAGTGGTATAGTCAAAACAACAAAATGCTTAAAGTTGTGACCATAGACTGTATATAGAGTGGACAGGCTGGCTCCACCATTTACCATTGTATGGTTTTGAAGCCAAAATACCCCCGATTTATTCTATTGTACAATCCTCAAAAATAAAAAAATACATGAGAACGGCAGCTGTCAATTATCGATAAACGTGATGTAAAATCTTGTTTTTAACCTCTCATTACAAATGAAAATGAAACTTCTTTGAAAAAAGAGGACTTGAAAACAAGACAGCCAAATGATATCTTCAAATTACTGCAACAATCGGACATTAGAAACATTTCTACGAGGCGTATTAATGTTTTAAAGTTTGACAACAGCCCATCTGGAATGGCTGAAGAGATGGACTTTTTGACCTATACTGCAGCCAGCCACCAGGGGGAGCAGTTTTTGTGACGAGATCACTTCGAGCCGAGCAAGATGACGTCCTTTTTTTTTTTTTTTTACAGTCTATGGTTGTGACACTGTGCAAGGATTCAAATCCACCAATCAACCCAGTCACTATTCATGATATTTGAGGTAGGTAACAGGTATATGAGATTAAGAGGTGAAATATTTCTATTATTATATTAATTTTTTTGCATCAAGTTATAAAAGTGTTCCAGTAAAGGAGCCCTATTGAGATTGACTCACTTTTGGGAGCTGACCTCAAGTGGCCACACGTGGAACTGCAGTTTGGGGACTTTCAAAATTGTCTAAATTCAAGTGACATCAAACAAAAGACAAGTAAAACCAAAAGAAGTAGAAAGAAAGTGAGACACAAGACTCAAAATACAAGAAGAGTTTTAACTTTTTATTTTTGGCATCTTTAATGTCTTCTGTGTTCCTCTTTTGAGTTCTACAACTTCTGTTTCATACTAAGTGAAGCACAAAATTAACCTGGAATTTTTAAGAAACTCCTGTGTCGATAAAGTTTTTTTTAAAATGGCTCTTGTGTCAGAGTCTTGTTTTCTTCAGAGTCACGTATTTGAATAACAGGTATATTAGCAGCAGCGACTCCACCTCTGTTTGAACACTGAGCACAAGGGAAGCTGAGTGTGTGTGTATGTGTGTGTTAGTGTGTGTGCTCAGCAGGTGTGGTGGCTCCTGCAGGTTGGAGTGGACTCACTGTCGGAGTTTGAGAGTTTGAGATGGACGACAGAAGTTTGACAGAGAAACAGATGAATCGAAGAGCCGAGTGATCAAACTGAAGAAATGAGATTTAAATAAAGTTTGGACACCAAGTCTCCCTGTCACCCTCAGGTACTGTTCCTCTTTTTACACCTTTATAAAGTTATCACAGATCAAAATATGAAATGTTTCTTTCTCCTGTGGCTTTAAACATGATTCAGAGCAAAAAGGAAACAGTTTTATTGTTGTTTCACTGTTTTTTATAACTCTTTTCTTCTGGTGGATTGAAATGCTTCAGCATGTGAACGCTTCTTTTGTTTGTACTTTAATCCCAAAATACACAACTGACACTTTCACCGTCCCAGACGTCAAAGTCACACGTTCATCAGGCTTGAAATCTTATTTTTCTTCCATCTCTTTCCCTTCTGCTGCTGTATAAAAGCGTCTTTATTGTTCCTCCTCTTCTTCTCTTGATTTAATTCCTCCTTCTTTGAGACTTTCCCTATTTCCAGCATTTAATCCCGTCTTCTCTTCCCCCCTCATACCAAATGAAGATCATTAGATTCTCTGTTGTGATATCAGACTTTAGGACAGAAACAAAATAAACATGTCCTTTTATTTTGTTTCCTTCTTTCTTGTCATGTGAGAAACGTGTCAACAGCTTCAGGCTGTTTGTGAACTTTCAGAGGAGCTAACTTGTTTTCCAGATGAGTAAAAACATTAAAAACTCTGAGCTAAATTATCTGCCAGTTAGCTTTATCTAGACTCTCCTGTATAAAAGGCCTGTGAGGACTTAAAAAGTCATCTTGAAATTGTCTCAATTTGATATATTTGCCTGTTTCTAATCCACGTTACAAACGGAGGCAATCAGCACCAAATTCAGTTATCTCTACATGATATTTCTCAGTGTTTATGGTCAGGTTGGATTCTTAAAATCCATCATTACTCACCTATAGAGGCAAATTTATCAGTTATGGCTGCTAGCCAGGAGAGGCAGATTCATCCTGCTTCACTTTCTTCACTTTTTTGGATCTATGAAGAAGATTTCTGACTTTCAGCTCCTGAACACAAAGCTCAGTTTTCACTCGTGCTGCTCTAATGAACTGTTGACATGTTTTTCCTGCTCATTACTGTGAAATAAAAATGGAGGGAGGAGACATTTCCTCTCTTTGATCAAACACTTTTAGGGTTGTTTTAAGGAAAACTGAGGCTGGACCTCACCTCCTTCCTCTAGAGTTGCTCACTTTTTCTGTTAAAGTGCTGCAGCCTCAGACAGTCCTATGGCCAGAGAGAGGAGATGGGTCTTTAAAAATCATCATTAGTGAGTAAAATACTTCACTTTTTACTTAAATGTAGGAGATGGAGGGACTAGTTTGTGTCTTGCACTAGGTAGTAGAGATTTTTTGGAGCATATGTTCAAGACAAGAATTTGGTTCTTGACTTGATTAATTTGATGTTGTATTTAACATCAACATTGCAGGCAAACAGTGTTTTGTTTATTAAAATCTGTGTAAGTCATAGAATAGAATAGAATAGAATAGAACTTTATTGTCATTGTGAAAAGAACAACGAAATTGAAGTCGCAGCAGCAATCAAGAAAACCAAAGTTAGAAAGTGTATAGAAAGTGCAAAAAAGCTCCATAAGAAAATAGATGATGACAGCTTGTCCATCATTGTCCAGTTCAGCCAGCCTCCACCTCCACAGGGTCCAGGACTGAGCTTCTTCAGCAGTCTGTTCAGTCTCTGTCTCCTGGATCCTGTCTGCTCACAGCAGGTGAAGCTCTTCCAATGTGGCATTGGTGTCTGGTGTTAGCTCTGTTAGCCATGTCTGTGAATAGCATGATGCTACTCTGCCTTCTGGTATCCCCTCTGTTGCTGGGTTAGCACGGCTAGCTCGTCCATCTTATTGGAGATAGATCTTACGTTCCCAATAACGATGGATGGAAGGACAGGTCCATGTCGTCACTTTTTAGCTCACACCTTGTGGGAAACATCAGGCCTTGCACCAGTTAGCACTGACATGCTACAGGCTGCTAACAGCTGATTTCACATGCAAACAATGCAGCCATGGTTACAAGAAGAATCTCCAGATAAACACAGGAAAAAAAATAGTAAAAATATCACTGAAGACACAAAAAGTTTGGTGTCCATGACAGGGCAGCGCCTCAACTTAATCATAACTTAACATCAACTTAATCTTCAAACTAAGTTTGCGAAATCATATCACTGCTAGTTGCTGTCCACGTAAAGTGACCTAGACTCAGAAAAATCAGTTGTGTTAGCTAAAGCAACGTTTTGGTATTTATTAGCATATAAAGTTGCTTTCAAAAGTTGGACACTTGTACTATCAGAACAGCACCTGAATGCAACATTGAGTGGCTTTTCTGATCAGAAGGTTCAGGAACTTTTTGATTTAGCTGATATAAGACATACCCAGGAACTACATAGTTCTTAGGTCAACTGTTGGTATGTGGCTCCACCACAGGCCAGAGATCCATGTAGATTATGTAATCAAGCCGGGTGTGAGTGGAGAAAAATAATAAAAGTAATTGCACTGTAGCACTAGACCAGTAGAGGGCAGTAATACAACAACATAGGCCATTCAGCCAGCAGCAGTTAGCCTGTCAGCATGGAGGATATGCAGTACAGGTAACCCACAGTCCAGTCCATGACGGTGTATTGTCCTGTGCAGAGTGGACCAAACCCTTTGCATCTCTAATTTTCAGCCTGTGTTGGTTTTCATGGTGCTTTTTTCACTGCAGATGGATTTTTCGACACTTGAAAAGAGACAAGCTCTGATAACAAAGCAGTTGCTGGTCGAAGCCTTTTCCAAAAGCAAAAACCAAAATTAAGTTCTACGATAAAATCATTACCCAGAACTAAATTTAGACCCCAGTTCTATGCAGTTAGGAGGAAAGGTCCCTACTTCCTGCTGTTGAAAAACACCTTAAACATACAGTCAGGTCACACTTTCCTAAAAGAGATGAGGATATTCAGAAACAGCGTACACATCTGTTAGCATTCCAGCCTCTGATTGGTTGGTTCTGTGACATGTGGTTTGGGCATGTTGTACCAATTAAGTGTGGCAACACTAAAGTTCTCTTAAGAAAATGAATCAAGGCTGGTCAGAACTGTTTGTCCTCCACTGGGTGTGTTTGAGGAGGCAGGGACGTTATTTTCATGTTAAAATTTTGGGGTTCAGGATTTTTGCGACATATGTTCTGTCCCTCTGACTGAAAGAAATTTTTTTATTTTTCCTTAATTATCTTATCATGTTTGTGTGTGTTTCTCCCTGCACTGTTGACTTACACAGTCACTCGAACAGGTTAACACAGTTACTGTATGAGAGCAGAGTCGTTAACAGAGTGTGAATCAGATGCTGTTTGTTCATGGCGGAGTTTCCACTCGCTCATGTCGCCAGAGTTTGATTAGGATGTTTGATTTTAGTCGTCGCTGTTGTTAGGAAACAAGGAAACCAGAGTTTCACTGAGTGATGTTTACAGCCATTTATTTTAGTTTCTCTGCTGCTCTTTCAGTTGATGTGTTAAAGCAATGTGAGGGACTTTGTCAGGGAGCAAACTGTGATAGTTCGGTTGTAGTGAGTTGTTCCAGGTCTGCAGGGGGCAGCACTAACAAAAGTGGACCCAGGAGGGAAACCAATCCAAGCAAGTGGCAACCTCAAGTTTTAACATCTGAAGCCTTTGTAGAAGAGCTTAAACTGCAGTTCCTTGAGTGTCCACAAGAGGCTGGCAGCAGAAGATACCCCAAACCACATACACACCAATTAGAAAAAGGATTTTTTTGATTTTTTTTTTTTTGATTTACTGAGTGGAGTCTCAATTGCTGCTTTCCTCTAGTTATAGTTGTTAAAAATGTTATAACCTTTAAAAATGTTGTAGGTATAAAATAAGGTGTAGGTCAGGGGTCTGCAACCTGCGGCTCTTTAGCCTCCTTGTAGTGGCTCCCTCCGGCCTTGACAAAGAAAATCACTCAGATAGATAAAATTTATTTCTTAACCTAAGTGTCATTTATTTATTTATTTATGTTTTTTTTTTTTTTTGCACAGTTCATACCCAGCCATCAAAGTGTCTCAAGACATCTTAAGATGCGTCTTAAGGCACATGCTAAGATGTCTTGAGACGTCTTGGTTAAGTCAAGACATGTCTTTACGACATGTCTACAGACATGGTCTTAAGATGTCTTTTGTGTCTCTTCAAGACACAAAAACCTGTCTGGGTGCATCCCATGTCATGTCTTAAGACACAAGTGGCTTTTTAAGATTTTTGTCTTAAGACGTCTTGATTTTGTTATTAAGACGTCTTAAGACACTTAAGCTGCGTTTCCACCAAGCAGTCCAGTTTGGTTTGGTAAAGTTGAGCCTGATCCCGTTTGAGTTTTCACAGCAAACTGTGCCCCCTCATATTAGGCAGTGTCTAAGCCGGATGCCGAAAGCCATATCTTTTAAATAATAGCGTGACGCCATAGCAGCGCGACACAGTTTACCCCGCTAATAAATCCAACGAAGAAGAAAAACACAACATAGTAAACAAAGAGCATAGATGAAGACATGCAGCATTTCATCCTCTGTGATTGGCATGTAGCTCTTTGATACAAAGTGCAATCAAACTTTGTTTCAGAGAAGACTGTGTGCCGCCAGGAGAAATGCTGCCAATCAACGGTCTGCTTTGTTGTAGCTCCACCTTCTGGGCTTGGATCGGTTTAGTCTGGCACCCATACGAAAGGGTCCCAAAAAGTGGGACAGCTTGTCTCGGTCAGTTGGGGATCTGTCTCGGGATAGGTCAGTGGAAAAGCTGTAAAATGCGTGCCTTGCCAAGACAAACTGAACTGAACCGCTTGGGGGAAACAGGGCTTTTGATGGCTGGGTAGGTTATCTTGGAGTTCAAGGTGATACCTTTTTGTCATCAAATTAAAAAAAAAAAAGTTTTAATAATTTGTCAACTAAAATATTCACATATGTGTTGAAAATGTAAACTTTAAAAGATATTTTCAGAATAAGCACAAAACATTTTCTGAAAAATACCAAATTAAAGAGGAACGCAAATGATCGATTTTGAAACAGTGAAGCGAATTAAAGTCGTTTGTTTTTTTGTTCTATGTTTTTTTTTTTTAATATATATTAAAGTGTACTAGTTTTTATTATACACAAATATGGAAAGGACTCAAATAGGCCTACATATTGCAATGTTAAATTCATTTCAAAGTAGGCCAACACACTACACTTCTGTTTGTTTGTTTTTTTTTTTTGTTAAAACAAGTAAAAATAGACAAAGAATAAAACTTATAAAACTTATTAAACTTAATAAGCTGTGTAATGATTTGCAGATCCAGTCCACATTTCTTTGGTGAAAGAGGGGAAAAAAGGTCTTTTGATGGGAAAGGTTGCAGACCGCTGGTCAAAATTATTTTGGAATCTGGTTGTAAAAATACTTCTGCATTACCTCTCCTTTCGCCTCCAGAGCTCCCATCTTCATCCTCCTCATCATGCCTCTCCAGCTACCAAAATTCGCTCATCGGAAACATCAGCCATCGCCATCACCGGCTCTGTCCATCAACATCTCCACCACCCAGTCACCCACCAACTCCACCGTCCATCCCGTAGCTGGTTTCCTGGAAGGCCTGTTGGATAGCATCCCCTGTAAGTCCACGTGCAGCTTCCTGTTTCTCTTTCTCCTCCACCATGAACTCTTTATTAAAGAGGAAGTAACCTTCACATATCCTCACAAACCCCTGGAGGGATGTGTTAGTGAAAGTCATATAAGCATTACACTGTTTGTGTGTCTGCAGTGCCTCGATGGGCCATCTCCATCATCTTCGTAGTTGGTCTTCTAGTGATTGTGCTTTGCTGCGTGTGCATCTGCAAAAAGTGCTGCTGCACACCCAACAAGAAGAAACAGAAGAAGAAGAAAGAGGAGAGGGTCAATTTGAACGGAGTGATTGGAAAAACAACATCATCTCTGGTAAGTCACACCTCTGGTATAAATATGAAGAATTATACCAACATCGTAATAAAACAGATAAAAGATAAACAAAAGAGGGAGCAGGGTCCTTCTGAGGGTGGTGGAGACCAAAACGGAGGTAAAAGTAAGGAGGAAAATTGAATCATGTATTTAGCCCCACAACTTATCATTGTTCCCACTCCTTTGTGCTGCCCCCAACTAGCCAACAAAAATAGGTTTTACATTACCAGATAAAATCATAGACTGTATAAAACATGGACGTTGCCTCTGCGACGTCACCCGTCTGTTCCTGGAACTGTGAAATGAAGCCAATCCGCGGACGCAGCCACATTCGCTATGACGCTGGCGTCATGAGTTTTTCTTTGAGCAGCTACAGGGCACCCGCCAGTCCCTTGACCAGAGCTGTGCCTCTGGTTGGACAATTAAACGATCCTAATAACTTCTATGCCACAGAGTTAAAAAAAAAAAAGTTCACTCACCGTACAGCATTTTAGACCCAAGCTGTTCTGTGAACCAGGCTGTAAATATTCTTTTTTTGATGCCGTAAAAGTCTGTTTTTATAGCTTGGTGTGTACGTGACTTCTAGTCTTTCTGCAGCCAGCCTCAAGCAGATTCTTGATGAACAGCAACTTTTAGCACTTCTACACAGGCTTCATTTTTACTGACCAGATGTTGCCCCTTGGATAAAACAGGCCATATGTATATGTGACTTCTTGGATTTATTTGAAATACTTCACAAATCCAGAACCAAAAAACATTAAAGTAATGTAACCCACAGCATTTTTACTCATTAATACTTGTTTGTTTAAACCAACAGGATTATTCAAACAATTTCCCTTTACAACTGGTTTCTCTTTAAAAAAAAAAGAAAAAAAGAGTGAAGGGGTAAGGCGAGTCAGTTAAAGCCAATATAAATGTAAGAATGTTAAAAATTTGAAGGTTTACTGTGAAATATCAAAAATATCACTGCCCTCTAGTGGTCATGTTTTGCAGTCCAAAGCAAAGAAAAGGTGGTGGGGTTGTCTTTACATTTTCTCGTAAGGTGTAAATTCTTTTGGACTGTTGTAGTTAATTGTCTTTATGTTAAATTTGTTGCCTTTAGGTTCAGCCGGATGTGAACGATGTGGACTACGGCTCAGCCAGACAGTACAGAGGAAAACTGCTCTATTCTTTGGACTATAACGCTGCTCAGACAGAGGTAATTTCACTTTCAATGGTTTATCTTTAGATACAGCTGTAGTTTTGCTTGTTTTGATGATGGCAAACTATTTCCATCGCTAAAATTCTAACTTCCTAAAAGTAATAGAAGTTTTGTCAGTAAAATACTGTTTCCTTGTTCTTTAGGTTTTTTAACCCAAAATTTGGTGTAATTTATGCAAACTATGTGTAATGTTTACTTTACATTTAGAAATTTCTAATTTACTTACAAATATACCAGGTTATGATGCAAAAGATGCAAGCTTTGGGTTTCTATTACAAAAATGACAAAATTGTCTGGCCAACTTGTTTGTGTCTAGAGGGGGTTGGATTTTATAGAAGAAAAAAGAAGAAGAGAGAAATGGATGCAATAAAACAAAAATCATCATTTTTTTGTTGCTTCCTTCAGCTCATCGTGGGGATCAAACAAGCTGACAGCCTGAAGGCCATGGATCTCGGAGGAAGCTCAGACCCATACGTCAAAGTCTACATCAGCCCTGACAAAGCAAAAACCTGTGAGACCAAAGTGTTCAGGAACACGCTGAATCCTGTCTTCAATGAGAGCTTCAACTTCCAGGTAGGATGAGGATTTAGTGAAGAACAATAAAGTCATGAGACGTCTGAATGTATGATAGGTTTGACTTGCTCTTTTCACAGATAACCAAATCAACCCTCCTGAAGTCGACGGTGGTGATGCAGGTGTTTGATTTCAACAGATTCTCCAAACACAACATCATCGGTGAAATACGCGTGCAGCTCTGCAACGTCGACTGGAACCACGTCATGGAGGAGTGGCAGGACCTCGAAGAGCCTTCCAAGTTTGAGGTTTGAATGGCTGTACCAAATTTTGTGTCTAATAAACTGACAGTTATTGAGATACTAAGTCTTAACCAGAGCAGTATTGTAAAAAGCTTTCAACGCCAACATTGCTAAAGTTATCAAAGTTATCATCCAAACGTGACTGAATTTTTAGGTTTTTTAATTTAAAGGGTGTTAATTTTTAGTTATGTGATCGTCTTTGTTGTTAAAATCCCCAAACAGGATGGAAACCTTGGCGAGATCTGCTTCTCTCTGCGTTACGTCCCCACCTCTGGCAAACTGACCATGGTGATCCTGGAGGCCAAAAACCTGAAGTGCATGGACATCGGAGGCAGTTCAGGTCAGACGATAAAAAAAGTACACACTTTAAGCTGCTGGGGGTGCTAGAGCAAAGGTTGGAGAATCACCAAAGTCATTCAAAATGAGGCCCATTTCTCCTCCCTCCTGCTGGTGTCTGTAGATCCTTACGTGAAGGTGCAGCTGACTCTGGACAAGAGGAAGTGGAAGAAGAAGAAGACAACAGTTAAGAAGAAGACGCTGAGTCCGTATTACAACGAGTCCTTCACCTTTGAAGTGACGTTCGAACAAATTCAGGTGAGCTCAGACAGATGTGAAACACCATAATTTGAACTACATTTTACAGAAAACTGGTTTGTCACCTGAGTAATACAAGAAAACACAAAAACTTACAGTACTTGAGGTTTAGCAAACTTTCAAAGATGTCAACAAAGCTTAAGACTTTTCTCCTGTCGTTCTCAGAGGGTGAACCTCGTGATCTCTGTGTGGGACCACGACGCCGTGACCCGAAACGACACCATGGGGAAGATCTTCCTGGGCTGTGACGCCACGGGGAACCAGCTGAGGCACTGGGCCGACATGTTGTCCAACCCGCGGCGGCCGGTCGCTCAGTGGCACAACCTGCTGTCGGCCCAACAGGTCAACTCCACCCTGACGCTGAAAAAGAAGATCCCACTCTCCAGCAAACTGCCCTTCTGACGGACACACACACGAACACACACTTAACACACAAACTGCATTTTCATGTAGTTTTGTTTTTATACACAATGTCTCAGGAAAATATTACGTCTGATTGTTTTATATTTCACATTTAAGATTAAGGATTATATTTTAGTATTAACTTTAAATTATAGATCACTCTTTGTTTTAAATGTATACACTATCTTTTACTTATATGAACTGTACAAACTCTTTAGACGTGTTCAGACCAGAAGCAGAGAAATGTTTAGGTTATTTTGGATGCGTTAAAGAGGAGCTTTTTCTGATGAAAACTGGAGTCTCAGTTTCACTGTAACAAATAAAGACTTATTTATGCCCTTCATCTGAGAGTTTAACGACTGATGACAGAGCCTTGTGTGCCTTAATGTTTTCTAAAAGCTTACAGATATGAAACAAATGTTGCAGTTCCACCAAAAACTGTGTGGGGGCAGTGTAGAGCAGTTTAGCCAGCTTTTGAAGAGAGATCTGTAAAAAACAAGTGGGAACACTTGAAAAATGGTGGGACTATTTTAGTGGAAGTTGGTAAAAAGAACTAACATACAACGTGACGGTACAGGAACTGAAAATTTAGTGTGACAGAAAGAAGAAGAAGTCTGAAAGAAGAAGAAGTGTGAGACAAGTTTCCCAGAGCACCCTCTAGTGGACACATTCCCTCATCATGAAATTTTTCATAAATTAATGGAAAAATAAACGAGGCTTCACTCTCAAACTTTCCAGCTCTGAACTTTGAAAATAAACTTAAGACCTTTTGATTTACTTAGAATCAAAAGGTCTCGAGTTTTTTAAAACAAAAAAAAAGTCACAAGGGCTGGCCACACATGAGTGATTTTAAAGCCAGATTCGGGGTCAGTGACTGTGGGACCATGGTTCGATTCAGGGCTCATCATCCCTACCAATTACTGTCTGAATAATTGTTCTTCACTACTGGGGATGGGTACCTTTCCTATTTGAAACGATTTGGTACCGTGGAATCGTTAAGAAACCACAGACGAGATATTTGAATTATACGAACATGTGAGCCTTATGGCACTGGACAGCATTCTGAAGTGTGCTTTCAGTTACAACATTATCTGAGCTGCAAACACAACATAGCTCTGGTTAAACGCCAGTACGATACTGATATAAAGCTCAACTACCCAGATGTAAACAAGCACAGATGGCAGATTGTATCTTGCAATGCGCTGTAATTTGTCAGGGTATTGATCTAGTAAATTGGGATCAGGTTATAAGGCAACTGGTATCGGTACTCAACGGTACCAATTTTCAGTACTTTTTGTTTGTATGTGGTAAAAAAATATCAATTTGTTTTATAATAAAATACATATTTTTCAATTTAACATATTTATTTCTCAATATATACCTTGCAATATTGTATTCATTTTCCAGCATGGCAAATTACCTACTCTTCCAATTCCTCACAAGGATGCGTTTAGGTACCTAAACATGGTACCTTTTGACGTTACGTGAATCAGTACCCAGTACTTTTAACAGAATTTGGTTGGCGCATATAAAAGTACCTAAATGGGTTCCCATCCCTACTCACTACCTTTAAATTTGTGTCTTGTCATTGACTTTAAATGAAACTGTGACAAAAAAATGTTTTGCAATTGATCTGAACAAACCTTTCCTTCATCTCTTTTTCTTTAATCTGTAAGATAAGAGTGTCAGATATTCTATGCACAGAGAAATGTGTTTAATCTGGAGTTTTTCAGTGATGAAATTTCCTCTTTGGTTCTTTATGCTTTAACAAGTCTCCTAAGGAGTAAGAGTGGCTCATGAATCTTACCTAACTAACCGTGAAGGCAGATCAATCAAGCTGAGCTCAGCAGCAGGCGTGTGTCTTCCTGCTGCTTCAGACCTCCTGAGATCAGAGTTCATTAAAACCTCCCTGAGCTCTGCACTCAAACCACGCTTTCATCCCCACTCTGTGGACACCTGATGCTGAGATGTGATCTCCTTTCATTTAAAGCAGAAGATTACTGTGTTTACACTAACCGTACCCAGACATTATACATTTTTTAAATTTCTATTTATTCTGGGATTTGTTAAGTAAGAATTTGTTTAACGACAAGGAAACTTTCCCTTAGTCTGTGATGCTCCTGTTACCTCCAGCAGGTGTTTGAGGGAGCTTTAAAGAAGACAGGGGGTCACAGGAGGACCAACAGATCCGACAGAGATGAGTCAGTGAGCTCAAGGAGACACTTGAAGATGTAAATAACCCTCACGCTCACCCAGCTCTGCATACATTCAGCTCTTGTGCTTCTTAAGGTCTAATTTCTCTCCTGACATTGACAGTAAAAGCATCAGTGGTGTTAAACCAAAGTCTTTAGAGCTCCCCCTACTGGATTGTCCTTCTGTGTTAGCTCTAGAATTACCAGCTGGTTCAACAAATCATCAATATTTATATTAATGTGGGCCTAACATGCTGCTCACATGTCATGTCTGAGCTGAAAACACAACATAGGTCTGGTTAAAGGCCAGTACTATAATAATAAAAAGCTTAACTACCCAGATGTAAACAAGCAAAGATGACGGATTGTATCTTTCAACTAGGGGTATACTGGTTTCATCACCGTCACTGGTATAATACGTTGCCACGACATGAATTTTGCTATACCGTAATTACCGTGGTAAAGCACTGTTACACATAATTTAGTCCAAGTAGTAGTTAATTAATGTGCAAGCTTTATTTCTCCTGATGTGAAAAGACAGTTTTCTGCCACAGCCATTCTGAAGATACAGCTTTAAGGCCAGTAGCACCGAGTCAGTGACGTGACAAAGTAAATATTTACTGCGTGCAGAAAGCGAAAGAGCTGATGTGCATGGCTACCCTGTTTTGGACACAGGACTGTACCTCGCTATAGGTCATTGTCTATGGTCAAACCTCAAAACCCCAAATTTGATACAACCATTTTTAACAAAAGTAGTGGCATCAAAATAAACATTTTGACGCAAACTGAAGCCGTGGTTTGCGGACTGTGAGCCGCTACATTTTTCATACACTTTGAACCCTGCGGCTTAAAGGGGACATATCTTGCTTGTTTCTCCTTTTCACTATGCCAGACTAGGATGCCTGTAAATGCTCTGTTTCCAGAATGACCTCCAGTAACCTCGCAACGTCACAGCCCTTTGTGCTCTGATTGGTCAGTTCTATCAGAGGGGCAGAGGGGGTAGAGCCAGGGGGCCTTTTTTGCAGCATGGCAGTAATTACAAAATCACCACATTGAATGGGGCAGACCGAGCGAGTTTGCTGTTTGTCAAAACTTCACTGTAAGGCATTGATAGCACTAATAAAAAGGCAGAGTGTAGGATACGTCCTTTTGTATTGGACCCCGAGTCAGACCCGGACGGTTCTGCAGCTCAGGAGGAAGAAAATCCACCTCAACACAGATCATCTCAGGACGCTTCAGTGTGGTGAGTCAAAGCGGTACTGTAACATGTATAGTTTATGGAAAAATAGGCAGACTTCACCAATAAACTATTTCTATAACAGGGCTCCATCCTGCTCCCTCACTTTTCTGTCTGTTTTATCCATCATGCTGAAAGTGTAGTCTCAAGATCGCCTCTACCGTCAGTTCTTCACTATGTTATTACCGCAGCATTATTGTGGTCCAAGTTCACAGTGCATGTCAGAACAAGCATGCAAATATCACAGTCTCACAAGTATTACGACGTCTGCAAAAACTTCATTGCTTTAACTGCTAATTCACCATGTAAAGCCGAGCTGCTCAGCAGAGCAGAGTCCCTGCATCCAGCACTCAGTCAGTCGGCTCTTGGTGGGTGTATCTCTCGGTGGCGGTTGTGTGACTAACTGACATCACAGAGGAGGAGCTGCTTTATCAGATTACTCCAATAAAAAGAAAGGATCCTTGTGTCGTCATGAAGGTCGAAATCTCTCGGCCAAATGGCAATGACCTATTTTCAGAGGCACCAAATCTCCTTCTAGGATTTCAGAAAAAATACAATATCTAATTTTTTGAAAATTCAGGGGGTGAAAGGTCTTGTTTTCAAATTTATTATATTATATGTAAGTATTAAATCAGGGATCAGCATGATATGTCCCCTTTAAACAAAAGTGCGCCCAAATCACAGATTTTTACGGTCTAACAAGCTTCATAGCCTTATGGCATTAAAACCAAGAAATTTCTTGATTATTTTCCTTTTTTTTTTTAAAGCTGAGTTTTGAAGCCCATCATCAGTGGCTGTCGTATTGAAAATATTGGAAACCCAACCTTCAGTGAGCAAAGAGGCAAAATTTGAGCAGGTTTTGAACCTCCTTGTCCTCTATTACTATTACTTGAGCCTCTATAGAAATATGTACGATCCACTGATTTAAGAAGTAAGGTGTGAATGAAACAGTGTATTAATGACGCATTAGGTGTGTGACAGTAACAGAGAAGCTGTGTGTTGTGATCACCTCACATCTCACCAAGGCCGAGGTGTCTTTGTGCGTCTTATCCGCCATGAACTACCCTGCCTGCTTATTGACAAAGGCTGGCAGCCTTCACACTCACGCTTCATTATGAAGAGCAGTGACATCAGCAGGTCGGTGGGTTACCAGGAAACCTGGAGAGAGGCGCAGCCATCCAATTAAACACAAGAAGAAGAAAAACACAGGCGCCTGATCAGCGACCATATGAGTGTTTCCAGACACAGCTGCTGCTGCTGCTGCTTCTTCAGTCTACAGACGCACACACGCTGAGAAACAGCCTGACAACCACAAACAGCTGATCACACAGACACAGGTAAGAGCAATAAAACTGGAGACCTATTTGACATCTATGTGCTGAAATTCTGAAAGTTGTAGATTTGAAATTTGTGCTGTTTTTGCATGATTATGTAACACAATTGCCACCTCTTTCTTAATTGGACGGTACTCACTGAATTGCAGATGATTTGTGGCAACTAAAAAATAATAAGAAATCTATTTTTATGTAACATTTGATCTGAAATAAATTCAATTTGCTTTCCTGGTTGTAAATTTGGTCAGAGCTTGTAATTCTATTGCACAGTGGGGCCTCATTAGTATTCATTGTAAACACATTTCTCTCTCCATTATTATGACACTATCCTCTCTGTTGAAGTAGCTGAAAAATGTTTGATCTGGTCTGATTTTCTTTAAAGTGCATAATGTTTAGATCCCTTTATTTTGGATGTTGTGTCTTAGTTTTAATAATTTGACAGCTAAAAAATCCTCTATTAGTGGTTATAAACTAATAGGACACTTAAAAAAAATAAAAATAAACCAAAAACCTCTGAATTATTGATCAATCTACCTCCAGTGATACAGTTGTTATCCTGACTTAGTCATTCCCCAAGGTCTTGTAATGAAAACAGATCAAGAATTTTCCATTTTTATTGTTTTATATAAAATTGTGTTTCTATTTTGTTTATATTTTCACAATACTGGCTGTGTACTTTGGAAACAACAGCGCTGGTGTTTGATGAAATACTAAGTTTTTTTTTTCTTTCTTCAAATTAAATTAATCCCCAATAGAAATATTGTTGAGTCACCAAACCTTGCATCTGAGTTGATTTTGAGTATGAAGTGTTCCACATTTAATTCATGAGAGGAGAATCTAAGTCAAATATAAATTGGGTCCCATTTATATTTTTATTGTTATTAATAAGTTATTGATTTCTATATGGTTGTAAATAGAGGCTGACTTGCTTTCGGAGCAAGCCTCAAGTGGCCATACAAGGAACTGCATTTATTCGCGTTGACTTCATCTTCCAACGCATGTAATGGAGTTCTCTTTGGCTCCGAGTTTAGTCTTACAGGTAGATTTACGTTTAATGTGTAACAAAATACCGCACAGTTTGGCCTTATTCAAACATCTAAGCCTTTAATAAAAATAAATTGATTCGAAAAACGCACGTTAGTGACTGTGTGTCTGGTGTACATCACCCCAAGTGTGTTTGCAGTACCTGAAAGGCAGAGTTCAGGGCAAAATAACTCCTCGCCGCTCATACCGCATTCGGTTCAACATGGTTGTGATGATGCTGCTACACTAGTGAAGATGTGGCCAGATAGCTGCAACTACCCAGCTATCTTGTCACTTTAACTCTATATTCATGGATATACTCGGGTGTTTCACACTGGTGTTAGCCCACTGAGAAGCACAGGATGCGGCGGTAGCTGATGTTAAAACGTGACGAGCTGCAGGAGCCGCAGAGAAGCAGTGGGCAGCGGGTAGAGATGCTAACTAGCAGCGGTTAGCTCGCTTACGTCCTAGATATTTTATCGATAACAACTTTTCTGCTGTCATGATTCATCTGGTAGTTAGTGTGGATTATTAAGTTGTCTGAGGCTTCACTTGAGCTCTTGAGTCGAATGTGGCAGCCTTAACAGCATGACTCACTCACAGTTAGCGGGTTAGTGTGCTGATGCGGCTAACTTAGCCGCTAGCTGCAGTGACGCGGTAGGGAGCTACTGCACGCGAAGCTTTACAGACCGACCGTTGCAACAAATTAATGAATCTTCTCAGCCATGACGAAATCTCTCAAGGTATTTCTGCTTTAAAGTGTGCCAGTGTTTCCGTTAAACGCACAAGAATGTCTCAATAAAGGAGAAAAGTTGTTAAAAAAGTGTTGAGCCGCCAGCTTCGTTCGCGTCGTACGAACGCCGCTTGCAATACACAATGAGTGAGGGCGAATTCTCAACCAGTTCGCTTTCGCTGGGCGCGAACCGTTAGCCCCGCGCTGCTGAAGTGATGTCTGCCCGATGGAGCTAAAGAAGTGTTGCTCACTTTGCCAAAGATGACGGACCGCCTGAGCCGGTTTCTGTGCCTCTGTCAGCAGGAGGCGGATCATGGAGGCCGAGGAAGAGTTGAACAAAGACCCGAGTGCTCACAGACTGCTGGATAAAAAGGTGTCCTGCAAGCACAATGGAAGAAACGGTAAGATTATTCATTTTCATGTCACCTCCCACCTCATGAACACACTTCTGGCTTTGAGTCTAACGCAGGGTCACCTCTCTTCTACAGGTATAGTGAAAACTCTTCATAGCCTGTTGAAAACCCATAACACACTACAGATTCAGTCCATCACCCGCTCAGAATGTGCTGGTAGGTCAAGTCTTAGTAGATATCATATCATCCTACAAGTGAAACTTGTCTTCAGGTTGGAAAAAAGCTACATTTAGTCATGGTACTGTGTCTTCCTGTGTCATCCAGGCTCCTGTCCAAATCTGATGATGAATAGAAGCGAGCACACCGATGCAAGGCCCGTCCCTGTGGCCCTTACCCCCCAGCTCCCTCCTCGGACTCACCGGCCCCTCTGCATGTCGATCTCCTCCGACAGCAGCGGGCGCTTCAGGGCGCTGGAGACGCAGGAGTGGAAGAACAACCTCAAAGCTCAGGTATGTTCAGATACAAAGTCCTCAGCTGTCACAGTAAAGTTTTTCTCTTTAAGTTTTCCTGTAAGGATGTGAAGATGTGGTTTAGTCACACGTAGGCCTGTCACGATAACAAATTTTACTAGACGATAATTTTCCAAAATATTATTGCCGATAAACGATATTATTGTCAATATTATTTTGATTTTTTTTCCCATTTTTTCATTGATTAATAAAGTGAGTACACCATATCAAAAGCAAGAAACTTTAATTTCTTATGAGTATTTAATTATAATTAAAAGGTCAGGATCTTTTAAATAAAATAAACTAAACAAAAAATATAATAAATTTAACAAACAAGAAAGAGAGAAAAAAATACAGTGAAAATGAAATGGACTCTTTTAGAAAAAAAATACATGTCAATGAAAATAATATCCATCAAAAACAATAAAACATAGACCCTGTCTCCAAAGAAAAAACGAAACTCCAAAGAAAACATCAATGTTAAAAACTATAGCCTAAATAAAAGGGAGTTTATACAGTTACTGAAGTGTTTGTAACATGTACTTTTTCCCAGTCAGTCCGTACTGTCTATCAAACATTTTTAACATTTCTGGCTTTTAACCATATTGAAGGGCTGCATTTCTTTGGTAATGTATCTGTCTTTGAGCGCCACCATTTGGCGCTTTTATTTCTATTTACTTTGCCGACCAAAAGCCTCAGTAAGAGCGGATTGTCAAAGAACAAGGCTCCGCTGCACCTCCCCTTCTTCTTCTTCGTCGCCACTATTTTCAGACAAATGTGACACATCAGCTCGTTGGTGTTCATGAGCTCACACTTTGTTCATTCTGATAAAAAACAAAATATTCCCACACTGGGACTGTGGCAGGCGGCTTAAGAACCGTATCTTTCGTGCCATCACTCATATTAGCGTGTGTTTCCTCCTTACCCCTCAGGGCGCTCGCTTCAGCTCTCTCTGTGTGTACGCACGAGCAGCTCCGTCTTCACCCCAAAGATCGCATTTTGGACAGATGCTCACTCCGCTATAAATCCGCTAAATCCGCTATAGAACCTATGCACCCCGATGTTAGGAAAGATAGACGTAGTGAACCATCTTCTCATTCAGCCTCTTTGGTCGAAAGAGAGGAGGAAAACAAACATGCATGCACGTGGCAGTTTATCGAGGCCGGCAAACTTACCGAGGACATTTTTATTTATCGTTCGGTTAATTGATTTATTGATTATCGTGACAGGCCTAGTCACACGTCAACTGTGTGTTTCAGATGGAGCAGGCCCACAGCGCGGGAGCTGCCAGCAGCACCGGCTCTCTGGAACGAGCCTCTCTCTTCTGTGCCTCAGCCTCCACCACAGCCTCCAGCTCCGGCCTCTCCAGCCCAGTCGAGATCCTCAACAAGAGCAAATCCTCCAGCCGCTTCTCTCTTTTCTCCCCGCCCTGGAACAGCAGCTCCGAGTCAGACTCCAACCCTCCTTCACGCTCTGGCTCCAAGAAGTTGCGGAACTACAGCCGTAGAGCTGCGACAGGGCCTGCTGGAGCCAGAGGGCCTGATACACCGGAGCCCAAACCCAGCGGGCCTGAACACTTCCAGTACTCTGAGCCTGTTATCTCCAAAGTGACAGACTACATCTATGTCGGTAACCTGAACGCTGCGTATAACGGACGGACGCTGTGCCGCAACAACATCGACAGCATCATCGACATGAGCAGCGTGCCAGGAGATCCAGGCCCCAGCCTCAGCCTCATTCCCTGCACCTGCTCTCGTGGCGCCCGCCACAGCTGGTCTCGCCTCAAAGTGGACATCGAAGACGTGCCAAACGCTCTGGGTGAGGGGCCGGCTCTGAAGCAGCGCTGCTTTGAGGACATCAACGAGTGCATCGACGCCTCCACGGGCAAGAGGAAGCGCGTCCTGGTGCACTGTCGAGACGGCTTCTCTCTGGCGCCAACGTGCATCATCCAGTACCTGATGGTGAAACAGAACATGAGGCTCATCGCCGCCTACGAGCTGCTGAGAGCCAAATACCCCGTCAACATCAGGGAGTGTCACCAGAACGTGCTGGTGAGCCTGGAGAGGGCGCTGCGGCCCGGAGGCAACGTCGACCCTGAGTGCTTCAAACAGGCCATCTCTCGCAAAGTGGCGTGGACCTGACTCAACTTCCCATCAGGCTTAGCTGCTTCTGTTGTACTGGATCTACTCCTAAAGACGACCAAAGGCAGCTGTTGGACTCCTCATTTAGATATTATCCTCCCACCTTAGTTCAGTGGTTGTGAAAGTTCCACATTTGATGTTTTTCCTCTTCAAACCTGTAAATGTGACGCGGCTGTAACGGCCCCTCCCTCCCTCCTTCACCCAACAGGAGGCGCAATAGATCTCAGTGTGATGTAAACAGCTTCTCGGTATCAAAGTGTAGTGGTGTTGGCTGTATAGTTGATATATCCTGCTTCAGTTCTGTGCCATGCTGTTTCAGTGGTGTTTTTATTTAATCAGGGGAATTTCTTAACTGGAGAACTCAGGAGATTATTGATGTCAGCCCATCACAGGGTGGGGGATTACTCACTGGATCCGCCTGGGCCTGTTTGGACCTGGGGCTGAAATGAATCCTCATCAGCTGTGAGGTTGAAACGTCACAGAGGCTTTTAAAGGCCACTGGTCATTATCAAACACTTAGTTTTTTTTGTTTCAGCATTTTTAAAGCCTCAAACTACAGAAGAGGATGAGGGCCACTGAAAAACATACAAAAAAATAATAATGTTTTGCTGCTATTTTTTCCAAGCAAAAAGTGAAATTTTAAAACAAAGGTCAATGTCAGAAATCTGAAATTTAAGTTAGAGCTTTGACTTTTTTTCCTCAGAATTCTGAAAGAAAAAAATTAGAAATCTTATTTCTTCTCAGAATTTTGAGAATAAAGTCAGAATGTTGACTTTTTCTCAAAACTCTTACTTTAATCTCAAAGTTCTGTGATTAGATTCAGAGTTATGCCTTTTTATTTTCCAGAATTCTGTGGATAAAGTCAGAAATCTGACTTTTTTTGTGAGAATTATGTGATTAAAGTCAGAAAAGTTACTTTTTTCCCTACAAATTCTAGATTAAATCACTGAGTTCTGTGATAAAACTCCAAATTATGAATTTTTATTTTCCAGAATTCTGTGATAACAGTCAGAAATCTGCCTTTATTTGAAAAGAGAATTCTGGGATTACAGTAAAAAAATGACTTTTTTTTTCTGGGACTTCTGGAATTACAGTCAGAAATATGAGTTTTTTTGTCAAAATCCTGAGATTAAAGTCAGAAATCTGAGGGTTTTTTTTGTCAGAATTCTGGGATTACAGTCAGAAATCTGCCTTTGTTCTGGGAACTCTGAGATTACAGTCGGATATGTGACTTTTGTTTTGGGACTTCTGAGATTACTGTCAGGAATCTGAGTTTTTTGGCCAGAATTCTGAGATTAAATTTAGAAATTTTAGTTTTTTTTGTCAGAATTCTGAGATTACAGTCAGAAATCTGAGGTTTTTTTGTCAGAATTCTGTGATTAAATTTAGAAATTTGAGGGGTTTTTTTGTCAGAACTTTTAGATTAAAGTCAGAAATCTGCAGTTTTCTGGGAATTCTGAGATCACAATCAGAAATCTGTCTCTTTTCTGTCAGAATTCTGAGCTTAAATTTTGAAATTTGACTTTTTTTCATGAGAATCTGAGATTACAGTCAGAATTCAGACTTTTTTCTGTCAGAATTCTAATGTTAAATTTAGAAATTTGACTTTTTCTCAGAATACTGACTTTATTTTGTAGTTCTAGTGGCCATAATCCTCTTCTGTATCAGACTTTTAGCCCTCATCTAAGATCTATTTAAGACCTCAAACCCTGTCACTCAATTCACATCAGCCTAAACCTTCGCTTCTTTACCCCTTATCCTCAAAAGTTGCTCCTAATGCCGTGAAACGGTAGCGCCATCTTTACCAATCCAAAACAAGTTTTAAAAAAGTGAAATGATGCATTTAGGTTAATCTGCACAGTCAGTTCATCCCATAAACATTAAGACAGGAAGTCACCTCAGAGATTCAGGCTTTAGGCTGAAACAAACAGGCCTCAGCAGAAGCTGAATCTTGTGTCAGCTGATTTCTGTGAGAGTGAATAACAAGTTAGAGATAATGTGAGTGGGTGGATGTGTGAAATAATCTGTTTATACTGATAGGATTCTGTTTTACATGACCACCAGGTCACTATACATGATCATCCTGGGAGTTTTAGCTAACGACAAACATGTACAAAATAAAAACCTTAATTTGTAGCTTCCGGGTTATCCTAACAGCTCTGATGATTCTGTTTCTGAGAAAGCTTTTAAATCCCCTCCACACCACGTTCCCTTCATAGCAGAGCACTAAACTCTAAAAATAGGCTGTTTTTAATCAGGTGTGTGGGTGGAGAGTGGCTCCTGTGCACTATATTTACTTTATCTTGCATTACCATGGGTTTGTCAGGAGAAATAATTCATACCTGCTGATAAAGATGCATTTCAGAAACCATACCAGCCCCAGGTTTGAGCTGCAGTCTGTCCTCCCAGGCTTTGACTCCATCTGCAGATCTGGAGAAGGAGTAACTCACCACCTTTTGTTTGGAGCTTTGTGTTTCTTCCTAAAAATCTCTATTTGCTGGTGAATTGGTCGTTGGATGTTGTAGTTTTTGGGTATGAAGTCTTGGGTTACCCCGATGAATACGAAGCTACACCTCTGCTGCTTATTACCCGGAGGACTGGAAAACGTACGCTGTGTCTGGATCTACTTTCACAAGAGGGAACTTTGCACACCAACATGTGAATCTGCTTCTCTTCAGGCTTTTTTTCTTCTTCTTTTTGTGTGTTTTTTTGAGGTCATACTTGATGGAGGATGAACAGCCCAACTTATCCTCTGTGAGGAAGACTGTAATCCCATTTTCAGCCACAGTTTGTTCAGTTTTACCTTCCTGGTGGTGCTGCTGGGACTGTGGCTTTGTGAACTTGAACTTTGGTGTATGCAGTGAAGCTGGGTGACGTGCATCTGTGGATTATCAGTATTAGTGTGTCAGTGCCACTGAGCTGCCATTCAGGGTTTACACTGCAAGGAGGTGATTTTGCACTACTCACAGGGTTGTTCAAAATGCAAAGTGTTGTTTTTTATTTTTATGCAGTTTGAATTGTGTATTTTTTTTTTAAATATAGCAGATGGCATCACACACACTCAGTTATGCGTGCTGCAGTTACCAGGTTTTCTTTCCTTTTGCATCACAGTCTTAAAGGGTTTACTTCCCTAACTACGCATGAGCATAGCAGTTTGGCCCTGATCAGATTACACTTTCTGATCGATTAAATCAACCAAATCTGTCGTGTAGAACTTCAAGGCGTGTAAACGAGGGCTATCCCTAAAATCATCTAGTTGCTAAAATGTAAACTTAAACACTGACTAATCATCTAGTTCATGGGTCTGCAGCCTTTGCTTTCATAAGAGCCATTTTGCCTCAGCTCACCTTGATTAAAGTCATTTGGGAGCCGGAAAATCTACTTTATCTTCACAATAAAGACAAAAAATGGTATAAATTGTAAAACGTCTAGTAAATAATTATCTACACAAGGATTTTTTTGTGTTAATAATATTGTACATGTGATTTCTTAGTTTTTTTATTTTTAGTAATTAAGCAAATATTTTTAAAAAATGAAAATTTGCAATGTCATATATTTTATAGATTTGCAAAATTTGTAAAATTTCAATAAGTTGTATATAAAATTAAAATATTAAACATTGAAATTTTAAAAATTTGCTAAATTTTTCAAAAACAAAATTTAAAAATTTGTGCAAAAGTTAACAAATTTTTCAAAAAACTTACCAAATTTTAATGAATTGCAGAAAATAGAAAATTGTGATTTCAAAATTTTCAAAAAATTTGAAATTTGCAAAAAATTTAAAAAGTAATCAAAATGTTAAAAAAATGACTTTTTTCTAAATTTGAAAAAAAAAACAAACAATAAATTTAAAAAATCTCTAAAACAAATTGAAAGCCTTACTGCAAGAGGTGACGCATACTTAGTGAAACAAAATGTCAACCCATGATTTTATTTTGTGTTAATGTCTTTAATCATCAATACCCTCTGTGAGAAAAACCAAAATGCTTTATTTGGATTATATATATATTTTTAAGCTTCATGGAGCCACTGCAAAGGAGTCAAAGAGCCACATGAGGCTCCAGAGCCGCAGGTTGCAGACCCTTGATCTAGTCCACCCCATTCTGCCCCACCGGCAACAATTGTTGCCGAAGTGGATCACTTTCATTTTCTACTTGCAATAAAAAATCTCAGTGTTACTAATGTAACTTTTCCACTTATATGCTAGTACACAACTTAGACACAGATTTTGGTTTATAAAAAATAGTATCCAAGTATTTCCTGTCACATGACATCATCTGCTTCCTGCTCCTTCAGGTGGAAGACATGGCGGATGCAAGTCGTCCTGGAAAGAGCCAATTTTCATAAATTTCTGATGATTTTCCCCTCATACATATTTATTATAATTTAACCATTCAAGTCTCTAGAGTAACTCTCCACCAAAAAATGTACCTGGGATATGTATTTTTTTGTTTATGGGCTTATTTCTGTGAGTGGCAACAAAAGTTGCCGGTGGGCACATAGCTAGTCAAACTAAAGGAAAACACTGCCTGCAGAATTGCTTTTATTTATTATGACAATATTATTATTTTATAACTTTATTAGTATTATAATTACCATTATTTCTATATAATTGTTAGGTGACCTAGTGACAAGCTGTGTGACTATCGGCAACAATTGCTGCCAGTCATAAAAATCTTATTTTTCTCAAAACAAAGTACAAAATAGAAAAAATAAATACACAACATGATTCAGGGGGAGTCAATTGATAAAATTATAAGCCTGCATAAGCCTTAAAGGTCAGAAAATTTTAAGAATGGTGCACAGTTCATCCATACAGTTAAATTCTGATATTTTAAGATTTACTGTCACAGCTGCCTCAAAGGACTTTTGGTTTGTGGCGAGTTTGGCGCCCCCTGTGGGAAAAGATTGCTATTTTATAGCTTTCATCAATTTGTCCTGGACTTTTACAAGGAATTTTTGTAAAAGAATTATCCAGATGTCTGTCAACCCTCAAATATTTCATCCTTTTTGAACTTTATCTGTTGAAATGTTAAAAAAAGGCTCTATGCTAAAAGCTAATCAAAGCTAATTTGTTGTTTTTATATTACGCAGAAACATTTATAAGGACAAATAGTGCTGAGATTCCAGAAATTTAAATAAAAGAAATATGATTCTTGCCATTGGCCCAATCGCAGGACTTGTTGACTAAACATTAAGCAACTTTCATTAACTGGTCTTACTCCTACCCTCAACTTTAAGCAGTAGCGAGCATCAAATTGATCAAAATCAACATTTTTTACCCTGCTGCAACCAGCTAAAAACCTCTTACAGGTGCTTTAAACAGATGAAAGTGTGGTTTTAAGTTGGTGAAAGTTGCAGTTAAAGTGTCAGAAATTTGTTTCCTATTCAACAGAAACATGTGTCTTGTTTAAACTAAAATCTTAATCAAACAACACAGATCACGTATTTTTGTGTGTCATATTTCAGCAACAAAATAGTTCAAGATTCCTCAACAATTATGACGGAGGTATAAAAAATAAACTCAAATACGTCCATAGAAACATTCTTCTTAAGGCAGTTTAATTCATTTATTAGCTGTAATGTTCATACTTGTCCACAGGAGGCGCCAAAGTCAACACAAACTGAAGGTTCCTGACTGCAGTTTTAATTTGCTGAACTTGTAACCGAGCGAAATCATTGTCATTTCCTGCTCTGACACACTCTTTTTGCAGAAACAGGCTGCTCTTTTTTGCATTTTTCTTTCCCACTGGTCAGCGGCAGCTTTAGCGAGAATCATTCGTACCGACAGTTGTAACCACTTTGACGTTAGCGCCCCCCAGCAGCACGGTTCAGTTGTCACGTGAGTGGTTCAATAGGAGTGAAGCTAAAAGTATGGTGCCTTCATTTGGAGTCGTTCTGTGACCGTACGGTGACATTTGCACACTTTGTATGACTTAAACTTCACTCAGTATGTTGTAAAACAGTGACTATTTTTGGATGTTTTATTTTGGGCAAACAAATAGGAGAACTACATTTGTGTAAAGTTAAACTTGCTGTAAAATATCTGCTGGTTGTTCTTGTACAGTACTTGTGTTTTACTGATATGAGAGCTGGTGAAACTTAGAGGATATATTTCAGTACCTATGTTTTGATTCCCATATATTACACTGAAGAAAGTATCAGCATATTTAGTCAACCCTTTGTTGTGCTCATATCAAACTGAATAATTTTCTTACTTGTTCTCTCAGGTGATTTCTCAGTGGCCCAGAATGTTCTCAATGCATATGATACTCTGAAATGTGAAGCGATGTGTTTTTCATGTCATGTTTCTTAAGTCGGACATGATTTGTACCATTAAAAGACTGAAAAAAGGAAGTGGTGAAGAGCTGTTTGTTGTTGGATATGAATGGTAGTAGTATCAGTAGCAGCAGTAGTAGTAAGATTTATTCATTCTTTATACGTAATACATTATTTTTCACAAGAAAGCCATTTTACACAATCCAAAATTTTTGAAAAAAACATGAAACGTATAATAGAGAAGATCAACATTAGCAGCATCGTCACATTATCAAATCATAATTTTGAAAGATAACTTTACAATTTTTTTTTCCAAAAATATAATGTGAATTACAAATTTTTAAAGGTCCCATATCCTGCTCCTTTTCTGCAGTTTAATTTGAATCATTGATGTCTTCATGAAATGGTAGTAACATGTTTTGGTCCAAAAAGCCAATAAATCAAGCACAGCAGCATTGTTTCCAGGCTCTCATAGCCCCTCTGTTCAGAACGCTCTGATTTAGGGGGCGTGGCCTTCATATGTAAATGAGCCACCGCTGATACCGCCCCGCTCTTCAGCGTCACTGAGAGCGGCGCCACGAGCTCCGAGTGCACAATGTTTAGAAAACAGCAAAGCATGTTTATCGTAACATTACAGGCTAAAACAACAGGCTAACTGCAGCTAAAGTTAGCATCCTGAAGCTAACACAGAGACAGGGGGACACTGAGGAAAAGCTCTACCATCTGCTCCACAGCACACAGCATTTAAAATACTCACATTTCCAGGGTCCCAGGTTTGTTGGTGGATGGTTGGTAATGCGCCTGGATTCAGGACCAGTCTATTGGCTAGCCCTCTGTTGGACTGTCCAAAGTTGGAAAAGCAGTCAGCCGTGAAGTGACTAGCACACACATGCACAGTTTTACTGAGTGTAGCTGGAACATTTCCTTGATAAATGAACTCTAGACTCTTAGTCTGTCTTCTTCTGAGATGGGAAGCTTGTGCATGGAACTATGTGGCTGTTTACAGCCAAAAACAGAGCAGTGATGGCCCTTCAAGTAGACTAGACTTGCTTCTGATAACTCAAAAAAGGGAATCAGTGACGTCGGCAAACCCCGGAAATTCCAAACAGCTCATTTTAGGTCAGGATTTTACATTCACAAGCACTACTAAGTACAGGTTTTGTCATTAAATATCACATTTTGTGGGCTGGGAGGAAAGACAAAGACCCACAAATTTAACTGAAAGTCTTAATAAAGTGATTTTTGCATAATATGGGACCTTTAAGGTTGCATTTTCATCATTCTACAGTTAAATCCCAACAACAGAAACACTTCCTCCTTTTTGTACCCTTCTTAGCTTTTTGAACAGAAACTTGCAAACACCTCTGAAATCACATTAAGTCTCTCAAATTAAAAATAACATTTGCACAGCACCTGGAAGTGAATATGAGGTTAACATTATGAGCATTCATTTGTAATAAAACAAGTCGGAAAATGTCACACTATGTGAATTCAGAACTAAAGGTTCAGTGTGAGCATAATAATCTATCTTACTGATAATGTGTACAGCTCTTTTTTTTGAAAAACTATCCAGTTTGTATTTTTTTATATGTACATTACTGTTCAAAAGTTTGGGGTCACTTAGAAATGTCCTTGTTTTGAAAGAAAAACACTGTTTTTCTTTTTCTCAACATAGATAACTTTTAACAGATTAGACTTTAATCAGAAATACACTCTATACATTTTTAATGTGGTAAATGAGTATTTTAGCTGCAAATGACTGGGTTTTGGTAAAATATCTACATAGGTGTATAGAGGCTCATTTCCTGCAGCTATCACTCCAGTGTTGTCATATACAATGTGTCGGCTCATTGGGTCAGGAGGCTAATGATTAGAAAACACTTGTGCAATCATGTTAGCACAGCTGGAGCATAACATTTGTGGGGTTGATTAAAGGCCAGAAAAAGAGAACTTTCAGGTCAAATTCAACAGTCTATTCTTGTTCTTAGAAATGAGGACTATTCCATGCGAGAAATTGCCAAGAAACTGAAGATTTCCTACAGTGGTGCGTACTACCTACAGAGAACAGCAAAAAAAGGCTCTGACCAGAGCCAAAAGAGAAGTTGGAGGCCCCGCTGCACATCTGAGTAAGAAGATAAGTACATTAGAGTCTCTAGTTTGTGAAATAGATGCTTCACAGGTCCTCAACTGGCAGCTTCATGTGTCAACATCTACAGGGAAGAGGCGACTCAGGGATGCTGGCCTTCGAGGCAGAGTGGGAAGAAAAAGCCATATCTGAGACTGGCCAATAAAAGAAATTATTTATTTACCTTTACTTAACCAGGAAAAGTCTCGTTGAGATTAAAAATCTCTTTTACAAGAGAGTCCTGGCCAAAACAGGCAGCAGCACAAACACAGAGTTGCTGCTGATCAACGATTGGTTAGTAAAAATAAGTAAATGTACAGAGCAGAAGTAGGCTTGGTGTGTGGCCAGCCTAAATGGAGAGGATGGACAAAAGCTTGAGATGGTGCTTCGATATCACGCCCAGCTTTCTAAAAGAGGCCTCTGTGTCTGTGAACCCAGCTGTTTCATAGCTCTGAGGAGTTCTGCATTAGCTCTGTCATCGCTGTAATTTCCCTTCAGCTTCATCATCAGGCGACGTTCGTTCTTGCTATTCTGGTCACGCCCTCTCACCACATCTCTTATAGAAGCAGCTGAAGGATTCAGACGTGTATTCAACAGATCCCCTCGACGAATAGTAACAGATATCTGTGCTTCAGGACTCCCTGGTCTTTCCCTGGTCTTTCCCTGGTTTCACATGCTGCAGTTTGTCCATCACCAGCGTCCACATCTGACCCCCTGATGGTCTGTTAGACTTAGCCATCTCACAGAGTAACACAGGAGCAGATGCTTTCAATGCTTTCTGTCTCCTTATTCAAGCTTGAGATGCCAGCTTATCATCTCTTAAAATGCTCTGAGTTTTTTCCTGCAAAGCCTGACAAATGACGCTCACATTTTTGTTTGTTATATCTGGAGAAGACTCTGAGATTTTGACCAGGATACTTTTAAGAAGCCCTAAAATATTGTGATTAAGGACTTCTTGTTCTTTAGTGAATCTCTGAGAATACTTACCCAACTATTTTCTTTTTCATTTAGAACGGGATGTTTTTGCAAATAAAATAATAAAAGCACAAATATTATTTTTCAGTCCTGTAGAGCTCGTAAAAATATGGACTAATTGAATAACTTTGATTTATTGCGTTTTCTCAACATCTTGGCTTTTTCCTGAGATAAAAAGAAAAAAAAAACCTTCGGAAAACCTTGTAACTAGATCAGTGTCATTTTTTTTTTTTTTTACCTTGGCATGCTTCAAACTCAAACTTCATGAGTCACATGTTGGTGTTAATGTTATACTTTGGTAGTCCTGAGTTAAGTGGCAGGATGACCAAACATCAAACAATCAGCTGACAAACAACTCACAACATGCTTTACTAAGCAAACATGAACTCTCTCAAATTGAAATGAAATTGAAATTCAATATCTAAAGCAGTGATTCTCAAAGTGGGGTTCCAGGACCCCAGGGGTCCACAAACCATAGCTTGGGGGTCCGCAGGATAATTTAAAAATGGTTGTTAAAGTGTGCCTTGTCATTGAAAATGCATATCAATAAACTAGGATCTCATGCAACAATAAAATCAGCTATTTTTTCCCAGTACTCCTTCAAAATTTAGTTTTGTGCCATGAAATCAGTTCTGGTATGATGTCTATGGAAGCAAAAAAGAGACACAAGTATTTGAAATTTAACAGCCACTGAATGTTCAATACTGAAATGAAAACACAACTGAGTTTCTGGCATTGAATTATTTTGCAATGAAAACCATGTATCTGAATTTATTCTTCCTGAATTCCGGAAAAAAAAAAAAAAAAAAAATCTTGTATTCGGGTTAATGCGATATATTGCCTTTCCTGTCCTGGGTAGCCCAGATGTTGCCATCTGAATTTTATATCCTGAATTTTCAGATCTGAATTTTGATGAGTGGAATTTAGAACTAAATTTAATCAACCTGAATCTTTTTGTTGTTGAGATATAAAACTTGAATTTTTGGATTAGAATTTTTAATCAGTGATTTTTGGGGGATCTGAATTTTCAATAGGTGAATTTAGGACAAATAAATTTAGATTCATGGTTTCCATAGCAAAATAATTCAATGTCATTAATTCCGTGGTGTTGTTGTTGTTGTTGTTTTTTTGTTTGTTTTGGTAATTAACATTCAGTGGCTGTTAAAATTTAAATAATTATATCTCTTATTTGCTTCCGTACATGTCTATCACCTTACCTCTCAACAATAGAAAAACAAACCCTTTAAAAAAAACCTTGTAGCAAAAATTTGCTCAAAGTTTACAAAATAATTTTCTTGAAAAGTAGAAATAAAGCAGACAGCTACTGGGGGCCCATCTGTCAGTCAAGTCAGCCACGCCCTTATACAATCAAAACTCATTAACTTAACAACATGTGTCATAAAAGTATTCTCCCCATGTACAGAGTGTTCCTATACAGAAATGAGATATTCAGACCAAAATCATTTTTTGAAAAGGGTTTTTTTCTTTTTTTTGAACACTATAAAAATGTGTCTTTTTTAAATTGTTGCGTATGTGGTTTCTGTTTTTTTTCTACACGGCAGCCTCAAGTGGACACTCGAAGAACTGCAGGTTATAACACCTCTGCATAGGCTGCTTGCTTCTGCATGATTAAAAAAAATATATAGATGTATTTTTATTGTTATTGTTATATTGAAACTATGTTTGATAAGATTTAACATAATTTTCAAAATAATCACACAGATTCACAAAACAATTCTCATTTTTATAATTCTTTTGCACTGAGAGAGTAAAAAGTGCCAGTACTGGAAGCTGCATGTAATATTTGAGTGACTATATTTAAAGTTATTTTTTAATCCATTTATAAATTAAGCAATTATTTTTTCTTTTAATCAATTTGCCCCATGAAAGTCTTGTAAAACATCCTTGTTTTGTCACATCTTCCTCTCTACTCAGTAAGTTTCTTTCACTCTTTGGATTTCAGACTTTAAAAAAAACTCAACATGAGCTGGTTCTTGCTGGTGCTGACTGTTGTATCATCATAGTTTGGCTCCTGTCAGCTCTTTGTTGGGAAAGTTGCCCTGTCTCTGTCCAGCTTCTCCTCACAGCTGCTTAATATCATCCTCTGAGTGTGTCTTAAATGTCCGTACTGAAACTCCACTCTGGCTTTTCCACCTGCTGCCCCCTTGACTTTCATCACTGCTGCTCCCCTGTTCCTCCTCCTCCTCAGAGCCCGGCTTTGTGTTCGCACACAATAATATTTAACAGAAACCACATCTCACATCTCGCTCTGTCACTTCTTCTCTGAACGCTTTATTTCTTTTAAATTCATCCCCAGGCGTACAAGGAGGATCATCTCTTTGAGGAGGAATAATACAATCTGCAAAATCAGCCCAGAAGGAGGTTTATTTATAATGAAAAGGCAGGGAGGAGATTGTTGGGGTGAAGGGGGGGTCAGGTGTTCAGTTTCAGGCGCTGCTGAGCCCATTGGTGTGTAAGAAAACCAACTTCCATAAAGAGGAGGATGGAGTTTCCTCTTCCTTTGGGGAATGCAATATAAACCAACTAATTATGCCAAAACTGAGCAGCTTCCTGAAAGTGTCGCTCCGTCTGGTTTCAGTCTTCGATTAAAGGGTAAGAAATCTTTTTTCTGTCTGTCGCTGCTGCTGATCTGCACGAATGAAAATGTATTTGTTGAAGCTTTTTGTTTGTCTTTCATCTTTAAAAATGTCTCATTTTAACATGCTGTTGTTCACACATTGATGAAACAAACTGGTTTATCGGAGCTTGGATGTTGAGAGTCGTGAAGATGAGACGAGCTTTAGGAAGATAAAATAGTCCAGTTTTGGGATGAAGTGATGAGTTACTGCAGGTTTGTGCTGCTCTGTGATGAGATGTGCTGGTGTAAATAGACCCTGGAGTCAGAAAGACTCAGTCTGTGTTGTGTCATCTTTTGTAGGAATATTTCCTGAGTACGGTCTGACAGGTTTGCTTGACAACATTTTTCAAACCTTACAGTTTTCTGGAAATTTGACTGTTAGGTTAGAATTAAGAAACTTGGGAAGTTTGGCATTGTTTGAGTTGTTTGAATGTTGTCCTATTTCAGTATTTTCATTGTTGGATTCGTTGCTAACTACAGCTGCTGTGTTGCGTGTGGTCCCTGCTTGAATAAACCATTAAGTAAAAGCTAAAGGTCAAACATACCCAACTGAATCCCACGGGACCAAAACAAAACCCCCTGGGAGCTAAAATTAAGGGACATGCTACTTTGTCACAAATAAATACTCAACTCTTCAACCAGTTTTTTTATTTATTTATTTTGTTTCACTTTACAAAACTATTTTTTTTTTTAAATTAACTAATTGATTTTTTTTATTGTGTGAAATCAAAGCAACTATTTGTGTTATTAGTAAAACATGTCTCATCAGGCTTAATTTGGGCCAAATTAACCAAACAGGTCCAGAAAAATGTTATGTTTACAGATATTAAAGGACAAGAATGATTCTGCCAATAGGGTAAGAAAAATGTACTTGTTCAGTTTGTTGCATTACTATATTTTTGTATTAATTAATTTGTCACTCAACCATTTCGTAGAGCATTTTGTGAGTCACTCTATCTGAGTGAAACCTGATTGTGTTGTCCCTACAGCTGGAATTTTTTTTCTTTTTTCTTCTTTTTTTTTTTGTTTCTAAACTAAGAGTGACAACAATTGAAAGAATACAAAAAACTTTTTTTTTTTAAGTTTAAAAAAAAATTGAATTTTTTATTAATTCATTACTTTTTTGGATTGTTTCTGATCTTAGAGTGACAACAGTAGAAAAAAATACCAAAAAAAATGTTTTTAAGGTTTTTAAATTTTTAATTAATTAATTATTTTTTATTGTTTCTGATCTTGGAGCGACAACAACAGAAATAATACACAAAACCTTTTTAAAGTTTTTATTTTATTTTAATTTATTCATTATTTTTTTTGATTGTTTCTGATCTAAGAGCGACAACAGTAGAAAAAAAATACAAAAAAATGTTTTTAAAGTTTTTTAAATTAATTAATTAATTCATTTTTTATTGTTTCTGACCTTATAGTGACAACAATACAAAAAATACACAAAACCTTTTTTTTTTTTTTAAATGATTCATTTATTTTTTTAATTTTTTTTTATTTTTATTTTTTTACATGGAGCATTACAAAATAAATGGACTTCATATTCCTTGCATTTAAAAAGTGAAAATTAGAGGGTTAAAGGGTTGCTAATTTTAAGAAACTTAACAAGTTACTTTTTCTTACCCCATTGGCAAATTTGGTTACTTTTTACAGGCAACTTAAACTTCTTTTTTTTTCTTTTAGTTTCTTAAAGCAGAAGCATCCAGAATAAGCACTTTGATGGATTTTAGTTTCTGCAGCCCACCCCTGCTGTGTCATTGAATTACATTCAACAACTAAAGTGGTTGTTTTGGGTAATCTTGAAAAATTGAATTTTAAGTGAAGTTTTTTTTAAGTAAGCTTCATATACAGAGATACACAGAGGTGTCAAGTAACTAAGTAAAAAATACTTTATTACCTAACTTTACTTTTTACTCCCTACATTTCAAAAGCAGCCTATCGTTAAAAAAAAAAGAAAAAAAAAAAGGTCAACATAAACACACAAAATATAAAAACCCATCCAGATAAATTGCGCCATTTAAATAGAATGAAGTGGATTGTGGTTGGATAAGAGGTGTAAACATAACACTGCCTGAGTATGAGCTGGAATAATGAGGCACAGTGAAGTTCTTACTCAAACATTTATAGAGCCATAGCCCGGTGAACACACTGTGCATCATGACAGTCATTTAACATGAAGAAGACTCAGTGCTGCCCTCTGCTGGCAGAAAACAGGAAACAGCACCTACTAAGTACGGTGGCTCTAAAGGGAAAAACATAATAATTATTCAGAAAATTATTTACAGTAACCCTAAACTACTTATGCTTTGGTCTGGAACTAAGTGGAAAATTAAATTAAGTTTACTTACATGGGGGAAACACTGTGGGTGTTGTGATAGTGTAAGAATAAACTAATCAAACATCTTGGCTAGCCTTGATTAGTTTGAAGCAATCTAGCTCTTAATGGCATTTGTTCATTGTTTGTTACATTACTTTTATACTTAAAGTAGTTTTGAAACCAGTACTTTTTACACTTTTACCTAAGTTAAAAACTAGAGTTGATACTTCAACTTCTACAAAAGTCTTTTTAAACCCTACAATCTATACTTCTACTTGAGAAATGGATGTGAATACTTTTGACACCTCTGATACAAAAGAAGAAAAGATAAATCTATCAAAGAACTGGACACAAATTGAATTTATTTCATATTATCACAGGAGTTCATGGCGCTAGTATAAATCAACCATAATTTCATTTTAATTTGATCTGAGGAGCATTGATTTTTCCGTTTAAGGCAAGGCAAGTTTATTTGTAGCTCCATTGTTGTCAAGATCTTTATTCCCTGGTTTTGCTCTTTTTATTTCTGTCAGAGTCAACTGTGAAGTTGAATGACGGCTCAAAGCCACTGTCGGCAACTTCTTTTTTCTTGTCCTAAAATTTACTGAGTTTGTCCACATTGTCTTTCAACCAAATGAAGTTATGATTCTTCATCTTGATACTTTAAATTGTCTCGCTAACAACAAGACTAAAACAACACTGAAACTCAAATCAAATTCAGAATATATGTGAATGTTTTGTGTCGGCTATTGCTATGATTTAAAACTTGATATTCATTTTATTCATTTCATTTTTTGGTAAATTCATCATGTGCTACAAGATTTCTAGACCATTCTTTGTCCATAAAAAAATGAGAGTATCATGATTAGAAATCTGGTCTGGCTAAACACTGACCCTTCACAGCTTTTAACAGCATCAAATCAACTGTTAATCAAATTTTGTTGCATTTTGTTGAATAAATATCAGTATGATTCATTATCAAATAAAAACTCAACATGGGAGCTTTAAGTTAAAACGTAAGGTTTTAGAACAATGTAAAAGTTTAGACTCAATTGTTATGCAGATGATACTGTGCTTTAACTTGCTCACAGAATAGATCTCAATAAATGATTTTTGGAAACATTTATGCCATAAATAATTTTTTTTTTTTTAGCATTCTTCTTTCTTTAAATAAGTGTAACTATTAAGAATGACAAACTTACTCACAAATTTCACAGTTTTATAATTTACAGAGATCTTTTTATGATTTCTCAAAGTTGCTTCCAAATTTCCAAAAAGTCAGATTCTGATCATTTTTGTAAGATAGTGTTTAGAGTTAGTTGGTTTCGATTGTTACCATACTAAAGCTCATGTGTTTTTTTTTTAAATGGTTGACCAACTTAGACATCCTGAACTGTTTTCTATCTTCCTCACATCCTTAAGAGGTTTTGGAGGATGTCTGGAAGAGCCGTGAGGTCTCTGTTTTCAGTCTGGACGCAGTGATTGTTGATCTGGATCATCTATTTTCAGAGAGGACGAGTTAAGTCTCTGTGACTTCAGACATGTTATTCACCACCAGAGGAGGTATCAAGTGTTTCCTGATAATCTTCCAGAAGACAGAGCTTTCATGACAGGGAGCCCAAGGGGGGACAAATGGCCCCAAGATCCTGGACCAAATTTAGACGAGAAGTTCAACAGTTGATGCTCGCTGTCAGTGTTAGGTTTCGTCTGAGTGGATTTATTATTCTGCATGGTCATCAACATGACCCAAAACTCACCTTGTGTCATGTTTAACATTTTTGTTTGCTTAATGTTTTCCTGTTGTTTGTTTCTGAGGTGTTTTCTCCATTTAGGTTAAGTCCACATGTTAGAAATGTAATACCATGTTTTGTTTGTTTGTCCTGCAGACTTTGAAGCTCAACAAACGCCAAGATGTCAGAGTGAGTGACTTTAAGATGAGCCCATTGATTTGTTTTGCATAAAAAATCTGTTAAGCCTTACTTAAAAAAATAAACTCACAGGTCACTTTATTAGGCACACCTATCCAACTGCTCGTATCAGTCAATCACATGGCAGCAACTCAATGCATTTAGGCATGTAGACATGGTCGATCTGCTGCAGTTCAAACTGAGCATCAGAATGGGGAAGAAAGGTGATTAAAGGGACTTTGAACGTGGCATGGTTGTTGGTCTGAGTATTTCAGAAACTGCTGATCTACTGGGATTTTAACCCACAACCATCTCTAGGGTTTACAGAGAATGGTCCCACAAAGAGAAAATATCCAGTGAGCGGCAGTTCTGTGGGACAAAATGCTTTGTTGATGCCAGAGGTCAGAGGAGAATGGACAGACTGGTTGGAGCTGATAGAAAGGCAACAGTAACTCAAATAACCACTGGTTACAACCGAGGTCTGCAGAAGAGCATCTCTGAACACACAACACGTCCAACCTTGAGGCAGATGGGCTACAGCAGCAGAAGACCACACCGGGTGACCCTCCTGTCAGCTAAGAACAGGAAACTGAGGCTACAATTCACACAGCAACACCAAAACTGGACAATAGAAGATTGGAGAAACGTTGCCTGGTCTGATGAGTCTGGATTTCTGCTCCACATTCAGATGGTAGGGTCAGAATTTGGCCTCAACAACATGAAAGCATGGATCCATCCTGCCTTGTATCAACGGTTCAGGCTGCTGCTGCTGGTGTAATGGTGTGGGGGATATTTTCTTGGCTCACTTTGGGCCCCTTAGTACCAACTGAGCATGGTTTAAAGTCCACAGCCTACCTGAGTATTGTTGCTGACCATGTCCATCCCTTTATGAGCACAGTGTACCCATCTTCTGATGGCTACTTCCAGCAGGATAACGCTCCATGTCATAAAGCTGGAATCATCTCAGACTGCTTTCTTCAACATGACGATGAGTTCCCTGTTCTCAAATGTCCTCCACAGTCCCCAGATCTCAATCCAATAGAGCACCTTTGGGATGTGGTGGAACGGGAGATTCTCATCATGGATGTTCAGCCGACAAAATTGCAGCAAACTCTCTGAGGAATGTTTCAAGGCCCTTGTGGAATCTATGCCACCAAGGATTAAGGCAGTTCTTAAGGCAAAAGGGGGTCCAACCGGGTACTCGCAAGGTGTGCCTAATAAAGTGGGTAGTGAGTGTATGTTACGATGAAAAATAACCTTAGAAATATCCATATTTTAGAATTAAAACAGTAAAACAAAAATATTAAGAGGTGTTCCCTTTGTCCTGTTACATATAAGACTATTTTACAATCATCTTGTTTAGGTGAAAGTTTCAGTTCTGAGATGTCATTTTCTCTACCTCCTCAGGAGAAAGATTTCCTCCAGTCGGAAGCATCAGCTGAAGGTAAAATATTTAAGTGTTTTAAAATGAGAGATTCCTGCTGATATATATAAAAAAACTGCCTCTTTGACGTTAATGTCTGATTTATTCTTGTCAGAGTTTGATGCTCTCCATCGCCAAAGGTATACTGGAGGAAGAAGAGAGGGAAATAGAGCGGGAGAGGGGCAGGTACATGTCTGAGAACTGTCCTCCCATTTCTATGCCCAGGAATATGCAGGAGCTGCAGGTACGGACTGTAAAGTGTTTAATAAATAACCCACCTGTATTCATATGTATGGTTGTGAAAGGTGGAGTCAGATCTCTTTAATATATTTTTGTTTTTCAGGAGATGGCCAGAGAGATCCACCACAAGATTGACGTGATCGATGAGGAGCGATACAACCTGGAGATGAAAGTCTCTAAAACCAACAAAGAGGTAAACGAAAGAAATGTATCGTCTGCAAAGATTGATGAGTATGTTAAATCAGTGACTCTCAACTGATGGCAAAAAAAGTTCAGGAAAAAACATGTGCTTTTTCTATGCTGCCATCTACTCACATGCCTTGACAGTAGGTGGCGATAATGCCCTGTTATGCTAGTTGACACCAGCTTGTCATTGAGAGGTGACGTCAGTCTGAATTTCTCACATTGAATCCAGCCTCAGGTCTCTGTTTTAACGCCACCGCACATTTCCAGATTGACGACCTGAAGATCAAAGTTCAGGACCTGATGGGTAAGTTCAAGAAGCCCGTCTTGAGGAAAGTACGTATGTCCGCCGATGCCATGCTGAAGGCTCTGCTGGGCTCCAAACACACGGTCAACCTGGACCTGAGGGCCAACCTGAAGCAGGTCAAGAAGGAGGTCAAAGAGGAGGTGAGGAACCAGCTCTTACTGTTAGGCTTATTTATAAAACCCAATAAGACTAAGGGTTGACGAACATGTCGTCCTGTTTCAGGATAAGGAGCTGCGTGACGTCGGCGACTGGCGTAAGAACATTGAAGACAAATCTGGCATGGACGGGAGGAAGAAGATGTTTGAGGCTGAGGCTTAAATCAATGTCTTACTCACTTCAACTGCAGTATATTAACTCTGTTTACATTGGCCGGTAATATCGGAAATCCTATCACACCAAAAAAGTATTACGTTTGAAATAACTGCAAACTGTGGGATCCTTGAACAAATAAACAGCTGCTCAGAGAACAACGTGTGGGGTTTGTTCGGATTGATTCACTCAGTGAAAACATTCTTTAAAAAGTTGTTAACATCATTATTAGTTCACAACAGAGGTAAACAAAGTTTATCTTCTTGGCTAGAGAATCAAACAAGTGTCTTTCTGCACATGGATTAGATTACAGCCTTGTGAATCTGTGGTTGTGATGTTTACATAGCAACAGCTGGCTATCGAGAAATAACAGACTGTTGCTATGGAGAACTGACCAATCAGAGTCAAGTATTCAACACAGCTGTGTTGTTATTCCTAAACAGTGTTATTTATGCTCATGATGCAACGTTCAACCAAAGAAATGTGATATACATGGATACAGCACCCTCTTGTGGCTTAAACCTGAAACTACATTATCAAAAATATCTGTGAAATGATGAAAATATTAGAATTAAAAAGTCGTTCCAGCCTCTAAAATGACTTCTGTCAACCCCTGTTTTAAAAATTTGCAACATTTGGACAGAAAATAACATCCGGGCGCCTCTTTAGCCGGAGGGAATTTTAAAAAGCAGTGAACATGATCCCTCGCTGAGCTACAGAGCTCCTCTGGTTTCTGAGTTATTGCTGTTTTATGATGTGTAAAGCCTCTGTTGGTTTCAAACAGACTGACCACTTCTACTCTGAGCAGGAGGTGTTGTCTTTTAACACATCATTGATGGAGGTTGATGGAGAGCTGGATGTTGTTTTATTGTGAGTGGAGGAGAAATACAACTCTTAATGATTTCCAGTGGAAGCGTTCGCTTCATTTGACAAAGTCTGTTTAGTATATTTAGCTTCCTTGGAGTCGGGTGAAGAAACTTTTACCCCACAGATCATTTAAGGAAACATATCTGAGGTAAGTACTTGACATTTTAACACATTGTTTTGGTCAAAAATGAAACTTTAACATGATTTTTACTTTCTCAGACTTTCTCAGACATCAAATGCCTTGTACAAAATCCCAAAACACTCTTAATTTTTAATAATTTTTTAGGGTTACAGCCTCTGTGATGAAGACCTGCTCCATTCTCTTTTCAAGGGCTGTTTGAAGACAGACTGGACCACACCTACAACACCTCCTCTAAGGTTAGCAAAGGTCAATGGTTTGGTTAATAAAGAGTTAATAATTAAATCTACAGCCAATTTATCTCTTTATTTCCACAGAATGTGATTAGCAGCTAAAAACATCATCAGTTATTAACTGAGTAGCATTAGTTGCTACTGTAGAGAGACTTTGCCTTCTTCTGTTTCACACTAAATGGTTTAATCTTGTTGTTTTGGTGCCCGATAAAAAAGTAATTTTTTGAAAAGTATATTGTCTCTGGGTATACCCCACAATGGGAATGATTAGCTACTTCATAACCAAACTAAATCTAGAAATCTCTGCCATCAGTTCTGTTGTGTTATGAACTCGCAGGTTGAATCAGTGTTGTTAGCTCAGTAACAGAAACCTGTAAATGCTAGCAGTGAATGAAAAAAAGAGATGTTCAAGTTGAAAGTGTTTTTGGTTAGTTCTCTAGCTAGCTAGATGTAAAAACATGGCATCTGGAAATAATACAGATTAAGCATAGGCTGTATAATTTAGGGACATGGTCTCTATGACATCACCCATTTGTTTCTGATGCAGTTTCGAAGCCTATCGTCGTATCAGAAATGTTGAAGAGGTGGCAAAGAGGTGGGCCTTAAGGTGGTGCCCACCTGTCACTCAAGTCAGTCATTACCTTATATGGGCAAACTCCGAAGTTAAAAAAAAAAACATTTTCTTTTTTTTTTTTCTAAATCCAGCGGTTTCACGTGTGCTGATTGATAAATGAGCCATTCAGACCAAAGATGCTTTTGTACTAGGCTGTAAAAATTTCTGTTTTTGCTCTAAAACTCATGTTGATTTTTTCGATTTTATTTGTCACGTATTGAGTTCATGGTGTATCTACAGCTAACCCCCGGTGGACACTTGAGGAACAACAGTTATTGGCACGAGGCTTCATTTAAGTTGACTGGAAGTTGTTGCTTAGTTCTGCATGACTAAAGAAAAAACATACTTTTGCAGTTATTATTATTATTAGTTTTTTTGGTTTTTCTCCGTAAGAAAATAGTAATGGTATTTTAGGGATTCATTAAAACTTAAATGTAGTACATCATAACCTTCAAGGGCTTTCCAAAAGACTACCTAATGAAAGCCAATAATGTGACGGCCAGGGTTTTTGTTGCGTTGGTTGTTGTTTTTGAATTATTAACAAAGCTGTTAACATTTTACAGTTAAAATCAACTTTCTTTTTATTTTTTATTTTTTAAAATTGGTGTATATGTGTTTTCCAGTGTTTCTGCAGCCAGCCTCTAGTGGCTGATTGTTGAACTGCAATTTTTAAGCACTTCGGCAGAGGCCTCATTATTTTAGAGTGGAGGCTGCTGCTTGGTTTGGACCGAAGCTGTTGATAAAACCTCAAAATAAATAAAAAAAAAATAGTTAAAATTCTGGATAATTCCACCACTTCCTGTTGACACTGTGGCAAAAAAGTTAGTTCCACTTCAGCTAGCTTTGCATGTGTGCACTAATGGTAAAGTATGGTAAAATGTTTCAGGGGCGGGACAGGAAGTCGTCAATCAAATTTTAATCAGCCGCACCATCCAGTGAAGAGATACAGTCCAAACACGGAAAAAAATATTTGATTTTTTCTTTTTTTTTGCCTTTGTCTTCCCAGATATTGTTTTTAATTTACTTATAAATAACTGATTATTCTAAAAAAGTAATTATTTGGATCTTTTTATGCCAGAAAACAGGGTGAGAGTGGGGAGTGATATGTGGGAAAGGTGCCAGGGGTTGGTTTTTGTTTCTTATTTCGAAGTGAGTAACCTTATTGTATGTTTTTATCTTGGATTTCACCTCTGTAACTACCTCAGAATATAAAATATTTTCACATTGATCACCTGAAAAGTGACAAAAAGGCAGTTTCAGGTCTAGTACATGACAATAAGTTACACAAAAGAATCTGTTTTCTCCTCCCCGCCACATCCCTCATTAATCCACATCTATAAAAAGCCTGTATTAACGCTAATTACAAAATGCCTGTGTGGTTTAATCACTTTCCTGCATTCTGTCTGAAGCTGGATGCCACCTGATAATACAGATAACAATCTTAAAGGGCGGGTTATTTATAATGAGGCGAGCCCAGGAAGGGGGCAGATGACACTGTACTGTATTTCATGACCTTGCCAGCTCATTGGTTTGACCAGTAATCCACTTCCATAAAGAGAAAGTGGAGGATTTAGAGGGCTATCAGAGATTGCAATATATACCTTCTTAACACTTGGTCTGTCTGGGGCTGCGTCTGTGTCTCTGTGAGGCTGACAGCTGAAATTTCTGCTCCGGAAAAGTAAGAACTCGATCTATGCTGCTTGTTGAATTCTGTTCTGGTTGATGAGGTCTAATAGCATGGTTTTCTCTTGTCATGAGCTTCTTCAATATTTGCACGGAGGAAGCTGAAAATGCTTCTTTTTGTGAGTAAAACTGATGGATTAGGTTTTGTTTCTCAAAAGAAATCGTAACATGATTTAAAATAAAGGAGAAGGGTTGATTTTAATGCTCTTTAGTGAACATTTAAATGTTGTCTGGAGGCTCTCCAGAGTGACGCTGGCTGCTTTTGGCGAATGAAAGTTTGGCTCTTTAAAATGTCAGAGTGCTGGTAAATATATTTTCTGAAGTGCAGCACATTTTGCTTCCATTACATCACTTTAATTTACTTTAAGCCATAAAATATCTCTCTGAGTGCACAGTTTTGCATCAGTTTAACTTTTATCTCCATTTATGAGGTGTTTTCTCCCAGTTTCTAAGGTGTCAAAGTACATTTTTCAGATGCGTGCACGTGTCGTACAGATGATGTACAATCTGTTGATGTGGCGCACTGAAAGCCAACACCACTACAAGGCTTGTACTTGAAAACTGATCCGTCCGTGTTTATCCTCCTGTCAGCGCCCCGGGGTTCGGACGAGAACCTGGTCTAATCTGCAACGGCTGCCAATGCCGGTCTCTGTCATCACCTGGATTTAATCCCTGCAAGCCAAATTTAGACTGTTTTCTTCACACGAAGTCAGATGATCACACGAAAACAAAGATTTGTCTCCAATTCTGAAAAAGAGTTGGAAGATAGAGGAGTTTCTGGCAGATTTTGTAGCTTCGTTTTATCTATTTGGACTTTTTTGGCGCCTTTTTTTTGGTTGTTTGGAGGCCATTGTTTTAAAAGTTTGATTAGGGTAAACTTTTCTCTTCAATATCAGTGTTTTCTTTGACTAAACAAACAGTTTTCATTTGATTTCGAGGCGACTTTACCCTCTTTACCCTGATCTTTTCGTGCATCTGAGGTCAGCCCACCGGCGAGTTATTTTCGCCGTATGCTCTCACGTCTTGCTCGTCCGAGGGATGTTCTGCGGTGTTGGATTACTTCAAACCCCTCCACTCTCTGTCCAGAGACAATCCCCAGCTCATAACACGCTCTCTCACACACACACACGCACACACACATGCCCCTACTTAAGACAAAAATCAGGTCCAAATTTAACCCAGCTGATGTGATCCCATCTCCAGAGCAACATGTTGTTATGTCCTCAGGGTTTCTGCTGTCCTAAAATACACCATGAGCCTTAGAGATACCCCCTCGCCTGCTTGTTATTGGTTTACGTTTGACGACCATTTGTTCCTGGAGCTGTTTGGACATCTTTTCTTTCAAGACAAGCCTGCTGTCATTTTTTGGCTCCATAATGAAGACGTTAGGAACAGCTGTGGCTCCAGGAATAGGGTCTTAATCCACTGTTCGTCACTGCGCCTAAACATGACAAACAGCTCTGTCTGGCCTGCAAGTACCTCTGGATCCTCAAAGTCCCCCAAGTCGGGAACTGAAAACCTCCAGATTTAGAGGGACATTATCATGCCTGTACAACAACAGAAAGCAGACTTTATTTAGAAATGTTTGGGGAAACGATTAGGCGTTTTAATTGATGTTTTATGCTATGGCCTCCTTACTCTAAAAGCAGTGTAAGTTGGGTAATAGAGTTTCATTTAGACAACACACATCAGGTTTGTTATCCCTGAAAATGTCTAGTTTTGACTTTAAGGTTGAATTAACTCTTTTATTTGTAGCATTTAATGGCTAGCCAATTATGGGAAACGTTTAATGGTAGTACTCTCCATTGTTTTGTCCCAGTTGATTGACACCGCTAAATTTGAACACTGGCCCTTTAAGTAGAAATTACACTAACTTGTTTGGAGTACTTTCTTTTCTTTAGGAAAAAAAAGAATACTTGGATGCTTAGTTATTTTGATCAGTTGTAAACGATTCAGATTTCTGAGAATTTTGCAAAACCTGAAACGAAAACGGTTGAAGATTGCAAACTGAACATCCAATGTAGACTGAAGACTGTCTAAAATATTGGCGTAGTCGTCATGGTGACATCATGCGTTGGACTCTGACAGTGTATTATGAGGCCTAGAGAGGTAGTAGTACAATACTGGAGAAGCTATCTCAACCTAACTTTCTGTTGACGTAGTCAGAATCGACTGAAGGAGGACTTCAGTTTGGCGCGTAGCCTCCCAGCTAGCAGCTCAAATGCACACACTTTCTACACATTGAACTTTGTCAGTTTATACACAACACTTCTCCTTAAATCTAATGGATTGGTTGTATACAAACGCAAATGAACTTGTCAAAGTAAGTTCCATGAAGTTGGAGATTTTAACATTGAGTGATTTGGAGATTGTTAAGCTTTGGGGTCAGCCTCAAGTGGACACTTGAAGAACTGCAGTTCCTCTGCACTTATGCATTGGAATCATTTCTTATTAGTGGAGGTTGCCTCATGGTCAACATCATTGACTGTATATAGAATGGACAGCCTGGCTTCAACATTTACCATTGTACGGTTTTGAAGTCAAAATACCCCCGTCACAGGCGCCGCCATTGGTAGCAGTTGTGACAAAAACAAAGATGTTTTTTTTTTTGTTTAGAGAGTCTAATCTCTTCTTGACTCTACCAACTGACATATTTTACAACCCCTGAAAAAATACACAAGAACAGCAGCTGTCAATCATCGTTAAACGTGACGTAAAGCCTTGTTTTTAACCTCTAATAACTAATGAAGCAACACTTTTTTAGAGAAAAGAGAACCTGAATACAAGACAGCCAAATAATATCTTCAAATCAACACAACAATCAGATGTGAGAAACTTTTCTACGAGGTGTATTAATTCTTTAAAGTTTGACCACAGTCCATCTGGAATGACTGGGGAGATTGATTTTTTGACCTATGCAGCAGCCAGCCACCAGGGGGAGCAGTTTTTGTGGTGACCTCACTTTGAGCCAAGCAAGACAACACCATTTATTTTACAGTCTTTGGTGAAAACATGTAATATGAATCAGTTTGGTCATTTTTGTAAACATTTTTGAACATTGGCCTCGTTAAGATTGGAAAATTTAAAGAGGAAATTCTTGGTTTGGATTTTTATCCTCTTTGTCAATGAGTCCATTGTTCTCAGTTTTCATACTGCAGCTCAGAAACCTTATTTATCTCCTTTATTGTGTGAATTGGAAGCTGCTTTTACTTGACTGAGCTGAAAAATGCTGACACTAATAAGTGCTTAGCATTTTTTTCTGCCTTTATTATCTTTTATTATCATTCACTCAAAGTTCACATGAGAAACAAGCTCAAACCAAGGCCTGTTTCAGCACTTTAGACAAATGTAATGCTTTCCTAGCATGCAACATATAACATGTTACCTGTGAGAACACTGCATTTAGCTTTCGCATGTTAGGAGAGCATACCATATTTAGCATCTTGTTGACTTATCTCCCCCAAGCCTGCCAATTTGCTCAAATAACCTGTTTTTAAATGTGTTTTGTTACATAACCACGCTACATTTATCATGTGTAACCAAGTAACCAAATAGTCTGTCAGTACGCTCAGGCTGCAAAGAATTTAATCCACATTTAGAGAGGCATCTTACCATAAATTAAAAAGTAATTGAAGTATTTATTATGACCTGTAGATGTCGCTAAAAGACCAGTGATTAAAGTCATTTCAAATGATCTTGACCTGTTGTAAAACCTGATTTCACATCTGATAGTTGTAGACATATTAAACCTCACCACATTGTTGGACCACTGTCCTCTGAGCAGTCAGGCGGATAAAAATAGCGTCCGGATCCTTAAGGCATTAACACGGCCTCGGTTACAAAGTTCAGCTCCATGAAGTTTCCTGGAATTAACATGATGTCTTAAGATAGAATTGACATGAGCCAAACATGAAATGTGAGAGAGGTGAGTTTTCCCCTGATGGAAGGAGGAGACGAGGATTTAAACATGAAGAAAACAAAAAAGGTAGATGTTGGAGATGACCGCAAACGTATCAGAACTTTGTAAACAGGGCTGTCAGTTTAAAGGCATGAATTCATGTGTTTCTACTTAAACTGAAAACACACATGAAAGTGTTTTATTGTCTCAGAAATTAAAAGAATTGCCAAAAGGTTCAAGGTTTGTCACTGAAAGATGCTTTCTTAAATTGGTGTTGTTTATTTATTTTATTTATTTGTTTATTTATTATTCTTTTTTCATTCATTATTATTATTATTTTAATCATTATTATTATTATTATTATTATTATTATTATTATTATTATTATTTAATTGTTTATTATTATTATGTTATTTATGTATTTTTTATTTTCATTCATTTATTTATTTTTATTTTATTGATTAATTTATTTTATCTATTAATTAATTAATTTGTTTATTTTTGCTTTTCAACAAAGATTATGCACATCTACTCAATTTGAATTAATGCCCAAACTTTAATTTTCATGAATGACACAAAAACTAATTTGAAGCTGTTCTAAAAACAGGTTGGAATCAAGCAACAACCCTGTGCTAAAAAAACAAAACAAAAAAAACACCATGAATCCTATGCTGTTAAACATGATGTAAAGTCTAGTTTTTATCTGTCATAACAAATTAATTAATCTGGAAATAAATCCTTAAAAAAAAAAAAAAAAAAAAAGGAACTGGATATAAGGCAGTGTTGAAAACTGCAGTTCTTAGAGTGTCCACTAGAGACAGCTGCAGAAACATCAAAAACTACATACACATCAAGCCAAAAAGCTCATTTTTACAACCAAAACAAACATGTTTACAGCCTGGTTCAAACATTTTGGGTCAGTATAGACAATTTCCCAACCAGCTCATAATTTATGGTGAATAAATTATATTTACATTGTAATTTTTCAAAGTTAGTAAGCTTTAAAGTTTAGTCTATATAAAGACGGGAAAAATTTGACTGACAGGTGGAAACACTGCTTACCTCTTTACCTAAGGGCTTCAAAACTTTGTATTAGAAACAAATGGGTGATGTCACAAAGGTTATGTCCATTTATTAAACAATCTTTGGATAGAACACATTAGAAGTGATGCATGATGGGTAAAAATGTCTTAACATTTTTTTTTCTTTTTTCAGTCAGGTAACATCTCGATCCGACCGCCAAGATGAATGAGTGAGTAAACAGTTTGAAATCAATGCAAACCCTGAATATTTTTTCCATTTGTTGTATAGAAAAATGGGTTATGGATGTACAAAACTATATTTGGTGTAATTACGTCCAGTGGATCAGAGAGAAAGTGACTGATTTTTAGTAAACAAACCTGAAATCAAAAATAAGTTGCTTTTAAGCCATGTCTCTTTATTTCATAAGTTCATAAATTAAACAGATTCCCACATTTTGGACAATCATCATATGCTGAAATTAGAAATACTCGTCTAATCATTATAATTATGAATCTACTGATAGCATAATGCTGCTCTTATCATCCAGTCTGACTCCTGTTTTGTGTCCTTTCTGCAGGAAGAGACTGTCAGCCAGGCGTAAGCACACCCTGAAGGTAAGGACCAGGATCCTTTGAGCTGACTTTCACCGATCAGCTGAAGCTACAGAGTTTAACGATGCTGTGATCCACAGAGCTGTATGCTGGTGGTGGCTGGGAACTTGTTGGAGGCCGAGTCAAACGTGAAGGCCACAGAGCGGGAGAAGTTCCTGGCAGAGAAGTGTCCTCCTCTTGAGCTGCCGTACTCCAAAGACGAACTGGAGGTACAGTTTGAGGATTCTGTCTCTCAGTGTTTTTAACACCTGGTTTAGACGTTTTAACCACATGAAGTTCTGTTTTCTCTTCAAGGAGCTGTGCAAGAAACTTCACGCAGAGATAGACCTGAGCGAGGAGGAGAGATACTGCATAGAGTTCAAGCTAAACATGGTTCTGAGTGAGGTGAGATTTATGGTTTTTCTTTCTTTTTTTTTACTATTTGGAAAAATTATGATAAGTATGTTAAATATCCTCTACAGGGAAAATGGCAAGTGGGGTCCCTCAGGGCTCTTGTTTAGGTCTTCTTTTGTTTCTTCAGCAACTTTTTTTAACTCGCTAGCTCAGTTCAAACAACTTAATTAATTGCTCCAGGTGCATTTTTAAGAGGTCATGCAGATGTAAACACTTAAAGTGGCATTAAATGATAATATGATGGTATATACCAGGGGTTCCCTAACTTTACTATGCCAAGGCCCCCCCAAATAGCATTAGCTTCCGGCCGGGGACCCCCTTTGGACACTAACAGACTATTCTTCAAAATAGGTGGGATACTCCTTTCTTACATGTAGCCAGTAGTTAGCCAGGGGAAGAGCCTCAAAGTTGACTTCAGTTTTTTTAGCTTAGATAGCTTGAAAACAGGCGCAAACCACCTGACTGACACAGATCATAACATCATCAAGCCGAAGTTGCAGCTGTCATGTGGTGCGTTTAGGTACAACCGGAAACTTGAGTATCCCACGATTACGGCACATTCTGTGTTACATGTTCAGGACAAAATGTTATTGGAAAAAAAATGAGATTCTGTTTTTTTCCCTTCCCTCCAATTTTCTGAGGCCCCCCTAGTGCCTCTTGGCGGCCTCCACTTTGAAAACCACTAGGAAATACTAACAGCCATCTGGGTGATCCTCTTACATGCAAAAAAAGAAACCTAACAAGTGTTTAGGTTTTATTTTTAGAAAAAAAAAGTTGTTGTTTAAGACTTAAAATGGGCAACGCTGACCAGTGAGCCCAGAAAAATATCTCATTTTAAGATATGAAAAGACAAAAATGACTCCTGAACTGCTTAGAAAAAGTGAAACAATTTTCCACCAAGGTAAGAAAAATGTACCTGGTTTTAGAATAGAATTGAACTTTATTGTCATTGTAACAAGTACAACAAAACTGAAGGCACAGCAGCAATCAAGAAAACAAAAGTGAGAAAGTGTATAGAAAGTACAAAAAGCTCCATAAGAAAATAGATGCTGACAGCTTGTCCATCATTGTCCAGTTCAGCCAGCCTCCACCTCCACAGGGTCCAGGACTGAGCTTCTTCAGCAGTCTGTTCAGTCTCTGTCTCCTGGATCCTGTCTGCTCACAGCAGGTGAAGCTCTTCCAATGTGGCGTTGGTGTCTGGCGTTCGCTCTGTTAGCCATGTCTGTGAATAGCATGATGCTACTCTGCCTTCTGGTATTCCCTCTGTTGCTGGGTTAGCACAGCTAGCCCATCCATCTTAGTGAAGATAGATCTTACGTTCCCAATAACGATGGATGGAAGGACAGGTCCATGTCGTCACTTCTTAGATCACACCTGAGAACCAGCTTGTCGTCCTCACCTCCTTCTCCTCTACTTGTGGGAAACATCCGGCCTTGCACTAGTTATCATTGACATGCTACAGGCTGCTAACAGCTGAGTTCACATGTGAACAATGCAGCCATGGTTACATGTAGGATCTCCAGACAAACACAGGAGAAAAGCAGTAAAAATATCACTTAAGCCACAAAAAGTTCGGTGTCAATGACTAACAAATGAACCATACAAAGTAATGATCCACTCCAAATACAAAGATTACAAAAAAGAGATGAAAAAATTACAAGAAACGTACCAAAAAGAGAGAGCTGCTGCAAAAGGCAGCCATAGCCAACAAGGCGGTGCCTAGCATTTTGTTTTGTTTCTTATTTCAAGAAACTCACAAATCGATTTTTCTCTTACAATACTGGCAGTTTTATTTTAGGTTTTACAAGCAATTTAAGCATCATTTTTGTCTTCTACTATCTTGAAATAAAACATTTTATGGACTTGTCAGCTAAGTGTGACTCAAAGACACTTGATTGGATTTCTTATGCTCAAGCAGGATTTTAAAAAACTGCAGTTTTTAGCATTTCTGCATGGGGATCCTGGGTTTTAGACTGGATGTTACCACTTGTTTAAAAGTCATTCTTTTAAAAAGCAGTTTTCAAAATCCAAAACAAACGTTCCCTTGTTTACATATCAACAATATCAATATACATAACAAACTCCTGATGCCTCTGTATTAATCCTCCTTTAGGTCAGAGACCTGAACATAAAGATTGTGGATCTGAGGGGAAAGTTCAAGAGACCAAGGCTGAAGAAAGTGCGTATGTCTGCCGACGCCATGCTGAAAGCTCTGCTGGGCTCCAAACACACGGTCAACATGGACCTGAGGGCCAACCTGAAGCAGGTCAAGAAGGAGGTCAAAGAGGAGGTGAGGAACTACTCATTGACGGATGATCAGTTTTATAAAATCAGGCTTGTTTTCTAAGTCTAGTCTTATCTGTGTTTGCAGGACAAGCAGCTCCGTGACGTGGGAGACTGGCGTAAGAACATTGAAGACAAGTCTGATAGGAAGAAGATGTTCGATAGTTAAATGTGATGCGTCTTTGGTTTCTGGGCTTAGGATTGGTTTTCAGGACAGAGTTCAGGTCTGATGTCTTTGAAACTGAGGAGTTTGTTTCCAAAATGCAGCAGATTCACTGTAAACTCTTTTAGAAATGACAACATTCACTTAGGTCTGAGTGAGAAACAACGTAAGGATCATATAATTGAGAAGATGCTTGTTTTTGGCTTGTTAGATGAAACAGGAAGTGATAAATGGCTTTAGTTGTTGGTTTACAGGAATGTTATGAAGGGGAAATAGCTTTAATTTGAAATTGAATAGATGAGGCACTGTTTGACCTGGAAATGAACTCCTCAGTTTGCGTTAAACTGCCGTCTGCTTTAGCCCTTTTCTTCATTGTTATGTAATGTATTTGTAACGTGTGTTCTGATGTCAGTTAGTACACGAGTGGAGAATCAAACATTTGCTTTTGTTTCACAGAGGCTGAAATATACTCCTGCTTAAAGAGAGTGTTTATCCTGCGTTACGTCTGAGAAAATGAGCATTTCACTCGACACATCTTGCGACTCAAATCAGAATTTTTTTTTTTTAAATATAAAGTTTAAGATTTGATTCCATTTAATCTAAAATATGATATAAATTATTATTAAGACAAAAGTGACACAAACTTTTGGCTGATATTTAACAACAGATTTCTTTGAATTATAAAAACTAAAACTAAGATACGGGAATACAGACAACACTTTTGTAAGTGTTTTTTTTTTTTTTTTTAGTTAATTTAATTTTTTTTAGTTAATTTAATAAGAAGAATAAATGAAAATACTTTTCTAACTATCAAACTCCCACTTACGTTTTTTTTTTTTTTTTTTTTTCTTTAGCTCAGGTAGATTTCAGGTTTGGTTGATGTCAAAAATCAGGTGAAAAGTCACATAATTTATTGGATTTTATACCAAAAATGTCAAGTTTATTTATTAAGCCCGTGCAAAATAGACATATTAAGAATTGTACTTGTCTACTTTAAACCACTGACTCTTAATTGAATGATTTATCTCTTCTCCATCAAAGGATAAAAATTAAAATCAGTATTCTGTGAACATAAGATGCAGATTTGTAACCATCTCCAAAGAAATTTGTCTTCTTTTTAAAGGCTTTTATACTTTTACAAAGTTTCTTTTGACTAAATTCACATAAAAATAAATTGGTCTACTTCTTCTCCTGCCATCCAGATCCTCTGCCTGGATACTCATGATTTATTTTAAAATGGGAAATAAAAATCTGAGGAGTTAGCCTTGCATGCTAACGAAAGCCTAGCAAGCTTACTGTCAGAAGTGTCCATTTTTCTTGACCACACTTGGAGCAAACATGAGTCTTTTTGGCAGAAGTCTTCCTCAGCCTGCTGTCTGTACTAATCTACATCCTGTCATCTTTTCTAAACTGTTCAAACAGACGTGATGTACTTTATCTGTCGTGTTGCTGTCTCATTAAACACAAGAGCTTCATGTTCATGCTCTTCATGGTCCTGTTGACTTTTTTCTATAACTCTTTGCTTTTTAATCCACACATGCTCAAAGGTCCTAAACTGTCTTTCTGTGCATTCACACCAAAAGAGGCAAAAGTGGCCAAAGCAGCAAGCACGCCCGAGAAAGCAGACAGCGGCCAAAGTAGCAAAATATTTGAGCCGCTATGGCCGCTCGTCTCATGCTGCTGTTCCACTTCAGTTTAAAGCATACGAAGCCATCCATGGAAGGATCCAGAAGGATCCAGCAGAGACTGTTTGATAATAAAAGTAACCTGCGCCCCCAGTGTAAACCTCAGATCGTTGTTGAAAAAAGTTAGCCTGGAGCCCTGTCATCTCATTCAGATGATGCAAGAAATGCTTGTATGCTAGGCTAGGCTACATCTTTGCCACAGACTACACTTCACTTCACTGTTTTCTGCTATCACTGCACTTTTTTTTTAACTCACCAGAACAACCTTTCACCTCTGCGACACGATCCCAGGCAACATTTTTTGTTGTTGGTCGTGGTAGCCAAAAAGGCGGACATTAAAAAGAAAAGGATGACCTCAAACACAGTTTATGAGCTTTTCAGTATCCAAGACGAAACTAGGAACCGAAGTTACATGCGTTGTTCTTTGGGGCCTGCTTGGTCGAAGGACATCTCTACTCTGATTGGTTGCCACTGTTTGCCGCTAAAATGCGTCATAGCTAATTACCATGAAGTTGATTGAGGCTCAACTACAAATCTGGTGCAGCTTTAGCCACTTTAGCTGCTTTAGCCGCTCAGGACGCCGGGCTCTCATTGAAAATGAGTTAACTTCTGGCATGCTTGCTGCTTTTGCCTCTTTTGGTGTGAACGCACAGTTAGTCTGGAGTTGTCTAACTTTTTTTTTAGGAATTTGTTCTGATTATTGAATCATCTGGAGATAGGCAGAATAATGTGAAGCAGTGATGTTAGCATTATGCTACAAATGAGAAAATGATCCCCTGAACAGTGCTTTAACCTTTCTGAACCTGAATCTGATTCCTGGTATAGAAAAATAAAGCTCAAGTCACTCCTCACAACTTCTGCTAAAGCTGCTAACGCCATCATTACATTGTTCCTGCTAACGCTAATTCCTCCTAATCTACTATCCTAATGTTTTCTGCTAAGGATAAAAGATGTGTGTTTTCTTATACAAGCATAAAGGCAGCTACTGATTCATCCATGATTTTTGCTATTTTACTTTATGCTTTTCTCAAAATGAATTCAAGTCATGATTATCAATTAAATTTTTCTGTTAGCAAACATTTTCTTCGATTGTTAGCATCAGCAACAGAGATGTTTAGGGGTGTTATTGTAGAGCATATAACTGGTCAAATTTATTTGTTACAAAAGTTTTGAAATTTTACTCACATTAACTATAATAATAATGATAATAATAATGATAATAATAGTAATAATGAGGAGGAGGAAATGTTTTTTATGAATGTTAGCTGTGGAGAATAAACGGTTGATAACAGAGGGTATAGTCTTTTCCCAGTTGGCCTAATTTGGTGAGTAAAAAACTCTTTTATTCTGATTTTAAATGCAGGTATCTAAACCACACTGATCTAATTTTAGCTCTTTTTTCCTTCCCACAGAGTATCAGAGCGCCACCATGTGGGGGTTTGCTGCAGAGGTACGGCTATAACATGTTCTCAGATAAACTTAATATAAGTCTTTTCCCTAAACGTTCATATGGAGTCTTATCTTGGAGTCAATAAGCAGAAGGAGCATTCAACCTCTCTGACCTTTCTTCATCTCGTATAAATAAGTGTTACACTTTATTTCTGCTGAGCAAACTGTTTTGAATCATGTGCTGTTGTGCCAGAGGATTATAAAACAAGACTCTCAAACATTTAGACCCTGGGCTTGTGTTTCATGGCCCCCCTCACTCCTGATCTGAACTCTACAACATTACGAGCTTTCATCTAGTGATTGTTTAGAATATCTTCCTCTCTAAGCTGAACTCTGTTGCGTTTCATAATTCACATGTTGAAGGTATAAAGTGGGTAAAATGTGTAAATAATGTGCACAGTTTCCTCTTTTTATTTGGTGCTGCGTGTCACTCTGAGCCCACATACACACACAGCCTCAACAATGTCCTGTGTTTGATATCTTATTCCTCAGAGTTACGCCAGGTTATATTTGACCTCTGCTGACAGCCGGATCATATCCTCAGATAACAGCTGCTTCTGCACTTAAGACACCAGACACACTGAAGGAATGAGCCGAGCTGCAAAAGTTTACATTTTATACCAAACTCTGAAAGATGACTCTGTATTCTGAGAAATGTGTGCCAGCCCAGGGTCTGATGGAAACCTCTCCGATCTGTTCAGGCAGGAGGTGAGCGATGACTGCGATCCTGGTTGGAGTCTGGATCACACCGGGAAAAAGAAATCTTCGGACTGACAGGTAAGAAAAGTTTGACTAATTTAGGTGAAATTTTCCACTTCAACTGCTAAGAAAACCCCCCAGATCTCTTGAAGTGAAATTATTATCATTAACGGGGGCCACTTTTAATAGTTTGACTCAACTTGGCTTTTGATGAGACTTTGTGCAATCAAATCAGCCCTGACCTAATGCGGGCAAAAAACACACGTTTGATCACTCAAAAAAAATAAGAAAGAAGATATAAGAAAGAGAAGTGACCTCCTCATTTACCAAGCAGTAAGCATACTTATTTTTGCTGTAAAGATCATCTTTTTGTGTATAGTATGTGGTTTTTAGTACTTCTGCAGCCAGCCTCTAGTGGACGTTTGATGAACTGCAGGTTTTAGCATTTGAATTTCTGTATCATTATGTTGTTGTCATGGAATTGCTCTCCTTGCATGTGCTCTCCCTGCATGTGACTATAAATATTAAGGGTTATCTGGGTGATTATTGAGTGTAGCCCAAGTGCAAAAAGCAGAAGTTTCTTCAACATCCACTAGAGGCCACCTGCAAAAGCCAAGAGATCCTCATTGGCTCCAATGTTTCATGCCCCCTTTTAAAGCAACTGAGTTTGTTGACAGCCTACATTACTATTATTATTTTTTAATTATTATATTATTATAATACAATATTTATTTTGTGCAAGAGATTCTTTTTTATATAATTCATTTTTTCCGATACGTTCAGAACTTGTTTATGTTTTTAGTCACTGTAAAACACCTTGAAATGATGAACTCTTCAGTGATTGAAATTAGACTGTTTCAGGCTGGGACTTTTGCATTTATTTCCACAATTATGGGCTTGGTTGAAGAATTATGTGAAACCAGCCTTTCTCAACATACAACCCTCGATTATTTGGCTAAAGGAACAGATGGATGACCTCACAGAGACTACATCATTTTTTTTTGGAATATAAAAAGCACTTTACAAAATTAATATACCATTGTTATTATTACTATTATTATTATTTTCATTATTATCATTATTACTACTCATGATGTTAATATTTATTATTGTTATTTTTATTAATACATTATAGTTGTACAAAATCAATGTTTTGTAAATATTTTTATTATTATTATTAATATTATTATGACTCACATTAAGAATAATAATAATAATAATAATAATTATTATTATTATTATTACTATTATTATATAATATAACAATAATAATATTATAATAATAGTTATTATTATTATTGTTATTATTATTCACATTAATAATAATTTTAATTGTTATTATTTTATTATTATCATTACTATTATTACTATTATGATATGAGCATTGGTTCCCATACATATACAAACTTTGAATAAATTAAATAAATAAACTGAACAACATAAAATAAATTAACCCTCTGGTGAACCGTGGTCACTGCAGCAGACAGCTGTTATAAAGTTACTTTCCCCTAAATCTAATGGTTGTGGAACTGCATATCAGCCTGTGTCAAGTGCTATTATTTGTGTATGGGTGTTAACAATTGTTTTGGATTTTTTAATCAAGTTTTTTTTTTTTTTTAGAATGTTACAGACAGTTAAAAAGCTTTTCAGCCTTGAAACATACGAAGTTCAAGTGTACAGAAATACTTTAAAAAATTGTAAAGCTTAGAAAGAAATATTCATGGAATTACAAAAATAACAACAACAAAAAATATTTTTACATCAAGTTCATGATGTTTTATGTTAAATGCTCAGGCACATGTAGTACAATGGAGTAGAAACTTCAGGGACAAAATCAAACTTTTCAAAAAACAAACATTAAAACTGCCCTAAGACAAAAAAAAACAAAAAAAAACTTCAGAGAAAATATCTTGTCACAGGGATTCATATTTCATACACCATATTTTTCAGTTTAAAACTCTTTTTAAACATTTTTTGTGGTCAAAAGTCTTTGGACCTGTATTGTCAGAATAAGATGAATGTTTTAACATGTTTGTTTCCAGACCTGCTGTGTACAAAGAAAAAACACAAACCTGTCTAGAGCTATAAATTCATCAACATCTCTTTGAGTGATGAAGGGCGTTAACTCTGAACCAGTAATCACCTCCGACCGGTGGAGGTGTTGGAGATGAGCATTTAGCAGCTCGGACTATAGGAGCGAAGGCTGCGTGGTAAAGGTGCTGACAGATCTGCGTGGCGTGCAGACAGCAGAGAAGATGGAGTCATGCGGGGAATGTGGCGCTGGAGGGTGATGCTGGGGGTCAGTTTCTGTCAGAGTGACGGGCCGCTCTTTTCTACCAGGACGCCGTCGTACAACTCGAGCCTCAGGAATGTTCTGAACGGCCGAGTTTGGAAATGCGAGAGAAGCGTGTGGCCTTTCCTCACTATGTGAGGGATTTAAAAACTATATGTGTATGTTTACATGGAGTTTGATTCATGGGCTTAATGTAGTGGAGGTTTGTTTGGAGTCATTCACCATCTGGTTCTGTTTGACGCCGACATGCGGCCACCTGCAGAGACGGTCTGCTTTTAGATTCATCGCCTGTCACCAGGGATTAAATGTGACAAATATACATCACAATAAATCAGACTTATTAGACCACATACACATAAAATGCTGATCTAATTCAAACATCTAAACTTCTCCAAAAATATCTTCAGATAGCTTCAAATATAAACCAGTGGATGTTATCACGGTGACACTTTGTCGTTTGATGGTCTTAAAGTACCAGACAGCATAAAAAGAAAGTAGTAAAGTTCATCATGAAGGAGTTCATCAAAGCAGCTGACACAAATTGTTATTAATGGTTTAAATGCACTGACAAAAAAAAAAGACACCCTGTCGTCGACAGGCTGTAAGTGTGAGTGACAGGGGAAGAAGCTCCACAGCTGTAGCTGTAGCTGCTTATTGGTGAAAAGAGAGAGAATCTTTAAACACAACGCTCGTCGTTTTTAAGAAAGGTAAACTCGCTGGGGATCGATAAAGCCTCTGGATCAGTCCAGAACAACTGAATATAAAACTCAGAAGATGCTCCTGTGGAGGGTTATACTTCAAGATCTCTGACTGGATCATTTCACTGTCAATCAAAAAGGGATTCAGCCTCTGACTGATCATCCAATCATCATGCAGAAGCCCAGAGTCCAGGCCAGCCCACTGTCTCATAGACCCCCAGAGACGCTGAGCGTCCGATGGGCGGGACAAAGCCCAGCGTTTATCCAATGACCGTCCAGTTTCCACAGTGGAACAACCCACTCTGCGCTTCCCCGCTGAAGTCAGAAGATGCTCAGCGTCCGACTGTGTTAAAGCGCTGAAACGCTGCAGGGATGAATGAGAAGGAGGTGGAGCCAGTTACCAGTGATAGGAGCTGATTCTGAACTAAAGATGAAGGAATTCTAGCTCAGATTTTATCAATGAAATTTAAACACAGCAGAACATATCAACACTTTTTTGGGGGACATTTTAGGGGAAGCTGAACTTCCCTTGCAGTCTTAGAGCGATCGCCACTGGTAAAAACTAAAAATCCAGAATTATTTTCAGTTAATAATGTAATTTTTGGTGTAAGATTAAAAATCAAATATGATGCTTCTGCTATAGAATGATTAACAAAATAACTAAAATGCAGAGATCTGCCCAAAAAACTAACATCATCTGTAGCTCCGCCTTCCGAGACTGGACACTAGAGTAGTATACTACAAAAGAGACCTAACAGAACAGTCCTACTACATTCACATGTACTTTGGAAAACAGCCTAAGACTAGAATGAAGAATTTGAATTTGAAAAAAAAAAATAGTAATAAGATCATCTTTTCGACAAAGAATCCCAATTTTGATATATCGTCAAACAAACAAAAAAAATCACGATACATTGTATATTCTCTCCCACTACTACCAAATGTCTATTCAATCGCTAAAGACTCAGAGAAGTGTGAGGGCTGGGATTGACCGTCTGATTCAGGGCCGGTGGGTGTGGGGTGGGTGTGGGGGATTCTTAAGAGGCAGGACATCCCAGCATCCTATGAAAAGACCCAAGACTTGGACAAGGCCGTTTGATCCACATAGGATTACACAGGTCTTCACAAACCTCAGAGAGGAGTAACTGAGCCTGGTGTCATTTTATTCCTCCAGAAACTCACCTTCTTCTATCTCCCATCACTGAAATTCATCAGCTCAGTGAGCTTGGAGGTGAACAGGAGGATAAACGGTGTTTGAATTTAAACACACACATTTCCACCTCTGTGGCGTAAAAGACATTTACTTAATGTTTATCATAACTTAAATCCATGATACAAAATCCTGATTCTGAAACATGCAGATGTTTGCTCTGCGCTCTACAATAATCAGATGAAGTGATTCCTTCTGTTTTTATCTACTTCAACTTTAAAATTTCGTTTGTCCTCCTTTGGACAATGCGGGAGCTTCAACGCTCATGTTATCCCATGGCTTGGCTCTTTTCTTTGGTATATTGAGCATTGCGATGACTTTGTAAATGCTTCATTGGTTTTGTTGGGATCTTAACAGCCAATTCAACAAACACAGCTTTAACCTCTTAAATATGCCAAACATTCTCATAATTTTGGCCACCACTCGAAATCCTGCAGATTAACATTCCCACCTCCACATGGACCTTCATGTAAAAAGAGTGAGTGGTTAAAAAGGTGATGAAGCTCTGTTATCTTCATAAAAACACTTTAAAAACTATTTCTCACCTTTGATTGTAATTAAAAGTGTAACTCAATAACCAACTTAGCGCTTTAGCACCGGGGCTGGTAACAGCACCTGTTTTATTTGGAAGGTGTTAAAGGGTGTGACTTTGACAGAGGCTCCTGTTACTGATTGACAACCTCTAAATTTGACAAAGGAGAGCTGTAAAGTAAATCTTGAAGCATTTCTTTGGAACTTAAACCTTTGGACTGGATACCAACAATTTTTAAATAAAACTATCACTTTGTTTTAACACAAACTAAGCACAGTCTGAATGTCATGAGAGAATTTTAACAAGATATATAAAAACACTGACCCCCTGTAGAGTCTGTGTTGATAAGGAAACAAGGTACTCAGATTTATTTTATCTAACCAGGCTGTGAATATGCTTAAAATTGCTGTAAAAATCAACTTTTTTGAATGGGTGTGTATGTGGTTTCTGACACTTCTGATTCCAGCCCCTGGTGGACACTTAAGGAACTGCAGTCTTTGTCATTTCTTGCAGCTGGAGGTTGCAGTTTGAAAGCATGCAAATGAACCCCCAAATTATTTTATGCTGTGTTTACAGATTTTATTTTACGCCCTGTTAGAGCCATTTGTTGTATTTCGTTTTTTGTTTGTGTGAGTCTCCCAAACTTTGTCATTTTCGAACTCTCTGACTGCCACAGCCGGTGGTGTGTGCGCTCATGTGTGCTGTTGGTGATCTTAAAGGCTAATTGATGTTATTTTCGCACCTAAGCCCCACACACAGTCCCTTTCACGCATAAAATTTCCACACCGCGTAAACGCAAAAATTTCTAACCTCCAGTACGGAGACGCGCGGACAAGAACGTGAAAGAATGGGATCTCTAGTAAACATAGACTGTATATATATGCAGCTAGAGTCTGCAAAGTACAGACTGTGAGGGATTCTGGGAGAATCTGAGTGGGGCCGGGTGACAAAAATAATGATTATTTTTTTTCTTTCGAGAGTCTAATCACTTCCTTACTCTACCTCCCGACATATTTTACAATCCCTGAAAAAATACACAAGAACAGCATCTGTCAATCATCTTTAAATGTGACGTAAAACCTCATTTTTAACCTTGTATAACTAATGAAAATTTTCAGAAAAAAAGTGGACTTGAATAAAAGACAGCCAAATTATATCTTCAAATTACCACAACAATTGGATGCGAGAAACATTTCTACGAGGTGTATTAATTGATCAAAGTTTGACCACAGCCCCTCTGGGATGACTGGGGAGATGGATTTTTTTTTACCTTTACTGCAGCCAGCCACCAGGGGGAGCAGTTTTAGTGGAGACCTCACTTTGAGCCTAGCAAGATGACGTCCATTTCTTTTTACAGTCCATGCTGGTGAATAATTCATGGTATGAAGTTGCGGCCACTCTTGGCAAAGAAGATAAATCAGTTAAAGGAACCTGGAAAAACCTCAAACCCAGGTGTGTGTGGCTGGAGAGGCACAACATTTTTGACTGTCTTCGCTATCAAATTTTTTTATTTATTTTTTTTGCTTCATTCCTTTACTTGATATTTTTTTTTGTGAAAGGACAAAAGAAAAGATAGAGCCATTTACACCAATCACTGTTTTTATTTATTCATTTATTTACGCCTGAAAAAGCAAACACGTCAACTGTATATGAGCCATATATTAGCCTGTGACTCTTTTCTCTCTTTTCTGTACGAAACTGATCCCTTGATAATTTTCAGCAGCAGCACATCTGATAAAGACTGATTACAAAGTTGCTTTCACTTGATATTACGTTTTCACAACAGGTGCAACTTGCAGACAGGGCCTGTCGTTGACCCAGAAATGATCTGAGAAGACTGACACCAGCAGCAACTAGGACTTTTAAAACTTTTCCATAAAAATTTAATCAAAATGAATCTTCTCTGTTTTGGAAAACACTGTTTACTCGCTGTGCAAAGTTCCCCTGCAGCATTGTAATTCACAGACTGGTGGAAACGTCCTTTATTCCACAGCTGTTTCACCAATTAGTCTGAGACGGTCACTTTGACCTGGCACTCGATGAAAAGCTCAAGACAAACTACACAACAGACATTTCAAAACCTTGTAACCTTATTTTAACCAAACACAAAGAGATGGCTCAATCTTGACGTAAACACAGGTAATCCCACATGTTGCAGGAAATATTCGATCAGGTGAATCACTGTGCAGAGGAATCTGAAGCGAATGAGAAAGAATCTCTCACGAGCAAGTCGCTGAGTAACATCATCCTCATGGAAAATTTTCCCGGCTGCCTCTTTGACATCTCGCCCACATATTTTATAACACTGAGTTAATATGAGAGGGACTGGCGCAGCCACAGAAAGGTCTGGAAGGAGGGCAGATCCACAGCCCGGATAAGCAATCCAAGATGAAACGCTAACCAGGCCAGCCGACGATTGCTAGATATTTTTAGACGGCAGAAATGCGAGCTTGTTCAGATATTTATTTGGAGCAATAGTTGAAAGTGTAAGCCAAGTTTCTGCGGAGGTTTCTTAAAATCGAATTGTTTCTCAGAGGATTCTGGATGCTTCTTTAACTCCTGTGTGTGTGTGTGTGTGTGTGTGTGTGTGTGTGTGTGTGTGTGTGTGTGTGTGTGTGTGTGTGTGTGTGTGTGTGTGTGTGTGTGTGTGTGTGTGTGTGGGGGATATTTGAGGAAAAGTGAGATGAGAATGAAAGCCGAGAGATGGCAAAAGGATTTTTGTCGTCAATCAAGAAACGTCTGGAGCGAAGAGTTTTCAACCAGAAGGGTCTGAAACCATTTAGTTCCTGGTGAACTAGTTCCAGGAACTAAATGGTTCTTGTGGCCCAGTGTCTGTGTTTCCAAAGACTCTAGTAGGTTAAGTAAATCAGGCCAGGGATGCATGAGGAAAAAATAAATAAAAGTAATTGCAGGCACACAACCAGACCAGCAGAGGGCAGTAAGACAGCACTGCAGTTAGCCTGTTAGCATGGAGGGTATTCAGCCTATTCTGGTTTTGATTCTGATTTATTGCAGCACAGATGGATTTGATGACATTTGAGAGGAGACCAGCTCTAGTAGCAAAGCCATCACCAATCAAAAAGCTGTAAAACAACTTTGACTGGCAAAACATCGGACTGCTCTGCCGTCTAAAACACGTAGAAGGTAGAAAACAACTAATGTTTAAGCCTAAAAACGAACCAGATTATCATAAAATACTTAACTAAACTAGCATGCATTCCCCAGGACTTCTTCTGTGTTTGAACTATAGACTGTAAAAAAATGGACGTCATCTTGCGCGGCACAAAGTGAAATCGCCACAAAACTGCTCCCCCTGGTGGCTGGCTGCAGTATAGCTCAAAAAATCCATCTCCCCAGTCATTGTTATTTTTCTCACCAGCTCCACTCAGATTCTCTCTGAACCCCTCATAGCCACTACTGCACAGACTCTGGCTGCAAAACTGCTACCAATGGCGCCACCTGTGACGGGGGAATTTTGGCTTCAAAACTGTACAATGGTAAATGGCTGAGCCACACTGTCCACTCTTTGTCTTTGTCTCAGGGATTACCAGTCTACGTCATCATAAAGCTGCGCGTGCATCTTGACCGCAGAAGCAGTGTTTAGCTCCATTCATTCAGACGAGTTAGCGTTTTTTAAACACTAAATTCAACCTGTTATCAGCATCAAAATGTACGGTTGTTCTCTAGTCAGTTGTCAGAAACAATACTATACAACAGAGGCAACTCCTGTCAAGTTTTGACCGTTACAGCACAACCAGTGTTTCGGAGCTAATAGCAACCATGCTAACTGGTGACTTTCAGCTGATGGTAGCGGCGGGAGCAGTGAGAGTCACAAGTCAACAGGATCACACTTTACATTGAAACACCAGCGACATCTGCAGGTGTGCAATTAAATGTGTCGTTTTAATCCAACCTTAGTTCACCAGGTTTGACCACAAACAAGCAACATTAACTGCTGATATTCAAAATACAGATTTGACTTTGCTTATTAAATAAAAAAGTTAGTTTGAGGCCAAGATTATGACCAAACATGGACTCAATATAGAGAGTAAATAATGAGTGAACCTACAAATTTGTATCAACAGAAACAGATTTTATGACCAAATTAAAACTACATAATATTATGAAATGATGAACCAGTCTATTAACCCTGAAATACTCAACCATTAATATCCTGATCTGGTGCAGTTCTCTAGGCATAGTTTTCTGGTTCTTTTATTACGAACCGGGTCTCAGGCTTAGCAGTCTGTGTGCCCTTTTTGGTCTGGGAGGGTTTCTAATTTATTGTCACACGTTTACATCCGGGTCTGTCACAGTCTGGTTAGTGTCCACAGATAATGCTGTCGTGCGCATCAAGTGTCAGTTGTGTGTTTCCTCTCTGGGTACATGCCAGATTTCTCCGCTAAAAAACGTCTGTCCAGCTAATATCTGTCCACATGCTGATCTCTTCTGTCTGATTTTCAGTTTAAAAATGTGTATTTTGGTGGTTAACTTCCCCATGTTGGTTGACAAACCATTATCCTCCGCAGTGCTTCTGCACCCATGTTTTTGTTGTGATGTTTTAATTGTGACCTGCCAAGGGACTGCAGATGTAAACTAGCTTTAAGATAACTCTGGTACAATGCATCAAATGGTGACATTTATGTTGAATATTGTACATGGTCCCTTTATAAATAAATTAAATTAGATTAAAAATTAAATTAAACAAATAATCCCTCTATATATGGTCAATGGTTTGATCAGCTGTTGTAAACTGGATATCCACTGACACGTTCAGCTGAAGGTCTCCAGTTTACAGGGTCACTCTTTAAACTGGAACACCGGGAGCTGACAGAGACACATTCACTCTATCAGGCTTAAGGAAGACCACTGGTTAGGAGGTACTAAACCAAGTCCATCACAGGTGGGGGTCGTCTTATTGTGTACAGAAGGAGGGGGAATAAAAACACTGTGGCTGCTCTACCAATCAGAAATGTTCAGCTTGCAGGCCCCGCCCCCAAAGTTTTTAACTTAAATAATTTCTGCAACATAAAGCTGTAGTGGTTTTTGTCCATTACATAACATTTAGTGAGGGACATAACATGAGAAAAAGCAGGAGGGTGAACATTTCATGACGCTCTGACACTTTAACTCTATGTGTTAATATCTCGGCTCTTCGCTCTTAGTTAGCATGCCTGCCGACCTTTGGCCTCGTCGTATATTCACGGGGTGTCGGGCAGCTGTGGTTATTTCCTCTGTGAGAAACTACCCGAGCTGAAACCTGTAAATGGAGGCGACGGTGGGAAGATGCCCCGATGGGGATTGTTGCCAAATAAAAAGGATGAGTCATTCGAGAGGGAAACTACATCTGACGAGTGATAAGAGATCTCCAAAAGCTCGAGAAGAAGGATCAGAGATCTCTTCTGTGATTTAACCATTCAGTGCAAGTTTCCCCACTTTATGTAGTTTTTTTTCTTTGACATCCTTTTCAGTCTACTTATTTAATTCTTTAATTTTTTTTAATCTAATTTCAACATATGTGTATATATATATTTTTTTCTGAACAAAGCTTGTTATTATTATCTTTATTTTTTCTTATTACTTTGCACTCTATTTTTTCTATTTTTGTAATATTAAGTGTGTGTTTATAATAATTGAACAGTCTAATTCCTTGTATTCTTGAGATACTTGGCAGATAAAAGCAATTCTGATTCTGAAATGGAGCAAAAATACGAATAAAAAACTTTAATTTGTAATCAGATGTCAGACTGGAGCTGCCATTTATATTTTGCCTGCTGAGTTAAGTGTCGTCCAGACAAACTGATTTTTTGTGCCCTGAAATTTCAACAAAAACTTGGTAAAAACTATAAAAAGCTAAAGCTGGTAGAAATGGGAAGGATTTTTGAGATTCTGTCGAACATTTAGTCCAAGCGTGGCGAGATAATCCATCCTGAAGTCATCATTCCTGATCCCTGTTCGAGCGTTTTTTATGGTTTTCCGAGAAAAACAACTTTTGACTCCAGTGTAGTTTTTGATCTGGTCCACCTGAAACAAAACCTGACTCTACTGCCCCACTTCTCTCTTCATCTGGCGAACCGTTTGGACTCTGATGGTTTTATAGTCCTTTTCCACCTTTTTATAGCGCCTCGGTGGCACAGAGTGGACTCCTAAAATGATATCAGGCTCCTCCTCAGCCGGTCTGATTTACAGGGAGGACGCTGGCAGGGGATGATGATATTTCAGGCGCCGGCGGGGGGGGATTGGTCTGAGGATCCTGCATTTCCATAAACAGGAGCTCCATATCCATGACTGAGCCCTCTCATATATAAACACCCTGAGGAGGACTTCTCCACACCGCCCCTGGCCTCTGTGTCCTCCTCGTCTCTGTCTTCTCTGTAGGTGAGCCCGTTTTTCCCCTTCCTCCTCTCCTCCTCCTCTTCGTCCTCCCTGCATGCCTGAGCAGAGCTGGTTCTTGATCCAGAGCAGCTGAGTGGAGTTTATTAGATTTTGGGGAGACCTGCTAATGCGATAAAAGTCCTGACCTCTGGGGTTTGATGATAAGTGAATAGGAATGTGATCCAGGATGAAGGAGAGGGCTGAACGCTGCGCTGAGTTTGAAGAGCGATGACGGAGCTTTGGATGAAAGATGCTGCTGACTTCTGCTTGATTTTGTTGAATTTTCTTTTTAAATGATTTCTGAAAGAAAATTTGAGTTTTTTTATACTGCAACATTTTAATCAGAAGCTTTCTGAATTTTCTCTTTTTTGGTTTTGTTTGAGAGCTTGAGATTGAGATTTTCAGATTGAGAGCGTTACATAAATTTGCCAAAGGATTGTGATGTTTGTGCTCTTCTTCTGTTCATTTTTTTTTTTTTTTTTTTAGAAATTTAATATTTTATTCAGTGGTGTTAGGATGTCAGGAAGTCAAAGGTGGATTTTTTTTTTTTTTTTTTTCAAATTTATTTATTTATTTTTAACATGTGATTGTATCTGGCTTTTGAAGCTTTTTACATGTTCTGAAGTTTTAGGAATGCACTTTTTACAGTGAAATTTGACTTTTAAGGACATTTAAAAATATGATAATAATAACTAAATGATAAATAAACTGATGTGAATTGGTAAAAACATAAGCCAAAAAAGTCTCGTTTTATTGATAAATGACCAAAAATCCATTATTTGATCAATTTATTGATACTTTTTGAAGTTAAGAAATAATTTTTCACTTCTTGTTGTTGTTGTGAAGATTGTTTTCTTTTGATATTTGCATCAAATCTTAATAAATAATTAAATGTAGTTGACGTATTTTTAAAGTTGGCTTGAGAAACACTCAAAACAAAAGGAAGCAGATCACTTGTTTTGACGGTTATTCTTTTTACAGTGCAGTTTCATTTAAAAAACACCTTATTTGGAAAATTTTGACATTTTGCTTCCACATGTGACCTTTTCTGGTCTGGAAATGTTAGAATGGAAAAAAAAAAAAGCTTTCATTGTACTTATTTTAACAAAGCGTGTTTTTACAGTGTGTTGCCAGTTTCTCAACGCTTGTTTGGATTGTTTTGTAGGTTTTGGCGCTCTGGTTTTAAAGATGGAGAAATGTTTCTTGGAACAAGTCTTGAGCTTGTGTTGTGTGATCTTTGAACTTTCCCTTTTCGCCTTCAAATTCTGACTTAATGAGATGGAAAACCGAAGCCTTGATTATTTATAGTGTAAAATAACTTGAAATCTGAGTCCTGCCCCCAGGGGTTTGTTCTGTAGTGTGTGTGTTTGTGTGTGTTTGTGTGTGTTTGTGTATTGACAGCCGGCTGTGCTGGCATCGAACGCGCTGCAGCAGCACATTCTGCTGGAGGGTTTCCTCCCCACGTAAGGAATTGAAGTGTTAACTCCCAGAGGAGGTTCAGACTTGAACACCTGTAAAGGAGCTTATCGCAGGCGTCACAAGCAACATCTGACCCCCAAAGTCCAAACTTAGCGCTGTCAGCACTCAGCTGCTCATCAACTGTTTTAATAGCTCACATTTCATAGAGAGGATTCTGATATTTAAGCTCAGAGCAGATGATGGCAGCGTTTATTCTCTCGCTCTTTGCTCAGTCTCTTTTTTTTCTCTTCATACAGGCTGTGAAGGAAACGAACCGCCATCATGTCTGAGTGAGTGTCCAATCCCTTTTCTCTTATCCAGCATGGGAGTTTTAGTTGTTTTTCTGTTTTGTTTTTAAATGAAGATGTATTTCAGGGAAGCAGGGGCGTGTCTAGACTGTTTATCTGGGGTGCCCCAGCTCTGGCATGAAGTATGTTTGCTGGGTGCATGTCTGATCAGAGGTGGATGGTCATACACAGATTATATAAGTGCAAGGGAGAAAAAAACACCTGCATCATGTCCTGGTGAAGGTTTCTGAAAAGTGTGCCCCGCCCATACTAAGGGTGTGCATCTCAGGCTTAAATCCTATTCAACAGGCGTCTCCTAGCGATTGGTCACTGCAGGTGTGTTTGATATGGAAAATACTTCACGGGACACACACCCTGTGTATGGGGCACTGATTGCAAAGTTGCACACACTACAAATAACATTTTTCCACATTTAGCTCTAAAACCACTTTTTCTGCAGATTTAGAGAAATATTTTTGAAATATATTTGTAAGATATTATATATAAATGTTGGACGTTTTATCTAAATGTTATAAATGAATGTCCTGATTTAAAATATTTAACTAAGTTCCTAAACATTTAGTTTAATTCTAAATATCTAGCTAAGACTTAATATTTCTCAAAGATTTTAAAATCTTTTTTTTCAAAGATTTCTTAATATTTAGTCAAGATTTCTAAATCTTAAGCAAATATTTGTAAATATTTAGATAACATGCAAATTCACACTCCACACGCCGGAAGTACCAAAATATAAGCTGGAGGAAGCGATCCAGCCAAGTGGGATTTTGAGAAAGTCAAAGACAGTCGGCTAAATCAGCCGTTAGAAAAAATTAACGAACCAAATGCTGTGATCTCGCTGTTGAAGATTCAAGGATTTACAGGATTTTAATCCGGCCGACATTGAAAGAAGTAGAGCTTGACATTCTCAAAATCGCTTCCACTAACTTTTATTTTAGTACTACTCGGCAGCAGTAGAGTGAATAAGCATATTGGCTAAATATTTAAAAATCTTGACTTAATATTTAGAAACCTTCTTAAATATAAGAAATCTCTACAAAAGATTTATAAATCTTTGATAAATATTTCGTCTTAGCCAAATATTCAGAATGAAAACAAAATGTTGAGAAACATAGCTAAATATAAATATATATAATATAAATGTTATAAATAAATGTCCTGATTCTGAATATTTAGCTACATTTCTAAACATTTACTTTTCATTCTAAATATTTAGCTAAGACTAAATATTTCTCAAAGATTTATAAATCTCTAGCAAAAGTTTCTAAATATTTAGTCAAGATTTCTTAATCTTTGCAAAGATTTCAAGATATTTGCTAAGATTGCTAAATATTAAGTCAAGATTTCTTAATCTTGACTTTATGTTTTCTAAATATTTTGCTACGATTTCTAAATATTTAGCTAATTTGCTAATTCACACTCCTGCCCGTCGGGTAGTGCCAAAATAGAAATTAGAGGACGCAATTCTGAGAATGTCAAACTCTACTTCTTCGATGCTGGCCTGGTTTAAATCCTTTAAATCCTTAAATCTTCAACAGTACCATCACAGAACTTGTTATGTTTATTTCTAATGGCTGATTTAGCCAACTGTGTTTGACTTTCTCAAAATCCCATTGGGCTGGACCACTTCCTCCAGCTCTTATTTTGGTACTTCTGGCGGCTAACATTTGCATGTTAGCTAAATATTTACAAATCATACCTCAAGATGTAGAACTCTAAGCAAATCTTAAATCTTAAATCTTTGCTCAAAATTTAGAAATCTTGACTAAATATTTTGAAATTTAAGCACATATTTATAAATCTTTGATAAATATTTAGTCTTGCATACACTTCTTGTTAAAGACAAGCGAAGTCGCCCCCTTCAGGTCTTCCAAATAAAAAACAAAGTTTAGACACTTCTACATCTGCTTTAGTTTCCAGACCTCAGTGCATGACATCCATCCTTGTTTCAGAGTTATTGAACCAAACCAACAAGTGAAAGAAAATTACTAACACCACATTATTTCTGCTCCTTCCAGTAAAAAGATGACTTCGAGCCGCAGGCATCATCTGAAGGTAAGAAAGGATCTTTTTATATAAATATATATATCCAGGCTTGAAAAGGTGAATAAGACTGTTTTTTACCAAAGAATCAAAGCTGCTGATTGGAGGAAGTTATACCACATATCTGAGAAAGTTTTGACACTCTGTTAAATGTTAATAAAAACAGAAGATGATAGAATCATTTAAAACTACAAAAATGTGCCAATTTCTACATATAAATACTTTCTCAAGATAACTCTAGACTGTTTACAAGCTCTGTGGCGCCCCCTGCTGGGGAAATCTGTCAGACACACAGTGGACTCAGTGAAATTTACCAAATTTCTCAGAGAAGTCAAGCCCCTAAGAATAGATTGAGCTGATCCCCTTTTTATGGCACGCGAACAAAAATTAAAGATATTTTCAGGTGTTGAATTTGACTCTTTACATGACAAAATGACACTTTCAGCAAAATTCTCAGCAGTGTTTGGATTTTTGCTTTGGAAAGTGTTTCCTATGAGAGCTTTAAGGTGGATTTTCTCTTTCACTGACCGCTCACTGAATCCCTCCTGCAGAGTTTGATGCTTCAGATCGCGGCTACCATGATCGCGCAGGAGAAAAAGGACATTGTAGCCACCAAGGCGGCCTACATGTCTGAGCACTGCCCTCAGCCCAGCTTGAGCGGAGACCACAACACTCTCATGGTGAGAAATTCAACAGTTAATCACAATTATTAGTACTGGAGGTTCAATATGTGTGACATGTAAGCATGTTTTTCTGCTGTTTACATGAACTAAAATGTTGTTATTTAGTCAAATACTCCAGAAATCAGAGCACATGCTTCACCAGAGCAGCTTCCCAGGTCATAATATAGAGTTTACTTATGTTATAGTTAACTTGGATAGCTGCATCACTTGTTACGCTGACGATGTTCACTTTTATCTCACAGTCAACAATTTGTGCCTGAAAGAGCCCATGTTCTTGCTAACAACAATTGTTTTGTAATTGTGCCTCTACAAAACAGTGATGTTAGCTAAAATGCTAACACCAGTATTATATAGAGGGGGGAAAACTTGAACAAATGCCTCAGGGAGATCTTGTTTTACAGTTTTGAGCCTTTATATCAACCTTTATTTGACTGAAAAACTGTGAAATGTGCTTGAAATGGTTCACAGCCTTTCACAGCAGAGATCCTGGCCAAATTTGCCAAAGCCTGCGTACAGCACTAATTCCAAAAAAAGCCAGATTTTTGTGAAACATGTCAGTTAAAAGAGCTATTTTAGTGTTTGAAAATTGTTTAAAGTTTTAAAGAATGCAAAGACCAGACATTACATTACATATATTACTGCTATTATATTAAATGTTGAAAATGTTGATTCAAGACAAGTACATTCTTTTTTTAAATTTGTAAGAAGTTTGAAACACTGGGACAATGAAAGGTAACACTTTACTTTTGAGGTCATCACACTTCGGTAATAATTGGACAAAGTTTTTTCTTATTTCTTTAAAATTAGCACATAACTTCTTTAAAGTTAGAACTTAATTAAATAAAAATAAACTGTTTTTTTTTTTAAATTTATTTACTCCAAATTGCTGGGTAAGAAGTTGACGATCAGCTCATAATTTATGTTTTTAGAAGTAACCAAACGTTTCTGCTATTTCCAGAGAAGCAGGTGAGAAATAGCTGCTTAGTTCTTGAACACAGAAGTTAGGTTCATTGTTTCCTCTGATAATTACCTTTGAAATGTTAAGTGAATAATTGAATTTCCCAATAAGCAGTTGATAGTTAGCTATTTGTTATTTAATTTCACCAAGCTCTTTAGTACCCAGTTTGTTCATATGCACAATTGAGGTCACATTCAAAATGATAAACCTTAATTAATAGGCCTATAATGTTTTACATGATACAACTGAAGGCTTCAGATGTGATATTCACCAAGAGTGGGGTTGTAAATTGGCCTTACCTGGCTGTGATAGACTCGTTTCCACTAGCCCATCTGAGCAGCAGCTCTTCGAATTTTGTTTTCAGAGGCGGGACCTTCAGAAAAATCAGTAGCTGGTGATTGGACGCCCGTTCTGATTGACACACTCACCACAGACCAATCCACATCGAGCCACGATATGACGTAGCGTATGTGCGCCGCCGCTGAGAAACAAAAGACGAACAACTAGCCTACAGAAACAGGAGAAAAAGCCGTGATAATGGCGTTAGACGACAGCTGCCGTTTTTGTAAAATTAACTTAAGGATCAAAGGAACGCTAGGCACGAAAGTCTGCTGACGTCACGTCTTCTCGTTACTACCGCTGCTCCCGCACTTCCCGCCTCTCTTCCCTGATTGGGCCGTTAGGAATTAAGCCGAGTGAAACCGTTAAGCAACAGAGCCTGGAAAGATGGATCTGCAGGATTTCAGAAACTGAATCAGGCTGGTACATGTGCTCTGCAAGGTTAAAAAAATCCCATAAAAGATTTAGAGAATCTGTAGAAATCAATGTTCAAAATCAAAACAAATACTGGATGGATGATAACTTCAAAAAAGACATGACTCTGCAGTGTAAGTCACTCCCATACACCAGAAATGCAGGTAAAAACTACACCATTCAAAAGGGAAACGATAGATAAACACAACGCAGAAACAGCAACGACTCTAAAACAGTAAATAATTTAGTTAAAGCCAGGATGAAATTGACCCTTTATGCCTCGTTTTCTGTTGAAATGAACAACAAAATTCTCCATACACATTAATTCTAACCCCAGACCAAGCAGACACTCATCTGAACTGTGGAGTTTCAGGTAAAACATACCTGTGGATGATCATTCATTACTTTTTTCTGTAGTTTCAGTGTAAGGATGTTTTCTGTCTTGAGGATTACAGGTGACTGTTTGACGTACAGATCAATCAGGTTGTCTGTAACATGATATCTTTGTGTACCTTTAGGAGACCTGCAAAAAGCTTCACGCCCTCATCGACAAAGTGGATGAGGAAAGGTACGACATGGAGGTCAAAGTGGGCAAAGCCGACAAAGAGGTATGACTCCGCCTGCTCTTTAGCCGCCCAGCTAGCCTGAAAAAAAAGAAGCCAATGTCACTTCTAAACATCTCCATCGCTTTGCAGATTGAAGACTTGAAGATCAAGGTGGTCGACCTGGCCGGCGTGAAGAAACCCGCTCTGAAGAAAGTGCGTATGTCCGCCGATGCCATGCTGAAAGCTCTGCTGGGCTCCAAACACACAGTCAACATGGACCTGAGGGCCAACCTGAAGCAGGTGAAGAAGGAGGTCAAAGAGGAGGTGAGTGTTCAGAGAAGCAGAGTCACATGGGTAAAGAGAGCGGAAACAGATAAGTGCTGGTCTGACGGTGACCTGTTTGTGTCTTTCAGCCGGCGGAGGCGGTGGGTGACTGGCGTAAGAACATTGAGGACAAAGCTGACAGGAAGAAGATGTTCGAGACCTCCTAAGGAAATCAGCTTTGCTCTCATAGTTGCTCTGAGCTGCTAGGACTTTTTATGAAATTTGTGGATTTTTGCATTCAAAAAAGACCTTTTGTTTCATTAAATCTGTCAGTTTCAGCTCAGTCTGCTGTTGTACATTTGTAGAGACGAGGAGTTCCCCTTAGTGTCGCTGGATAGCGTTTCTTCTTCCTGTTCACTTTTGACAACTTCCTGCTGATAGTGTTTTGAAATAAATGTGTTTTGTTTCCTACTCCTGATGGTCATGAGGTATTCTGTCTTTGACTCCGTGATGCACAACACTGCAAGCAAAACACTGACGCACCTGAATGATCTTTAAACTTCAACATGTGGTTTGTTTCTGTTTGTTTTTGTCAGACGTTAAAGAAAAACTCCCTCAAACAGAACCAACGCTTGTTTTTTAACCCTGATTAAGATATTTTTCCTTACAAAAATTATGTGCAACTTTGGAACCAAACTTGGTGGTTAGATTTAACCTGTTGTTTATCATCACATGAGTTCTGTTTGATGGTTGTTTCGAGCTTTAACGGGTAGTGTTGTGCTCTTTGTGGTGCTGTGCATGTCATGAGAGCTGAGACACAATATCTGTATCTTGAAACCACGTTTTGATGCCCAGGAGGATGTGAAAAGTGAATGTTTAACTGGTCAAGCTTTATAGAATCACAGGAAAAAGTTTGGTTTTCTGTTTCTTTAAAACAGAAAATATAACCCTACGCCTGTGACCTGTGAGCTAGTAATCTAAATGTAAGATTTACTTACGAGCTTTTCTGGTGCTTTCTAACTTTCTTTATCACACTGTTTTTAAAGTTGTCTTTAAAGTGAGATTATTGAAAGTTTCAGAAAAGCAAGAAAGGTTTTCAGTTCAGGATGAATGAAAACAAGTTCAGTTTTTGATCCCTGGTGTCAAAAATGAACAATAATACCAGTGTTTAAACATTATTGATATTCCCTTTTGCATGACCTTTTAGCATAACCCTTTAACTTAAAGCAACAATGCTCCAACTGATTGTAACTTGCACCCAGTGATCAATATCATTCCTTGCCAACATTCTAGAACCAAGCATTTTCGAACCCAGCATTCTAGAATCCAGCATTCTAGAACCCAGCAGCATTCTGGACATTAGCGTTCTAGAGTCAGCATTCTAAATACCTTTGGTGTGTTCCAGTATATTTAAGAAGTTATAAATCGAAAGTTTCTTTTACAGTTTAAGTCAACAAGTAAATTCTTTTGCTAACACATAATGCTATAATTCTGTACTTGTAATTGTTATTAATGTTAAGCTCAGTGTATTGATGCCCACAGAACAAGTACATTAGCTGAAAGTGTCCTGGCGTTATTACTGTGTCTGACCACAAGGTGTCAGCAGAGGACTTAGAACCCAGTGAAAAGACCGATTTCAGCAGACCCTGCTGGAAGAGAAGGCCTAAAAGAGCTGAGCTGTTGTAGACTGGTTTAACACCTGCGTTTGTGACCTCTGACAGTTTGATTAGTGATGTAAAAAACATGCATCTGAACCAGTGGCATCACAGTTTGTAAGAACTGTACTTAAAGCTCCTGTGAGGAGTTTTCAACAGGTTATGAAACAGACTGAAATTGATACTGATGCCTCTCTCTGACCTAGAAAAACAATCAGTAAGAAGATTTAAAGTATTTATACAAACTGACAGTTCCTCACAGAAGCTTTAAGTAAAGTATGGGGACACATTTGTGTCACTTTATGCCAGCTTCATCTCAACTTTAAATCTATCTGAAGTACTTTGATAAATTCATAGATTCAGATTATTATATTTAACGGGCAGTAAAATAAAATACCTTATGTTGTATCCAACTTAATTTTTTTGATGATTAGAATTCTGAGTAGAATTTGATGAAATGTATCAAGTTCTTTGACAAAAATGTGGGAACACGTTCGCTTTATCTTGAGTTTTGGTACTAAACTTTCTTTTAATGAAACTTTTCCTTCTAGGAAAAATCTAAAAATTACTTTTTCATATGTTTTTATGCTATTTAATGATTTAGCTGCTTTTTTAAAATTTCAATTATTATTATTATTATTATTATTATTTAAAATAAATAAATAATCATAAAAAAATAAATAAAATGCTTTAGCAGCTTCAACTTAAATAATATCTGACTGGCTGAGCAGGTAAAATGACGTCAAACTGGCTCAGAAATTCATACTGGAAAGGTTTTGTACCTGGTTCATCCTCTGCTGTAAAATTGTTTTAATGAATCAGAGATGGAAACTGTTGTGTCAGTCAAAGGGTGAGTGACTTCCCTTTTTATTTTCTGATTTATGTTGTTTGAATCAGCAGCTGTTCAAAGTTATTTAACCAAGTTTCTGCTCCTGTTGTATTTTTAGTGATCGTCTTAATCCAGGACTGCAGTGACTCATTTCACACAGCAGCAACACTTCAAGGTATGTTACTTTTTGCCTGGTGTCTTCATATTTGAGATATAATGCTGTCATTTTATTATTAGTTACATGAACTTTTGATTTACTGAATAATCCTTCAGTTCTGTATTCTGAGTTGGGCCATTACTTTCCAGCAGCACTCGGTTTTGGCGTCCCTCAGGGCTCTATTGTAGTTCCTTTTTACTTTCCATAAGATAAATGAATTTTTTTTTACATTTTCAGGCATTCAGGGCATTTTAGGCTCACCCTTCAAACCCTTCCTTACCCTTCTTGGTACTTAATCTGCAATACCTGTCGTCATGTCATTTTATGCAATATCTGTCAGTACAACCCACTAAATGCAATATGGGTTTAATCTCAGCATACCTAAGTGCAATGCCATTTTAAATACTGTTTATTTAAGTGCAATATCTGTTTAACACACCTCATTAAGAGCAATATTCTGTATAATACCTTCACTTAGTGCAATATCCATTCAGAATAGTCCATCTTGCCTGTCTACATCCTTATGTAAATAGTTCTGTTCTTCTTATTCCAACTTTTGTTTCATGTAAAGAGCAATGGTAAAACCAAATTCCCCCCCTGGGATTAATAAAGTATTCCTGATTCCTTAGGTGAAATTTTTGACAGCTCTTTCAGTTTTTATAAGCTTTTTTTTTCCTCACAGAGGAGCTTCTTCTGGAGTTTTCAGAAAGGGTCCAGGTCTACGTACCTCTAAATGAGCTAAAGAGTCTTTCTTGTGTCAGTTGATCCTCACTGGTAATGTAATCCGGTAACACTCCCAACTTTTAAAGTTTAATATCATAGCTTTACAAAATCTTTGAATCCTAGTTCAGCTTGATGTCTTTGTTTAACTGTCTTTTGTCTGCCATATTGTTCTTACTTTTTCAGTGTTAGCCTTTGTTTAAGTCATGTTTGATTAGTTAAAGTGGGTTTATTTGCTTTGTTTGATAAGAAAATAAGAGAAAACAGACAAAACATGAACCAGCCCAATCTGAGAATAGGGATTTTTAAGGGGTAAAGCAGGAGACATTTCTCCACCAGAGGGGAAAAATAAATAGTTATGGATTAAATAATCCATAGCAGTGTTTAAGTTTATGATCTATGATCCAGGAGGTGATAAAGTCTCAACAGTCTTTGTTTATCTCTGCTCTTCTCCAGATCCCTTCACGTCCTGTCCCTCTGAGGACTGCTGACCACTTCACACTGACCAGGCGTCAGAAAAGGGCAATTTACGAGCTGAGCGGTCAAAGGATGAAGGTATTTCAGGAGCTCATTGGCCTGGTTGGTCTCTGAGTTCCTCGTGGCCATAAAGAGGAACCTCCAAACCTGGTCCAAGCACATATATACCCCCGGAGAGGACTTTTTTTCAGTCTTTGACTCCCTCACTGTCTCCCTGTCCTTGTGTCAGTCTCTGCCGCCCTCCTCATCGTCACTTTGAAGGTGAGAAACTCTTTTACTTGGTAGATTAGATTATGGCTGTGAAGGGAAGTGAAGTGATGCTCAGAACCAAGAGGCCTTAAGCATGATACTGCAGATTGGTTTGGGGAGGTGAATCAAAGTATTTCCTGTTGGTTTTCAAAATCAAAGGACCAAAATTCAAATTTGATGTTACTCTATAAGTCTTAAGTTTCCCAGAAGTGGCTATGCCAAGATGAAAACGGTTATTTAAAAAGTTGAAATATATTTTCATTCGGTCTTTACTGTTTTAAACTAAAGATTTACTCTGAAATTGAACTTCTCAAAATTTCTCCCCCATTTCGACTCTCTAATATCTAAAACCTCAAAAAGAGCCCTGTGGAGTATCTTCTCTTTTAGTTAAAGATGCTTTGTTTTCTAACTTTTGCATTTGTAGAGAAGTCAGAGTTTGGTGTGGATGCTTCTTCTCTGCTCCACCTTTTCTGTCTCATTAACCCCCGCTGTGTCAGATTACTTTAAGGTGCAAAATAGCCTCAGTGTCGGATTACAGGTGACAGGTGATGACGTCAGAAATCACTGATCCTACAAAAAAAAAAAACATCTCTCAAACTGACTTTTTACAAATAAGATAACAGTGAAAAAAGTAATTAACAAAACTTTTAAATAATTTTTTAAAGAAAAAGAAGAGAAAGTCACATTATAGATGAAGCTTGGTTTTTAAAGCTGTAATCAATCACAATTTGTCTCATCGTTTTTGACTCATCTCTGCTGTTAGGTAAGCTCTAACTCAGTGTCTACTGCTGCTCATAAAGAAATCATCATAAATGTCAACGTTGACCTTTGACCCTTGAGCCGGGATTAGCATTGACCTGATTGCTTCAGGTCTTGGGTCAACAACATGGTGACCAAATCCTGAGGTTTCTATTTCTGAAACAGAGAAATGACATAAGACCCCCATGCAAAAGATGGGCCCCAAGAAAGGCCCCAGACTTCAGGTGGAGGAGCTCTGGGACTGACAGAGAGTTTTTAAAAGGGGGGTGTTCTGCTCAACTCTCAGGCTCTACACTGTCCCAGAGGTAGCTCTGTAGAAGAAGCTCAAAAAACTCATATTTTTCGAGGCTGCTGTCTTTGTAAACGCTTAATTCAGCTACTGTCTCTTTAACAATCCAGACATTCTAGAACCCAACACACTCAACCCAACATTCTAGAATCCTCCTATCATTCCATTCCTTTGGTCCTAAACTGTGTGTCTGCTCTTCCACCAATGAGCATGTCTATTTTGAACCAACCAGTCAGATCAGCCTGAAGTCTCAAACTGAGATAATTCCTACACGCAATTCAGTTCATCTCACTTTAAGACTTAAATAGAGTATTAAACATCCAACAATTTAATTTAACGTCTATTTTTACATTTTGAAACAGCATGATACTCCAACTCTGACATCTTTGAAAATGCTTTATTATATAAACCATTAAAACTTTTATGCTTGGGATTTTTCTATTTGATATACAGTCAGAATGTGTTATATAATTCTATTTCAAATTATATTTTGTGATTTAACAATGAAAATAAAAATAAGTATCATGTAGCTTCACAAAGCAGAGATGAAGTAAAACACCCAGATCCGTCCTTGAAAACAAGATTTGACATTTAGCATGCTATTTCTCTGAAACTGTATTATAAATGTGATACACTATTTCGCTCTGAAATTGATTGTTTTTTACAAAAAAAAAAAAAAGCTATTTGAACTTTTAGAAAAAAGGTAAAATCACAAAATAAATAAATAAATAATTTAGTCGTTAAATTAACATAAATTAATTCGAACAAGATTAATTGGATGATATGTTACAAGTTTTTTTATTTATTCATTTATAATTTATTTATTTATTTAATTATTTTTGAGAAATTAGGCCACTAATGGAAGAAATAAGATAATGAAATTTCAAGATTTGAATTTTAAGTGTGTTTAATGTGACTTCTTAAAAAATAGAATAAATAAATAAATAAATAAATAAACATAAATAAAGTCAAACAAAATTAATTGGACAAACTGTAACAAGGCTTTTTTATTAATTTATTAATTAATTTATTTATTTATTTATTTAATTCTTTATTTATTTATTTATTTTTGATTTATTTATTTATTTATTAATTTTATGAGAAAGAAGCCCTCTAATGACAGAAATAAGACAATGAAATTTCAAAATTTGATTTAAAAAATTTAATTTAATGTGACTTCTGAAAAAATAAAAAAGAATAGATACATAAAAAAAATAAATACAGAAAAATAAATGAATAAACAAATAAATACATCAATAAATACATAAATAATTTTCGAAAAGTTACTCATTTTTGCAAAGTGATTGATGTTTTGTGCAGTATTGGAGTTTTTTTTTTTGATTTGTTCAAGACCCTTAATGTGTATTTCTGTTCAGTGTTAGGCAGCATATACATGATGTCGGAGATCTCTTTAATGAAAAAAACATATTTGTGACAAAAAAAAGAAAAAAAAATTACTGCAGTACACCAAAAGAAATGGGTGTGTTTTAAGCGTTTGAAATTCAGTTTTAAGTTTTTTTTTCTGTTTTTTATTTTTACAGCAGAGAGAGAAACAAAAAGGAAGCCAAGATGTCTGAGTGAGTATGATCTCATCATGATTTTATAGTAACAGCAACTTGTACAACCAGAATGAGCATTAACTCAGTTTTCTTTCATTTCAGGGGAAAGAAGATGACATCGAGCCGCAGGCATCATCTCAAGGTAACAAACAACATGAGAAAATAAACTAAATTCATCCCAAACGTGGACACAAATGTATCATATCTGAGGGGTTAAATCTGTAACATGAAATGTTAAAATGTGAGCGTATTGTGGAAGAGTTTGTGTAATACTTGAGCATGTTTTCTGTTTCTCGACCTGCAGAGTTTGATGCTGCAGATTGCTGCTAACTGGCTGGAGCAGGAAGCCACTGAAATCGCCGCCGCCAAAGAAGCTTACATGGCCGAGAACTGCCCCAACCCCGACCTGAACGGAGACCAGGCTGCTCTGATCGTAAATAAAACGTTGTTAAACAGGGAAAAAATGTGACTTTCATTCTTTTAAAGAGGAGAAACATCCTCAGAAAATGTTTGTGTCTCTGTTAGGAAATCTGCAAGAAGCTGTACCAGTCTCTGGACAAGATCGATGAGGACAGGTACGACGCCGAGGCCAAGGTGGCCAAGACAGACAAAGAGGTAATTCTGAAGAGGACATGTTTATTTTTGGTTGATGCATCCTGCAGCAGTTTCTTGAACTATCTCTGTGAACTTTCAGATCGAGGAATTGAAACTGAAGGTGGTCGAGCTGGCCGGCGTGAAGAAACCTGCCCTGAAGAAAGTGCGTATGTCCGCTGACGCCATGCTCCAGGCTCTGCTGGGAGGAAAGCACAAGGTGACCATGGACCTGAGGGCCAACTTGAAGCAGGTCAAGAAGGAGACCAAGGAGGAGGTGAGTCGCACACATCCTCACACTTTTAACCTGTTACAGACACACGAGCTGCTTCACCGTGTTGGATCTGTCTCATTCTCAGGCTGCTGATGGCGTTGGCGACTGGCGTAAGAACATTGAGGACAAAGCCGACAGGAAGAAGATGTTCGAGACTTCTTAAAGACTTTCAAATCTGGGCTTCTGCTTCCCTTTCCTCTGTTACATCTGACCTTTTTCATGGAAGAATACTCGTGCCATTAAATTTGTTTTTTTGGAATAAGGCACCGCTGTCACACTGCCGTTATTTGCCGACCGATGTTTGGAAGTTTAGACCTAGTTTTAGTTGTTTTTTTTTTTTCATTAAAGATACAGAGTTTTATTGGAGCAATTTATGAGCGTGGCATTTTAAATGTACTACAAAAAAATGGTTGAATTACAAAAATTCTGCCTAATTTTATGAGAAAAGTCTAAGTATTAGAAGAATACGGTCGCAAATTTACAAGATAATATAGTAAGTGGGCAATTATTGAGTATTTTACTATAGCTGTGAAGTCCTGAAGTGGCCAAAAAAGGAATTTTCTTTTTTTAAAGCTACATTTTAGCAAGAATAATTAAATTATCCACCTTTCTCATTTTTTCATACAATTGATTACTCTTTCTCCCCATTTTTTGCTTTTTTGGTGAAAAGTTATGATTTAATTTCTTGAGATTTTTTATGACAATACTTAAAAACTGTTTTTCTTTTAGCAGCCCTAATTCTCTGTTATATTATCTAGATGTTGGAACTGGTCACAGATATTGAAGCCTGTTACCGAAGCAATTTTTCTCTACCAATCAATCATCAAAGCTAAAAATATAAAATAATATAGTCCACCTTTAAAGAAAACAGGTTTCACGGCTATAATTTAGACTGTTATGCTCAGAAAGAACCACAGGATGTCAGCAGAGAGCCTCTCACGCTCTCTGTCAGGGTCACCTTTTAGCAAACTATCATCTTTGTTGACTCTGAGGGGAAGCTGTATTTCAGAGCCCAAAGTTTCTCTCTAAAACAAACAAACAAACAAACAAGAAAACAATTCAAATTCACCACCAAAAGAAGCTGCAGCGACCTGAAGCTCAACAGATGGTGAGTATTGTTTATTTTATTCTTATCTTGGTTTTTATTGCATGACTTCCTGTCAAACCATCTTATTCTGAGAGAGTTTCACTTGCTTTGAAATCATCTGCACCGTTCATAGAATACGAATACTTAAAAATTATAAGTTTCACAATTTCAGAAATATTATTTTTCCTTATTTTCTTGTTTTCCTGTCTTCTATCCCCTCTTATTTGAAATGATAACTGCAACTCCTTTAGAAATAAGCTGCAGAGCATGAACAAAATGTCTTGGTGTGATGCGCAGATATTCTGCGATCACGTCCAGGGATTCCTGGTTAATGCAACTGCTTTTGCGCTTTTAAATAGTTCCACTTTGATTTCTTTCTCTGCTTCATACAGGTCCTGTTCAACAGGACACAACATGCACAACATCCCTTAGACCAGTAGTCCCCAACCTTTTTTGCGCCACGGACCGGTTTAATGTCAGACAATATTTTCACTGAATGCTTCTTCTTCTGTCTCTTCACTGGCTCTTGTAAACTGCCTAAAGAAACTTTCCTAAGATGTTTTTTTTTTTTTTTCCATTTTGCTAGATTGAGAGTTAGGCATCAAGAACTGGTACTGGTCCACAGCCCGGGGATTGGGGACCATTGCCTTAGACTAAAGACGTCTTTACATAAGAATTTTTCATTTGGGGGAGATATTGAAAAGTAAAGTAAAGTATTTTTCTTTTTTTATTGCTGGATTTACACACTTTGCTTCAGAAGACAAAATCTTCTTTGTAGATTTCTAACTGGTTTCCTGTGTGATGATATTATTTCTGACTTGTTGTGATGATGTTTTACGACTGAGCTTTTCACGCTGCTCTGATGCTCCCTCTGCTAAGCTGTGGGTTTGTGGGTTTGAGGTGCTGAATCTGGGAGCATTAACCAGCTCCTCCTTCATGTTGTGTAACAATCGCTCCATCCTTCCCTTCATTCTCTGTCTGGGAGGGGAACCTGATAGCGCCTCCTGTCCACTGAGGCCACTTCCTGCGGCACAAATTTACGAGGTTCCTTGGAGACTTGCTGCGGTATTTCTGGAGCCTGCCGGCCCATTGGTCTAAAGTGTGTGTTACCATAAAGAGGGCTGACTTTTCTGCTGAGCCAGCACTTCACACCCTATATACCCTGTTTAATCTTTACTGTTTAGGACTTGGCAGAGCCTCCCCCCCTTCTTCTTCTCCGTGTCCGTCGTCCTCGTTGTCCTGGTCCCTGTAGCTCCGTTCTCTCCGGTAGGAAACAGAGAGTCTCTTTGAGGTCCGGTCCACAGGTGGGACTCGGATTGTGTGTTTTTTTCTGCACAGGTGTTTTCGTGTGGTTTGTGGAGGAGCAGCTACAGGTGTGACCTCTGACCTCTGAGGCAGGAGGAGATTATTGGACTTTCTGAAGGACGCTGTAGGACGTGGAAGTAATCGTGGGACGTGAAACTTAATATTAAAGTCGAGCTGAAGCCAAGTCGTTAGTTTGTGGTTTCATTTTTGCACGGTGGAGTTTGTCACGTTTGGTTTGTTAGATGAAAATCTTACAGGTTGCTGGTTTTATTGCGTTTTCTGGAAGTTTTGCATGGTTTGGAGAAATTTAAAGCTAAGTTTTTTAAAATTGAAAAAATGGAAGTCTGGATTTCAAAATTTAAAAAGATAAAACAATTACTTACACAAAAATTATCGATACAATTGAAATTCCTGCAACTATTTGATGACTGTCCTTTAGGATTTTGAAAGAAATGAACAAATTTAACATTTAATTTCCAAATATTTGGGACAAATTGAATATTTTCAAGAGAAATCTGCAGAGGAGCATGAAAAGGATCCATTTTTTCTTCAGAAACGGTTAAATTTGCTTCTTCAAGATTAATATTTTGGTATCGATTGAACGTATCCTGTTTTATTTGGGTTGTAACTTGACGCTTGTTGTGATTAGAGATGATTAGCTGGATTGCAGTTTTGTGTTTTTGAGTTATGGATGACAACTTTGGGCTGAATTAAACAAGAAAAAAAAAGCACAAAGGTAAACAGATTGTGTTGTAAGGCCTTTAAGATGATCTGCATTCAGGCTTTCCAGCCTCTGCGTTGATGTTATTTATACGTTTTAATTGTTTTAATCTCATAAATTGAGGTGTGAAGCTGTTTCTGGCCTCGCCTCGCTGCCGGCCCGCCGTTTGCATGCTTCCAGGATGTTGGCATTGGTGTTAACGGCTCTCACCGCGTGCTTCGCGCCACATTTGGAGCCTCTGCCGGTGGCATTTCGTGCTGGGCCCTTCGGCTCGCTGGAAGAAGCTGAATTCCAGGCAGAACGTCTTCAGAGGGGCAACTGTTCCCCTGCTCCTGACCCCGCCTGTCCAAAATTAGCCGGTTTGTGATCGCTGGCAGCCGGTTTTCCATGATAGTGGAGCGTATCGTGTTTCCTGCCGGGAGGTCAGAGGTCACTGATTGATAACCGGGGAGGGAACCGGACCCGTAGAGATCAGCTGTGGACAGTCAGAGAGCTTTCTGTGAGCTGTCTGCTCGTGTTTAACTGATGACTGTTTGCTGTCTCTGAACAGGGCGTGAAGAGCAACAACCGCCAACATGTCTGAGTGAGTACTTCTTCTTTTCTACATCCTTCCTTTAAAATTCCCCCCTTATCTTCCTTTCTCCTCTTTAACATATTCACCTTGAGCTCTCCCTTTTCTGAAATCCTTTTCCTGTGTCATATTTCTTTTTTCTTGACTTATCTCTTCACCTAATATTTCTCATCCTATCTCTATGAATGCTCCTCCTTCTCTTTCTACACTTTTAAAGCTCCTGCTGGAAGATTTTAACTTCATGTGAAACAGATGAAAAACACAGGGATGCTTTTTCTCGACCTATGGCAGCAAACAAAACATTCAGCAGCAGAAATAAAAGTTTTTAAATAGTCATCTTTAAAATCTGTAACCAACATGAGGGGGTAGGTGTCAAAGCTGATGGCTGACAGCACAAATTCAATATTTGATTGCTTAGAGGAAGCGGAATGAGAAATATTAGGTCAAACATCTTGCCTTGGTGTGCTGAGGAAAAAATCATCAAGAAACGAGGTGTACAGCTTTGTCCACAGGGGGTGCCATAAATCTCCAACAGGAGCTTTAAATAATTTATTGTATTTTATTTAACCCACTGAGATCAAGATATCTTCTACAAAAAAAATAATATTAAAATAAAATTTTAAAATAAATAAATAAAATAAAATAAAATAAAATTAAATTATTTTTTTTTTAAAAAGTGGTGGCAGTATACAATAAATTAGAATACACATTTTGTGAGTGCAAGGTGTTTTGCAACTTTCTACACCTCTTACTTCTCCTGCTGTCTCGTATTTCATCTTTTACTTCAACTACATAAGTTTCTCTTTATTCAACTAATTTTTCTGTTTTCACACCTTCCATCGCTCCCCTGGTCATGTTTTGCCGCTGCTTCTTCCTCCTGTTTTTCCTCATTTTTTATTTTATTTCTATCAATTTTTCTATTTATTCTTACATTACATTAAGGGGTGCATTCATTCTTCAAAAACCAAAGACACGAACAAATGCCAAATTGCATTGTCTATCGTTTAAAAGAGTTAATTTATGGAATTCCTCATCCAAATAAATAAAAACTTGAAGTACATCAAAAATACTAAAAAGACTTTACAAAATTCATATCATTCAAAAATACGCATCGGAAAATACTAATTAATAGGTTTGACATTTTACACACTTAGTTCAAATTGCTACTAGCAATTTTATGCACTTATTTTGTTTATCTACAAAATTAGCAACATCTTCAAAGTAGCTACCCAACGAAATAATCATTTGCAAGATTTTTTGTTCTAACCTACATTCGATATCAGTGATCAGATTATTGGTTTCCCTTTCCTGTTTACACATTTGTAGCATGTAGTGAAGCCGATTACCCAGAAATCCATTAGCATGTCTCTTATTGCCTGATGCTAATAATCAATCTCCACATTTTATAATACTGAGTGAAATATCTGAAATATCAGCTGCGTTAATTTAGCGTCTTTCTGACAATACTGCTGATAAAACCATCTAGAGACACAGAAAAGAGAAACTATGGTAGGTGAGGCAGGACAAACCATCTTATGTGCATTTCTGTTACTTTTCTTTCTTCTTTTCCTTCTTCTACTCATGCTTCCATCTTTTTTTTCTTCTATCACTTTATCCTTATCTTCTTTTATAACTTTCTTTCCTTCTATTAATTCTGTTTCAACTTATTTTGCAGCTGTTATTTCCACTAACTACTACTAATTAACTACTAATTACTGCTCTTACTTCTCTCTTGTTGTATGCTGCACCAAAATAATTTCCCCCCTTGGGGATCAATAAAGTATTATCTTATCTTATCTTGTCTTATCTTATCTTATCTTATCTTATCTTATCTTATCTTATCTTATCTTATCTTATCTTATCTTATCTTATCCATTATAATTCTTGTGTTGCTATTTTTTGTTTAGTATCTGCTAAATGTCCTCTTGCTCTATTTTTGGTGGATTTAAGTTGTAGGACATGTCAGAGGCCAGTTCTGGAGTATTTTAAGACATCACCGAGAGACAAAACTTTAAAACAGCTGATAATCTTCAGAGAGTCTTGGGTAGTCCAACTGTAAATCCTAAAACAAATAAATAAACCTAACTCCGGTGGACTAATGGCGCTCCCATTGCGTCTGAAATGCGTCTAAAACTGATCTGAACACATGTGGAGGCTGCAGTTCAGTGTGAAGGTCAGCCTTTAGCCTCATGTGACAGCTGCTGTAGTGTTGCTGGAATGTCTGTGAAGAAACCTGATCGAGCAGGATGCAACACATGGTTTCAAACTGTTTTACCGCCTTAAATCTTAAATCAAGGTTTCTGAGAGCAGGGATGTGTTTCTTTCCCTGTCAGGGTTGTCAGCTGTGCCCACAGAGCAAGTCACATCCCAATTATCCCAACTAACTTTACATTGTTTCACCTTTTCACCACCTTTATGCTAAGCTAGGCTAGCTAATGCAAGATGAGTCTTCATTAAGATAAACCAGTTGAGCTTATTGTGATGCTGGATTTCCTAGCTTGTCATAAACATAGGTTTGCTGATCTCTACAGTTCCCATGCTATATGCTAAGCTAGGTTAACAACATGGTTGCCGTAAAAAATATACAACAAAATGTTAATGAACAAGCTTGTAAATATGTTTTTAAGTGTTTTATTGTCAAAAAGCAATTGCAAAGTGGCTATTCCCCACTGAAACCAGTCCCAATGCTAAGCTATGCTAATTACCTGCTTCATTTAAAAAATCTAATTAACCAGTCAAAAAGCAAGCTTGTTAATAGTTTTGACAGTTTTATATCCCAATGTTATTTCCCTATGCTAAGCTAACTAGAGATAAGCTAACCCAATTATAGATTAGCTTATCTCTTCATTTTCCATGTTTTTATGCTAAGCTAGGCTAACTACGTGTTTGCTGAGAAAAATCTAACAAAATGTTGATAACCAAGCTTGCCAATAACCAAATATGTTTTGATAGTTTCATTGTCCAGTAGCATTTGCAAAGGTTGCTATTCCCCACTCAAACCAGTCTCAATGCTAAGCTAGGCTAGCTAATGTAAGATGTGTCTTCAATAAGATAAACCAGTTGAACAATGAGCCTTTGATACTGGATTTCCTTGCTTGTAATAATTATAGGTTTGCTGATCTCTTCAGTTCACATGCTATATGCTAAGCTAGGCTAACTACATGGTTGCTGTGAAAAATACAACAAATTTTTAATAAGTTAGCTTTTAAACATGTTTTGATAGTTTTATTGACAAATAGCATTTGCAAAGGTGGATATTCTCCACTGACACCAGTCTCAATGCTAAGCTAGGCTAACTACCAGCTTCATTCAAAAATCTAATTCACCAGTTAAAAAGCAAGCTAAAATTTTTTGAAAGTTTTATTTCTCTATGTCGAGCTAACTACTATTAATAGTAATAAGAATCAGACTTGTAAACATTTTTACTAGCTAGCTCCTCTGCTGTTGTCCTTACATTTAAGCTAAGCTAAGCTAAGCTAACTACCTGCTGGCTGTAAACAAAACATTGATAAATACGTTAATAAGAAGCTTGTAAACATATTTGACAGTTTTATTCCCAACAACTAGCCTGGATAGCTCTTCTCCTCTGTTGAAAGTCTGAATGCTAAGCTAGGCTAATTAGTTCCTTACTGTATTATTAACAGACAACATAACTGGTTACTTGCCTTAAAAACTTCTTACTGGGAAAAGGTTAAAGATTTGTTATAGTTTGATAAATTCAGGCTAGTTGTCTTGTCTTTGTTTCTTTTTTATGCTAGGCTAGGCTAACAGGCTGCTAGCTTTAGCGCTCTAAATTTCTCTGAAATATTCTTAATTTGTCTCTTCCCCTTCTTCTTCTTCTGATCTTTTTCTTCCAGAAAGAAAATGACCTCCAGCCGCAGGCATCATCTGAAGGTAAGAAAAAAACCATCATGCTCTTATTTTAAGAGATACCAGGACAGTTTATCTTCACGTTGGTTATCTTTGGCTTCTCTGCAGAGTTTGATGCTTCAGATCGCTGCAAACTGGATCGAGCAGGAGAAGAAGGAAATCGAGGAAGCTAAGGAGGCCTACATGGCAGAGAACTGCCCAGCTCCTGACACCAGCGGAGACCAGGCCGCCCTCATGGTGAGGGACGACCGTGGATTTTCTTCTACCTTTTTGACCTTTACCTTTCACCACTAAATGCTGGACTTAGTGACAGTATTTGTCTATTCATGTCTCAACAGGAAATCTGCAAGAAGCTCCATGCTGCTATCGACAAGGTTGACGATACGAGGTATGACGCTGAGGCCAAAGTGCAGAAGGCAGACAAAGAGGTGAGACACTAAATGACCTAAGGTGACCTCCGTTTTCTGGTCTATTTCTCAATTAAAAACTGACTCAACTAAAAACTGACACATGATACTCAGTGAAAAAAGCTCTGTAACAGCAAGAACTCTTAAAAACTCAGGTTATATTTTTATATTTGACCTCTACAAAGTCGTTCTGATGTTTCGCTGTCTTCAGATCGAGGACTTGAAAATGAAGGTGGTCGAGCTGGCTGGCGTGAAGAAACCTGCCCTGAAGAAAGTGCGTATGTCCGCTGACGCCATGCTTCAGGCTCTGCTGGGAGGAAAACACAAGGTGACCATGGACCTGAGGGCCAACCTGAAGCAGGTCAAGAAGGAGGTCAAAGAGGAGGTGAGGACAAGGGAAACTGTTGGGATTTTTGTAGGTTTTTTATTAGCTTATTTTCATTTATTTATTTATTTATTTATTGTTATTATTATTAATTTTATTATTATTATTATTATTATTATTATTATTATTATTATTATTATTATATTTGATTTATTTATTTATTTTTTTTATCTTTGTTTATTTTATCTTTTTTATTATTTTTTTGGGGTGGGTTTTTGCCTCTTACTGTTTTTTTTTAATATATATATATATATATCTACAGTCCTGCAGTGAAGTGCTCAGCTTCTTTAGCAAGTAAAATCCTGTTTTCCACAATGTTCCTTCAATGCTCCCTGAGATTTAGATTCCCAAGCTGATCAAATTCATGTGCTTTTATCTGGTTGGATTTGGACACAGAATCTTGACGTTCACAGTTGTTCTTCTGCTTGTCATTGATTAAAAACATCAACCATCGTTTGATCCAAACAGATCAACGCAGCTTCCTCTAGGCAGCCCATATGGCGACCACTGAGTGTGAGAAGTGTTTCACCCTCAAATTTCTGAGGGCGTTTTTCCATCCCGTTAGTGTAAACTCACCTTTGCACTCAAAATAGGAAGTGTAAGTTAAGACATACAGGCTTTGGGACACAGCATAAGAGTGTCCTCTCACTTTGTGGGATTGTCTTAAAGTTGGGTCTCTGTTTATAATACATCATTAGAAGTTATGGACATGCTTCAGATAACATTTTTTGTGATTTGGGGCTAAATAAATTAAGATTGATTGACTTTTACTACTTTTAGTTTATACATAATGAGCCTTTATGACCTATGAGCATCATGGCATCACATATTCATTATAAATGATTAAAAGAGTGGGGACCCCTAGTGGCCGTTTTTATGTTAGCAGCAACAAAGTAAAAGAATGCAAGTTTTTTTTATTTTTTATTAAGCAGTATTCATCCTAAGAGAAAATAAAAATGCTGGACAGGATGAAAAACAAAAATGTCAACAGCAACAAAAGAAACATGCTTTAAAAATAAGCATAAAAACATATAATATATAAAAAAGAAAAAAATCTGATATGAACTTTGCACCTTGCATCCCCTTCATAATGTAATTTTTGCTAATAAGAAAATAAAAACAGAACTAAACAAATAAAAAAATGCCTATAATAACCTTCTTTTTTTTCCGTTAATTTTGTCTGGTTCAGAGGTTAACATTAAGATCAGGAAAGAATTAAAGTGAAGTAAGTTAAATAATTAATTGACACTCAGTTGAATTTGAAAAAAAAAAAAAATCATCAAAAAAAAATTTGGCTCAAAGAGATTTTTTTGAACTTCTTTCAGGTCAGGGTTGCATAATACTAAAGAAGTTGTACTCTTTATTGTTTCTTTAAGTTTATCTTTATTTATTTATTTTTTTATGCTTCAGAAAATGAAAGTTACGAAACATATTCTCACTTCTCTTCTTCCTCTCCTCACAGTCCACAGAGGCTGTCGGCGACTGGCGTAAGAACATCGAGGATAAGGCTGACAGGAAGAAGATGTTCGAGACTTCCTAAGAGTTTCCTGCAGCATGGAGGAGGACAGTTGGGGGGGGAGACGTCTCCGCCTGAGGTCTGAGTGACTGAAAGTGTCTCTGAGTTCCAGCAGGACACACAGGGACGAGAGTTTAGACACATTCTTGTTATTTTGGTTGGTTTTTGAGATTCCGTCTCCACCGAGGGAGACTGAACTGAAACAAAGGTCAGGTCATCATGTACGCAGATAAAACGTCTTAAAGAGAAAAAAACATCATTTCACAATGTAAAGCTTTTCATGAGTCTTTAGAAATAAATGTTTTGGAATAAGGAAAATTTGTTTGGTATATTTATATTCACTATTTGTCATTCCTCATTTAGTCTTTCCACAGAAAACACTTCTGAAAACTTCATTCGAATTAACTCTGTCTGCCCTAAATTACATCAATTATGCCTAAAGCGAGGGCAAGTAGAAGGTATAGTCAAGTTTCTAATGTAAGGGCAACATTTTTCAGAAGATAAGTGTAAAAATTTAAGAAACACATTGATCAGTTTCAAATGATTTAGATAAAAACAAAAGAATCAGCAGATATTTTTAAAGACCTTTGATTTTTCTTCCCTTTCTTCCTTCGAGTATCTTAAAGGAATAGTTCAACAGAGCTACTTCAGTAAATTGATATCTGCTTAGCCTAGCTTGGCATGATAAATAAAACAGTTAAAACTGCTTCTTTTCCCTGTTTCAAGGAAACAATAAAAAAATAACCTCAGAAGCCCAATAAAGTTCACTGATAAACCTTTTTTCTCCTTCACATACGGAAGCCCTATGCAGCCATACGCTTATTGTAAAATTGAGTCAATTTCATGCATTGCAAAAAAAAAAAAAAATCAGAATATTTCAATTAAAGATCCGGATTAATTTACTCCTCCTAAAACTAAGTCCTCAGTTTAAAAAGCAAAAGTCCATTTTCAGTGTTTGACAAGTCTATTAATGTTTGGAGTAAAGGCAAATATGAAGAGGTGAGTCTTCAACCACTAGGTTGTTGGAGCCCAGTTCGTTACAAGAACCAAATATATATATATATATATATATATATATACAAAAAAACAAGCTGAAATGTAAAAAAAAAAAAAGGAAATAAAACCTGAAATGTAACAGCTGATCCAAAATGTACCAAGTAACTACATTTTGGGGAAAAAAAAATAAAATTTGGACTCAGCATCATTAGTATGAGTTTTTGAAAAGTGCTCTATAGATAAAATGTATAATTATTTTTTTTTCATTCTTTTTATCATTATTATTATTATCATTATTGTTATGATTATTATTATTATTATTATTATTATTATTATTATTATTATTATTATTATGGTGATGATGATGATGATGATGATGATGATGTTTATTTTTATTATTTTCATTCTTTTTATTATTCTTTTTATTATTTTATTATCATTATTATTAATTTTATAATAATAATAATAATAATAATAATAATAATAATAATAATAATTGTTATTATTATTATTATTATTATTATTGTTATTATTATTATTATTATTATTATTATTATTATTATTATTATTACATTTTAGGTCAGTCATTATATTTTGGGCTCAGCACTTTTGTTTTCATTTTTGGTCAGTTTTTGCATTTTGTGGTCGAAATGATGGTCTTTAGCCTTTTTAAAAAAAATTTTTTTTTTAATTACATTTTTTGTCGTTACATATAGGGCTCTATGAGGGCCCCTGAGAACACCTTAGAAAAACTTCAAAGCTACTTCTAACAATCTTAGATCTCTCTAGAACAACATTAAATCAATTAGAAACATCAAAGTTATCTCAAATTACTTGGAACAAATTAAGACCTCCTTCAATCAACATGGAGGCTAATTAGAACTACAAAGTACAACACCAAGGCCAACTTCAAATCCACCAAGAACTATTTACAACAACAACAAATTGTTTTAAGAAATTTTAAAACCAACATCAAAGACATTTACAATCATTTGGAACAAGATCAAAGCTTGAAAGAAAAAATGTAAAACTACTTAGAACAACACCAAAGGCATTAAGAACGACTTAGAACAACATCAAAGCCAGTTAAAACACCAGAGAATCTAAGTGTTGAAATATTTACTGTTCCTGCTTTAAGAACTCTTTGGTGTTTACTCTTCCTGTTCATGGTCTTTATATTTAACTCAAACACTGAATGTGGATCTTCAGGAGAGGCTGAAGCTGCTCACAGGGAGGGCGGTTTGAGAGCAGGGCTGGGTTGGGTATATTTCAGGAGCTCGCAGACCCATTGGTCTGCCCGGGAATCCATTTCCATAAAGAGGATCAGAGTATTTTGCTGAGACATCGAAACCCACCATATATACCGTATTTCATTTTTCACTGTGTGGCTTTGGCAGTGTCTCCTTTTCTTCCACCAAGTGTGTCTTGTCTTGGTCTTCCTCCTCAACAGGTGAGAATTTTAATTTCATTTCATCTCTTTTTTATTTTTGTACTGCAGCTTCTCTGAGAGCAGCATCTTTTGTTAATCAGAGGGAGGAACAGAAATCTGTGCAGCCACATGCCAATCAGACTGTTTCTAAAAATCCTCTTTTAAAGGGGGATCACAGCCGCTTGTTTCTCCACCTTTGACCCATCCTGACATCCAGAGCTCGCTTTCTACATGTTTGTTTCTGACATTTGACCTTCTCCTGACAGATCGGAGATTTATGGGAGTTACTGTGGCAGGTTTCGAGGTCCTGGGACTGTTTGAGAATTTAAGACTTTCTGGGCTTTAAACTGCTCGGCTGAACGCTGAAGCAGACTGTCCTGTCGTTAGGTTTCCTGTAAAGTGGAACGTGATGCTAACAGTGATTCTGGTTTAGATTATCATCGTTTGGCTGCAAGAAAATGATGCTTTTTAATGAATGAAGCGACCAAAAAGCTGTGGTTCAGAAAAAGTCATTTGTTTTAGTTATGAAGAGCCACAATTTTCATCTAAAGTGCTTTAAACAAATGAGCTGAAGAGGAATGGAGCGCTATTTTTTGGTGCAGATTTTCATGAATTGGTGAAGATGTTCAATTAGTGTTTGGTGGATTATCTTCTTGAAGATTTAAAATTGCATGGCTTACAGTTTTGAAAACTCTTGGTAAAATAACAGAAAGTAATATGAAACTGGAATCCTATTAACTAATTATGAGGACATCTCTTCGACATTTCAAAGTAAAAGATATCAGCCTTGAACTTTATTTGACGATCCACCCCTGAAGAATATTTTGAATTAACCCTTAACCCGACCTGGTTGTAAAGTGTCTAAACGTGACACCCGATCCCGAGCGTCCCAGTTTAGTTCAGTCGACGTCGCTGCTCTTCAGCTGTGGCCTCGGATCACGTTACGGCGCAAATATTCCCATCCGTCCATCTTCGTCAGAACATGCTGATCTCAGAGAACCTCACACTGACATCCTGATCTGAACAAGTACGGTGTTCAGCAGGGGTCAAAAATAAATTGAATGTTTCCTCAGCTCAGTGTGGTCTTTGTGTGTGACTTTTTTTCGCAGGTTGTGAACCGCAAAAAACGCCAAGATGTCTGAGTAAGTCTGAACTGCTGAATGCCAGATTGAAGATGTTTCCATTTTACAGTTTATATTTTTTCATAACAGTATAAAAAAATTGCTGTTTTACTTTAGATATAACACATTAAAAAAAAAAGAAATTAAAACAGTGTTTTTAGAGGGTTTGAATCTGACAAACCTTTCTCCAAATAGGAAAAAGCTGACTTCCAGCCGCAGGCATCACCTGAAGGTAAACAAATCACTCGTTACATTGACATTTCCGACCACTCAGGAAAAACAGAACTACATATTTTCAAGAAAATATGAGTAATAGCATAAAAAAGCTGCTAAAGTAAGATTTAATATCCTTCAATATGAGTCCAAAGGGACGCCCAACAGCCTCTCATTTCATCTCCACAAAGGAATTCCCCCTAACAGCTGTTGACTCAACTGTCAATGACTCAAAGTTCGTCATTTTACTGAGCCCTATTTTCAGCTGCAGCTCAATTCATAAACTGCATTCCTCATCAGGTTTCACATGTCCCACACTTTAATAACCAAAGCGTGCCAAACTGTAATAAAAGAAAGTACCAAAGGTTTCTCATGTGTCCTTTTCCTGTCGTTTGTCCTGCAGAGTCTGATCCTTCAGATCGCCCAGAACTGGCTGGAGCAGGAGAAAAAAGACCTTGTTGCTGCCAAGGAGGCCTACATGTCTGAAAACTGTCCCGACCCTGACATGAGCGGAGACCAGGCTGCCCTCATGGTGAGACAGGATCACAGGAATCTTGAAAGAAAGATATGAGACACTTAGCTTAGTCAGGAAAGTAAAAACAAAATGATAGTATAGTACAGAATATGATTAGCCTAGCTTAGCTCAAAGAAGCGCAGCAATGGGAACGTGTTAGCCTGGTATATTAGTACACAAGTAAGTTTTCTGTACAGTTTTGTTGTTGAGCTAAAGCTAAGTTAGGCTATTAGCTTTCAAATACTTGGATATAAACACAATTCTTAACACTTTATCAGCTCTAAATCACACTTTTACCCATAGATAAGATAAAATCAACTGCATGCTTTCAAAAATATATAAAATGGCAAAGATTTGTCCCCAAACAAAAGTTAAAAAGCTTATGAGAGCTAGATTTCTATCTACTGTTCTAGCTAGCTTGTGTTTCTTAAGCTAGCTCGGCAGTGTTTGTATTCCTAGAGCTAAATCACAATGAATTTGATTTTCAGGATCATTAGCCCATTACTGTTAATTAACATACTATTTAAGATATGAAATAGTTTTATGGAGAGCTGGAACAGAAAGAAAAGTGGCTAGCTTGTTTTGCTAACTAGCTATGATTATGAATTTGATTTGTAAATACAAATCTACCACAAAACAAAGATAAAGTACCAAAAATATCAGTGTTATTAAACTAAAAGTGAACAAAAGAAGAATATAAAAAGTCTACCCAACTTGGTCCTCTCAGAAAATATTTGATAATTGGATGTAAGCAAATGTTTTACAATACAACTAGAGTATTTCAAGCTAGTTCAGCAGTCTTTGTATTTCTAGAGCTAAATCACAATAAACTTGGTTTTCTGGATCATTAGCTTGTGTAAACATACCATGTAAGATATAAAATGGTTTTATGGAGAGCTGGAGCAGAAGGAAAACTGATTAGCTTGTTTTTAGCTATGATTTACTAGCTATCTTTGATTATGAATTTGATTTGTAAATACAAATCTACCACAAAACAAAAATAAACCACCAAAAATATCAGTGTTATTAAACAAAAAGTGAACAAAAGAAGAAAAAAGTATACCCAACTTGGTCCTCTCAGAAAATATTTGATAATTGGATGTAAGCAAATGTTTTATAATACAATAGGTGTATTTCAAGCTAGTTCAAGCTGTGTTTCTCAAGCTAGTTCACCAGTTTTTGTTTTCCTAGAGCTAAATAAAAAAGAATGTGGTTTTCTGGATCATTAGCTTGAATCATTAGCTTGTATAAACATACCATATAAGATATAAAATGGTTTTATGGAGAGCTGGAACAGAAAGCAAACTGATTAGCTTGTTTTAGCTATGATTTACTAGCTAGCTATGATTCTGAATTTGAGTTGTAAATACAAATCTACTCCAAAACAAATACAAACCAACAAAAATATCAATGTTATTAAACTAAAACTAAACAAAAGAAGGAGAAAAAAGTCAACCCAACTTTTCCCTCAGAAAATATTTGATGATTGGATGCTAGCAATGCTATACAATACAATACATGTTGACATCTGAATTCTAGCTGCTATTCAGGCTAGCGCATGCTTGGTTTACTTTGTTTCAACTAGAATTGTCCTCATCAAACTAAAGTGTGTTGTGCTAACTTAGAGGAAGCTAAAACAAACTAGCCTTGACGCTTAAGCTAAAATTTATGTTTGCCATTTTATCAGCATTCCCAGACTTCTACTTTGTTATAAGTTAAATATAAATGCACAAATAAATAAATAAGCTTATGGGGAGAGGGATTTAGTGTTGGCTGCTCATAGACAAAGGGATTAGCATTGTTAGCATATCAAAATACAAAAGTTTGAAAAACAGTCTGGAAGTTTTGTTTTAAAGAGATCCACGCTCGTGTATTAACTGGGGGAGTTCTGTTTTTTTTTTTTTGTGTATCTTCAGGAAACTTGCAAGAAGCTCCACGCTCTCATTGACAAGATTGATGAGGACAGGTACGACATCGAGGCCAAGGTTCAGAAGGCTGACAAAGAGGTAAACGCTCTCTGCTCCTGCAGGAATAAGAACGATAAAGAGCTTCAAGAAGACGAAGAATCTAAAAGTAATTTCTTCTCACAGATTGAGGACCTGAAGATCAAGGTGGTCGACCTGGCTGGCGTGAAGAAACCCGCTCTGAAGAAAGTACGTATGTCTGCTGACACCATGCTGAAGGCTCTGCTGGGCTCCAAACACACAGTCAACATGGACCTGAGGGCCAACCTGAAGCAGGTGAAGAAGGAGGTCAAAGAGGAGGTGAGTACAGCGTTTCTTAGATGACTTTTCTTTGGGAGATTTGTGGCTGTAGCGGAGCTTCACGGCGTTCAAACACTGTTTTTGTTTTTCGTGTGCAGCCCACAGAAGCAGTTGGCGACTGGCGTAAGAACATTGAGGACAAAGCTGACAGGAAGAAGATGTTCGAGTCTGCGTAAATGGGTTGCTGCTGTTTTTTGCTCTCTTTGTACGAACTCCACGTGTCTCATATGTGTTGATTTGATCCGGACGTTGCAACAGCAGGTTAGCGTGACTGTGAAGGAGGAGTCGCTCTGTTTGAGGATTTTATTTTATTCCTTTTTTTTTGTTTTTGTTAAGGGAGAGGGAGGCGTGTGGAGAGTTTCTGCAGGTTCACACACTGACAAACACCACCAAGTCTTAAACTCCACACATGTAGCCAAACATTCACACACAAGACGGAGTCATGCTGAAGAACAATAAAGTCCAATATGGAAGAAAATGTCTGGGTTTGTTTTTGTGTCTTTATTTCTGGAACAAGGCTGCACTGTTAACATATTTCGACAAATAACCTTTGACTCTTTTTTTTGATAATACAAAACTGAAACACCTTTATTTTGCTGCTTATAATGTATCTTATGTATATAAATGACTCAGGAAAGATAGATGCAGCACGAATTAAATATTGAACTTCCAGTAAATACTCTTGATCTTTTTTTAACTTTTTATTTATTTATTTATTTATTTTTTTTTTTGATTACTGGGACAAATAGGTTATTTATGTATTTGTTTATTTACATATAAATTAATTAATTAATTTTTCTTAAAACATATAATTTTTTCAGTACTTATAAGGATGACAAGTTATATATATATATATTTAACGTTTCTGTTTTTATATATTGTTTAATTTTTTTTATTTTTTTTTTTTTTTTAGCAGAGTTAGCTTGAAATAAGAGTCTTATCTAAATTTTTAGCAGGTAAACTCCATTGGTCTGACTAGATTTGTACACAGTCTAAATGTGTTTTGGTGAAATAAGGTCATAAGCTGACAAAATAAATATACCATCAGTGTTAAGCTAAATCAGCAAAATCTAGTTTGATAAACACTACCAGACTCTCTGTGTTTCACATAAAAAAAATACTAAAATGAAGCATCTATCTGAATGGTATGCATCACTGCAAATTAAAAAATAAATAAACAAACAAACAAGTAAATAAATAAAGAAAGAAAGAAAGAAAGAAAGAAAGAAAGAAAGAAAGAAAGAAAGAAAGAAAAAAATGTTGAGCTTCTTCAGGAACTAATTGTCATTACTGCCCCTTACTGGACTGGAGTGGAAAAACAAGGAGTGGCAGCTGGGTTAGCACGGCACCTGAAAGATTTATTTTTAACAAAGTAGGTCACAGTATGCCCCGAGCGCTTCTTCTTTTAGTGTTTGCAGTTCCACCAATGGCCACTTGAGGCAGTCTCAAAAAGTGAGTCAATCTCCATTTTACAATGCTGGTTTAGATGCCCATTTCTAGGGCAGAGGTTAATATTTTACAGCCTGGGTATAGTCTCAACAATCAGTGATTTTTTTGTTTATCATGTTGAGGATAACGAGTTAAGCAGAAAACCGTCTTATCATGGGTTCAACCACAGTTTCTGACAGGTGGGTGTATTGTTGGCCTGAGGCAAAGAGGTGGAGCTCAGGTGGGTCTCAAGCCTCCTGACAATTTCTACATGAGCAGAAATATCATTGAGTCAAGATTTAAGATTTGGAGATCTCCATCTTTGGACTTCAAAACACCTCTATAGAAACATAAGGATAACGTGTAAGTAGCAGTAACGTACTTTTAAGCTACTTGACTTCCAACCAGCATCCATCTATTAAGCTTTTTTTTTAATCAGTTCAATTAAAATATAGACTGAGACTTTTTTGTCTTTCTTTTTCTTCTTTTTCATAATTTTATTATTATTATTATTATTTTGTTTTTGTTTAGTTTAAATTGCTTCAGGAATTTTTTGTTGTTGTTTACTTTTTGTTGCTCCAAGTTTTTTTTTTTTTTTTGTCATTGACTTTTTATTGCTTCAGGGATTTTTTTTTATTATTGACTTTTTATTGCTTCAAGGAATTTATTTTATTATTAACTTTTTATTGCTTCAGGGTTTTTTTTTTGTTGTTATTAACTTTTTATTGCTTCAGGGATTTTTTTTTTTTTTGAACAAAACAAACAAAAAAACAAAAAATTGGATATTACATACACCACCCAGCAAAAGCACAAAAGTACACCACTGACAGATATATAAATTATAACACCACAAAAAACAAACAAACAAACGCATACAAAAAAAAAAAAAAAGAAAATCTTTTTTAATTTTAAATATTTAATTTTTTTTTATTTAAAGGGCTGACCCAGACCACTCGTTGTCAAAGTAGGTTCGGGACCCCCTGGGAGGTAGTAAAGCAGTAAAAGGGGGAAGTAAACATAATGATATGATATAAATATATGTGCCTTCCTAAATCAAAAATTACTTACAAGTGCGTATTCCAAAAACCCCCAGAAAATATCGGGACCCCCTGGGAGGTAGTAAAGCAGTAAAAGGGGGAAGTAAACATAATGATATGATATAAATATATGTGCCTTCCTAAATCAAAAATTACTTACAAGTGCGTATTCCAAAACCCCCCAGAAAATATTGGATCTGTTTTTCACATTTTCATGTCGATGACACCTGAAGTGACTAAACCAAAATAACCAAGGTATCAGTGAAGGAAGATTCATTGCACTATGTGTATATAGATAGTATTATTTTTTCTTGATCAGTCAAATTAAGAATATTTTGGTAACTTTTTATCAGTTTTTGGGATTGGCCTGTTGGTGTAATCCCACAGCAAAGGGTTGCCCATCTCTGGGACCACTATTTTGGGGATTGAGGGCTGAACCACTGGTCTCGGCTCTATTCTATGTGTGTGGTCTAGTAAAAGAGAAAATAAAAAGAAGCAATTCACAGATTTTAACAACGTCTCAGAAAAAATTTCGCCAGATTTTTCCAGATAATGTCAGGTCACATATACAGAAATAGTCACTACAACACTGACACCTATTTAATACTTAGATCCAATGTCATGGTGGCAGGATTTTAAAATGTGCTCAACAATATCATTTACAATGAGCCTACACATTCCCAAACAGTAGGTGGCAGTATGCAGTCTACACATACAGGGAGCAACAAGCAGAGCCGCTGTGAGCTGATGGGTACAAATGGTGTCAGATGGTGCTAACATCCCATCCACAGTCTGTGGAGTCTTCATTAGTCACAGAGGAAACATTTAAATGTGAATTATTACATGTTTGTCATGATGGTGGCGCCGTGGGGAAGGCTGAAGGGCGGTGTACTGACGCCACACAGTGACATCTCCTTGGGAGAGACAAAAGTTGATCCAAACCGTTTCTTCTGTGATCATCTGACTCACTGGAGGGAGGGATATTTCTCAGACCAACACACACACACACACACACACACACACACACACACACACACACACACACACTGTGCTCTCACACTCCTTGTATGGTGCCCTCACTTTGGCCCTGCTGGGGGCCCCAAGGCTGTGGGGGTCTCTTAAGTTTCCTCAGCAGCTAACTTTATCCTCTCGGGTCTCAGGGAGGGAATGTGAGGAGACGCCTCAGAGTTAAATCTGGATCTTGTGACTTCACCAAGTGTCCCTTTAAAAAACGCAGCATTTCTCTGAGTCACAGGATCACGGGGTTAAAAACTGACAGTTGGGGTTCATATCGACATAACATTTTGCTGAATTTTGCGATATATCTGGAGCTTTATTGACAAAAATCACAAGTTTCCAGATTCTTAAGCCTCATGTTGATGTTTGTAGAAAAAGTGATCTTGCAAAGGCCTGGTTAAGCCTACAGAAATATGGTCAGACATACACATGGGGAGGGGGACTGTGGTCATTTAGCACAGTCCAACCATCTGTGACATTATCCTGTGTTGTGCAAATGAAAGTTTCATGTTTGCTGCTTCTGTTGTTGCCTATTGAAGGAATTTTAGATATTACTGCTGTATTTAAATCATGCTGCATGCTGTGATAATGCATGCTTATATAATAATATAATACAGACTCTAGTTTTGTTCAATTCCAGGATGTTATTTGTATTTTAAATTATTTTCCCTTTCCTTAAAAACTTTGTTCTATGCATCACTGTCTTCCGTCTTATTTTCCAACATTGATATTCCCGGTGGATGGCAGCAGATTCAGATCAAGAATTTCCCCATACATGGCTCCATTCATTGCTCCGTCAATTATATGAAGTTTGCCAACACCATGAGATGAGAAACAACCCCATGCCATGATGCTTCCACCTCCAAACTTCACTGTTGGTGTAGTGTTTTTTGGCTGATGTACAGTGCCATTTCTCCTCCAAACATGGTCTGTAGTATGACAGCCCAAAAGTTCAGTTTTGGTCTCATCTGACCAGACAACATTCTCCCAGTATTCTACAGGCTTGTCAAGATGCTGTTTAGCAAACTTTAAACCAGCTTCAACATGCCTTTTCTTGAGGAATGGAGTCTTGTGGGCTGAGCGTCCATAGAGGCCATGGTGGTGGAGTGCATTGCCTATTGTTTTCTCTGTAACAATTGTACCTGCTGCCTCCAAGTCTTTCTGGAGCACTTTCAGGGTGGTCCTTGGCTCGTTGAGTACTCTTCTGACTATCCTTCTGACTCCCTGGTCAGAAATCTTCAAGGAGCTCCTGTGCGTGGCCTGTTGATGGTAAGGTGGTGCTTCTTCCACTTGTGAATAATGGCCCCGACGGTGCTGACTGGAATATTCAGGTGCTTTGATATAAGTCTGTAACCAGTTCCATTCTGATGCTGAGCAACAATCAGGTTGTGAATGTCTTCAGAGAGCTCTTTGCCTTTACCCATCATGAGGTGTGTGGTATTTAACTGCTTGGTGAAAAAAACACCTTTTTTATTGGACCATCAATTTGCTCTAGCCCAGCTGATGTTGGTTTGCACTAACTGGAAGTTCAAGTAATAATTACTGACAGATTTCAGGTGGTATGGTGCATTTCCTTGTCAAAGTATTCAGCCTTTCCATGGTGTGTTCAATACTTTTTTCCTGTGTTATCGTACTTAATTCCATATAATCATTATTTATGGACCTGAACGTTGTGATTTCTTTTGGAATCAAAACTTGCACTTTGCTCTTGGATCTTCAATTTAATCTTGGACTTAAGGACTGTACTGTCATCAAATCTGGACTAGCATGGATTTGGACCTGTCTATTATTGTTGTACTGTATATGGTAGTGTGCATACTTGTTTGTTCCAATTTTTCAGTCGCTTGTTTTTCTTGTATTGTTAATAAAAAAAAGTATAAATAAAATTATTTTAAAATCTTTGTTCTGTTTTGTTCTATTCGGTTATTTTTAGATAACCAGGAACTACAGATTGAAACCAGCCTTATGGTCTTCCCCTGGCGTTTTTGCAGAAATGTCAAATAATAAGTGTTATTCCTTTAAACTTAAAAAAAAAAAAAAAAAAAAAAAAAGAATACACAGCAGCATCTTTAAACTCTAACCTACCTTTGCCTGTTCCTTCAGATGCTTTCTGCATATTATAAATACCAAATCCACATTAAAAGACTTCCAAAGGAGTAATTTGAGCTCCAGCAAACCAAAAATAAAGCATCAGGACCGAAACAGCTGCACTCAGACAGAGAACAAACATTTACACTCGTTTGTTCTGCTCATTCAACGTCTTCATGCAGAGATTTATACACCCTCAGGAACACAGAGGGAGCTCCAGGCTAACAGTAGCCCATGACCTCACAGGAGTCAGGGGTCAGGGGTCAAAAGTCAGGGATTTCCTCTTGTACTAACATGGATCTCTTCACTGAGGTAGGTTAAATTTATCTGCTGAAAGATGAGATGCTGTTTGAAGTGAAGAGGTGACTCTGATGTATTTTATTTTAAGGTGGGAGTTTTAAAGTTAAGGTTAGAGGATAACCAGGAAAAAAACTTCCAAAGCTTGTTTTAGTTTGTAAAGATAATGCCAGGATTGATTTAGGGAACAGCTTTCAACTTTGGGAAACAGAAAATCCAAGCATTAACTCCCTGAAAGTTAATATTCTACCAGCTCTTCCTCTAGGTTTTGTAAAATCTGGTTGATACTGAAGAAATAAATAATGAAATATCTTTCAAGGGTTGTTTTTAAAACTAAACTAGCTAGAGCCACCTACTGGGCTGGAGTGTGAGTGAAAAGATGGTCAGAAAAATAAAACAAAACTAAACTTTCAGCAGACTGTCTGCTACAATTAGGTGTTAGTTGCAGGTTTGTATGATAATTTGTTTCCTGACAGTGTTGAAAATTATGATGACCCAGTACATATTTCATATTCTGGATCTGAGTATCCAGATTATTTCCAGGATCTGGATCGTACTTTTACATCTGTCAGAAATTATGGTGACCTTGTTTTGTGTTGTTTTGCAAAGCAATCCGACCATTTATGGTGGAGTTATATACACATGTGGTGAAAACAGCCATATCACACAATGATATGAAGTCCTGGATCCAGAAGCTGATCCATATCACCTCCAAAATTTTATTCACTTCTTCCTTATCTCATTTTGAACATTTCCTGAAAATTTCATTAAGATCTGTTTGTTACTTTTTGAGTTATGTTGTTCACAGAGTAAAAAGAGATATTTGCCTGAAAATGTAAGGAGTAGCAGTAAAAAGTTGGCTTAAAATGATTACTCAAGTAAAGTACAGAAGCAAGGTAACAAAACCTGTGTCCCAATTCAGGGGCTGCAGCCTACGGAGGCTGGATTTGAAGACCGATTACGTCACAGCGGTGCGTCGGAGGCTGTCCCAATGCGGTCGACGAATCCGTCCTCCGTTTCGGGGGCCGCGAAGGACGGGTTCGGTGAATCCTTCATAGCCTCACATATCCCAAGATTCATTGCGCATGAATGCCGAACATGATGGACACGGCCAAACTACAAAAGGAGTCCTGATTTATACAGATATGAAGGATTTCTGGCAACAACTATGTGATTGTGTTTCTAAAACGTGAAAGAATATTTTGTTTTTCTGTGTGAAAATGTGTTGTTTGGGCTCTTTTCAAGTAATATACTGTGGAAAAACAGTTCTTTATGAATCTTCTCATTATCATATAAAAATATGTTAATACATGTAAATTCTCTTGGGAAAAAAATTTACTTGGAGTTTTTTTTATTTATTTATGTATTTTTTTTTTACAGGGAATTCAAAAAAGACATTAAATCATTTCAGCAGCTTTTATTTTATACTTATTTATTTATCATCCCCCCAGTACTTGATCAAATGTTGAACATGTATGTTGTTGCCTTACTCTCATGTAAATGGTACATCTATACTCATCAATAGGGATAATAATAATACAAATGATGATAATAATAACAACGCAAAGTAATAAAAAGATAGCAAAAATCATCCTGTTTTAAATGTGAGGTTTTGGTTTACGTGTGTTTAAAAGTAATAAAAGCCTGACAGGTGAAGGCGGCGCTGTGTGACGTCGAGGGTGACAAACAGGAAATGCTTCGTAGACCAGACTGTCTCAATTCAGTTCGGCCTTTGTGGTCTACGCAGGCTACAAAGGCCGGGTCCTCCGAAGGCTACAGCCCTAATCTGCAGCCCCTGAATTGGGACACAGCTAAAGTATTTTTTCGTAGTTACTTGAGACCTCTGCATGTTGGCCAGAAAAATACCAAACACCAAGCCCCTCCCTCTGGACCAACCACCAGCTAGAAACATAAACTATGCTAATTTACCAGGATAGATCAAATTAACATAAAAAATGAAAGCAGATGAATGAAAACCATACCATGTATGTATTCACATTATTTTTAAAATCAGACTTAGCATATAAACACAAAGAAACAAACCCTGCTTACCTTGTTAAGATGGTTTCATCCCCAATCAACACACCTGAGCTGCTCCTCCCCTCCTTTAGAAGGAGACTTCACCCACAGCTCATGCTGCACCAAAGGAGCCTGTGGAGGAGCAGAGGAGCAGGTGGGCTAAATGAAATAACTACAACCACTGAGGAAACATGCATGTGTGTGTGTGTGTGAGTGTCTGTATCTTTGTCACAGAGGTGATGGTGTTTCAATGTTTCCTTTAGAAGTGAATCAGGCCACTCGGTCAAAGCTGTTGTGCAGGTTTTCAGTCAGTAGGGGGCGTATTTGAGCTGTTTTTTGTGCTGCTTGGATGATAACCTGATCATGCTGTAAAATATTTGTCTAAAAAGATCTAAGGCTTTCATTCATTCATTTTTTTTTAATTGTTCTTTTTTTATTTTTATTTTTTCCAGAAGATTTTGAAGATATGTAGATGAGTTTGTACAGCACCTATTATAAGTATTCACCCCCTTGGATGTTGTTCCCTTTGAGTGCTCTCATGAATCAACCATGGTCAATAAAATTTGGCTTTTTAACACAAAAATTTGTCGGAAAAAACTCTTTAATGCCAGAGTGAAAAAAGTTAAAACATAAAAGTAAAAAAAAAGTAAACATAATTGTTTGCATAATTATTCACCCCCTTCCAATCAGAATTTTGTTGATGCACCTTTGGGTGCAACTACAGCAGTAAGTCTGTGTGGATAAGTGTCAATCAGTCTTGTACCTCTGCCCACAGCAATTTTGCTTCCATCCTTCTTCTTCAAAAGGGGGTGATTAATTATGCAAACAATTATATTTCTTTATATATTTTTATTTCATTTACATTAATTTGTAGAAATATTTTTTCACTTCTGTGTTAAAGAGTTTTTTCCAATAAATTTTATTATTAAAAAAGCCAAATTTTATTGACCATGATTGATTTATGAAAGCACTAAAAGGGTAAAACTTCCAAGGGGGTGAATACTTATGATAGGCACTGTATTTCAGATTTTGTAGCCACTGCAGCAACTTTTAACGCCTTATACAAAATGAACGCTGTTTACAGTCACACACACACAAAATGAGTTTTATTTTAGATCATCTCCATCTCTCTCTGTGTGCTGAGTGAATTTTCCATGGTGTCATCCTGCTGTAGAGTTTCAGACCTGATGACTGTCACCCGAGCACACGCTAATAACCCAGCCGGGCTGTAAACTCATTTGTCCTTCTTACGTCCAGCCAGCCAGCCGGAGGGAGGTCGTCGTAAAAGTTCAGGGAGTGTTGTTACATTTAGTGCCTGCTCAAAATCTCATTAACTCTGCTCGTTTGCCCCTGAGGGCCGTATGGTTTCACTTTCAGCGCTCTGCGCAGGCTTCAGAGAGTCTGTTCAGCTTCAGCCGCTCTCTGCTCTTATTTCTGTCATCTGTGAATGAAGGATGATTGATTTCTTTTTGGATTGAGCACTTCTCTGCAGTGCACGCTCCCTGAACACTGCAGCCCTAAAATGCAACCAAATCTGGCGTCCACATCTGGTTCCTGCAGGTTTTACAGCAGGCAGAGAGCAGGCGGGAGTTCACTATGAAGACTCCTCTTCTAGAGAGCTCAGGAAGAGTTTTTGAGATGTTTCAAAACGCTTTCAGAATACAAAACTCTATGAGACTGAAATATTTTTGGGTGCGAGGGGTCATCAAAGTTACCGCAGTTCTTTGAGTGTCCACTAGAGGCTTCCTTGAAAAGTGAGCCAACCCCCATTTGATGCTTACTAAAACCTTCACATGCAATGAAAAATATGTTTGCAATGTGAAAAAGTCTTTATAGATTTTCCTTTTTTTAGAATGACTTTGGGGTTAAAAGGTCCCATATTATACCAAAATCACTCTATAAAGTCTTTTAGTGAAATTTGTGGGTCTTTGTCTTTCCTCCCAGCCCACAAAATGTGATATTTAATGACAAAACCTGTACTTAGTAGAGCTTGTGAATGTAAAGTCCTGAGCTAAAACGAGCTGTTTGGATTTTGGGGATTTGTCGACATCAGCGATTCCCTTTTTTGGCCAATCAGGAGCAAGTCTGACCTGATTGGTCCACCGGAGCAGATGCCCCCGAGCCCCCCTCCCCGCCCACTATCACAGCCCTCACTGCTCTGTTTTTGGCTGTAAACAGCCACATAGTTCCATGCACAAGCTTCCCATCTCGGAAGAAGACAAGAGTAAGTGTCTAGAGTTCATTTATCAAGGAAATGTTCCAGCTACACTCAGTAAAACTGTGCATGTGTGTGCTAGTCACTTCACGGCCGACTGCTTTTCCAACTTTGGTCAGTCCAACAGAGGGCTAGCCAATAGACTGGTCCTGAATCCAGGCGCATTACCAACCATCCTCCAACAAACCTGGGACCCTGGAAATGTGAGTATTTTAAATGCTGTGTGCTGTGGAGCAGATGTAAGAGCTTTTCCTCAGTGTCCCCCCTGTCTCTGTGTTAGCTTCAGGATGCTAGCTTTAGCTGCAGTTAGCCTGTTGTTTTAGCCTGTAATGTTACGGTAAACGAGCTTCACTGTTTTCTAAACATTGTGCCTGAGTATCATCAGCCCAGTTTGTTTTTTGAATCAGATTTCTGATGCTTTAAGTGTCTAAAATCATTCTCAGTAAATTCCCTGTTCTGTCTTTCACCACTTTTAACACACATTTAGTTTTATCTCCTATGTCGTCCTGGTCACCCTGACTCAGCAGGACATTTTGTTCCTCCTCTCCGCTGCATTCTTCCATCCACTGGTAAAGTCACCCCTACATCCCTGCTCTCAACACGTCCCCTCTCGCTGTAAAGCCTCTGGTGGGGGGCTGTGAAATAACTGTGCAGCCATAAAAACCATCCTGACTCCAGCTCATAAAACCTGGAGGAGGCGCAGCGATACACAAACATAGTTTAACTTCTCTCCTCTCTGTTCTTCAAGTCGGTTAAAATCCCCCAGAGTCAGACCGTCTCTGAGGCACCATCATCACTTCCAAGAAAGCTTCCACTCTTGTGGTTTAGAGAAAACACTGGTGGTTTTATAAATGACAGGCAGAGGCTTGTTTGTGCGTTTGGGACACAGGCTGTGCAAACAAGAAGGTCTGGCATTTTACTTTCAGCGTTAATCACTTTTTACACTTTTTATTCGACATCTTGCTCAGCAGCCCAACAACTTGTAACTTCAGGTTGTTACAGATGTGAAACCAATCTCACAGAGAACTGTTCATCTGTAAAATTAATCCCAAATTTAATCACTTCATACATTTTTTTTTGGTTAAATCATGAGTTGATACTTCAGAGAAACTTTTCCCATCAGCTGTACTTTTAGCTTTCTGTAATTGGAAACCAGTGAAGCATGCTACAACCGTAGCAACCGTGGCAAGCAATTTCTAACACGGCGTGTCTTGCTTGTGTCAGATTCTCATGTCCAAACTTGATCCAGAAACCCAGGACATATCATACATATCATATCATCAACATGATAAATAAATCCCTCATAAAACTGCTAAAAATGTAGAAGAAAGAAGAAGAAATATGAAATTTGTGTGATGCAGCTGAAGTTGTATTCTTTTTTTTTTTCTTACAGCTGCGCTCATGAAATCATCTTTATATTTTTTTTCATTTGCTATGTTTTTTTAAATTGCGCTAAGAAAAAAAACCACTAAACTGATTTTGTAAAATAAAGAATAAATAATTACTTAAGATTTTTTTTGAAAAAAAGTTTCAAAAACTGCCCAAAGTCAACCTCCTCATCAATTGAAAGGTTTTGTATCTGTGGCATGTTGAGGTTCCATTCGTGGCAGCAGTAGCGCTCCACCTCTTTCGGCATGACTTCACACTTCTGAAAAGTACACCACCATTTGTCTGTCACTCTTTCTTTCACGTCTCCAGCTGTGGCTCCAGGAGCGACATGACTGTGCCTCGTCTCTCTCTACCCGTTCTAACTCCATCTGACGAATTTCAGCATCAGTTCATTCGGGTTCATAAAGATATCCCCTTGGCTCTGTGCTAGATGTAATGTTATCTTCATCAGTGTCGTAGTCAGACATGTTATCGTTAACTTTTTTAAGTTGCAATGATGGTGACAATGCGCGCCGGGCAGCTGGATGCACCGCGCAGCGCAGTGATACGCAGCAGAAAGTAGTGCCAAGCGATAACGGAGTCTGACTTTTTTTTTCCGGTTTGCAGTTTTGTGATGCAAATTTATCACTCTTTTGAACACAAATCGTTTTGAGAGGAAAAACGCTTTATTTTTGTGACCCCAGCCATGTTGCCGGACTACTTTCGTCTGGACCAAAACCGCACCAGATCTCGCGTCACAGGACGCTGACAGGGGTAAGACAGCGCTGATGCACGTAACTACAGATGAGGATGCCGTACAGGTCCATGTCAAAAAATCCGAACTATCCCTTTAAGTCACCAGCCCACTGGGCGTGCTGTGATTAGCTGATGTAGCCACGTCTACTCTCTGCTCAGAAACATCCTGAAACAACCAAAACATCAACATACAGGCTGAGGAAGGGGTTGAGGCAGACACAGACACCGACACACATGAATAGAGGCTTGTAGGAGATTGAGCAGGATTATTCCTGTAAAAGTTGACATTTTATTTTGTTTTGTTTTTAAACCCTGCAGACTCTCACTTTAAGTCTTTCAGGATGAACCTAAGTCTCATGAAGATCATGTGAAGATCTCATGCCATTCTTTTTAGAATTGAGCATTTTGACCAGTTTACAGATTTAGTGATTTCTAAAGCATACGAATATTTAGAGATTTGAAAATCTACATGTTTAGTCTGAACATCCAGCTATGCTTGAAATAAAAAATAGCAGAAAACCCCCTCTTTAAAAGATCCCAATTTCCTTGTTTTAAATCAAAGTTGGTTAAGATAGTTTTAACATTTAATGTTTTTCCGATGCAGAAACAGATGATCACAGTGACGTCAGAGTGAATTTATAAAGTCTACAGATAGATTTTCTCTTAAAGAAAAGTTTCATTATGAGCTCGATGTCAGAAGATCTGTTTTCATAGAAACCACCTTTATTTACCGCTGCAGGCAGAGATCATGTTCGCTAAGAGCTGCATGAAACACTCAGTAATTTATGACACCGTCCTTCAGTCAGTGCTGTAATAAGCTACAGACAGAGACAGATCTCTCTCTGTGTCGTCTTCAGCCTCAGATCTTTATGATACCAGATCCTCTTTCTCCTCGTCAGCTCCTCTCCTGCTTGTTTGCACGTTTTAATCATCAGAAGAATCTGAAACTCAACCCGTCTGCTGATATTAGCAGCAGCACAATGAGGCTCTGTGCTGCTCGTCCTCTGCCAGGGTTAAAGGTTTGATTCCCAGGAACGTTTCTGCACGTAGGAGGAGATCTGGAGGGCATCTTTCTCCCAAAGTTCAGAGACGTGAAGAGATAATAAAAATGTCACAAAAAGCTTTTTAACATTCACGGATCAGTGGCGTCCTGCTCCTCGGTGTCAGGCGAGGAGAGGAGCAGCTCAGAGTGGGAGGTGATGAGCGCATCCAGAGGAGGAGAGGCAGAAACACGTTGTGGTTTCAGGTCAACACTCCCCGAGCCGTCACACGGATCAGCAGCTCTCCCTCTGACCTCCCCTCCTCCTCCTCCTCCTCCCTGAGGGAGTCAACAAACCGCTCTTCAGTTCAGAGGAGCCGAGCTTTAATCCCACTTCAGCTAAACAAGCAAAACAGACTTTTAGTGCTTTTAAAACCTTTCAAACTCTTTACCCTAATCACAGGTTGAGCCTGCTGGGTTTACAGAAGCAGTTTGTGCTTTAATGAAGTTCACCTTCTGTCACTCTGGACTTTGTTGTTGCAGATCAGCTTTTGTTCACGACATTTCTCAGTGTACTTTGCTAACATCAATTATTTTTAACGGTTCATGTTTAGGTCACAAAAACAACATCTCTAAAGGCCTCAAGGGGAAAAAAAACAACTGTGTATGGAGAGCAAAAGCAGGTGAAACACAATCCAACACCACAACATCTGACTTCCATCAGCAGCACTGCAAAAAAATGAAATCTTATCAAGTATTTTTGTCTCATTTTGAGTAAAAATTGTCTTAAAGGTCCCATATCCTGCTCTTTTTCTGCAGTTTAATATGTATCATTGATGTCTTCATGAAATGGTAGTAACATGTTTTGGTCCAAAAAGCCAATAAATCAAGCACAGCAGCATTGTTTCCAGGCTCTCATAGCCCCTCTGTTCAGAACGCTCTGATTTAGTGGGCGTGGCCTTCATATGTAAATGATCCACCGCTGATACCGCCCCGCTCTTCCACGTCACTGAGAGCGGTGCCACGAGCTCTGAGTGCACAATGTTTAGAAGAGAGCGAAGCTCATTTACCGTAACATTACAGGCTAAAACAACAGGCTAACTGCAGCTAAAGTTAGCATCCTGACGCTAACACAGAGACAGGGGAGGGGGGGCACTGAGGAAAAGCTCTTCCATCTGCTCCACAGCACACAGCATTTAAAATACTCACATTTCCAGGGTCCCAGGTTTGTTGGTGGATGGTTGGTAATGCGCCTGGATTCAGGACCAGTCTATTGGCTAGCCCTCTGTTGGACTGTCCAAAGTTGGAAAGCAGTCAGCCGTGAAGTGGCTAGCACACACATGCACAGTTTTACTGAGTGTAGCTGGAACATTTCCTTGATAAATGAACTCTAGACACTTAGTCTGTCTTCTTCTGGGATGGGAAGCTTGTGCATGGAACTATGTGGCTGTTTACAGCCAAAAACAGAGCAGTGATGGCTCTTCAACTTTGGCATTCTCCTCCTGGGGAGGGGAGTGGGTGGGGAGGGGGTTAAGGGGTATCTGCTCCGGTGGACCAGTCAGGTCAGACTTGCTCCTGATTGGTCAAAAAAGGGAATCACTGACGTCGGCAAATCCCCAAAATCCAAACAGCTCGCTTTAGGTCAGTATTTTACATTCACAAGCACTACTAAGTACAGGTTTTGTCATTAAATGTCACATTTTGTGGGCTGAGAGGAAAGCCAGAGACCCCAAATTTCACTAAAAGAGTTTGAAAGTGATCTTGAAAAAGTCTCCCTTCTAGATATTTTCCTCATTGTAATCCATGCTTTAAAACAGGATTATTAGCACCAATATTGCTGGTTACAGGTTATTTTAAATTGCTACTCCTTAGCTTCCACTTCGAGTTGTCCAGGGCTAGATTGATTTACAGCACGTCTAAGTCTCTATTACAACACCATGCCAGCTGATTAATTTTAGTAGAGAAGAGATAAAACAGAGAGATCTGTATTTATCTGTGATAAAAACGATTTCAGTGATTAATTTTGTAGTGATGGTGGACATAGGAGCCTAACTGTCAGACAGAAGAGCAGAAGAAAGATAAACAGGAGAGTGATACAGCCCGAGCTAAAGGTTAGCTCGGGCTAAAGGCTACCACAAAGTTGTAATTTTATCCTTATAATTTCCATGCCAAAAATGTAAGTTTATTTGTTTTGGTTTTCTGAAATATGCTCCATTGTGGCCGCTTTTTTATGATCCAGAGTTTCACAAGTTAACCCTTAGTGTTTGGTCTGTTTTCTGTCCTGAAAGCAAACAGATTGACCTGTGTGAGGGTACCATTAGCTTTTGGGTTCTCTATGTGTGACAGGAGGAGATTAAAGTGAACTTATCTATTTTAATTAGTCGTATTGACATCCCAAAATCTGATGGTGTTGATATTTTGATTTCATGTTTACAGTAAGAACCAAAGTCCAGGGTTTATAAGCCTAGCTTATCAAAAATGCTGTGTCCAGTGGCAAACAGTTAGCCAAGCCTTTCCCATAATATTAAGTAAGTCACAAAGAAGCAGGTTCCTTTTCCTGTTCATGCTGCTGAAGTTAAGGTGAAATTTCTGTGTAACTCAGTGTTTACTGTGAAACTGAGACCTGCTGAGACAGGTTGAGCCTTTTCCTTTCTTTACAGAGGCGTTGGTTGGGGTCATTTATCGCTAACATCTGCCTACATTGGGACCTGTACATCACATGATGATAAAATAAAACACTGAACTTGGTCTGAAAAGTCAGTTTCCGTTTATTTAAGACTCCACTCTCATGACTTCCAGCTCGGCTGAACCCACTGTTTGCCGAGCGCTCTCAGGTCAACCGTCTCCCTGCTCTTCACACTTCAACAAACAAACCTTACGTCTTTGTCTCCACCCCTCAAACACCACCCCCTCCCATTTCCAACACACCGCCGTTGCTACAGCTACCCACTCATCACCATTCATCCTCCCCCTGAGTGTCAGTGGGTCTTGCTTGGTGGCGAGTCAGACAAAAGGGCATTCTGGGAAGTGGATCCAAAGCATGAATCACCCTCCTTAGGAGCTCGGGGCCCGTAAAGTACAGCAGCAGTTTTTGAGGATTGACCTGAACCCGAACCTTGACTCTCAGACGCTTGAAAAACAAAAAAACACCTTTCTGTTTGAATACTGGTGTTTAATTGGACAAACCCTGGAAAGCATCAGCGACTGATTCTCCAGAGAAGTGATGTTTCTCACAGCCCTCTTTCATCCAAGCCCACCTCCATCCATCAGCAGAGAAACAAAACGTCGGCTGCTTCACTCTCAGCTCCAGTGTTTGGTTTCTGGACGTTATCTGCAGACGCCAGATCCTGGAGGAGAAGCTGTGAGGATTTAAGAGGTGAAATGCCTCTTTAACGTCTCTGTTTTCACAGCTGTGTTTACAGATGTAAACTCACAGCTCTGAGCCTGTCGGGATTTTACTACATAATAAAATCTGAGCAGCTTTAGGAAACATTTGTAGTTTTATTTTTTAATGCTGACTTATTTCAAGAGGCTGAGCTACATGAAACTGGCTCAGAGTGGCTCCTGGTTTTCTCAGAGCATGTTTTCCCATGTTTTGGTGTTTTTCCACCTCTGCATCCACTTGCTCACTCTTCTTCACAGGTTATTAACAGCTTAAAGTTACTTTTTGTGTTTGGGATCTTCTGAAGTGGTGGTTAAAATACCAATAACTGCAATGGGAAAAGCTCTCAGGAGTTGATTTTGGTCTTATCGTTTTCTTTTTTTTTTTTTTTTTTTTTTTTTTTTACCTTTGATTGAGCTAGATCAGAGTTATTTTGCCTTAGCTCACCTGAGTTTAAGTTATTCGAGAGCCACAAAATGTGATCTTCACAATAAAGACAAAAAAGTGTATAAAATGCTTAACATAGTAAATATACAGTAAATAATAATCTAAATGAGAGGGTTTTGAGTTCATAAATTTGTGAATGTGATGTCTTAGTTGTTAAATTAAAAAAATGCAAATATTTTCAAATATTAAAAAATGTATAATTTCATAACTCTACAAAAATACATAATTTAATAAGTCGCAAACTTTTTTATATTTTTTTAAATAGCAAAAAGTTTCTATAGAAATTTTTAAAAACATGCAAATATGTGAAAATTCCAGAAATTCTGAAATTTCAAAAATTTGCCGGAATGCCATAATTTTGTATTATGTCAATTTTTGAAAAAAGTAAAAATTTAAAAAATTTGTTACATTTTCAAAAAATGAAATTCAAATAATTTGCAGTAATTCCAAAGAGTTTGAAGTTTCACAAAAAAATTCAAAAATTTGCAAAATCTTCAGAAATTTGAGACATTTTTTTTGTCTAGATTTAAAAAAAAGGTTTAAAAAATGAAATTAAAAAATATTGCCAAAAGTTCAAAAAAATTGGCAAAAGCCTCAAAAGAATTGAAAGCTTTATTGCAAGGTGGAATGCACTTTTAAAAAAAAAAAATGTTAATGCATGTTTAAATTTAGGTTTAATGTCTGTAATCGTCAATACCCTCTGTATGAAAAACAAAAATTCTTTATTTTATTTATTGTTTTTCGAAAGCTACAAGGAGCTGTTTGCAGTCGAGCTGCACAAGGCTCCAGAGCCACAGGTTGCAGAGCCTTGAGCTAGATAAGCTTTTACATTCTCATTTCCCATCTCAACGCTATGCTAGCTATGCTAATTTTTTTTAATCATAGCTAATTTTTTTTTAATCATAGCTAATTTTACCATGGCATCCTTTCCCACTCAGATCACTACAAATATGATGTAGTTTGAAACTGGGAGGCTTTACATCCTAAGAATTTGTTTTGCTAATGAAATGCTTTAAAGACAATCCAATAAAGGTTATACATTATTAAGCTCTTCCACAGCAATGTTTATGGTAAAATGACCAATGGCAGCCATGGGACTATGATGTTAAGAGACAGTTTTATCTTTAATTTTTGACTCGGGGTAGAGCTAGGTTAGTTGCTTTCCCCAATTTTCAGTCTTTATCCTAAGCTAGGCTTACAAAGTTCCACCTCTCAGCTACACACTGGAGAGATATATGAGTCATTTTATTGTTCAGAAAGTCGATAAAAAGCTTACAGACCAAATTTACAGGTCTCAGAGCAAACTTGATAAACAGCATCTGGTTAGTATTAGCATCTCAGACAACGAGATAGAGGGTTCAACGAGATCAGCATTGGTCAGGACAAAAATATAACTGCCTTTTTACCATCTTTACCAAGAGTGTGTTTCTGTAAGTTTGGAGCTACAGGATTTACACTGAATCATTCAGCAGAACGTTGGCCAACCTTCGTTATCTCAGCTGTGACAGATAAGCTAATGACGCTAAGTTCGAGAAGCTAACTTTAGTTCAACTAGAGCTCTTTTGACAAGAGCTAAAAGTGATGTACGATCACCAAAGAACAAGAACTAGAACAAGCAGATGATCTCCCAACAGGCAAAGAGACATGACGAACAATGCAGCTAGGAGCTAATGGTAGGCTAACTTTAGCTAACGTTGGTTTTAATCTTAAAGATAAATTTATATTTGTTTACAGTAAATTCATAATCTGCTGCCTCAGATACGAGGTCAGTTTACCTTAGAACAGATGGAGACATCCTTTATTTTATTTATGTTGAGTTGATGTAGTGGTTGACTGCAAAACTTTATCCAAAGAAGACACTTTTCTCTGTTCAGATGTGTCTTAGGAAAGGGTAAAAGATGCACCCCATTTCCCAGCATCTCAAGATACTTGAGCCCAGGTTCCACCAATTGGTTAGGTCGGTTTGTCTCGGTACCGCGCGCATTTTGTGCCGTTTCCACTAACTCATCCCGGGACAGATCCCCAAATAACTGAGACAAGCCGTCCCTCTTTTTGGGGCCCTTTCGTATGGGTGCTAGACTGAACCGATCCACTCTCAGAAGGTGGAGCTACAACACTGCAGACCGTTGATTGGTCAAAAGAATCGTCACTTCCTGTGCGTCAGCGGCTGCATTTCTCCTGGCGGCACACAGACTTCTCTGTCACTTTAACTGCTGCTGTCAGAACCCCCATTGAGGCTGCTTTAACTATTTTTATTATTATAACTAGCATTACTATTATTGCTATTATTATTATTATTATTGATATTGTTATTGATATTATTATTATTATTATCACTAATATTGTCACTATTATTATGATTATTATTATTGCCAGTACTTTTATTTTTATTACTATTGCTATTGTTTGTATTTATTTTGTATTTTGCTGTATAGAACCTGTGTTTTTATTTATCTTCTTTCTACTCTTATCTATTCTGCACATCTTTTTTGTACTACAGTGTTACTTGCTGCTGGAATCGGAATTTCCTGAGGGAACCCTCCCAAAGGATTAATAAAGTTCCTATCTAATCTAATCTAATCTAATCTGAAACAAAGCTTGATTGTTCTTCGTATCAAAGAGCTACATGCTAATCACAGAGGGGACAAAATGCTGCATGTCTTCATCTGTGCTCTTTGATTACTGTGGGTGCTTCCCAATGTGCCAAAATGCAGTCTCCTATCTCCTCTCTCCTCCGCGACACCGGAAGTACTTTGTGAGCAGCCATATTGGAGGACATTCCAAAGCGCCAAATGTGCTCGGAGGAGAGAGGAGAGAGGAGAGAGGAGACTGGGCTGGAGGAGGCATAATCGAGGAAACACAAGTGCAGGCTTCGCGGAAGTCTTTTCACTGACAGACACGCCCCCTTGTGACGTATCAGAGCCGGCCACAAAGCGTCAGCTGTCAACATGTGTGAAACGTGAGCACCATGGAGCAAGATACGCTGTTTAAGTGTAAAACCTGGCTCACACTTCAGGCATCTCGCCCGATTTAACCCAGATTCGGTCCTCCCCACAATCAGGGAAGAAATCTGGTCGGGAACTAAAATCAGCCCCGACGTTCGGCAAAGATTATCTTCTAGTGTGAGCAGTTGACAGATGAATCTTTAGCCCCACGATCGTCTCACAGACTCGTCGGAGCTGCCTCGATAATTTTCCAACATGTTTGATTTTTATCTGGATGATTACAACATTCATTCTCACTGAGGATGACAACAGACAGTTAGAAAGAGCCACAGAGACCGGATAACAGACAACAAGGCTCAAAGTGAAACTGAAAGGCTCCGGGTCAGCTCCACTGGCTCACTCCAGCCAGTTCAATAATGCCTTTAAAAATAACACATAACCACGCTATTTTCATACAGTAGCAAACTGTTGTTTTATCAGTGATGGGTGTGAGATCACGCCATTATTGGCTGATACAGCAACAGTTTCACCTCTGTCCCTCTGCGTGCGCGTAATGGATGAAAGGCACGGCTGCAGACAGCTCCGCTTCTCTCTCCTCCTGTCCCACCAGTGCGCTAAGCAGTGCTTATAGCAGAATAAACACATTATTTATGAACACAAAGTGGCCCCAACATAAGAATTAAAAACTATCAATCTGGGCCTGGGAAAACGTGACATTTTTCTTGTTCATTCATGAACATATTCATGTTAAACTGATGTAAAAGTGAATATGAATTTTCCGTGGTCGAGCGCCCTGTTGTTTACATTATTTTCCTTAATTTAGTTTCTCCCGTGTGTTCAGACCGGTTTATCCAGCTGTGACGCCGCCATCACAACAAGACTGACGTCATGTGACGCTCCGGAGGAGAGGACATCTCAATGCTCATAAAATGAACCTCCTCGTCTCCTCTCTCCTCTCTTCGTTTCCTCGCGTCTCTGGCATGCATCTCTGGTGGGCGGGACTAAGACGCAAGTGGAGGAGGCGTGGATGTAACTTTGGAGCTTTGAGAAGCACCCTGTGTCGTGTTTTTCTTCTTCGTTGGATTTATTAACGGGGTAAACTGTGTCGCGCTGCTACGGCGTCACACTATTGTTTAACAGCTGCAACTTTCGGCATCTGCCTTACACGCCGCCTACCACGAGAGGGCACAGTTTGCTGGTTAACACACCTGCTCAATGATACAATGCATTGTGGGTTAGTTGCTAGGTTACGGTAGCTGTTGCTGTCAATATGTGTAATAATGTTGGATATTTTCTTTATGAACTTGTCATTGTTAGTGTAAGGGTCGGTTTGGGACCACATTCTGCTAATTGAAAAGCGCTGGCACAGACGATGTTGTTTGAAACTGAGCGGCTGCAGAAGCTGAACTGGAATCCCATCATTGTCTCAGGAGTTGATTATAGCCTTATCTTTGTTTTTGTTTTTAACCTTGGGCTGACCAATGCTAACCATTTCCCCCACATTTCAAGTCTTCATGCTGAACTGGGCTGACAAAAACCCAACCTCCTGGTCTGGGCTGAACCGTACATCCTGACTTGATGGATTCAGTAAAGTTACATTCGCCTGCAGCTCAGAGAGGAGCAAACAAACCTCCTTTCACTTTGTTTCCCTCCCGCTGTTTTGGGCTTATCTGTTGGAAGGAGATTGAAATGTCGGGCCGGGGATCAGGGATGATTCAGTTCTGGTTTTCTTGTCTTTGGGGGGGACTGTGGGTGGGGGTATCATCTTTCATTCCCCCCTCAGGGAAGACCACATGACCCGACATAACAGAGAGAAGCAGCAGAAAAAAAAAAGGGAAAGAGAGATGTTGGGCCCCACAGCTCCGAGCTCTTCAATGAAAACCACATGTAGGACAGAGGGAGGGGGGTGAGGTGTGTGTGTGAGTGTGTGTGAGTGTGTAAAAGAGGAGGGGGGTTAGTGTAATGACTCAAAACCCAGCCTCCGACTGAAAGAGGAGGGAGTCGCTCTGAGCTTCGCTGACATTCCCAACAAGCATTGCAGGGGAGAGACGTGTGTGAGTTCGAGAAAGACAGAGGACGAGTGTGTGTGTGTGTGTGTGTGTGTGTTTGTGTGAAACCACCAGAAGAGGCTTCAACTGTGAACACACTCTCAAACGTATAATTTCCAGCTCCTGGGCTTGGAGGACGCTGCCTTCATTGTCGTGGTGAAGAAAAGAAGAAAGAGAAGAGGGGAGAAAGTTTTAGTGAGAGCGTCCGGCGTGATCTGTTCGTTTCTACGGGAGAAAGAAGAAGAATTAGACGCAGCAGAAAAGAAGAAAAAGAGGCCAACATGTCCAACGCTCTGCTGAGGAGAAACTCCAGCAAACAAGGTTTACAAAACCTCATGAGGTATGTGGTCGATCAGTTTCTGTTTGTTTCTTTTGTGCACACAGAGAAGCAGCTCGGGTTAATGTTTGAGCTCTAAAAAACACGACAGATCTCACTCTGAGGATCAAACAAAGCATTTCATATCCACACATGAGGATAAAGAGGGGTGTGTGTGCTCTAGAGACGTCTGTGTTAATGGGAACGCTGGGATTACTGGGAGTGTTTTGGGTCACGCAGGATTTTGGGGGGATTTGGGGTTTTGATTTACCTCCGCTGGCTCTGATTAATCATAACAAAGGAGGCAGATTAAAAATCCATTCCACTCATAAATCTGCGTTATTTCCCTTTTTAAAGTTTAGTCAGTGGATTACGGACTCACTGGAAATGTAGGAGTGAGTTTCCCAGAGTCCAGACTTGACGCCTGAGGCTTCACTGAAAAAAGGGGAAGTGGTGTCGGTGACCTGTGCCAGAGGTGAAAGGTCGGCCGAGTCGGTCTTTTGTTTTCTGGGAGCTTTCAGGTGGCGGCACGTCCTGTCTGCGGGGAAGACGGCGTTTCTGTTTCATCCTGTTTCAGCTTTCAGCGGTTTGTAACGGAGGAGATAATTACAGCTCATCCCGCTGATGGAGTCGCTCTGTGATGTGGGGATTATTTGTCAGATTAGACATTCACAAAGTCATAAATTCAGCAGAGAGATACTCCCGACCGTGTGAGGAGACGCTGACCAATCTGGGCGTGACGTCACTCTTTACCTCAAAGCAGCTGCATCCTTTCCTTTCTACCATCATCACACACACGAAGCAAGTGTGAGCAACAACTGTTGACACGTTGTCTGATTCTTACATAACTCAGTCACATCTCGAGGTGTTGGTTCTCCCTGAGCTGACCCCAGTGAAACTGGACTTTGATAAAGTCAAAATAGACTCAGTTTGGATTTAAAGAGACAGTTTGTTATTTGGGATGAGGTGTGTGAGGTTCCTGGGATGGGTACCGTTCACGTTTAAAACGATACGGTACTGATGCCCGGTACCTGGCAATTGGTACTGGTACTTTTTTGTGTTTATGTGGTTAAAAATATAAATTGGTTCTATGATAAAATCTCAATTATTTTCCAATTTAACAAATTTATTCTTCAATATATAACCTTACAATGCTGCCTTCATGTCCGGCATGGAAAATCGCCTACTCTCCCACTCCCTCACAGTCACAAAGATGCATTTAGGTACCTAAACATGGTACCTTTTTGATTGTACATGAATTGGTACCCGCTACTTTTGACTAAATTCGGTCGATACCAGTGGCGATTGCTCTAAGACTACAAGGGAAGCTCAGCTTCCCCTAAAATGTCCCCAAAAAAGTGTTGATATGTTCTGCTGTGTGAACATTTCATTGACTAAATCTGCGCTAGAATTCCTTCATCTTTAGTTCAGAATCAGCTCCACCTCCTTCTCATTCATCCCGCAGCGTCTCAGCGCTTTAACACAGTCGGACGCTGAGCGTCTTCTGACTTCAGCGGGGAAGCGTAGAGTGGGTTGTTCCACTGTGGAAACTGGACGGTCATTGGACAAACGCTGGGCTTTGTCCCGCCCATCGGACGCTCAGCGTCTCTGGGGGTCTATGAGGCAGTGGGCTGGCCTGGACGCTGGGCTTCTGCATGATGATTGGATGATCTGTCTGAGGCTGAGTCCCTTTTTGATTGACTGTGAAACGAGCCAGTCAGAGATCTTAAAGTATAATCATCCACCGGAGCATTTTTTAACTTGAACATGAAAAACAAAAGTAAAAGTCTCAGACAACAGGATGCAGATTTTAGTGGAAAAAAATGAAACTCCTCAGAGTAAAAGGACATAAAAGCATGTTGAGATCACCAGTGCAGGGTGATTCACAGCGAGTGTGGTGACTTGATCGAATATTTCTCCATCAGACATGGAGGTGGGTAGGATGTGAAGCGACACGCGTCATGATGCAAAACCTTCAAGAAACGCAGCAAGTTTGTTTGTTTTTAATTGCGCACAGATTAGTTGATCTTTAGTTGACCAATATTTCACAAGCTCTGCGAAACTTGTGTTTTCTTTTTCAAAATTTTTACAAGTAAATTTTTTAATAGGTTTTATAAGTATTATTTTCTTGTGACGAATGCATTTCCTTGTCTTTTTAATTGGAAAAATTCCATTTAAGAAAAAAAAAACAAAATAAAATAACAACAACAAAAAACACTCTGTGCAACCAAATCAATTTGTTGTTCGTATAAGTTTGGTCTCACTAGAAATGTTTATGTTTGAGGGTTAGATGGACATTATTTAAAAACTTAGCCTACGTTCCAGCATTGTGGTAACATTTCCCACATTGTCCCACATGTGGCTTTTAAGTACCTGGTCACCTCAATAGTTCCTGGTAATGTTTTACCAGGAACTAGGGTTTCAAGTTAATCTACAGAAACTTTTCATGAGACTTTAAACTTCAGAAATTTGGAAATATTCTGGATTATTTTATCAAAACTGACTTGACTTCATGTCGTCTTCAGGTGGTGCCTTTAATGATCCTGTACTGTGGGCATCATGCACAGTGCAGCAACGTGCTGCTGTCAAGGAAAAGCAAAGATTTTCAAGTGAATTTGCATAAAATGTGATTGTTTTAGCCAAAATTACACAAAAAAAAACTTAATAATATTTAAATTCCCAGTATTGAACTTGTTAAACTTGAAGAAAGTGGGTGCACTGCGTCTCCTTTACCTCTGGAAACACCAATTTATATAAGCTCCGTCTTGTGTCAAAAGAAAACACACTCTAAAGGAAAATTGAACTATATTCTCTTGAGTTTAATCTGGACTGTCTTTTGGTCCCTTTAACTCGGAAAGTTAGCTGACTAATGTTGCATTTTTGTGCTGATTTTCCATCTCAGATCAGATTCAGAGTTTTCCAACTTGTGAACTCGATACATACTCATTTTTACAAAGCGTCTGCTCGACTCATCAGATGCTGAATCTCCGTTTCCTTGAGCGTAAAGCCACAAAGTCTTCCCTCTGTGACTTTCCATTCACTCAGGAGTTTCTCCCTAAGAAGCTGTCACACGTTTTGCAACTTGTTGCCACATTCGGGGAGTTTGCTCTCGCTGTGTGACGTTCAGGGAGTCTTGGAGTTGAAGCTCTGAGTCAGGGTGAGATCAGCGGTCGGCCCGTGTGTTTATGAAGCAGATAACAGCTGGAGGAGGCGGTGGCGGCGTCTCGCTCTGCAGATGGCATCAGTCTGGAGGAGCTGACAGAAAGGATGACATCATTCCCAAAGCCTGCAGCAAAAACACAACGTCAGCAGCTTTGCAGGAATATTTCAGATCCATCAGACGACGTGAATCATGCTGAGTTTTCAGGTGTTATGCAAGAATGTTGTTGTGCTCATAAACCTCCTGCTGCTTCCTCATGCGTCTCAAACTTTACATGTACTGTGTTGATTTATGAACTTGAGGGTCTGAGGGTTTTCTCTGAGTCTTAAAGGCTTGGATTAGTCTCCTTATCTCTGACAGTTTTATATTTATTCCACGTTCAGAGGGGATCTATGGGGCGCCAACTGTAAAGTTTGCACACTACAAATATCAACATTTCTCCACATCACTTTTTAGGCAGATTTAGAGAAAAATTTGCCAATGATATTTGCTAGGTTAGCACAGCTAGCTCATCCATCTTATTGGAGATAGATCTTATGTTCCCAATAACAATGGATGGAAGGACAGGTCCATGTCGTCACTTCTTAGCTCAAACCTGAGCATGTCGTCCTCAGCTCCTTCTCCTCACCTTGTGGGGAAACATCCGGCCTCGCACCAGTTAGCACTGACATGCTACAGGCTGCTAACAGCCAATTTCACATGCAAACTAGAAAAGCAATTTCTGAAGAAATTGCGCTGTGAATGCAGAATGCTGAAGCAGCTTGCGCTGAACTGCTAATGCAGAATGCTGAACATGGATGACTGAAGATATGTCTGAAAATGGCTGAATGAAGTCTTAAATAACTCGCGCTGAAATGCTAAAGCAGAAGCTGAACATGAATGACTGAAGATGTGTCTGAAAATGGTTGAATAAAGTCAGGCAAGGCTTGCACTGAAATGCTAATGCAGAACGCTGAACATGAATGACTGAAGATGTGTCTTAAAATGGTTGAATGAAGTCTTGAAAAGCTTGTGCTCAACTGCTGTTGCAGAATGCTGATCATGAATGACTGAGGATATGTCTGAAAATTGTTTTAAGAAGTCCTGTAAAAGCTTGCGCTCAACTGCTAATGCAGAATGCTGAATTAGCCTGCCATGAACTCTTGGATGAAAGGAAATAAATGGTCGAATAAATGGAATGGATGAAGAAATTTAAAGTTTAAATGGTTGCGTCTATTCAAAAATTAAAGGAATAATTCAAATTTTAAAGAACATTGATGGAAATAATGACCTGACTGAGGGTAAATGTAAGTCGGCTTTCTAAAACTCTGTTAAAATGTAATCCTGTGTGTCCTGTGTATGAGTTTTTTAACCATGTAAGCCTGTAGGCTGAGGCCCATCTGAAGCCAGATGTTGCCATGGTGATCATTGTTCACCAACTGCCATCAGAGAGCTGGTGGAGTCTGTTGATTCCCAACACATTCCCTTTGAAATCAGGGTGTAAAGGTGCTTGCAATTCTGACAAAAAGAATGATGATGAAGCATGAATCAGTGTAATCTAAAATTGGATTTAAAAGTTTGAATGGCTGAACCAATTCAGGAATTAAAGGAAGGAATTTAAATTTAAAGAAAAAAATCTAGGAAAATAAGGAGCTGGAAATGGGAGTCAAATGCTGTTAAAGTGTGATACTTTCTGCCCTGTGTGTGTGAGTGTGAGTGTGTGTGAGTGTGTGTGTGTGTGTGTGTGTGTGTGTGTGTGTGTGTGTGTGTGTGTGTGTGTGTGTGTGTGTGTGTGTGTGTGTGTGTGTGTGTGTGTGTGTTCAATCATGTAAACCTGTCTGCTGAGGCTTATCTGAAGCCAGATTTTGCATTGGTGATCACTGATGAATTAACAGACACATGCTTGTCTTTGTCCCTGGATGTTTTGATGAGTTACTATAAACAGCTGCATGAGATCAAAGGTTTCCACGGTGACCAGCTCGTCAAGGGCAGCAGGTGCAGGTGCACAACTTTGCCCTTGTTACTGTAATCTTATGAAGATTTTGTGGCAAAGCAAGAGTCCGAATCTCCTGTCACCTTGCCAAAACCGTGAGGGCTAGAATAAAAATGAACACACCGTAGGAATCCTGAGACCCAGAGGAAGCTGTCCGTCTAAATTTCATGCATGAAGGTCAAAAAACGAATCCACGAGAGCAATAGATAGATGAGGGAAATTTTACTGATCTCTGAGAAAACCCCTCAGGAATTAACATGGAGGTATATGGGGATTTTTTTGAACTTCTCATGACAGTTGGCCATTTTGTGAAAAAGTGCTCCATCCTTTTGCTTTAAAAACCACTTTGTCAGAAGCAGGACAAGACTACTTACATGCTGAGGGTTTATTTGTGTTGATAGCTCAAACAATGTGGCCAAGAGAGCAGTTTACCCAGAAGTTTCTCAGGTCTTGTTTCCCCCTCTCCGTGCTCTGTCGTTTGAATCTCCCACTCTGAGCCAAAACATTCCGTCCAATACACACCAATGTTAAACGGCTCAAAGAGCTGAAATGCATCATGACCTTTGAAGGGTCATTGTAAAGAAACTATGAATGCTAGGAAACATTTGAAACCCACTGAATGAAGCCAAAAGATAGCTGAATATTTTAAAGTTTGAATGGAGTTTGTAGCTGAATGTATGACTAAATGAGGAGCGTTTGAAGCAGGCTGAAAAAATGTCCTGAAAGGAGGAAATTTTGAAAATTCCTCATTCATCTCTATGAGACCAAAAAACGCACAAATTCTGAAATATCTCAGAAAGTATTTGTAGAAAGTTTCTGAAAAGTCATAGCCCCCTTGTCCCCACTGAAACACACGTTTTGAAGTTTGAACGGTGAAAATCGGTTGAAGTTTGTCGGAGTTTTAGCGGTCCAAAAAAGCGGGCGGAAGAATGAAGAAGAAAAAAAAGAACTAGAAAAGCAATTTCTGAAGAAATTGCGCTGTGAATGCAGAATGCTGAAGCAGCTTGCGCTGAACTGCTAATGCAGAATGCTGAACATGATTGAGTGAAGATATGTCTGAAAATGGCTGAACAAAGTCTTAAATAACTCATGCTGAAATGCTACAGCAGAAGCTAAACATGAATGACTGAAGATGTGTCTGAAAATGGTTGAATGAAGTCATGCAAGGCTTGCACTGAAATGCTAATGCAGAGCGCTGAACATGAATGACTGAAGATTTGTCTTAAAATGGTTGAATGAAGTCTTGAAAAGCTTGTGCTCAACTGCTGATGTAGAATGCTGAACATGAATGACTGAGGATATGTCTGAAAATTGTTTTAAGAAGTCCTGTAAAAGCTTGCGCTCAACTGCTAATGCAGAATGCTGAATTAGCCTGCCATGAACTCTTGGATGAAAGGAAATGAATGGTCGAATAAATGGAATGGATGAAAGAATTTAAAGTTGAAATGGTTGTGTCTATTCAAAAATGAAAGGAATAAATCAAATTTTAAAGAACATTGATGGAAATAATGACCTGACTGAGGGTAAATGTAAGTCGGCTTTCTTAAACCCTGTTAAAATGTAATCCTGTGTGTCCTGTGTGTGAGTTTTTTAACCATGTGAGCCTGTAGGCTGAGGCCCATCTGAAGCCAGATGTTGCCATGGTGATCATTGTTCACCAACTGCCATCAGAGAGCTGGTGGAGTCTGTTTATTCCCAACACATTCCCTTTGAAATAAGGGTGTAAAGGTGCTTGCAATTCTGACAAAAAGAATGAACATGAAGCATGAATCAGTGTAATCTAAAATTGGATTTAAAAGTTTGAATGGCTGAATCAATTCAGAAATTAAAGGAAGGAATTTAAATTTAAAGAAAAAAATCTAGGAAAATAAGGAGCTGACTCAGGGAAATGGAAGTCAAATGCTGTTAAAGTGTGATACTTTCTGCCCTGTGTGTGTGTGTGTGTGTGTGTGTGTGTGTGTGTGTGTGTGTGTGTGTGTGTGTGTGTGTGTGTGTGTGTGTGTGTGTGTGTGTGTGTGTGTGTGTGTGTGTTCAATCATGTCAACCTGTCTGCTGAGGCTTATCTGAAGCCAGATTTTATATTGGTGATCAATGATAAATTAACAGACACATGCTTGTCTTTGTTCCTGGATGTTTTGATGAGTTACTATAAACAGCTGCATGAGATCAAAGGTTTCCACGGTGACCAGCTCGTCAAGGGCAGCAGGTGCAGGTGCACAACTTTGCCCTTGTTACTGTAACCTTATGAAGATTTTGTGGCAAAGCAAGAGTCCGAATCTCCTGTCACCTTGCCAAAACCGTGAGGGCTAGAATAAAAATGAACACACCGTAGGAATCCTGAGACCCAGAGGAAGCTGTCCGTCTAAATTTCATGCATGAAGGTCAAGAAACGAACCCACGAGAGCGATAGATAGATGAGGGAAATTTTACTGATCTCTGAGAAAACCCCTCAGGAATTAACATGGAGGTATATGGGGATTTTTTTGAACTTCTCATGACAGTTGGCCATTTTGTGAAAAAGTGCTCCATCCTTTTGCTTTAAAAACCACTTTGTCAGAAGCAGGACAAGCCCTCCTCCATTTTGATATATAAAATGCCTATGTGGAGCGAACATTGTGACCAAAAGAGCAGTTTACCCAGAAATTTTTCAGGTCTTGTTTCACCCTCTCCGTGCTCTGTCGTTTGAATCTCCCACTCTGAGCCAAAACATTCCGTCCAATACACACCAATGTTAAACGGCTCGAAGAGCTGAAATGCATCATGACCTTTGAAGGGTAATTGTGAAGAAACTATGAATGCTAGGAAACATTTGAAACCAACTGAATGAAGCCAAAAGGTAGCTTAATATTTTAAAGTTTGAATGGAGTTTGTAGCTGAATGTATGACTGAATGAGGAGCGTTTGAAGCAGGCTGAAAAAATGTCCTGAAAGGAGAAAATTTTGAAAATTCCTCATTCATCTCTATGAGACCAAAAAACGCACAAATTCTGAAATATCTCGAAAAGTATTTGTGAAAAGTGTCTGAAGAGTCATAGCCCCCTTGTCCCAACTGAAACACACGTTTTGAAGTTTGAACGGTGAAAATCGGTTGAAGTTTGCCTGAGTTTTAGCGGTCCAAAAAAGCGGGCGGAAGAATGAAGAAGAAGAAGAAGAAGAAGAAGAAGAATAAATTTTTTTGTCACAGAAGAACATATACTGTGAATGCATTGCTGCATTCACAGCAACTAGAAAAGCAATTTCTGAAGAAATTGCGCTGTGAATGCAGAATGCTGAAGCAGCTTGCGCTGAACTGCTAATGCAGAATGCTGAACATGAATGACAGAAGATATGTCTGAAAATGGCTGAATGAAGTCTTAGATAACTCGCGCTGAAATGCTAATGCAGAACGCTGAACATGAATGACTGAAGATTTGTCTTAAAATGGTTGAATGAAGTCTTGAAAAGCTTGTGCTCAACTGCTGATGTAGAATGCTGATCATGAATGACTGAGGATATGTCTGAAAATTGTTTTAAAAACTCCTGTAAAAGCTTGCGCTCAATTGCTAATGCAGAATGCTGAACATGAATGACTGAGGATATGTCTGAAAATTGTTTTAAGAACTCCTGGAAAGCTTGCACTGAAATGCTAATGCAGAATGCTGAATTAGCCTGCCATGAACTCTTGGATGAAAGGAAATAAATGGTTGAATAAATGGAATGGATGAAGGAATTTAAAGTTGAAATTGTTGCGTCTATTCAAAAATTAAAGGAATGTATCAAATTTTAAAGAACATTGATGGAAATAATGACCTGACTGAGGGGAAAAGTAAGTCGGCTATCTTAAACCCTGTTAAAATGTATTCCTGTGTGTCCTGTGTGTGAGTTTTTTAACCATGTAAGCCTGTAGGCTGAGGCACATCTGAAGCCAGATGTTGCCATGGTGATCATTGTTTACCAACTGCCATCAGAGAGCTGGTGGAGTCTGTTGATTCCCAACACATTCCCTTTGAAATCAGGGTGTAAAGGTGCTTGCAATTCTGACAAAAAGAATGATGATGAAGCATGAATCAGTGTAATCTAAAATAGGATTTAAAAGTTTGACTGGCTGAATCAATTCAGGAATTAAAGGAAGGAATTTAAATTTAAAGAAAAAAATCTGGGAAAATGAGGAGCTGACTCAGGGAAATGGAAGTCAAATGCTGTTAAAGTGTGATACTTTCTGCCCTGTGTGTGTGTGTGTGTGTGTGTGTGTGTGTGTGTGTGTGTGTGTGTGTGTGTGTGTGTGTGTGTGTGTGTGTGTGTGTGTGTGTGTGTGTGTGTGTGTTCAATCATGTCAACCTGTCTGCTGAGGCTTATCTGAAGCCAGATTTTACATTGGTGATCAATGATAAATTAACAGACACATGCTTGTCTTTGTCCCTGGATGTTTTGATGAGTTACTATAAACAGCTGCATGAGATCAAAGGTTTCCACGGAGACCAGCTCGTCAAGGGCAGCAGGTGCAGGTGCACAACTTTGCCCTTGTTACTGTAATCTTATGAAGATTTTGTGGCAAAGCAAGAGTCCGAATCTCCTGTCACCTTGCCAAAACCGTGAGGGCTAGAATAAAAATGAACACACCGTAGGAATCCTGAGACCCAGAGGAAGCTGTCCGTCTAAATTTCATGCATGAAGGTCAAGAAACGAATCCACGAGAGCGATAGATAGATGAGGGAAATTTTACTGATCTCTGAGAAAACCCCTCAGGAATTAACATGGAGGTATATGGGGATTTTTTTGAACTTCTCATGACAGTTGGCCATTTTGTGAAAAAGTGCTCCATCCTTTTGCTTTAAAAACCACTTTGTCAGAAGCAGGACAAGACTACTTACATGCTGAGGGTTTATTTGTGTTGATAGCTCAAACAATGTGGCCAAGAGAGCAGTTTACCCAGAAGTTTCTCGGGTCTTGTTTCCCCCTCTCCGTGCTCTGTCGTTTGAATCTCCCACTCTAAGCCAAAACATTCCGTCCAATACACACCAATGTTAAACGGCTCAAAGAGCTGAAATGCATCATGACCTTTGAAGGGTCATTGTGAAGAAACTATGAATGCTAGGAAACATTTGAAACCCACTGAATGAAGCCAAAAGATAGCTGAATATTTTAAAGTTTGAATGGAGTTTGTAGCTGAATGTATGACTGAATGAGGAGGGTTTGAAGCAGGCTGAGAAAATGTCCTGAAGGGAGAAAATTTTGAAAATTCCCCATTCATCTCTATGTGACCAAAATTTCGTAAATCGTCGAATATCTCGGAAATTATTCGTGAAAAGTTTCTGAAAAGTCATAGCCCCCTTGTCCCCACTGAAACACACGTTTTGAAGTTTGAACGGTGAAAATCGGTTGAAGTTTGCCTGAGTTTTAGCGGTCCAAAAAAGCGGGCGGAAGAATGAAGAAGAAGAAGAAGAAGAAGAAGAAGAATAAATTTTTTTGTCACAGAAGAACATATACTGTGAATGCATTGCTGCATTCACAGCAACTAGAAAAGCAATTTCTGAAGAAATTGCGCTGTGAATGCAGAATGCTGAAGCAGCTTGCGCTGAACTGCTAATGCAGAATGCTGAACATGAATGACTGAAGATATGTCTGAAAATGGCTGAATGAAGTCTTAGATAACTCGCGCTGAAATGCTAATGCAGAACGCTGAACATGAATGACTGAAGATTTGTCTTAAAATGGTTGAATGAAGTCTTGAAAAGCTTGTGCTCAACTGCTGATGTAGAATGCTGATCATGAATGACTGAGGATATGTCTAAAAATTGTTTTAAAAACTCCTGTAAAAGCTTGCGCTCAACTGCTAATGCAGAATGCTGAACATGAATGAATGAGGATATGTCTGAAAATTGTTTTAAGAACTCCTGGAAAGCTTGCACTGAAATGCTAATGCAGAATGCTGAATTAGCCTGCCATGAACTCTTGGATGAAAGGAAATAAATGGTCGAATAAATGGAATGGATGAAGGAATTTAAAGTTGAAATTGTTGCGTCTATTCAAAAATTAAAGGAATGTATCAAATTTTAAAGAACATTGATGGAAATAATGACCTGACTGAGGGTAAATGTAAGTCGGCATTCTTAAACCCTGTTAAAATGTAATCCTGTGTGTCCTGTGTGTGAGTTTTTTAACCATGTAAGCCTGTAGGCTGAGGCCCATCTGAAGCCAGATGTTGCCATGGTGATCATTGTTTACCAACTGCCATCAGAGAGCTGGTGGAGTCTGTTGATTCCCAACACATTCCCTTTGAAATCAGGGTGTAAAGGTGCTTGCAATTCTGACAAAAAGAATGATGATGGAGCATGAATCAGTGTAATCTAAAATAGGATTTAAAAGTTTGACTGGCTGAATCAATTCAGGAATTAAAGGAAGGAATTTAAATTTAAAGAAAAAAATCTGGGAAAATAAGGAGCTGACTCAGGGAAATGAAAGTCAAATGCTGTTAAAGTGTGATACTTTCTGCCCTGTGTGTGTGTGTGTGTGTGTGTGTGTGTGTGTGTGTGTGTGTGTGTGTGTGTGTGTGTGTGTGTGTGTGTGTGTGTGTTCAATCATGTAAACCTGTCTGCTGAGGCTTATCTGATGCCAGATTTTACATTGGTGATCAATGATAAATTAACAGACACATGCTTGTCTTTGTTCCTGGATGTTTTGATGAGTTACTATAAACAGCTGCATGAGATCAAAGGTTTCCACGGTGACCAGCTCGTCAAGGGCAGCAGGTGCAGGTGCACAACTTTGCCCTTGTTACTGTAATCTTCTGAAGATTTTGTGGCAAAGCAAGAGTCCGAATCTCCTGTCACCTTGCCAAAACCGTGAGGGCTAGAATAAAAATGAACACACCGTAGGAATCCTGAGACCCAGAGGAAGCTGTCGATCTAAATTTCATGCATGAAGGTCAAGAAACAAACCCACGAGAGCGATAGATAGATGAGGGAAAATTTACTGATCTCTGAGAAAACCCCTCAGGAATTAACATGGAGGTATATGGGGATTTTTTTGAACTTCTCATGACAGTTGGCCATTTTGTGAAAAAGTGCTCCATCCTTTTGCTTTAAAAACCACTTTGTCAGAAGCAGGACAAGACTACTTACATGCTGAGGGCTTATTTGTGTTGATAGCTCAAAAAATGTGGCCAAGAGAGCAGTTTACCCAGAAGTTTCCCAGGTCTTGTTTCCCCCTCTCCCTGCTCTGTCGTTTGAATCTCCCACTCTGAGCCAAAACATTCCGTCCAATACACACCAATGTTAAACGGCTCAAAGAGCTGAAATGCATCATGACCTTTGAAGGGTCATTGTGAAGAAACTATGAATGCTAGGAAACATTTGAAACCCACTGAATGAAGCCAAAAGATAGCTGAATATTTTGAAGTTTGAATGGAGTTTGTAGCTGAATGTATGACTGAATGAGAAGGGTTTGAAGCCAGCTGAAAAAATGTCCTGAAGGGAGGAAATTTTGAAAATTCCCCATTCATCTCTATGAGACCAAGAAACGCACAAATCCTGAAATATCTCAGAAAGTATTTGTAGAAAGTTTCTGAAGAGTCATAGCCCCCTTGTCCCAGCTGAAACACACGTTTTGAAGTTTGAACGGTGAAAATCGGTTGAAGTTTGTCGGAGTTTTAGCGGTCCAAAAAAGCGGGCGGAAGAATGAAGAAGAAAAAAAAAAAGAATAAATTTTTTTGTCACAGAAGAACATATACTGTGAATGCATTACTGCATTCACAGCAACTAGACAATTTCCACGGAAATCGTGAGAGGGGCTCGGGCGGCGGCTGGGCTTTTTGCATTCATTAAATAGTTTAGAAACACCGATGTGACCAGACCTTGTTTTGTACTGACGTCTGATGGAATAGGTGTCAAATTATCCCATGCACAATGAAGCGCGCTTCGCGCGCTTACTTTCATGTCTTGAAATTGTTCAGAAACACAGATGTCACCAGATCTTGTTTTAGACTGACATAGCGAAACACTTCTTAACATTTCTTGTTTCTGATTCAACAGGTATCAAATTACCTCTTCGCGCGCACACTTTCATATCTTTACTGTTATAGCCCTAAAACATTATGTCACAAATATACACCTACATATCACAAGACATGGGAGAGTGGCTGGTTACAAAGCCTTAACCCCAAATAAGCTCTCAAGAACTTTTTAAAGTACTTGTGTGTGTGTGTGTGTGTGTGTGTGTGTGTGTGTGTGTGTGTGTGTGTGTGTGTGTGTGTGTGTGTGTGTACACACTTTCATATCTATACTATACTAGCCCCAAAGCAATACGTCCCAAATATAAACTGTATAGAGTCACAGCGTGGCTCCGCCATTGTACAGTTATGAAGCCAAAACGTCAAAGGCACAGCCATTGGCAGCAGTTGTGCAGCCAGAGTCTGCGCAGTACAGACTGTGAGGGATTCTGGGAGGATCTGAGTGGCGCTAGCTAACAAAACTAATAACTTCATTTTTCTTTTGCGAGTCTAATCACTTCTTGACTCTACGTCCTGACATATTTTACAATCCCAGAAAAAAAATACACAAGAACGGCAGCTGTTAATTATCAAAAAATGTGACATAGTACCTTGTTTTTAACCACTCATAACTAATGGAAATGTAACTGTTCAGAAGAAAAAAAAAGACTTAAATACAAGGCAGCCAAATGATATCTTCAAAATCATGCACCTCTGTGTGCGTGAGGGAGAGGGAGGGAGACAGTAAGAGAGAAAGAGACAGAGAGAATTGAGAGAGAAGAGATGGGGGTTTATGTGTGTGTGTGTGTGTGTGTGTGTGTGTGAGTGTGTGTGTGTGTGTGTGTGTGTGTGTGTGTGTGTGTGTGTGTGTGTGTGTGTGTGTGTGTGTGTGCACGTGGGTATGTATGGGTTGGCTGTATGTGTGTGTGTGTGTGTGTGTGTGTGTGTGTATGTGTGTGTGTGTGTGTGTGTGTGTGTGCACGTGGGTATGTATGGGTTGGCTGTATGTGTGTGTGTGTGTGTGTGTGTGTGTGTGTGTGTGTGAGGGAGAGAGGGAGAACTGTAAAGAGATAAGAGAGAGAGAGGGAGAAATAGGGAGAGAAAGAGAGGGTGAGGGAGAGAGGGAGTATTGAGAGGAAAATGGGTTCATGTTAGTGTGTGTGTGTGTGTGTGTGTGTGTACACACTTTCATATCTTTACTATTCCAGTTCCAAAGCAATACGTTACAAACATAGACTGCAAGCCAAAACACCTCCATCAAAGGCACAGCCATTGGAAGCAGTTGTGCAGCCAGAGTCTGCGCAGTACAGACTGTGAGGGATTCTGGGAGAATCTGAGTGGGGCTTGGCAACAAAACTAATAATTTTATTTTTCTTTTGCGAGTCTAATCACTTCTTGACTCTACGTCCTGACATATTTTACAATCCCAGAAAAAAAATACACAAGAACGGCAGCCGTCAATTATCATTAGATGTGACATAGTACCTTGTTTTTAACCTTTCATAACTAATGGAAATGTAACTGTTCAGAAGAGAAAAAAAAGACTTAAATACAAGGCAGCCAAATGATATCTTCAAAATCATGCACCTGTGTGTGCGTGAGGGAGAGAAAGGGAGAGAGTAAGAGAGAAAGAGAGAAAGAGAGAGAGAAGAGATGGGGGTTTATGTGTGTGTGTGTGTGTGTGTGTGTGTGTGAGTGTGTGTGTGTGTGTGTGTGTGTGTGTGTGTGTGTGTGTGTGTGTGTGTGCACGTGGGTATGTATGGGTTGGCTGTATGTGTGTGTGTGTGTGTGTGTGTGCGTGTTTGTGCGCGTGCGCATGTGCAAATGCAAGTCTCATCTCTGAAACGCTGTTAAAATGAAATTCTGTGTGTCCTGTGTGTAAGTTTTTAATCATGTCAGCCTTTTAGCTGAGGCTCATCTGAAGCCAGATGTTGCCATGGTGATCATTGTTTACCAACTGCCATCAGAGAGCTGGTGGAGTCTGTTGATTCCCAACACATTTCCACTGAAATCAGGGTGTCAAACTGCCTACAACTGTGACAAAACCAAAGGGCCGATCAGAAAAATGATCACACCGTAGGAATCCTGAGACCCAGAGGAAGCTGTCTGTGTTAATTTCATGTCTAAAGATGCAGAAATAGGCCCATGACAGCGATATATAGATGAGGGTAATTTTACTGATCTCTGAGAAAACCCCTCAGGAATTAACATTGGAGTACATGGGTGCCGGAGCTGACTTTGTCCGACAGTTGGTCATTTTGTGAAAAAGGGCTCCATCCTTTTGCTTTAAAAACAACTTTGTCAGAAGCAGGACAAGACTACTTACATGCTGAGGGCTTATTTGTGTTGATAGCTCAAAAAATGTGGCCAAGAGAGCAGTTTACCCAGAAGTTTCTCAGGTCTTGTTTCCCCCTCTCCGTGCTCTGTCGTTTGAATCTCCCACTCTAAGCCGAAACATTCCGTCCAATACACACCAATGTTAAATGGCTTGAAGAGCTGAAAATCATCATGACCTTTGAAGGGTCATTGTGAAGTAACTATGAATGCTAGGAAACATTTGAAACCCATTGAATGGAGCCAAAAGATAGCTGAATATTTTGAAGTTTGAATGGAGTTTGTAGCTGAATGTATGACTGAATGAGAAGGGTTTGAAGCAGGCTGAAATAATGTCCTGAAGGGAGGAAATTTTGAAAATTCCGCATTCATCTCTATGGGACCGAAATTTTGTAAATTGTTGAATATCTCGGAGAGTATTTGTGAAAAGTTTCTGAAGAGTCATAGCCCCCTTGTCCCCACTGAAACACACGTTTTGAAGTTTGAACGGTGAAAATCGGTTGAAGTTTGCAGAAGTTTTAGCGGTCCAAAAAAGCGGGCGGAAGAAGAAGAAGAAGAAGAAGAAGAAGAACTAGAAAAGCAATTTCTGAAGAAATTGCGCTGTGAATGCAGAATGCTGAAGCAGCTTGCGCTGAACTGCTAATGTAACAAAAGCTGAACCTGAATGACTGAAGATATGTCTGAAAATGGTTGAAAAAGTCTTGAATAGCTTGCGCTCAACTGCTAATGCAGAATGCTGAACATAAATGACTGAAGGTTTGTCTGAAAATGGCTGAATGAAGTCTTAAAATGCTTGCGCTGAACAGCTAAAGCAAAATTCTGAACAAGAATGGCTAAAGTTATGTCTGAAATCATTTGAATTAAGTCTTGAAAAGCTTGTGCTTAACTGCAAAAGCAGAATGCTAAACATGAATGACTGAATTTATGTCTGAAAATGGTTGAAATAATTCATGAAAAGCTGGCACTCAACTGCTAATGCAGAATGCTAAATTAACCTGCCATGAACTCTTGGATGAAAGGAAATTAATGGATGAATCAGTTAAATGGATAAATGAATTTAAAGTTGAAATGGCTGCATCTTTTAAAAATTTGAAGCAATGAATTAAATTTTAAAGAACAGTTATGGAAATAATGACCTGACTGAGGGAAAATGCAAGTCTCATCTCTGAAACGCTGTTAAAATGAAATCCTGCTTGTCCTGTGTGTGAGTTTTTAATCATGTAAGCCTTTTAGCTGAGGCTCATCTGAAGCCAGATGTTGCCATGGTGATCATTGTTTACCAACTGCCATCAGAGAGCTGGTGGAGTCTGTTGATTCCCAACACATTTCCACTGAAATCAGGGTGTCGAACTGTCTGCAACTGTGACTAAACCAAAGGGCCGATCAGAAAAGTGATCACACCGTAGGAATCCTGAGACCCTGAGGAAGCTGTCTGTGTTAATTTCATGTCTAAAGATGCAGAAATAGGCCCATGACAGCGATAGATAGATGAGGGAAATTTGACTGATCTCTGAGAAAACCCCTCAGGAATTAACATTGGAGTACATGGGTGCCGGAGCTGACTTTGCCCAACAGTTGGCCATTTTGTGAAAAAGTGCTCCATCCTTTTGCTTTAAAAACCACTTTGTCAGAGGCAGGACAAGACTACTTACATGTTGAGTACTTATTTGCGTTGATAGCTCAAAAAATGTGGCCAAGAGAGCAGTTTACCCAGAAGTTTCCCAGGTCTTGTTTCCCCCTCTCCGTGCTCTGTCGTTTGAATCTCCCACTCTGAGCCAAAACATTCCGTCCAATACACACCAATGTTAAATGGCTTGAAGAGCTGAAATGCATCATGACCTTTGAAGGGTCATTGTGAAGAAACTATGAATGCTAGGAAACATTTGAAACCCACTGAATGAAGCCAAAAGATAGCTGAATATTTTGAAGTTTGAATGGAGTTTGTAGCTGAATGTATGACTGAATGAGGAGGGTTTGAAGCAGGCTGAAAAAATGTCCTGAAGGGAGGAAATTTTGAAAATTCCGCATTCATCTCTATGGGACGGAAATTTCGTAAATTGTTGAATATCTCGGAAAGTATTTGTGAAAAGTTTCTGAAGAGTCATAGCCCCCTTGTCCCCACTGAAACACACGTTTTGAAGTTTGAACGGTGAAAATCGGTTGAAGTTTGCAGAAGTTTTAGCGGTCCAAAAAAGCGGGCGGAAGAAGAAGAAGAAGAAGAATAAATTTTTTTGACACAGAAGAACATATGCTGTGAATGCATTACTGCATTCACAGCAATAAATTTTTTTGTCACAGAAGAACATATGCTGTGAATGCATTACTGCATTCACAGCAATAAATTTTTTTGTCACAGAAGAACATATGCTGTGAATGCATTGCTGCATTCACAGCAACAATGCAGCCATGGTTACCAGCAACAAGAGCTTATCTAAGATTTCTAAATCTTAAGCATAGATTTCTAAATATTTGCTTAACATTTCTAAATTTGGGGCAAAGATTTCCAAATATTTATCCATCCAAGCAGGATTTTGAGAAAGTCAAATTATACTTCTTGATGTGGGCTACAGGATCTTCAGCAGCACCATCACAGCTCTTTTTTTCTTGATCTCAAACTGTGCCTCCTGTTGGGAATAGTCTGGAATTGATGTTTTTCCCCTCTCTTCTCCGAATGTTGTATTTTCATATCTATTGCAACGGGGCGTGGGGAAGCTGGCAGCTCCTAGGTCATCCCATTTCTGTGTTTCCCCATGTCTGTTTTTTTACATGTCTTGAAAGGGATGTAACTGACAAAATTTCCCCTCGGGATCAATAAAGTTTTCTGATTCTGATCTTAAGAAATATTGAGAAATCTCTGCTAAAGATTTCAAAATCATGACAAAATGTTTGGAAATTATGACAAAATATTTAAAAATCTGAAATATTAAGAAATCTTTGCTTAAAATTTAGAAATCTTAACTTCATATTAAAAAATATTAAGAAATCTTTTAGGAAATCTTTGCTCAAGGTTAAGTAATCTGAATAAAATATTTAGAAATTTTTGCAAACTTTTAGAAATTGCTAAAGATTTTAAAATCTTGACAAATATTTAGTAAACTTTGCAAACTTTTAAAAAATCTCTGCCAAAGATTTAGAAATCTTGATAAAATATTTAGAAATCTTAATAAAATACTTGGAAAGCTTGACAAAATATTTAAATATCTTAAATATTTAGAAATCTTTGCAAACTTTTAGAAATCTTATGATTAAGAAATATTGACTTCATATTTAAAAATCTTAAGTTATATTTAGAAATCCCTGCTAAAGGTTTTAAAATTTTGACAAAATATTGAAAAAATTATAACATTTTTTTTTAGAAATCTTTGCCAAAGATTTTAAATATTTACAAAATATTTAGAAATCTTGACTTTGTATTTAAAAATCTTAAGAAATATTTAGAAAATTTAGCAAATATTTGGAAAAATTAATCTAAGATTTTAAAATCTTAGATAAATATTTATGATGGAAGGTTAGTGTTTAGAAACATGGCTAAATATTGAGAATCAGGACATTCATTTATTACATTTACCATTGAGATGAAATATTCAACATTTTTATGTTATATTTGCTGTGAATATATTTCACAAGTATTTCTCATAATGTGCATAAAAAGTGATGTTTTAGAGCTGAATGTGGGGGAATGTTGTTATTTGTTGTGTGTGCCTCATAGTAATCTTTAAATTTAAGGCTTTCGTCGTTGAAGTTTTCAGGATGGGCAGCTGTTTCTGTCAAAGCGATGCTGCAGTTTCTCACACGTTCCCCTCACGGTATCTCTGTGACGTCACAGAAACTTCGAACACAAACTGACCTCGACTTTATCTGAAGCTACCGCTGCGATCGACCCTAAAAAACACGCTGTTATCAGATCCAGAGCTGCTGTCGATCGCAGCGGGTCAAGGCAGGCACGCAGCTGGTCTGTTTTTAATCAGACCCCCCCTCAGCCCTCCAAACCTCCCTGGTGATGTCACCCAGGAGGCATACCTGCTTCAAAACAAAGCGACCTCTGACCCCTGAATCCCCACAAATGGGTGGGTGTCCTCTCTGTTTACGATACAGGGGAGATAAGAGGCAGAGGAATGTTTTTGGGGGGTGAGGGTGGGGTGAGCTGATGAGTGATGGGGGGCTCTGAACCCCCCTCTGCACCTCCCTCTGTGAGCGTCTGCGTTAAAGGGACAGAGCGAAAGCAAACAGAGCGGGTTTCCTGTTTCCAGGCAGGTTTTTATCTCACAGCTCCAGTTTGTGACGTGACTGTTGTTCATGAAATCATTTTGAAAAACTTTGGATTTAGTCACATGTGACCTTAAAAGGAGGAGTTTGTGGTGAGTAGTTCAAAGTTTAGGCAAGGCAAAGAGACATTTTCACTTTTGGCTTGTGGAGAAACCAAGTCAACAATGACTTCCTGGGCAGAGCGTTAAAAAAATATGTGAAGACTTCCACCCTGCTCAGTTTTAGAAATGTCTTTTCTTTTCTCAGATTTTATTTTATTCTTTACCCTGAGTCTGATTAATTCACTGTTTTACCAGTTTCATCAGCAGCTCTGGTTGCTCTGAAGAGGAAAAGTCCCGATCAAATGATCTGGTCCACAACGGACTCCGTAGGAAAATGAAGGAAATGGATTTTCCTCCGAGGTTCAGTCCGTTGCATAACGTAGCTGAAAAGCAGATTTATTCTGTGCTTGGTCCAACTTGTCAACTTGTTATTCACAATAATGTGAATAAGATTTAAAAAAAGTAGAGTCTCAGCTCGTCCTGACACGCCATCCATGGTGGAGTGGGTTTAGAAAGCCCACGACTTCCAGTGGAGCTGGAGACCTCAGAGCTTTTCAACAGGCCCCCAGAAAATGAGTGAAAAATATCACAGTGAGGAGAAGAAACTACTATGACCGTTTATTAAATCAAATGAAACGAACACCCTCTGAAAAGTATCTTATAGCATCGCCTGCCTTCAATCAGAAATACAGGAGGTCCTCGCGTACGTGGTTCTCAACTTGCATCATTTCCACTTTACAATGCTAATATATGTACGTAAGAAAACAGAGAAAGTTTTGAAGTTATGCTGCTCTTTTTGTAAGATCATACGATGCGTAAAAGTTTTTGACACCTGTGTGGAGCTGGCCCCTCACCCCACGCAAAATTTCGTGAAAGTAGTCTGTTTGATTTGTGCTGTAAAAATTGTTGTTTGTATTGCTAAGGTTTTTAACTTATTACATCTTATTTTACAGGTCATCTAGAGTGCACCTAGCCTCCCATTTGATCCAAATAAACCTGACATGGTACCGTTCCTTTGTGTTTCGTTCAGCTGTGAAAATTTTTGTTTGTGCTGCAGAAATGCCCTTGTGTTGGTGTGCTTCATTTGTTTTGGCTGCAGTCCAACAAAGTTCGTCTCGTGCTACCACGCCGAGTAAATCGCTACTTTTTTAAACAAAATGTACCGTTGTATGTTCCTGCACTTTTCAAACTCCAGGCATCTGGAATGCCACTGTTGCAGGACGAACTTCACGTAAACGTGTTTCACAGTTGTAGTGTTTTTTTTCAATCGGACGAGACTAAGTGAACGCAGCCAAAACAAATGTCAAGCACATCTCCAGAAAATACAGTTTGTAATATCTATAAAACCATAGTGGCACAAACCAGCACAAACGAAGCTCAAACGAAACAGACTATTTTCCCAAAATTTTACATCGGATGGGGGGCCAGCTTCACGCATGTGTTTTTGACGGGTATGAATTCACAGCTACGCAGTACTACGCGTCCATCAGCATCATCCACTTTGTCTCGAGTCATAGTGTAGATTGTCTGTGTTTGTGCCCTACAATTTTCTCGGTATCCTCACCTTTTAATGCATCATGGACACATCTGCTCCGCAAGGTTAGTGGCTTGGTGCAGTACAGGTAATGAGTCAGTGAACACCTAGAGGCGACATCCAGTTTAGAAAAAGAAGCCCATGTGGAAGTGCTAAAGTCGCTGCTCATCAAGAAACTACTTGAGTTTGACTGCACAAAGACTGGAAATCGTGTACATACCCAGTCATAAAAACAGACTTTTACAGCATCAAAAAGTAGGGCTAAGATGTTATGCTATTCTAGTGATTCGATTCTATGACAATTTTGGGGTGCTGATTCAATTTAGATGCAATTCTTCTATTTTTATGATATTTGAAATTTTTAGTTTTTCCTATTAACACCAGACCATGTGAAAACATTTTACATTGATGGTAACATCTCCAGATGTGCACATCACGGGAGTCAGAGAGAAACATTTTGCCCTCTGCTGGAGGAAAGTGGTAACTTTTTTTTACAATCCAGTTATAAACAAAAACTGAAATGAAGAATTTGCATTTGAAAAAAATATTTTTTGACAAAGCATCCTGATTTTGATGATGTCATACAAAAACTTCCGCTATATCAATTTTTTTCCCCCCTGCTCCCATCAAAAGCATATTTACAGCGTGGTTGAAAAAAAAAAAAGGCTTGGGTCTAAAACGTTAATTTCACTATCAGCACTATAGACTGTAAAAAAAATGGACGTCATCTTGCTTGGCTTGAAGTGAGGTTGCCACAAAAACTGCTCCCCCTGGTGGCTGGCTGCAATATAGGTAAAAAAAATCCATCTCCCCAGTCATTCAAGATGGGCTGTGGTCAAACTTTAAAAAAAAAAAAAAAAAATGTAGAAATGTTTCTCACATCTGATTGCTGTATTGATTTAAAGATATCATTTGGCTGCCTTGTATTCAAGTCCTCTTTTTTTCAGAAAAGTTTCTTTTTCATTATTCATAAGAAGTAAAAAAAAAAAAACAAGGCATTATGTCATGTTTAACGATGATTGACAGCTGCTGTTCTTGTGTATTTTTTTCAGGGATTGTAAAATATGTCGGAAGGTAGAGTCAAGAAGAGATTAGACTCGCTACTGCACAGACTTTGGCTTCACAACTGCTGCCAATGGCGGCGTCTGTGACGGGGGTAAATGTAGCTAAAGACTCATGATATACACCAACAGCCCAATCCAAAAACTGACAAAAAATGCTGAATAAGTGTAAAATACTCCACCTTTGGCCACATATTGCTGTGTTTCCTTAATGAATCTGCCCCTTCTGATACCGTCATCAAGAAGACCAGCAAAGACTTTCTCAGCCAATGTTAGCATCTCCTCAGAACTGCAAACCAAATCTCATAGAGTTTATGAAAAGTATAAAAACAGAAGCAGCAGAGAAGTTTCTCTTTCTCATCCAAACCTGATGACGTTTCCCTCATGACCTTTACCCCAGAGAGTTTGTCAGTTTATGTCAGTTGATACAGCCTGAAGCGGAGATGAGCCACAGACTGGTTCAGCGAGCTAACCCCTCAACTGTCTACGTCTTTCCGACTGATCAGATCATTCATCAGACTCCTCACAGAGAAGCTAACTCTTTGTTTATACCTAAAATAAAGCTGAAAACACAGTATCATGACCTCCAGCTCCCATATACTGAAACACCAAACACAACATTTTCTATCTTTCCAATATTTTACGGATATTCTTTGCTTAGAGTGGAAATTTCAAAACAAGGTGCCAGTTCTGCGAGCCAAAAGCTGCACCACATGTGGATTTTATCTTTGGAAAAGTACATGATGGTCTGAAATGTGCATAGCATATGAAATCTACTTCTGTTTTCAGAAATACTCAGAGATCAATGTGGAGCACAAAATCAGCAACAGGGGAGGAGAACACTCGAATGCAAACTTTTTAGAGAAATGCAGCAAAGGCATTTTTCTTGAAACTCTTGTTGCGACTTTGTGTTGTCGTGTTGGAGTGATTCAGTGCCCTCCTCTGCTCTGACATGTCCCAACACAACAGTGACTTCATCCCCTAAGCGTCTTCCCACCATCCTCTCCTCTCCTGTCCCACAGAGCCTGGCGGGCGTCCAGGCGCAGAGGAAACGTGTTATTATTGTGTCATTCAGCCGAGTCATCCCACCGATGACAGCATGTTCGCTCACAAAAGAGCAGCTGAGGACTTAATACTTTTAACCTTTCTGCTCCCGGCGCTGAATCCCTCTTTCACTCTCGTTCCGGTGAAACATCGCTGGACAATGAAGCTGCAGCGTGGACGTGTGCAGACAGATCAGAGAGCAACAATAATGTGGTTCAGGTGGTCTGCAGGCAGGTGGTGCAGCTGTGAAACTACTTCTTTTGAGACGACGACGACGGCTTGTGAACTTTATTTGCAGAAGTTGATGATTTTAAAGTCTGCATGTAAAACAAATGTGCTCTTTCTGGCTCAGCTGTTTTACTCTGAGGAGTTTAAACTTCTGTCACTCACAGGGACCTCCGGGGTTTCAGAGCACTTTGTCATCTATTATCTGAGGAAGCTTTAGTGGAGGCTGCGTGCTCGGTCATGTCTCTGGTGTTAGTTTACAAAGAAAACCAACACAACTCACATGAAAAAAAAAAAAATTCTGGACTCCCAGTGAGGCACTAAAAGTCTTCATCAGGTAGTTATTAGAGAAAACACATTTCAGTCTGATACAGAGCAAAGTTTTGATAGCACACAGGATGATGAGGAGGAGGAGGAAGCAAAGCCGCCGGTAATCCAGGTACTTTAAAATCACTCCGAGAGCGATTAATCTTTCAGTCTGAATCAGATGTTTGAGCCGGTGCCAGGTATGACAGAATCCCACAGCAGCACTGATTACAGACAGGAAAACAGAACGAGAGGACAGAGGAGGACTTTCTGCTTTCAGCTCAGGAGCCGAGGAAAAAAACAAGTAAACTACACAGGCACACAAAATAATGAACAAAAATACAAAATAATTCCTCAGTGGTCCAGGATTTGTATGGAAAAGATATCAGTTTCATTTCACTATGAGTGTTTTTCTTGCTCTGTGCTATGTCCACCATTGTAGCCGTTCAGAATAGCGTCAGAATAACACTGGGTGCGCTGTGATTGGCTGAGATAAAACATTGTCATACAGGCAGAGGAGGGGGTATGGGGCAGACACAGACACTGACACACACGTATAGAGGCCTGTAGGAGATGATAGATCAGGATTTATCCTGTGAAAGTTGACATTTTATTTTTTTAGGAAAATCCTGCAGACTCTACCTTTAAATTTGTCATATTTTCTTCTCATCCCAGTCTATTAGCAGGCGAATTAAGAATGGAAAGTGAACTAGCACTAGCTCAGCAAAGTTTAGATCATAAAAAATCCATATTATGCTCCTTTAAGGTGTTATATTGTGTGTAACTTAAAGCCTTAGCTTAGCTTTGCAGCTTGGCTTAAAAAACTGCACAAATGGTTTTTACTTTTGCAACTCTTTAGACATTTTTAACCAATTAAGGTGTTTAACTACTATGTTTTTTTTTGTTTGCTTTTTTTTTTTTTTTTTTTTTTTTTTTTTTTTTAACATTGCTTGTTGCGGGTTTGCAAAGTTAAAAAGCACTTTGGTGCCATAAAAGTCTTTGTTTTCCAAAACAAATAAAAAATAAATAAATAAATAGATATAAATATAAAGATATAAATATAAAGATAAATATATGGATGCATAAATGAATGAAAATATATAAAAGGTTAAATAAATGAATAAATAAATGAATTAGTAAATAAAAAAAATGAATAAATAAATAAAATAAATGGATAATAGAATTAAAATAAATGAATGAATAAAAAATAAAAATAAATGAATAAATAAATAAAAATACAAAAATAATACAAATAAATGAATAAATAAATTAATAAAAGTAAATTATTAAATAAATTTGAAAAAAATAAATAGAAAGAAAGATAAACAGAAAATTAAAAAAATAATAATCAAAAAATTAAAAAAATGAATTGAGCTCTGGAACTTATGGATCAAATAGGATATGCATGTATCTACTTTTTTTTAAACTCTGACCAAATTTACTATAAATATTCAACATTGAGATATTATGTATCTCTGAAAATGTAGAATAGCAAACAGGTAAAGCATTGATTTGAATTAATACTTGTCTGTATGGTATGTTTTTGAACTTGTAGTGTTGGTGTTTGCATGAAAGGCCCTTGTTAAAGAGAAACAAAAAGTATGCTAATCATTCAAAACCTTTAGCATTTAAATAAACAAATCAGATGACTTAAAAGATAAAAGATAAAAATACTCTGCCTGTACAAAAATACAGATTGGAATATTTGATCCCTAGGACCCACATCTGTTTGTGAACCAGGTCTAAAATGTGCTTATTTCTACTGTAAAGTTGATACTTTTAACATAGGACTCTATGAGGATTGACTCACTTTTGGGGGCACCCTCTAGTGGACACTGGTGGTACTGCAGGTTCCTTTAATGTTGAAATGCTCCAAGGCTATAACGTTTGTTTACTATCACTTTTACTTTAAGATTGTTTGACAAACCTGGTCCTGGATAAAAATAATTTTTAGTCATTTTTTTTACACTGTCCTCTTTACCTTGGACCATTTAAATTTTCTATGTTTTTCTAATTTAGAAAGGTAATTCAGCTGCTTTATAAAACTGTCACCTTATTTAACACAGTGACTGCCCTTCCCTGAGTTTTACCTTTTTCTAACCCAGCCTTTATCAGTGAGCCCCTGACCCACATCCAGCTGCTCTCAGGCCTCTTCACCTCCATCCTCTGCCTCGTTTCCTCTCCGTTTGTCCTCTGAATCTCTACAGGAAGGACACTGGGAGAAACGGAGGAAGAGAGGGAAGTGATGCAGAAGAGTGTGGAGGTTATCAGTGTCCTCAGTCACCACCCATTCTGATGTATGTTGTTTCACTGAGCTGATGTTTTTCCAGTCAGAGATTTTTGGACAAGACTGAAGGCGTCATGATGATGTGCCAAAGCTAGAAAAATGACCACTGATTCTCATACAAGACCATGAACAGTAATTTTTTTAGCATTTTAGATAAAACAGCCAAAAGTTGAAACTGAGGAGCTTTAAATGTTTAAAGAAGCACTGAAGATGAAACGTGTTTTTCCCCGTACATAGTTTTTGACTCACCTTTCTTCCTGAATCTCTGTAAGAGTCAGAACAAAGGGACCAAAGACCTGGAGTCAGAGGCGAGGTGATGCTTCAGCTTGTACCTCCTCATAAACTAAACCTGAGAAGGTGTTAGGATGAAAGTTCAGGTCAGAGGTCAGAGTGTGTCCCACCTACACCGACCGTCTGTTAAGGAAAGTGGAGGGTGGAGGAACAGATGGAGTCTGAGAGCCATTAGGGATCTATTAGTGACCCCGAGGCCAAATGTGAGTTTAGTAACCCGACTCTGACAGCCTCACATGGAGCTTATTGACCTGTTAGGACTCAGAGCAGCTCCACGGAGGCTGAAACAGATTTAACGCCAACAGATGCTCGACACAAAGATACATTTTTGGATTCAAAGTTGACCCAGCAAACTCGACAAGCCAGAATAAAAGGTTTTCTTGCTCCTCTGTGTCGAAATGATTCAGCTGAAGTGGATGAAGTGTTTGATAAGGATGCTTCCTGGATGCCTCTCTTCTGAGCTGTTCTAGACATAAAAACCTAGCAGGAGGTCTCAGTAGACCCACGGCTTACTGGAGGGATTGTATACCCCATCTGGTCTGGAAACCCCAAGGAATCCCTCAGGAGAAGCCGGGAAGTGTTGCTTTGGGGAGGGTCGTCTGGACTTGCTGAGACTGCTGCATCCAGGTCTCAGTTGGATGAATGGAAACAAAATCTGAACCAAGACTTAACAAAGATCTAGAGCAGGGGTCTGCAACCTTTATTTTCATTAGAGCAATTTTGTCTCAGCTCACCTTGATGAAAATCATTTGGGAGCCATAAAATCTACTTTATCTTTTCAATAAAGACAAAAAAAGTGTATAAAACTCTAAACATTGTAAAATTCTATTAAATAAACATCTAAACAAGATATTTTATGTGACGTGTAATTTTTTAACATTTGTGAATATTTTTTTAAGAAAAAATTATAATAAAATTAATTTAACAAATGTGCTAAATGAATTAATTGCAATAAGTTGCCACCTTTTTCAAAAAATGTTGAAGTTTAAAAAAAAAATCAAAAAATAGTTATTCAATAATTTTGCAAAAATTCAAAAACTTTGGGATATGAAAAATGTGCAAAAATGACATACATTTAAACAACAAAGTTATTTCAAAAATGGGTGTGATTTTCAAAAAATTGTAAAAATTTGAAAAAAATAATTTAAATATTTGCAAAAATGTGCAGAAATAAAAAAAACCCCTGATATTTGCAAAAAGAAAAAAAATAATAAATTGTGAAAGCTCAAATTATTTTGAATCCTTGTCTGGATTTATAAAATGTCAAAAGAATAAAAATAAAAAAATTCAAAAAAAAAATTGTAAAAGAAATTTGCAAGATGTGACTCATAATCTGTTCAAAAATTGTTAATGCTGTTTTTATTTTGTGTTTTTGTCTCTAATCATCAATACCCTGTGTTAGAAAAAAAAAATATATATATATATATTTTATTTATCACATTCTTGTTAAGTTACAAGGAGCCACTGCAAAGGAGTCAAAGAGCTGCTTGAGGCTCTGGAGCAGCAGGTTTCAGATCCTTAAGGAAATCACCGCTGAATTTTTAAACCACGGCCCTCATTTAGGACATATTCAGGGCCAAAATGACCAACATGTTTGTAAGGTTTTTGGGATTTCTCAGTAGAGTTCTTCATGAGTGCACCAACAGCCACTTCAAGTTATTCATTCTGTCCCTGACAGAAACAGAATACCATTTTAAGTGTCTGAAAACATTACAGAGAGGAGAAAAATGATTTATTCTGACCACGTCTCTGCTCTCAAAGCCACCATGCGACTCTGACACAGTCATTTTACCCCAGAGAGTACACAAACTACTCCAGTTTTGTGAGGACTTGAAGGTTTTGATAGTTGGGTATGACCTAACTCTACAATACTGCAATAAACAGTCTGGTGTCTTTGTAGACCAAGATATAACAGCACTGACTTCATGCAGAAATTCTGCAGAGGACAAATTCTTGTTGGGTGAAAACTGTTTTCCATGGGGCGCCTACATGAATACCAATATCTTTTTCCATATTTAGCTCTAAAACATCACTATTTATGCAGATTTAAAGATATATTTGTCAGATAATATACACAAAATGCTGGATGTTATGTTATAGTTAAAATACCTCAAGATTTAAAATTCTTAACTAAATATTTTGAAATCTTTGCTCAAGATTAAGAAATCTAAGAGGATTATTTAGCCTTAGCTAAATATGTAGATTTTTTTTGCTTGAGATTAAAAAATCTTGACTTATTATTCAGAAATCTAAATAAATAATTAGAAATCTTTGCTTAAGATGTAGAGATCTTGGCTTCAAATTAAAAAATCTTAGCAAATATTTATAAATCTAACTAAATATTAAAAATGAAAACTAAATTGTGGAGAAACATAGCTAAATATTTAAAACCAGGACGTTTATTTACATCATTCTTTTAATTCATTTAACATTTAGATAAAACAAAAAAGTGATGTTTTAGAGCTAAATGTTGTTTGTAGTTTGGCAACTTGGCAATTGGTGCACCACATGTTTTCCACCAGAAAAGTTTCACAGGACTTTCAGGAGTTCTGCGCTTATTTTGATACCGGTTTGTTAACTGTAAACACAATAACAACGTAAAGAAAGAAAAAAACATTAGAAGAGCTTTTTGTGAAAGAATAGAGGATGATTTTTGGAGCAGAAATAAGTCCCCTTTAGTTCCACTGCCTCAGATATTAAATACGGTAAAGTAATTAATTCAAATTTAATGTCATAAAAAGATGCATTTTCAGCCACGTTTCAACCAAATGACCCTAATGACGAATGGATTTCCCCAAACAGTCGATTATTGTCCCATCAAACAACTCCACTGTGAGCTGTTTGCTGTTTGTAGCTTGGTTTCATGTCACCAAACAAACAAGAAAAATCTGTAACAACACTGAAAGTGATCAGAGAGCAGACTGAAGTCACAGCTTTCGGCCGTTTGAAACACTAAAGCGTGAGCGTTCACGTTCATGGTATCTGAATAAATAAAGATTCACTGTGTTTGTAATAAACGCTGACACATGAGGGGAACAGCGTGTGTGTTTATCGGGCGCGTAAACACACAGCGTTGTTCTTCATCTGAGGCCTGACAGATGTTCCTCTAACAGAGACTTTGTTAAGAAAAGGAGGAGGCCGCGGAGACGGCGATGAGTCAGGAGTGTGTGTGAGGGAGTGTGTGTGTGATACGGGACGAATGGTTCTCATTTGATTTTATTGTTTCCCAACCACCAGAGATGAGAGACCTAATCTTTGAAGAGGAGCAGCTCAGAAAACAACCTTTTACAGTTTCACTCAAGAATGGAGAGATTAACTTTGGTCTTTTTCAGACTTTTAGGGGATTTACTTTCTATTTAAGCCCCCATGGCTCAATAACAGCTGAAGACAAACCAGAGAGTGGGGATGACATGCTGCAAGAGATCATCAAACCAGCAGACCTCAGTTCATGGGGCACATGCTCAAACCACTTGGCTAACCAGAGCCCTCTGAGTTTGCGGTCATAGACGGTTTGATTTAGAGCGCCAGTTTCCCAAAACTCAACATTCCTGTTGCCATTGCAAACAAATTATTCAACAGTAATCCAATCCATGAATATGTGTTTATATTTCTGCAGTTCCTTCTTTACAAACTCAGAACATGAACTGGTAAACTCTGAGGTGACACTGCCCTAGCAGAGAGGCTACAGATGTTAATAAATCTATCTTAAAATCCTGATCTCTCTTAGCCTCACCTCTCACTTTTTGACCTCTGCGACCGTAAAACGGGGCCGTAATTTACAAACTTAACACCAAGCTGTGTTGACGATGGCTTGAAACTAAACGTTGAGACCATAAACTCATTAAAGCAGAGTTCACTAAGGGAATAAATCAACTAAGAACAGGACTCATTATGTCAGACTTCTATTTCTTTACGATTGAAGTCGCCCCCTACTGGCTATCAGACGGTATTGAGATCTACAGCTCTGCAAAACAAAGTGATAATTTTAATGACTTTCCCTGTCTGTTTCTTCAGGCTGACGGCTCAAAGGAGCGTCGAGGACGCCGAGGAGGTCGAAAGAGAGCGTCGCCGAAGAGCTCGTGAGGCAACACGCTGGACAAATGGCGACTCGCTGCCCGGAGAGTCATCGCCGGAGCACGAGACGCCCGGAGAGGAGAGTGTGTAAGTAAAGACACAAAAAACAGTTCACAATTCACAGATAACCAATTTTCAGTTTTACAGCGACAGATTAAAAATTTAATTGACACATTTTTAAGTGGCAAAACTGATGGTATTTGAATACGGGAGAATGATTTGACAACACATTACCTGCTTAAAGGTATATTAAAGGGGCTGTGTGATCTTTAAAAGTCTCCCTTCTAGATTTATACCTGATCTCAATCCACACTTTAAAATGAGATTATCAGTGGCAATATTGCTGGTTTCAGGTTATTTAAATTGCTACTCCTAGCTTCTCTGCTAAAAACAATTTCTGTGATTAATTTTGTAGTGATGGTGGACACTGGAGCCTAACTGTCAAACAGAAAAGGGACAAAAGAGCAGAAGAAAGATAAACAGGATCATGATAGAGCCCAAGCTAATAGCTAATTAGCCTTTAGCATGGGCTGTACCACTCTCAAACACAGGAGCTAAACTGATTGTGCTAATGTTCATTCCAACCCACAGTCAGCAGTTATTCTGCAGTGGTCTGTTCAAACTTGAGAGTCTATCAATAAAATGAAGAGTGAGGTTACGTTAGCTCTGATTGGTAGATGACTGGCAGGACATAACCAGGATTCACTAACGTTACACATTACAGACATGTCTTAGAGCACCGGGCTGCTAGCTGCGCTAATATAAACGGCTACTAAACTACTTACAAACTGACAGTGTTTACTTGTTGTCACGTTAGCCCACAGATACGTGGAGCAAAAAGTTGTCTTGGACAAAGAAAATTTGTTTTGATCTGATCTCCATTTAATTCCAAAACAAACATACGCCCTGCTAAAAGTAATTTACGACAGTGTGCGGAGACTCCGGGCCACAAGGTGGCGAAAGAGTGTAATCAAAACAGATCCTCCCCATAGCATCTTTAACATAAAATAATGAAAAATGTAACTACAATTAAAACTCACAGTTATGCTGGGGTTTTAAGAAAAGAAAGTCAAATGGAAGCAAAAAAAAACGACATCATGTCAGGAAAACCAAGCGTTGTTTGAATTTCCCTTTTGACTAAAGCAAAATTGTCAAAACATTCATTTTTACATCATACATCTGTTATTTTGCAAACTTAAGAGCTGTAACTTCAAGAAAGTCACAAGGGAATCTGTCTTTTTTAGCCCCATTCTGGTGAAATAAGCTGAAGTGAAGTCTCTGTGTAACTTACTGTTTACAGTGAAACTGGGACTCACCAGAAACAGACTAGTGATACTCGGCTTAAACAGAGCGCCTGTAGTTGATGTTTCTCAGAGATATTGTGGAATATTTATGCAAAGAAGAAGAAAACCTTTCTTGTCATATTTTTTTGTTCTTTACTTTCCCGTCAGGTTGAATTTTGTTGAATTTCTTCCAATGACAGGATATTGATTTTATTTTGACTTAAAAAAAAACATGCAACAACTTTGTGTATTGCTAAAGATCTTTAAAACTTTATTTATTTATTTATTTATTTATTTATTTATTTATTTATTCCTTTATGTATTCCTTTATGTATTCTATTATTTTTTAATTTTTTTTTATTTATTCTTTATTTATCTATTATTTATTCATCATTTATTTATTTTATTTATTCTTTTATTAATTAATTAATTTATTTATCTTTTTATTTATTCTTTTTTGTCAATACCTAAAATCTAGAAATATTTATAAATAGGTATCTAAAAGTTGGATCATCACATTTATTCTGGTCCTCTCTGATCCCTAAACTTATACTGAAGTCGTTGAATTTTTTTTTCATCTTTAAAATTTTGCACCTTTTGGTCAATACTTTGTAAATTCCTGCAGCTACCTTAGGGATATGTAAGTGCTCTGAAACCTGTGTTTGTCTGAAATGCTTCCCACCATCAGATTCCTCATAATTTGTAAACTATTTGGCACCAACCTAACTGTGGTCTGTTATTAATAGTGTTTAAAGCCTGAAACAGTCCTGCACAAGATGAAGTAAATACGACATCAAATAGTCGTTGAATTCCTGGTGGATGTAATCATGGGAAACCAGGAAGTTATTAATTGCAGAACATTATTCACTCCTTTCCCTCATGTGTAATAACTTCCTGTGAGAGCTGCTGACTGCGTGAGTGTTTTTTTTTCTGGTCTGGTGATGAGTGGGACTTTAAAGAGTGTGTCGTCATGTTTCCCAGCTGTGGAGGTCGACTCTCCCCCTCCTTCTCCCAGCTCTCGCTGGTTTACAGGTTTCATGCGTGACCGGTTACACGACACAAATGTTTCCACAGGGAAAAGCTACAAATAACATCTTCCCTCCCATGGTGGTGGTGGTGGTGGTGATGGTGGTGGTGATGTGAAGATGAACACACAGCTGCCTTCTCATTACACAACCTCCTAAGAATGTTTACTACAAGGCGTCTTCAGGGTAAACCACCACCATGTCCAAGCTTGTGTTTCAGCTGCTGACTTTTAATTTACCAGGACCAAATTATAGCTCGCACCTCGAACACCTTCTCCACCGTCACAACTCAGCTGCAGCAGCCCCACATGCAGCTCCTCTGCAGCCTGTAATTTAGAAGCTCCAGTAAAAGAAGCAGCGATGATGTAATGATGTTTTTTTTTTTAAAGTTTGTAGCACAAGTTCCCTTTCTCTACAAGGGTCAAAGGTCAAATACTGGTAAATTTCTGATCCACAAAAGTTTGTTTTAGTCTCAAGCAGCATCTTCTGGGGCTTACCCAATCAGGGGCCCTTGCCACTTCCAATATGGCCACGACAGCCGATATGCTTCAAAAATCCCTTTCAGAAACAGACGGGTGACGACAAGGAGACTACGTCCATTAATTATACGGGCTTTCACGTATTTAACTGTAAAATATCGTAACTTATATTACTGTACCATGCAATTCTGTGCCACAACAGATCATATCGTATTGTGTTGTGTGTGGTACAGTACCGTATGGTGTCATGTAGCATACTGTTGCCAAACATACTTTAATGCAGTGTAGCATATCCAACTGCATCATGTTTTATTGTATTGTAACATATTGAATATCACATTCTACCATGTCATCAAAAAATTGTTAATATAATGAAAGTTAACATAATGTAATGTTACAGGACGTGAATGTTATATTGCGTGTAATGTAATGTAATTTAATGTATTCAAACGTAATATATCACAACCTAATGTCACAAAATGTTGCATACATAGACTGTATAACTAATGTGTGTTTTCTTTTTAGAGTCTAATCACTTCTTGACTCTATCTCCTGACATATTTTACAATCCCCCTAAAAAGTGCACAAGAACAACAGCTGTCAATCCTCGTTAAACGTGACGTAAAACCTCATTTTTAACCTTTTACAACTAGTGAAAATGAAACTTTTCAGAAAAAAAGAGGACTTGAATACAAGGCAGCTCAATAATATATTTAAATCACCACAACAATCGGACATGAGAAACATTTTTAGGAGGAGTATTAATTATTTGAAGTTTGACCACAGCCCATCTGAAATGACTGGAGAGACAGATTTTTTGACCTATGCTGCAGCCAGCCACCAGGGGGAGCAGTTTTTGTGGCAACCTCACTTCAAGCCAAGCAAAATGACGTCCATTTTTTTTTTCAGTCTATGGTTGTCGCCCGTCTGTTTCTGAAAAGGATTTTTGAAGCATATCAGCTGACACGGCTATATCAGAAGTGATAAAGGCTTCATGTCTTGTTAGTCATGTGAGCTGATTGGGCAAACTCGTGATCTAAATATCCTTTAAACTGTTGTGTTAGAAAAAAAAATCACCCCCCGTACAGTGTGTGCTGATAGTGAAATTAGCGATTCAGACAGGAGATGTTTTTTGAACCAGGCTGTAAACAGGTGAATTTCTGCTTGAAAACAACTTTTTTTTTTAGCTTAAAGTATAATGTCATGTTGCATGATGTGATGTAACATAAAAGTAACATGCTGTAAGAAAACCTAAGGTGAAAATAATGTATCATAACATGATGTAATGCTACATACCATACTGTAATATAGCTCAATGTTAAAGAGTGTAATTAAATATCATATAACATAATGAAATGTAAACAATCAGCAACCCAAACCTGCTCAATTTCCACTATGGCCGCAGTCGATGATTTGCTTCAAAACTCTGTTTAAGAAACCAATGGGTGACATCACAGAGACTATGTCCATTGTCATTTAATGTTATGTTATGTGACGTAATATGTCGTACTGTTACACAACAAAAAACGTCTTAATTAGTACAAACACCTGAGTACTTAGAAGGTCTTGTTTTGACAGAAATCAGATTTAAACCCCCTGCTTAGATTAAGTTTTGAAAAGGGTTGTTCAAAAGACAAACACATAAAGTTTAGTATAAAAAAAGGTGAAAGAAAAAAAAAAGTCATAAGCCCATGACTTAAACCAGACAGGTGGAGGTGTGTCTGTGTGTCCTAACAGATGTTTCTCATCAACATGTCGAAACCTCGTCTGACTCACTCCTGGCAGGAAACCTGTGCAGGTGTCAACTTTACACACAAACAGAAACATGGCTGCTGGTAAAAGCTAATCAGCTGTCGTGAGGTCATTCACAGACTCCCATCATGCAGTGGGGGCTCCTTGGGCTGGTCCGAGCTGGGGCTCTTAATCATGTGGGGAATGTGGAGTGAATTCCTTTCTGCCAGCTCCTGGGAACACAACACGCTCTTTGATTTCTTTAATTCAGCGACAGGAACGTACAAGTTTAAAATCAACAAGATGCTTATCTGACGAAAACCTGATGCTTACCTGATGTTGTGGATTTACTCAGGAAACCATGCGAGAAAAAACCTCCAACAAACTCCAAATATTAACATGTGTTTGCTCTGTCCATGTCCTGGTTTACAGGTTATTATTTCAGCCGTGTCCGAGGATAATCAGACGTTTGTCAGCTGAAATTTTTCTGCTAATGACTTTGTGATGAATGAAGCTAATCAGAGAGGAAATGTTCTCGATTTAATCTACTCCTATTTGAACTCAGCACATTAATATTTATCAGATGTGTAACCAGGAGACAGAGTAAAAGACGACCTGATAATTAGATTCTGTTGCGGGAGGAACCAAATATTATTTTCCCATCATGCCTTGTTTTCAGTATCCTCGTCCCATCGCTGAGCACCACCCGGCAGCCGCCCTGAGCCTCTGTTTACTAAAACACTCCAAGTCTTGTTAATAAAATCCCTTAATTCCTTTTGATGGACTGAAACTGAGCTCCGAGAAACCAACCAACACTTCTGAGGTGACTCAGCTTAGGACTAATGACCGTTTCCAAAAATCCTCCCACGAATCACACCGACCGGTAAAACCTCCACCAAGGAGATGATTTCAGAGCAGAGAGTCCTGGTCTTCTCTGAGCCAGTTAGACGTTTTTTTTTTCTGTTAACACTAGAGGGCGCGATGACTTTCACTAAAACTTGTTTTGACACCATATTATGATCAACACTCTTTTCGTACATGTTGAGTCTGGGTCAGATTTGTGGCCAATTTTCACAAATTTGAGGGCTAACCAGAACTACATGATTTTGATGGATTTTTTTTTTTTTTTAACTTATTGGGGTCTCTTCAAGTTGTGAACAAAAAGAAACATCTGGTTTAGAAAAATACGGCCTCTGCGAAAGTGCTGAAAGTTGCTGTTTATCGAAGGTTCTGCCATAGACTGTGAAAAAAAAAAAAAGGATGTCATCTTAAGTAAGGTCGCCATAAAGACTGCTCCCCCTGGTGGCTGGCTGCCGTATAGGTCAAAAAATCCGTCTCCCCAGTCACTCCAGATGGGCTGTGGTCAAACTTTAAAAAATTAGTACACCCTGTAGAAATGTGTCTCACGTCCGATTGTTGTGGTGACTTGCAGATATTATTTGGCTGTCTTGTATTCAAGTCCTCTTTTTTCTGAAAAGTTTCATTTTCATCAGTAATTTAGAGGTTAAAAACAAGGCTTTATGTAATGTTTAACGATGATTGACAGCTGCCGTTTTTGTGTAGTTAGAGCCAAGAAGAGATTAGACTCTCGAAAGAAAAAAATATATATTGTTTTTGTCACCCGGCTCCACTCAGGCGGTGCCTGTGACTGGGGAATTTTGGCTTCAAAACTGTCCAATGGTAATTGGGGGAGCCATGCTGTCCACTCTATATACAGCCATTGGGATCCGCTTAAGGCCGGCTGCGGAAAGACTAGTTCAAAAAACATTTTGGGTCTGAAACTCTGATTTCACTATGGCACACGCTGTTCGAGGGATGAATCTTTTTCTAACCCTGCAGTTTAAAAGATATTAATAATGTATGATTATCCACCATAGACTGTATATAGAGTGGACAGAGTGACTCCGCTGTTTACCATTGTACAGTTTTGAAGCCGAAATTCCCCCATCACAGGAGCAGCCATTGTAGCAGTTGTGCAGCCAGAGTCTGCTCAGTAGCGACTGTGAGGGATTCTGGGAGAATCTGGGTGGAGCCGGGTGACAAAAATAATAATTATGTTTTTCTTTCGAAAGTCTAATCTCTTCTTGACTCTACCTCCTGACATATTTTACAATCCCCGGAAAAATACACCAGAACAGAAGCTGTCAATCAGAAGCTATCAATCATCGTTAAACGTTACGTAAAACCTTGTTTTTAACCTCTTATAACTAATGAAAACAAAACTTTTCAGAAAAAAATAGGACTTGAATACAAGGCAGCCAAATGATATCTTCAAATCATCACAACAATCTTACATGAGAAACATTTCTGAGAGGTGTATTAATTTTTTAAAGTTTGACCACAGCCCATCTGGAATGACTGGGGAGACTGATTTTTTGACCTATACTTCAGCCAGCCACCAGGGGGATCAAGTTTTTGTTGCAACCTCACTTCGTGTGGAGCAAGATTACGTCCATTTTTTTTACAGTCTCTGTAATACATCAGAGACATGCCTCAGCTCATGCGACTGACAGGCGCCCTTTAGCTGTTAGAAAGGAAACTCAGAGCCCGCGTCATGTCCAATATGGCCGCATCCAACAACTGTCTTCATTTCACTGTTTCAGCAACAGATGGGTGATGTCACAGAGTCTATGGGGACACATATTTTATACAGTCTATAGGTCTGTACTAAATTTGAGGTGGATCCAGTTAAAGATGTAAAAAAAATACTGATATGGCAATATATTGTAAACCTGCTGCATACCAAATTGCCCTTCAAGGGACAAACTAATAAAATGAATAAATAAATGAATAAATGAATGAACATATTGCGATAATTTGACCTGTGATAAAATATACATTTTTCAACTCTTAATATTTTTGTCAAAATAAAAATTTATATTTTAGGTGAGCTGGAAGTACAATACACCTTTGGCACCCCCACTGTGGTAGATGGAGAGGTACTCCGCTTTATTTTGTCCTTAAACTGTATATTAAATATAATCTCAAAGTTTATTCAAAAATTTTATTCCTAAACTTGATGATGTGGGTTTTGATGCTGTATACATTAATGTTTTCTCTCTATTCTTGGGTCAGGTAATGTCAAACTTTCTCAGGTTTAATTTTTTCAGTGTAGCAGACTGATAGAATAATAGTCATAGTCACGTTTTGTGCAATATCAGATTTTTTATGAGTACCATTGGTTACAACAAGTGACTTTCATCAGTTTCACCAACTGACCACATCTTTCAACTAATCATTTTTTGCAGCATTAGTTTAATGTGTCAGTAGTTTAAGTGACAAACTTGATGCACTTTCTGTTATTAAGTTAATGTATAAAACACTGCATATGACCCTGGGAAATGTACAAAAATACACTAAATTTGACAACTTTGACCCAATATGGCAACTTTCCTGTTTGAGTTAGAGATTGACTCCAAGAGACTTTTTTGTAAGTCTCATCGAGCCACATATACCTGCCAATTTTCATTCATATAGGTGAAAATAATATATGTAAGGACGCATTTAAGTCTCTTAATGGGGTGTTATTGAATAGTTTCAGCACTGATGTAAATGGGACCATTATTATTGAATGGAGTTTTTTTTATCTGTCTTGATGTGAGTAAAAATTTTCTGGTTGTCAATGCGGACAAAGTCATCTGTCTTTGGTTTACATCAACTATTCCAGCGTCGCTTTTGGGAAGTTGTCGTCTTGTCCATCTTTTCTGTGTTTGTCAGACATGAACACAGTTTGATTTTTTTCCTGTTTCAGTCTTTTCTTTGTGTTTTATTTGTATGATTGTTTTCAAATCCTCTTTTTGATCTGAAAGTCTGACTTAAACACTCCTCCATCTTGTTTTCAGATACGACGGCGGCCTGAAGCCGAGCAGCTCGCCGTCTCTGGAGGAGGATGAAGGCTTCAGCGACTGGACTCAACGCAGGGAGAAACGGAGGCAGCAACGCCTGCAGGAGCTCAGCCAAGGAGGCGAGGAGGAGGAGGAGGAGGTCATGTTGAACAAAACTGTGCCCGTGAAAGCCTCCATCACATCAACCAGCCCAGTCCAGAGACAGGAGCAGGAGGAGGCGGAGAGGAGCAGGATGGAGATGGAGAGGAGGAAGGAACGTGAGGAGGCAGCGAGGAGGGAGAAAGAGAGGCAGGCGGAGGAGGAGAAGAGGAAGAAGGAGGAGGGTCAAAGACCAAATACAGAGGTAAGAAACCAGGTTTTAGCACGGACAAGTCTTTCTCAACAAGTTCTTCCTCCTCATCATGTCGAACTCTTTCAGGTGGAGAAAAGGAAAGAAGTGAAAATCTCCTACACGTCCAAAGTTTTCCTCCAACAGGAGCCGAAACACGCCAACACCAACGGGAGAGCGACCAACGAGGAAGTGATGTCACACATGAGGACCAAGACGAAATGGACCAACAGGTGCAGCATGTGTTAGCATGACGTGGGTTTGAGCTGCTGCAGACTCACATTACGATCTTTAACCTCACTGTCGTATCCGTGCAGCAGAAACATGGAGCCGGAGGAGTCGGAGGCCATCCTGGAGACGGAGCAGCGCCTGGAGAAGATCCGGCAGAGCCTCCAGCAGAAGGAGAGCCAGGAGCTGGAGCAGCTGAAGCACCGACAGGTGGAGGCCGAGCAGGAGCTGGAGGAGCTGAAGAAGAGGAGGGAGGAGCGGCGTCACGTGCGGGCGGAAGAGGAGCGACGGAGGCAGGAGGAAGAGCAGCAACGCCTGGCCAAAGAAGAGGTAGTGAAGACTTTGGAGAAGTTTAAAGAGGGGGTATAATGCGAGAATTTCTGAAATAATAAGATCATTTCTTTAAGATTTTCTCACTCTTTCATGACCAGATTTTAAGGGATGGGCCTCAAACACTAAGTTTAGCTCATGGCTCCATTCCAGACCGGCCTCCAGCTGACTAACCAATCAGAGTGAAGGCGGTTTGGAGAGTAGGGAGCCTTAAAGAGACAACAGCGGATAAATAAGGGTTTTCTAAAACACCAGTTTAAGAAAAATAGGGTTTTCATGAGCTAAAGACCACTATGAGGGCACCGGAGGGTCAAAATAAAGTATTTTAAAAAAGCACAATACCCCCTCTTTAAAGTAGATTTATTTTCAGATTTTAAACTGAGTATTTGGCTTAATCCAGGAGGAGAGACGGCAAATGAAGGAGGACATCGAAAGGAGGAGGATGGAGGCAGCAGAGAGGATGAAGAGTCTGAGTACGTCCAGTGATGGAGACGAGATGTTCAGTCCATTCAGCCCCAAAGCTCCAACACACAAGGTACAGACTCCCTCAGACCCGGACCACTTGTTAAGATCCATTACATGACCTTTACACCACTGTGATAAACTCATCTGTGGATATGATGTGTTATCTTCACAGCTGATGGGTTCAGACTGAGCCTGTAAGTTGCATGTGTGTGTGTGTAAATGTGTGTATTTTCAGAGTGAGTGTGTAGGAGTCAGCACTTCAGATTTACTGCAAAAGATCCTGACTTCAGCTCCTGCAGAAGATGTTTTTAATCTGCTGCCACAGAGATAAAAGGGTTAAAATCTCTCTGGGTTTTAAAGCTGCCGTATTCAAACACGTTTTGATTCATTGATGTTTGACGTGCATGACACTGCATGTGTGTTCTGCACCTGTGCACCTCCTGGTTTTGCTCTTTCCTGACGGCATAACTGTATCACAAGTTTGAGTCATACCTGAAAGTTAAACTAAGGAGAGATATTAAGCAATGATTTCAAACACTTGATGAAATGATGTCAACAGAGAAATATCTCAGCTCTGACATTTGCTCCAAGTGTGTCTTCGATGCTTTTTGTTGCATGTTTAAAGTCCTGTTGGTTTAATAACTTAAAAAATAAGTTGTGAAAAATTTTATCCCGTCAAGTGTTTTCTGATAGTGGAATGAACTATTCAGACTTCAATAGTTTTCTGAAACAGGCTGTAAACATGTTTATTTTTACCGTAAAAATCAGCTTTTCTGAATGGGTGTGTTTGTAGTTTCTGCAGCCAGCCTCTAGTGGATACTTTATGAACTGCAGTTTTCAGGCTTTATTATTTTTTTTACTTTAAACTTCCTCGAAATCACCAAAGTTATCTAATTTTTCTCTTTCAGATCACAGAAAGAACAGAGTCTCTGAACCGCTCGCTGAAGAAAAGGTAAATACAACATAAAAGAACAAAGTTTAAATTTTTTTTTTTTTTCGTGGGTGTTTCTGTAAGAAACTCTGACAAAGGATGAGGGCTCTATTAAGGAAGAGAAATTTGAAATTTCACAATAAAAACACATTGTTTTATGATTTTAAAGTAAGTAAAAAAAGTTAAAAAAAACAACAAGTTAACTAGACAGTCAACGGGTAATATGTATCAACATGAAAATGTAAAATTTCAAAGGAATAAAGTTGAGACACTATAAGGAAAAAATATGGGATTTTATATGACAAAGTTGTAAGAGTGATATATCCAAGTTTATTTGACAGGCATAGAGATATATCAATTATAATAATAATAATAATAGTAATAATAAATAATAAAGACTTTGAATTTACTTGAAAGTATGGAACCCCAAAGATGTATAATTAAATGAATAAAAACAGCATTTTGAAATAATGCCATTTTGATAAATAGCTGACAAATATGTAATAATTAAAATAATAATGTAATAATTTCATATTTTTTTAAGTAATGACATTTTGATCATTTTCCAAGCTTTTATAAAAATAAAAAAAAACTTTTACAAAGTCCATTTATTTTTCACAATGTTCTTTCCCACAATGGCCTTTTATTTCATAATGTCGTTTTTAATTTAATTAACAGACCAAGTCATTCTGGTGAAAAATGACTGTATGAAATTGTTAAAATTATCTTTATGAATGATTTAATTATAATTATTTGATATATAAGAATAATTAAACACATTTCATAATGAATTTGCCTTATTTCACAATTTAATGACCATATTACTTGTTTGTCAGTTATTAATCAAAATGGTATTTATTTTAAAATGCTGTTTTTGTTTATTTTCTAATTGTAAATCTTTTGCGCTTCCATAGAAAATAAAGTATAGTTTTTTTTTCTTTTTTTAAATAAAATGTCATTTTATAAGGAAAAAAACTCCCAATGGAGAAATTCTTGTAGATTTACTCTAATTAACACAGTTTTTTTATTATGACCACAAAGGAAAGTTAAGAAGGGAAGTCATTAATTGTCCTGTTGTGACTATAAAGTTGTGTGTTCATGAAAATAATGTTGTAGAAAGACGAGATCAGAGCTGAAATATTTTATGAATAAAGTCATAAATCACAAAAATGAAAATGCAAATTTATAAATAAACTTTGTTGCAATTGTATGAGAGTTTAGTCTGAAGAGCACAAAAAATACAAAAACAGTGTATCAACTGTGGAAATAAAGTTGCATACTGTTTTTTTTTGTAAAAACTTAGGCAGAAAAAGTAAAAAAAAATGGAAATCAAGTAGATAATTTTTCATCAAATACTTTCTGAGTTTCTTGTATTTTTCCTTCTTTAATGTGACCTTTGCTCGTCACATCAGGAACTTCTGCTTTGTGTAGATGTTGGTGGCGTTTGGTTTGAAACTTGATCGAGCATCAAACTTTATTCCACCTTAAGTTAACTGTAAACAGGTCGTCTGGTTTCTGCCTGCAGCTCGATGTTCCTCACAGTCCATTTATCCTGAAGGTAAACACTGATGAAGAGGGTCAAAGGTCGCCTCTCCTCCTCAGCTGTGATTTACGTCCTGGGTTTAACTGCGTCCAGATGCAGGCCGCTGTCTTTGCTCTGTTTCTAGTTTGAGACAACAGTACCAGGAGCAGAGACAGCGCTGAGGGGGCTGTGACATCAGGGGGGGGGGTCATGACCCTTTGTTACAGCCTTTTGAGTAATACAGTTTTAAATCATAGTGTTATTCTCATATAATGAACAGAACTGACGACAACAAGAAGTGCAAAAACTGACGAAAACAGTCTAAAAATGTAGATTTGCCCCTGAAATGACGAGCTAAATGAGGGATAAAAAAAAGTCTAATTTCTCTTCTGTGACTTCTCTGGGTTTCTGATATCTAACATGTTGTGCTTCTTCTTTTATGTGAACCAGTAACAGTTTCAAGAAGACGCAGCCTCTGGTTCTGCTTCCCAAGATCGATGATAAGATGGAGCAGTACGCACACGCCGTGGAGGTCAGCTCACACTCACACTCACAACAACACCAAAAACAAAACTTAAAGCAGGAAAAAATGTGTTTAAAGCAAGAGAAAGGGAATGATGCAATTCAAACAAAATTCCTACCAGACATTGGTATTAACTCAAATAATCTACACATGAAAAGAAATCACAACGTTCAGGTCCATAAATAATGATTATGGTGAATTAAGTACGATAACACAGGAAAAAAGTATTGAACACACCATGGAAAGGCTGAATACTTTGGCAAGGAAATGCACCATACCACCTGAAATCTGTCAGTAATTATTACTTGAACTTCCAATTAGTGCAAACCAACATCAGCTGGGCTAAAGCAAATTGATGGTCCTATAAAAAAGGTTGTTTTTTCACCAAGCAGTTAAATACCACACACCTCATGATGGGTAAAGGCAAAGAGCTCTCTGAAGACATTCACAACCTGATTGTTGCTCAGCATCAGAATGGAACTGGTTACAGACTTATATCAAAGCACCTGAATATTCCAGTCAGCACCGTTGGGGCCATTATTCACAAGTGGAAGAAGCACCACCTTACCATCAACAGGCCACGCACAGGAGCTCCTTGAAGATTTCTGACTAGGGAGTCAGAAAGATAGTCAGAAGAGTACTCAACCAGCCAAGGACCACCCTGAAAATGCTTTCAGGAAGACTTGGAGGCAGCAGGTACAATTGTTACAGAGAAAACAATTGGCAATGCACTCCAACGCCATGGCCTCTATGGACACTCAGCCCACAAGACTCCATTCCTCAAGAAAAGGCATGTTGAAGCTGGTTTAAAGTTTGCTAAACAGCATCTTGACAAGCCTGTAGAATACTGGGAGAATGTTGTCTGGTCAGATGAGACCAAAACTGAACTTTTGGGCAGTCATACTACGTACCATGTTTGGAGGAGAAATGGCTCTGCACATCAGCCAAAAAACACTACACCAACAGTGAAGTTTGGAGGTGGAAGCATCATGGCATGGGGTTGTTTCTCATCTCATGGTGTTGGCAAACTTCATATAACTGACGGAGCAATGAATGGAGCCATGTATGGGGAAATTCTTGATCTGAATCTGCTGCCATCCACCAGAATGATGAAGATGAGACGTGGCTGGACCTTCCAGCAGGACAACCATCCAAAGCACACGGCAAAGTTGACTCTCAAATGGTTTCAAAAAAAGAAAATCAATCTGTTAGAATGGCCTAGTCAATCACCTGACTTAAATCCAATTGAACATTTGTGGAAAGAACTAAAGAAAAGGGTTCACCAGAGGGCACCAAAGAATATTCCAGATTTAATTTCACATAATCATTATTTATGGACCTGAACGTTGTGATTTCTTTTCATGTGTGGATTATTTGAGTTAATACCAATGTCTGGTAGAAATTTCGTTTAAATTGCATCTTTGGAAATAAATGTGATGAGAAAAAAGTTGACACGTTCAATACTTATTTCCCCCACTGTATGTGATAGACGTTATGTTTAATATTTTACTCTTTTTAGCTTTTTTCTAAAACTGACTCAACATCGCAGATTTCCACATGCTTGAACTTTTGGACCCTCATTGTTTCAAATCAGAGCAGCTCTGACCCGTTTTGTGCTGCGTCCACAAATCTGCGCAGCACCTGGGCAACGACAGCGCGGCACAGGGAGCCCGACAGATATATGAGGGGACGTTTGGAGCTCTTTATTTTTATCTTTCCGCTCCCTGTTTTCACTCCTCTCCTCAGGCGGTTCCCAGGCTGATTAACAGCTCGCTCAGTGACCCGAGGTTAACACAAAGACTCATATTTCTTCATCGGGTTTGAAACAATGTGCAATTACAGACGGGAAGGAGAAATACTACTCATTTAATCATGATGTGTATTCTTAGAGTTAGCAACTTGTATTGTGCACCAATTCTGATTAAAAACTGATACATAATCATCATAAATAGTTTTCATGTTCCAACATTTATTCTGTTTGACCTCCTGTCCTTGTGTTCTGCAGAACTCCCAGGAGCCCCGGACAGTGAAGGCATCACTGAGCGACCTGCCCAGCTCACCTGAGGTCGTGGCCTCCAAGAAAAACCTGTTTGAGGGCGGAGAGGCCTGGAGCCAGAGCCCCAGCAGGGGGGCAAGCTGTAAGGTGAGGGAATCAGGAAGACAAAGTGTCTAATGATCGAGTAACCCTTTAAAAAAGAATGAAAACGAGGCAGAGTCCAAAGAAAAATGTGTCTAAATAAAAAAAATGAAGTGAATACTCATTCTGATTCAAAAGTAGCTCAAGATCTTCATGAGATTTTAACTAGAATTACTTAAATGATGAGGTTAAAGAGGCGGGACCTCAAACACCAAGGTCTGCCCTTCGCCCAGTCTCCAAAAGGCCTCCAGAGAGCTGACCAATCAGAATACAGCGGGTCTGTGGAGCAGGGAGCACACAGTTAATCTCTTTCTTATCTCTTCATCAGGACACAGATGGGTTGAAGGTGGGCGTAGCCAACCGGATCACTCAGTGGGTCAAAGGTCCGACTGATGGAGGCAGACAGTCTCCGTGTAGACCGGCTGTAAGTCTCAACATTGAGCACCTTCACTTCTGCTGTGATGTGTTCAGGTGCAGCTCAAAGTTTGTGATGTTAGGTTTCCCTCTTGTGGAGAAACTGAGTCCAGCAGTGTCCAAGTCCTCACATCATTTGAGTATTAAAACTGCTTCTTTTTTTTCTTTGTTTGAACATTTTTCATAAATCAATACAACAGTTGAGGTTTTTTGAAATTCAGCAAAAACTTCCAAAAATTGTGGTTTCATATTTTCTTCGATGTTTCCAGACTCAGGAGCGAACTAGGCTAGCTGTTTCCCTTTGCTTCAAGTCTTTATGCTAAGCTAAGCTAATCACTTCCCTTACTTCTGCTTATCAGACAGAAATTTCTGAGCAGTTACAAAATAGATTGCCAAATAATGTTGAATTGCTCCTTTAAGAGTCTGTAGACAGGAAGTTGATTGTGTTCGTACTGAGTATTGATCGTTGATTGGTTTGTCAGGATGTGAAGCCGGGAGACGTGATGCAGAAAAAAAACCTGTGGGAGGGGATCAGGGACTCTTCAGATCAGCATGGGCAGAGAGCCAAGGTGAGCTCACACACACACACACACACACACACACACACACACACACAGACACACACATAGAAACACATACCCTGTGTGTTTTCTTATGTTATCATTAATACTGTACAAAAAAAATGTTTTGTTTTGTTTTTGCTGCTGACCCCGCAATCTTGTCATTCACTGACAACTTGATTTTAATCTACACACTCAACATTTTTATTACATAAAATTGACTATGATCATCAGAAAAGTTTTTTACACTTAGCTTTTTTACTTATTTTGATATTTATACAGAATCTGTGACACGCTAATGCTAGAACAGAAGAGCATTTTCCTACATGAAGCCCTGTTTTTGTGTACTTTATTCTTGCAGGATGATAAATGCATCACTCATAGTAAATAAAAGCTCTGTCTCTTCTCTTTTTAGGGATCAACAGCTGGTAAAAAGTATAAGTTTGTGGTCACCGGTCACGGGAAATACGAAAAGATCCCAGTGGATGACGAGGGCAGAGGAGAGTTCAGTAATGGAAAATCTGGTAAGACATCATAAAAAAAAATAACTAAATAAAAATATAATAATAATAATAATCATAAATAAATAGTTCAATAATTTTAATTACAATATAAAATAATAATAATAATAATAATGAAGTAGGAGTCAAGCACAGTTCTTAGTTTCCCCTATATTTGTTTTTGTTTGCCTAAGAATTTCTTGAAAATTATGTTTTCAGGAACACTTTTGGGAATTTGAACATTTTTTATTTTCTTAACTCTTTTATGGGAAAGAAAAAACACAGTTGAAATTGTCAATTCATTCTCATTTCATATAATAAATGTTAATCTGAGGTCATATTTGGTAGTTTTTCCATTTTCTAGACCTGACTGAATGTTGGGAAAAATAGATACACACATCAAAATTAAATCTTTTTCATTGTTTTATTTTTCATTAAAACAAAAGTTACAAAGATCATTAATAATTGATTTTTTTTTTCTTCCTTTTTTTTTATTACAAGTGCTATCATGTGAATAAGGAACAGAAGAGTCAAACTAGAAAACTGACTGCAGCTTCTCAAACGTCTGCAGTTTAGGATCCAAGTGTCTCTTAAATATTTCAACCAACATTTATCAGCCACTTACAAAAGTACAGACTTTTATTGAATAATCAGAAAAATTTAAGTTACTGTCATGAAACTAAAATAATTTTGATTTCTTCTCAAACTCTTGCGCATACTGACCTTTGACCTCACAGTTCCTTCTCTTACTGACAACTTACTTCAACAACTTACACAAGCTTTCAGTGCAGAGATCACCCTGCCATTCACTTCGTAATTCCTTCCTATATATGTGCCTGAGACAATAAGAAATCTGGTAACGACATATAAATGTCCCAAAGTCCTGAGAAAATGTCTTTATTGGTACCAAATCCAAATTTATTAGAGTTTTTCACAACCTGGAAATGATCTATGAGCATAGTCACGGTGCTGTATCCAGTTTAATTTATTCAGTTAGCTTTTGAGAGTTTGAATGTTATATAATTTTCAGATTCAAGTCTGTGTTTCTGTGCTTATTGCTCATTGTGGAGAATAATTTTGTCCTAGCCTTTTAGAAATTTAAAATATTTGAAAAATTTAAAGCAATTTTAGGAAAACATGTTATCAAAATAAAAAGTATTCTTTCAAAAAATGCAAAACTTTTGCAATTTTTTAAAATAATAAAAAAAAGAAACTGAAAATTTAAGCAAATGTATTAAACATCAAAATTAATCAATATATTTTAAGACTTTTTCTTTGATTTAAAAAATATTTTTCTTTTTCAAATTTCTGATATTTCATTTTTGATTTTTTTTAATTAAAAAACGTTTTTTTTTTATTTTACACGAACACAATTTTTTGAAGAATAAATTTTTTCCCCTTTTTTTTTTTTTTAGAAATTATAGAAATTTAAAAAATCATAAAAGTTTTGCAAATTTTTTACTTTTACATTTTTTAGAAATGTTTACAGATTTTTTATTTCCTTTTTTTGTATCTTTTTCAAAATGTTTGCATTACTCATAACGTATAAGTGAAACAGACAATAAACAGATGCTGGCTTCCTTTCTTTGCCAGTTTCACTACAAAACTGAAGAAATTTTTGCTTAAGTAAAGTTTTATTGGTCTTATTTTTTAAACCTGTCTAAACTTTGCTCGTTAAAAAAAGAAGAAAATTTAAATGCTATTCTTTCAAAGAATTAAAAAAGACTTAAAACTACAAACTTATCTATCAGTCTTAAAAAAACACACACACATTTGTCTATTAAAACCATCTTTTACTTAGCAAAAGGACTCACCCTGAGTGAGAAGCACCATTCTGAATATCCGGATGTTTTTATGACCACTAAGTCATACAATTTGTAAAAAGAAACTAGAAGTTGCCTTTTAAGATTCATACCCAAATATTTTGTACTTACTAGGATCATGTCTGCAAAGGAACAAATGAGAAGCTCTGAATGTATTTAAAACATAAACGCTTTAATCTGAAGTCACGTCTGAATGACCTTAAGACAAATGTAGCTCTCTCTTTCCAGCGAATCCACAAATACAAACATTAAACATCCAGACGACCAATCACACAATTGCAACACAAAGCATTTGTCAAGTAAAAAGAAAAAGTTCAGGCCGAGTTTCTCTACCACACTGCCACAAACATCATCGATGAACACAAAGACTACCACGAATCCAGACCTGTACATAAGTTCTGTCGCTAAGATTTCTGCACCTGTACATAAAACACGTAAAATCACTTTTTTTCTTTACATTTTCATGGTTATATCTTATTTAAAAGCTTAAGTAGCAGTGAACCCCCTGGCTGTTCTGTTAAAGTCTTTTGGTTCCTCTTCTTTACCTTTCCGCCCGATCAAACCCATTTCAAAAACAGTCGAAATTTTCGTCACCGGCCTCGACGCTGCCTCTTTCAGCTTCTTGGCGTCAAACTTTGGACTAAAAAGCAGCACGGGCAGCCGGTGCGCAAACGAAGGTATCTCTTTCGGTTCATCCGTTTTCTCTTCCTCCTTCTCCTTCTCGCTCTTGCTCAACTCGATCTGGTGCATGATGTTCTCTTTGGTGGAAAACATCTGGAAGAGGACGGCGTCCCACATCTTGGTTGCTTTGGGAGTGTCTGGGGTTTGGTTCTCGTCCGGAGCTGCCGGCTTCTCGCTGGCCTTCTCAACAACCTTCTTGGCCTCGCTCTGGTCCTGACCTGTGGTCACCTTCTCAGAGCCTGTCTCTGGGAATTGGGGCTCTTCCTGCTCCACCACCATGTGCTTTTTGAGTCTGGACCACCCGCTCATCTTGGATTTCACTCCCTTTGGCTTCTGTAAGACCTTGAGTAAGGGCTCAGCAGGGAGGGATTCATTGCTTTCCTTTTTATCCGGCGTTGTGGTTGCTTCTGTCTTCTTTTCTTTTCCTTTGTCTTCACTTCCTGTTTTAGCAGGAAGAGTACTTGGCTTTGCTGCAGGTTTGCTTGGCTCTTTTTTATCTTGGACTTCAGTTTTTGCCTTCTGCTCAGCAGGCTGGACTTTATCTTTGCCTAAAAGTTTCCTCACAGCCTTCAGAGAATCCTGGTCGTCACTTTTTGGCTTGGCTTCAGGAGTCTTTGGCTTTGGTTTCGCGACCTCTTGAACTACTGGTTCCACCTTCTTTATCTCAGGCGTTTTCACCTCTACCCTTGGCGGTGCAGCCTTGGGTGGTTCTGGTTTCACAGTTTTCTCTTGTTTTGCTGCAACCTGACTGGACACTGTACTTATCTCCTGTGTTCCTGGGGAGTCAGATGCTTGTGAGACGACGATAACAGGCACAGAGGGAGCAGCAGCCCTCGAAGGACCAACAACTTTGGGTGTTTCTTTGACTTTTGGAGCCTCGGTTATAGCTGGTTCTTTGGGAGGTTCTTGGGTTGGTGCTTTGGATAGTGTTGATTCCTCTTTTGCAGCTTCAACCTCCCCTTCAGCTGTCGCCTTCAAGCTGCCGATTCCAAACGCTGGAGTGAACGTCTTGATTCCACCATAAGCAGCATATTCGGCTGGCGTCAGTCCCCGATAGGAAGACTTGGATTTCTGAGCGACTTGCGTTGGGGTTTTCGGTCTCTGGAAGGCTACAGGTGATACACCAGAAGGTGACGTCCCATATGTTGGCGTTTTTGGTCTCTTGTAGCCAGGTGATGTGCTCAAAAGTCTGGAAGCCTCGAATGTTGGAGTCTTGGGTCTCTGATAGCCGTACGTCGTCACTGCTGGTGCCGTGGGCTGAGGTGTAGGCGTAAGAGATCCAGATGGAGTTGTTGCGATGTTTCCTCTTGTCAGATCAGACTCTGATTTTGCCTTTGTTATAGTTTGTTGAACTGGTTTAGCTGCAGGCTTTGCATCTGGAAGAATGTCTCCATTTGGTATCGTTTCTGTCGGCTTTGGCTCAGGAGTTGCTGCGCTCAGGGAAGCAGAAGCACCACCTTCAACTGTTTTTGGTGTTCTTGACCTCTCTGGCTCAACCGTGGACACCGCAAACAAGAGAGGATTGGTTCTGGAGACTTCGAAGACAGGTGTTGGTGCCCGTTGGTACGCTGGGGTCCTGGGCCGTCCTGCTGAGATTCTTGATTGGAACTCATAAGTTGGTGTTCTGACTCTGGTTTCGGATGTCGGAGTGGCTCTTTTGACTTCTGTCGTCGGAGTGGCTCTTTTGATTTCCGCCGTCGGAGTGGCTCTTTTGATTTCTGCCGTTGGAGTGGCTCTTTTGATTTCCGTCGTTGGAGTGGCTCTTTTTATTTCCGTCGTTGGAGTGGCTCTTTTTATTTCTGCCGTCGGAGTTGCTCTTTTCAGCTCAGATGTTGGAGTTATTGCTTTACTCATCTCTGCTGTTGGTGTCGCACCTCTTGTGGCGTCAATAGTCGGTGTCTTCCTCTGGGGATCTGGACCCAGCAGAGGCGCTTGGGTTGTCGGTGTTGTACCTCTTGTTCCCTCAGACGCTAGAGTGAAATCTTGCTTTGTTTCTGTTTTACTCTGAGGTACAGTGCCTCCAATATTGGTTAGTCCAGCTGTGTCGTACACAGGTGGGGTCCTGGATGTCTCGTAATAGGATGTGCTTGCTGTGTACATCCTAATTTGAGGGACATCAAACATGGGTTTTGGTGACCTTGAAGGCTCTGTTGCTTTGAATGTTGGTCGTGGACTTTTGGATTTGAATGGGGTCAGCACAGTGAGAGGACGAGTCAAGGGTGGAGTCCCTGTTGCTTGATAAGGAGTGGGACCTGGACTAATGGGTTTTGGCTGTGGGGTACCAACAGCTGTGACAGGCCTCAGACCAGCGGAGGTATCACCATACGTACCGTAAGCTGGTACTGCTGGTTCATGCGCAGGGAAAGCTGGCAGAGTTATTTTGGGCACTGGCGGCTGGGCGACTGGCTCAGGGGTTGGTGAGACTCCTGAAATGTGAACCGATGCAGAGTATGAAAACTGCGTGGTAACATTTTGTGAGTAGGAGTATGACGGGGCTGCCACCGTCTGAGGCGAGAACCTTGCTCCTCGACCATACGCTGCACGCTGCGGGTAAGGCGATGCAACATGTTGATACAGCGGCCTGACGGTGAACCGTGCAGGCTGCTGGACGGTGTAGAGGCTGAACGGCGTCTCTGGAGTCTTGGGCGGCGTGGAGTGGTCACTGTGCTCAAGGTCAGGGCTTGCTTCATTCACGGGGGAAAGGCTTGAGCGGAAAGGCGCAGCGGTCTGCGATGCTTGAGCTGAGGCCTTTTTCTTGGCCGATCTCTTGAGGAGCTTCTGAAGCCGAACATTATCCTTTCCAGGCTTGGGCAGCAGGGGCGGGGGGTACTGCTGGGAAAGCAGGCCCGGCTGAGTTATAGCACCATAAGCGATAGCCATGAGCGCCTCCGCACCCTGTGGGCAAACAAAATTAGAAAAGGTCAGCAAGAGAAGCTCTGTTGTAACTCAAATTTTCTTGGATTTTGCAACTCCAAAAAGTTGCCTTAACTCTATTTTTGTCACTTAATAAGTTGTCCAAAAATGTAGACAGTGATTTTTTTTGTGTTTAACATTTTTTTCTGTCTTTTTCAGATTCATATCACGGTGATTACTGAGCAGACATCAGACCTTCATTTAGCTCCAGCCCTGAACCTTTGGGACCATCAGCCGGCTACAACAGAAGCAGACTCTCATCCGAACCCCGTGCCTGACTCCCAAAGTCGTATGGATACAAACCAAGAACACAAGCCCAAAAGTTTTGACCATCAGATGTTTCCTCTCTGTTTTTGTATTATCTGATTTTCTCTTTCTGTCGTTATGTATATATCTGACTGTGAGCTTTAATGTGTCTCTCTTATTCCTCACTGTGCTGAGTCTGCCGATCATTTCAGCTTGTTCATCTCCAGCTGTTTGTTTTTCAAATAGAAGAAGTTTTATGTTTCAGTCGTCTGTTCTGCACTTACACTTTGGCTAAACAACAATCTGACACAGCTGGAGACATTTATTTTATCACAATTGTAAAAGTTTTATCATTGGTAACTTCAACTTCAGTATCATCTCACACACCCCTATCATTCAAACAGATGATTTTTACAATCAAACTTTGTTTATTAGTTTTATGCCTTTAAATGTGTCTCTGTACCTTCCATATTATTTTACCAAGATTTCTTTCTCTATGTTAATAACCCTTTTCTTCAATAAATTAAAAATATTTTCTAATTTTTTTCCGTTGATTTCTATAGATATGAACACAGCTACACTTAAAATAGCATCATATCAAAAAATAGATAAATAATAAATCAAAAATGAATAAATTCCTGTTTTTACAAGACAGCATCTCATTAAAAAAATGGAATTCTAAAATAAGTAAATTCCTGTTTTTATGAGATAGTTATGTCCTAAAAACAAGAGGTTTTATTTATTTATTTTCCAAAAAAATGCAATACGCCACCATACCAAGATGTTTGCAAATTTTACTTATAAGAACTTAAAACATCACCCAATATTTTGAGGCAACATTCCCAGACCATATGACTAAATATTTTTTATATTAGAAGGTAAAAGTTAAATGTTTATTCGGGCCTTAAAAAAAATCTCACAAGTACAGAAACTACCACTTTAACTGCTGTAAACCCTTGGGTGATTCCTGATCCTTAGAGGATGATCCACTTAAATAACTTGGGTAAAACTATTTACTGTTATTTGTAGTATTTGCTACCCAAGAAATATAAAGGTTAAATTTCTTTATCAAACTTCTCAGAAGATACACCCCTTATATTATATTATATTATATTATTTTATTTTATATTATATTATATTATATTATATTATATTATATTATATTATACTATATTATATTATATCATATTATATTTTATTATATTATATCATATTGTATTATTTTGAATTATATTATATTTTATTTCATTACATTATATTATATTATTTTGAATTATATTATATTATATTATATTTCATTACATTATATTATATTATATTATTTTATAATTTATTATATTATATTTCATTACATTATATTATATTATATTATATTATATTATATTATATTATATTATATTATTTTATAATATATTATATTATATTATATTTCATTACATTATATTATATTATATTATTTTATAATATATTATATTATATTATATTATATTATATTATATCATATTGTATTATTTTGAATTATATTATATCATATTATATTGTATTTCAGTACATTATATTATATTATATTATATTATATTATATTATATTATATTATATTATATTATATTATATTATATTATATTATACGTGTACAGTTGGAGTGAGTATTGCCAAGAACGATACGATACACATCATGATACTTGAGTCCTGATATGATAATATCACAATATTGTGATATATTGCAATATTCTTCAAACTTTACTGTTTGAATGAAAACAACTTTTCTATTTTACTGTGTTTGAAATAAAGAAAGTGTTTCATACTAACACCTAACTTGAAATCATAAAGTTTGTCGCTTAAACTACTGTGACATTAAACTAATGTTGCAAAAAAAACTATTGGGTGAAAGATGTGGTCAGTGGGTGAAACTAAAAAATGTCACTTGGTGTAACCAATGTTACTCATAACAAATTTAGTATCGTGCAAAACATGGCCCATAATTATTTTATCAGTCTACTACACTATGAAAATCAAACTTCAAATGATTTTAAAATAACTGACTTAAGAATAGAGAGAAAACATTGATGTTTACGGCATCAAAACCCACATCATCAAGTTTAGGAATAAAATATTTTAAATCTATTGTACAGTTTATGGGCAACCTACAGCAGAGTAGCTCTTCAGCGCCATCTACCCCAGTGGAGGTGCGGAAGAGGAACTGTACTCTCAACTCATCTAAAATATTAATTTTTACTTAAACAAAAATATCATTTTTTTTCACACCTCTAATGTTCAGCCTATGTAACTTAACTCCACACACAAATATCTTAATTTCTGATTGAGTAAGTGTTGTTTCTGAAATCAGATATGAGTTCTCTAAACAAACAGGGGAATCAAGGTAGACTCCTCCTGGATGATGTTACCCCCTCACAGCTGATCCTGGGCCTAATTATAGAGAGGACGTCGGCCAATCACCTGCCTCCCCCTTTTAAGACTCCCTGCTTTTTACAGACTGCATCACTTTCATGAAAACAGTAAATCAGTGCTGTGATCCAGATCAGATGAAGTCTCTGTAACTTCAGCTGCCGTCTGGGTATCAGGAACAAACAACACGTAACTGGAGAGCAGATAATTAAAGTGTCTGAAAACTGGGATGACTTTCAGCTCAAAGAGTTGTTGTGTTTAGTTTATTTCGTTAATTTACATCATTACATCACTTTCTTATTCAGGCACTTTTTGACTTTTTATAGTCTACTCTGCTTGTTTGTATCACTATTTTGGCCCACAGGTGTCCAAGAGCAACCCCATGGTAGGACAGTGCAGCCCCTGGTAACCATGGAAACAACGGCAAATGAATGAAAACTGGTTAATCCTCAGGGAATCATGGAAAAGCAGCAAATTTGTCAGAAACTGATATTTTATGTGGATCATGAAACTGATTCTAGCTCCTGTGATCAGAGAAGTGAATAAATGACATAATCAGGGTAAATCCTCTGGGAACTATGAAAATCACATAAATTGTACAATAATAAAGCTTTGTTTGAGGAGACGCTGATATTGACATTTCATGCTTTAAAAGCAAAGCTGTTGGACCTTCAGGGCTGACTAGTATTTTAACAAAATCACTTAAAATCAGCCTCTAGAAACCATGAATATTCAAGGCAGATTTTATGATAATCTGGTGATTAATGTGAGGATGCCATTATACCTGAATTTGATATTTGTTTCTAAATTCTTTTATATAAAAAGGGGGCAGAAAAGTAGTTCATCGACGTAAACAAGGTTAACTCTCTGGAAACCATAAAAACATCATCAAATTTCATGACAAATGAGATGTTGGTTGAAAAAATGCTGAACTCTACACAGTTTTATTACTTGCATTAAGCAATGGCTGATTATGCTGCTTGAGGAAAGGGTAATAATTCAACATCCTCAGGGTTCACCCTCTAGAAACCAGAAATAAATAAAGCAAATCTATGGAAATATGGTGTTGGCTATACAAATTCTGAAATCTAGATTTTTACATTTCTTTCAAAATTATTATTCCTGATTTTTGCCTAGGGTTATGCCTCAAATACACCAGATCTTATCACTCGATCTTCCTTACGCTGAATTTATGCATCACAGCTCCTTGTTTGTCAAAAAAAGGATGGCTGCGTATTACCCTCGACGTGACGGACCAGCCACACAGGTGTACTGCAACGAAACAGATCCCGAGTGATTTATCACATTGGCTTGAATGGATATCTAATCCATCTGCCGGGACTGAACAGACGCAACTGGTGTATTTCAGCCGTTAGGGTCATAATTAATGGACATAATGAAGGTTCATCCCCTGGAAACCATGAATCTAACTCATATTCAATGATAAACCATGTAGGTTGAGAAAATGCTGAAATCTCAATTTTGATAAATGTAGGTATGCACCAATATTAAAATTCTGGCTGATATCCAATATTTACTGATATCAATATTGGTTAAAAAAAAATCTGTTGTGATTGAACTGAAAATCATGCAAACTGAATTTTTCAATATTTCCCCTAATTTTCAAGCTGGTTTTCCCAGTCCAATTTTCTTAGTCAGTTTTGGTTTTTACAAAGTCATAGAAAACAATATTGTTTGGGTCTTGAAAGATTGTTCAAGATAGTCTAAAAATGGCTGGCAGCCAATGAGCAAATATCGTCCCACTTTTACACATTGGCCAATACCAATACTGAAACCAATAGGGATGGGTACCGAATTAGGTACTTTTATAGGCACCGACTGAATTCTGTCAGAAGTTCTGGGTACCGATTCATGTAAACTCAAGGTACCATGTTTAGGTACCTGAATGCATCTTTGTAACTGTGAGGGAGTGGAAGAGTAGGTGATTTTCCATGCTGGGCCTGAACACAGCATTACAAGGTTACATATTGAAGAATAAATATGTTAAATTGAAAAAAAATTGCATTTTATTATTCAATGAATTGATGTTTTTTACCACATAAACACACAAAAGTACCATAATTTGGTACTGCTGAGTACCAATACTGATTGCCAGGTACCATATCATCCCAAATGTGAAAGGTACCCATCCCTGGATACCAGTATATTGTGCATCCCCAGATAAATACATAAGCTTGTTAAGCTTGTTAAGCTTAGAGCTGGGGTTGTAGTTTCACAGCATCATATACGGGTTCAAATTCATGAAAATGTGCTGGATGCAGAGAATTTTGCATCTAGATTCAGATTTTTCTCATAAAAAATGAGTGCTAATCATTGTAAATACTGTAAGTACTTTGGGTCAGGGTCGTGATCCTGTGACACTGTTTAGTTTCATCCTCTGGGACCACAAGTTGTGGGACAAATTTAATGTCATTTAAAAAAAAGAATAATCGGGTTATCCAGTAGAGATCCCGAGTTAACTGTTAACCAGCTGTTTTTTACTTTGCTTATTTGTCGCGTCAGTATTCTCTCACGTCTCTTCCCATATAAACACTCTCATACAGCCGTGTATAAATATCTGCTGAAGGGTGAAAGTGAATGCAGAGCATGTGACCTCATGACATCACAGCCCAATGACACCTGATAGTGTCTCATATATGTGTTGTCACTGAGATTAACCAATCACAGGTGAGGACTGAGTTCTATATAAATGGATGGTGAAATGGAAACACCTATCTGTTGATCGTCTGCATACATGTTTAGTTCTTATTTAGTTTTGTTTTAACTTATTTTTTTTTAAGTATTTACGACAAAAAGCTCAATCAAAACAGGCAGAAGCCTCCAGAAGACCCAGAATTGCAGGAAGACAGCCATCAGCTGCACTGAATCAAGAATTATGGGAACAGAGAGAGATCGTTTGGTACTCTAAGCTTACAAATGTGTTTTATCACTTCAGAAATAGCTCCTCACTAGCATCACGTTTCATTAATAATCGACTCTAATTTAAGTTATGAGTCATATTTGTTTACGATTAGACTATCCACAGGGTTTGGGTTTCAGGCATGGTGCAGTCAGTATAAAAACAACTGTTTAATATCCTCAGTTCACTATGTGTGTCACCTCAGTGAAATGTAGGCCAGAGCTAGTCGACTTTAAAGCCTCCTACCCCCCTCCCTGCTGGACCTGCTGCTCGCCTGACACACGAGAGCCCACTCCTCCTTTTAAGGCTCTGGTAGGCTCGGTATTTGGAGCGCCTTCAGGATGCAAGTTCAAAAGAGGAAAGGGTAATAATAGCTGTGTAATAAAAACCTTGCAGGTCTACAATGGCCTCCTCAAGAAAATGAATCCGCCCCAAAAATTCAGTGAAGTTGTGAAGATTCGATGAGAAAACAGAGATTGGATGGAAAAAGGAGGAACGTACCAGGTCAAAACTTGTTGCTGGTGTTCAGAGCACTCCAGGCAGGGTCCCCTTCAAATGCAAGACAGAACATTGATGTCAAATATCTAAATTAACTTTTCCCGCCCAAAATAACACGCTAATGTTAAAAGCAGAAGCTTTAATGTGACCACGGTTGAGTCATTCCTCAGAGCAGCCAGGACAGATAAGTGACACGGCACACAGTGTGTTTTGAAGCCACAGGGAGTAGAAACAGCACACGGCTAACACTTAGCTCAGGCTTCTGGTGCTTTAATGTTGCACTAAGGACGAGAAAGACACCCTGAGCTCTCCAAACATGTCAGACCCCTGCCTGCCGAGGCGGGGGATCCTGCGTTCGACACCAGCTGCCTCCCTCACACGTCTAACAGCTTCCTGGCCCTCTATCTGGAGAATAAAAGGTGTAATTATGGGGTGTTTACCTGTGCGACTGCTGCTCGGGGGGCGGCCGGACGGCTGCTGCCTGCTTGTCCCAGCCCGGAGTGTCAGAGCGGCAGGTTCATGTTGAGCCCAACTCGACCCCCCTTCCTACAAATGGAAGGAACAGACGCCATGAGAGTCCAAAAATAAATGCTGAGCCCCTTGAGCTGCTCAGAGTGACAGCAGCGTCGGCGTGCGAGCTCAACGCAGCGCTGCGCGTAGAGGCTACTGGACATTAGGTTTCACCACCCAAGGGCTCTAAAAGTGGGCTCCGGGGGCCACCCAGGGGTCCCTAAAGGATGTGCCAGGGATGACAGAAAGGGGGCTCCACAAAGTTTGATCTGAGCTCTATGGATGTAGTTATAGATCAGGTGATCTTAACCTGTGGAGGCTGATGGCTTTCTACCTAACGCAAGGTTCTGCTCAGGTTTCTGCCAGTTTGATGCTGCTAATGCTGTCTCTTAGTAACCTCAAGTGTTAAAAGTTAGCATGAATGTATACTGAATATTTGACATCTGAAGCTGTTCATGGTGAGATTTTTGCTCATTGCCATGTGTGATATTGGACCAATGATATTTGACATTTTTATGTTTCATTCATGCTTTTTTTAGAATAGAATTTTATTTGTCATTGTAACAAGTACAACTAAATTGCAAAAGCCCTTCAGTCAATGCAAAACAGCTTAAATTTGCAAGATATCTGCCGTAAAAGTTCAGGAGCATTGAAGACATAGAGGTAATTGTTAGATTGTAATTATATGACGACAAAAATGATCATGTTCTTAAAAAAATATTGCGATTAGACTTTATGTTCAGAGTGATGTGCAACTTTCAAGGTTCAAGATAAATCAAGTTCAATTTTAAGAGCACTATTTATTCTCACTGATTCATTGTATGCTCATTAATATAAGCAAAAATTAGTTTTACATCAAGCTGTGTTTATTATCATGATCAGTGATGCTTTTTGTATCTTGTAGAACTGTCATAATTGCCTGCAATGTTACTTACCACCTTTGGTCTTCAGTTTTTAATATGATGCACACAGTTTTTCTTTTTCCTTTTTTATCTGGCTGTGCACATTATTATTCACTTTCAGCAGTATAATATATTATATTCATTATACCAATTTATTTGAACATCAGACTTTCTTTTGCTCAATGTCATATGCAAAACATTAAATCTATTTTTTCATCACTGACTTGTATCAAGTTTTGCAATATTACTTTTAAACATCCAATTTTGTTCACTAATGTGTATTTTTTCATGTTTCAGGGAGGAAATCAGGGAGGATTCCAGCACTTCAGATCCATCTTCATAACTTTCTGTTTAGCAATATTGCTTTCACTTTCACTGCAATATTATTTACATTCATGTCATGTACAGTTAAATATCATTGCCAGTTCTGCTATAAAACGTGCTAACGTGATGCTGTTTCTTTTATAATAAGGTACAGTTTATCTGTATTCAACCCTTGAAGAGGCTGTGAGGACTTTCTGGAAAAATTAACAGTAGCGCTAGCAATAAAGACTCCGTTCCCCATGAGCACTTGCTCCACATTGTGCGGACCAAGCGTGTGTTTGTTTTGAAAAATGACAGCAGATCCTTTTAACACTACTTTTCTTTGTTCAAGACAACTTTTTACCAGCTACAACATGACGAGGGAATAATTTATCAACTGCTACGTGGAGCTCTTGTTTGAAACGTGACAACAATCTTCAATTTCGCTGTACTTGTTACGATGACAATAAAGTTCTATTCTATTCTAACAAGCAAAGTTGTAATTGTAGCATAGTGCTAGTTGCAGCCCAATGCTCTGAGACGTGTCTGTAACATGAAATGTAAGCAATCCTGGTTATATCCTGCCAGCCTGTAGCTTGTGTTTTACCCTTTACCTCATGTTTTAGCTTGTAGCTCATGCTCATTGCTCTCCAATTTAGCTTTTTTTGCTTCTCTGTCCTTTTTCTTTGAACAGCTAGGCTCCTGTGGCCTACACAAAATTAATCACAGAAATAGTTTTCAGATGAGAAGAACACAGACTTTTCTTCTCTGTACTACACTTCAACAGCCACAACAGCGTTGTGTTGTCGTAGGGAGTCTGATTTGCCATAAATGAATCCAGTCCTCCCCGATTCAATCTGGAAGCTAATAAATAACATTAAGGAATAACCTATGTTGGTGCTGGTAATATCATTTTTACCTGTGGATTACAACCATGAAGGGAGACTTTTTTAAGGTCACTTTGAAAGTCCTCAAAGCCTTTTTAAGTAGTTAAAAATGTGTTTCATACATCATATTTTTGTAATTCATGTGCATGTATTTTTCATACTTTTGTGTGGTAATGTTGGAGCAAAGTTGTAGCTGGTTCTCAAACTGGGGGTCAAGCCCCCCTGAGGAGTCACAAAGCACTGATAAGAGGGCTTCCTAAATCAAAAACTATTCATAGATGCATTTTTCATCTATTATTTTAAAAATACAAACAAAAATATGGGTTACATTTAATGTGAAATCATATGAACAGAAAAAGTTTGATCTGTTTTCCACAATTCTTTGGTGAAGGCAACTAAATCAGGATAACAATGGGATCAGTGGAGGCAGATCCGTTTCTTAAACACAGCAACATGTGACCAAGGGTAGACTTGTTTCCACTTATTAGCTAAAATAAGCATCCTAGCAGATTTACCAACCATGTTTTTAGACTGGAGTCTGCTGTTTGGGTTCAATACAATATGATACAACATGATGGGATGCAAGATGGTTAAATAGTGTACAATATGTGATACAAAAATATGGGTTAGGATGCAAAAACAATGTGATATGACTCAAGGTATCCCTTCTTTACCTTTCCACTTTTCTCTTTCGGAGGTCCAGTCCCTGTCCTTTTCCCAGCTGTCTTTGGATCAACCCTGGACCGGACACCAGCCTACAGGGCCAACATACAAAGACACACAATCATACTGAATCACACTCTCATCTACAGGCACTTCAGACTGGTATTTCAGGAAGTGAACAAGTCTATGATAGATATGTTAAAGAAATAATAGAGCTCTTTGTGGTTCGCTTGAGTAAATGTTATTTCACAGTTAATAACCGTTTCTGTGGTTTCTCAAAACGTCACCCAAACAGTAATGGTGACGACAGGTCAGGTCAGCTGTAAATCTAGAGCAGAATCAAACAGGAGCTCCTTGGCCTTTCTGTGACATGAAAACATTTGACACTTCAACATGTGGCTGATGGAGAGCCTCTGCTCTGTTCTGCCATGTATATGTAGCTCCCCCTGGAGGATATCAGATGATCCTCTAGGAGCTTTGGGAGGGACTGAATAAATATAACACACAAACGGGGCTTATAAATCAGGCTAATGGGTTAGTGGAAAATACCGGCTGCAATTAGGCAGATATGTCAGATTAAAAACAGATTTAACTAATGTTTTGAAAATGCAGGGATACAATAAAAAAGTCACATGTGCATGTTCAACTTAATGTCTGTTTCTGCTCATGTTGGATTAAAGTGGGGACATAGCTTTTAGCTCTTGCAGCATAGAAAAGAGACAATCTGAAATGGGTGTTGTACAGTTCAAGAATTCATAAATTTGCAATTTTTGTTAATTAAATTAGGGACGACTTTACAGATAACTTGACATTCTATCTAACAACAATAAAAAATGGGCACAGAATCATTGTCTTCGTCTTTGTCTATCAATCGAAAGGTCAGGGGTCTGCAACTTTTACTAACAAAGGAGCCACTTTGTCACATTTCACCTGGATTAAAGTTATTCAAGAGCCACAAAATGTACTTTACATTCAAAACAAAGAAAACACAGTGTATAAAATTCAACATTTAGTTAAAATATATTGCCTAAATATCTAAACACAAAGTTGTATGGATTACGCACGTGTACAGGAGGTCCTTGAGTTACGTATGAGTTCTGTTCCTACGATGTGTCGTGACCCAAAAATCCACTTAAGTCATATTTTGTACCCTGAATACCCTCTAAATCTTTAAATAACTATCCAAATACATGTATCATACTTCATATTCATGGGAAGACAGTACAGGCAATTAAAATAGACTTTCAATGGACAATGCTCACAACCGCGTGGCACTACGTAGCTGTGTATTCACATGCACTCCGCATCAAAAACTAGTAAAGGACCTTACGAACAGAGCAGTGTTACTTTGAAACCTTCTCTTTTTCTTATGTACAAATATTTATTGGCGTTGTGATGTCGAGAACCACGTAAGTCGAGGACCTCCTGTATATTAAGCCATCATGTTAGCGGTTAAACAAACCCATCCACACAGAATTAAAATCAGTATTTTCTTCCAGATTAGTCTATTTGTAGATGTAGTTATCTTCCCAGGGCTGTAAAACTTGAGGTTAGCCACAGGTGCATGGAAAGTTGGTGGGCTGTTGATGTTGTAGGAGGTGAAGTAGAGCGGTGGCAGGCTTTATTGACAGATGGGATGAAGATTTAGTTCAACTAAATGTTAACGCAGGATTTTGTTTAGTGTCAGTGTCTTTAATCATCAATACCCTCTGTAAGAAAACTTTTTTTTCTTTAATATTTTCTATAAAGCTACAAGGAGCCACTGCTAAAGAGACAAAGAGCCACATGAGGTTCCAGAGCCGCAGGTTGAAGACTCCATGTTTATACTGATTGGAGATCAAAACATTAGAATTGTGCTACATTTAAATTTGTTTACCATTTCAAGGTTCTGACAATTAAACAAAGCAACCTGTATCTAATTTTTTTCTTTTTATTTAACAATTTTTTTTGTTTGTTTCTTAAAGAAATCCTATTTTTCTTACCTTTCTTGCCTGTAAAATGAGGAGGAAAGGGAAAGACAGAGATGGAAAAAATACAAATGTGGAACTATATCCTTCCTTCAATCAGAATCAAGTATTCTTTCCAAGTTCATTTACACATACAAGAAATTTGACTTGGTGTGTTGGTGCAACAATTAAACATGAAAATAAACATGAAAAGTATTGAACAGAAAACAATACAAAATTACTAGCTGTGCGCTCTGTTAAATAAAATGTATAGAAAGTTAAGATATAAACTAGAAAAATATACAAAAAAAATACATAGAAAGTAAAATAAAATAAAAAAAGAACATTTAAAGAAAAGAAATGATAACAATTATAATAAATTAAGGTTCACATTTTCTAAAAAGTCTCTTTTGCAAGATGTAAAAAAAGTGCAGACTTTTTCTTCCCCTTTTATATGTATATTTTGTGGGATTTGTATTTTGTTTCATTAATCTTGTCCTTGCCCTTCTGGCTAATGAGCCAAAACAAAAGAAAAATCTCAGTAATTATGAGCTTTTAAGCTTAAATACACACATTGTTGGTCATTTTCGTCCGATCTGACTGATCTGAAAAGGAGAAACATTACAATAAGAGGCTGTAAAGTGAAGTCATGAAAAAATACACTACTAATATAACGGACACATATTTTGAGGCACAAGTTTAGTACAGTATAAATTAAGAGACTGCTGTGAACGAGCTGTTTCCATTACCAGCTGTGAGATAAGAAGCATCATTTTGACTACAGGGGGCGCCAAAATTAATGCCAACAAAAAAGCCCTCACAGTGGCTTTAGAAACATTTTCAACAGTCACTTATTTTGACAGCTGCTTTTTTTGTCTGACATTCAATTTGAGGATCCCCCGTTAGGTTTTCTAGTTGATTCTTACTCAAAGAAATGTGACTAAAACAAGAAACCTGTGCAAAATAAGGATCATTATGTTGGATTTACCCTTTAAATTGACGCAGTATTATTGTTCTTCTCCAGCTGATGTACCTTAAAGAAGATAAGTGGTTTTCTAAGGTTGTTATCAAGCTTTTCGGGGCCTTCATGGTTAATTTTGGTCTCCTGGTTGATCCTTGCTAACCAGGGAGTGAATAAAAACAAGACACCTCAGCATAACACGGATCAACATTCAGGATTTACAGCTTGGACGGACTCATCACTGGCGTTGTCTCCAGAAAGAACAGCTGCTGCTTCTGATGTTGTTTTTCTTGAACTTCATTGGGAGTCATTTTGGGATCCTACTTAAGCTCTCCTGATTGATTCTTACAAACTGGGGCGCGAACAAAACGAGACACCAGAGCAGAATATGGATCACGGGGCAGGATTTACAGCTTGTATAGACACATTATGGCTGATCTTGTCCTCCTGTGACCACGCTGAACATTATGTTTGTGTGTTTTCTGTGAGGGGTTCAGGATCACCACCTGCCTCTCCGCCCTGACGTCCAGCTCTCTTCTCACTCTCAGATGAAATTTGCTTGCCTAATGCAGCCGCCCCAGAATAGCAACCTGGGGCGTCTTGGCTGCCTCCCTCCTTAGCCCTCGACCCTTCCATCTCCTTATTGAGTGCCAACGGGGGGAGGGCTGAGGGCACCGGAGTCACGGACCCTGCCCCAGCGTGGCTCCCGGCCTCGCCTCCAAGCCCGGCTCCTGGGCCAATGAGGAGGCCCCGCGGATCATGTGTCACTATAACAGAAGGACATAATCAGCGCGGTAAGTTTGCAGAACCTTACAGCCTGTCTTGGCCAGCAGGGAGCTCACTTCTGTCAGCTTTTCTGAGGTAAGAATGAGAGTGTGTGAGATGAGTGTGGATGGGATGGAGCGTGGATAAAAAAAAAAGGCCAATAAGCATCACCCAAAGCGAGGACGGCTGGGTCCATGTGTGAAAATCACGGCTATGACTTTTAGAGGCTGAGAACAGGCCTCAGGAAGTCAGAGGCTTCTTTAAATCTGGTTAACAGCTCATAACTCATCAGGTTTAAGTTTCTGCATGAGTATAAAGTCAAGAAAGAGAAAAGTTGAACAGCTGGATGATTAAAGCTGTGCTTTTAAAAAGCTGTTTTTGCAAATTGTGTTAAAAAATGTGAAAAGTCTTTAGAGTTTTTTTCCCGTATTCAAACTTCAGCTTTGTTTGCAAAATCTGCTCTTATCCAACAGACCTTGTTGATGTTTTTGTGGCGGATTGGTCCGAGTCCAGAGTTCATACCTGAGGGATTTACAGAGGGCTTAAAGCCTTTGAAGCAGCTTTTAGCTTGAGCAGACAGAAGATGATACTAATAAGTTATGCAACCTCCCGCCAACAGCGGCAAGAATCGTGTTGTTATTCCTGTTATTCTAATCGGGGGCATTCATGTTGCTTTCTTTGGGTTTTCCTCGCTCTGAGATTTAATTTTGAAGTCAATTAGAGGAGCTGTAAATGGGCGTGGCATGTGTGGACATTAAAGGGGACATAGCTTCAGGATAAACGCTTTAACATCTTGAACGGGAGCCAAGAACATCCAGACTGCATTGTGCTGGAGTTACTTTCATTCAGATGAGATTTAAAAACAAGCCGGAGTTTAAAACTCATGAGAGTCAAAGAGCAAATTCAAACAGCATGAGACCTCTGGCCTTAACACCTCCCGTTCAGGGTTTATTTTAATTCTTGAGCAAAGTGGCCTCAGTCAGCACAGAGGGGGGCCTCGGGGAGGATGATTGAAGGAACCATGTGAGAGCGAAACGTCCACATAAGGAGATGAAGGTGGAATTACGCTCGCTGGAACCCAATCTTCAGCATCGCGTCCGCTGAAACCGGATCTGAGGGCCGCTGCAGCTGTCTGATGGAAATAGTTTGTGATGTCGAGATGTCGCCTCTATAGCGGCTTCAAGCTAATGAGGCTAATGCACGACTAATCCCGTCACTTAAAGATTAAATTATGAACACATTTAGGTCGTGTTTGTTGGTTTTCAATCAGGAATCCTGGAGGATTTTCAGATCCAAAGATAAAAATGTCTCTGGGTGAACGCTGGGAGAAGCTGACCTTTGACCTTTTTTTATTTACTTCCCACCACGACATAAATACCTCCTCTCTGAGCGGTCAGAAACAGACTTTGGCATAAATCTATGTTTGGCCTCCTTCTCACGTATCATCAGGGAAGCAGATTCAGAACTGAGGCTCCAGTTTCTCTCCAAAGTCTAATAATAAAAACCAGAAGTTTGGTTTCGCATCCTCTCTTCATTTTGAGTCTATGAAGTGAAATATTTACAGTGATGACAACAAAACGCTGAAGGTTTAAGGAAGTATTTTTGTCATTTTTAATGTAGTGTTGAAATATGTGGAGAGGAAGCAGGTGTGGTTGGCTCAGGGTGGGGTGGGCAGCAGATATTTAAGACATTTGCAACTTAATCCTGAGCTATAAATACAGCAGGCCGCTTGGGTCGCTCCTTCCACTGACTTTAAAATTCCTCTCTTCTCTTTCGCCTCCAGGTTGCAAAGTCCACTGTCACCATGTCTGACACTGAGGAAGTGTAAGTTTAATCATTTAAAACCACAAATTTCACTTAAACTCAACCCTAATTAAATGCAATCTTTTAGAATAACTAATTGTGGATGATTCATTATCTAATCTGAATTCCTTTCTTGTGTTTTTGTCTTGCAGTGATCAGGTCGAGGGTAAGTGGCGTCTTTTTCCCCTTTTAGACACCAATAAGATCCCCTAGAATAAGGTCCAGGTCCAGTCCGGAGTTCCATGCTATTTCTGAACCCTGCCTAACTGATTTTCCATCCTCTTCAGAGAGTTATTTGCACTGGATAAATTTGTACGTTTGCAGGTTTGGCTTGACTCCTCCAGATTCAACTTGTGCAATAATGCTCTTTCTCTCATTAAAAAGCAAATCTGCACATTTCTTATCCTGCCGCTGCAGCGCGGCTGCAGGCACCTCTGCTGGCATCAGGACAGTGTCGAACACGCTAAATTTTTTAAGAACACAAGCTCTGCACTGACCTGTTGGCAACAAATCCTGCAGCTCTGCATGATCTGCAACCACACAGCCGCCCTGAGCTGAGGAGCATCCCGCCTGTGAGCTCCCGTCAGCTCAGGGGGGCTGCGTCGTGAATGCTTAGCATGGATCCCCAGTGTACCCATGTTTTGCATTCGTTTTCTGTAAAACTGGGTACAAAGGGGATCTTTTTGATAATGTTCTTCTGCTCCTCTCTTTCTCGGACGGACGTGAAGATTACGATGGTAAGCCGCAGCTCGCAGACCCCGGGTGATCTCGTGTCACTGATACTCACTTTTGGAAACGTGTGCTCTTACTTTTACATGGACTCTTCCGTGGCATGCTGGTTAACACTAACGTTACCTGAGATCAAAGCTGAGACACAGGTTGAAACAGCAGAACATGTCAGATCAGATTATTTCTCTTTGCAGTGAGTTGAAGTGCAGGTCTCTTCAGGAATCAATCACATTTCATCCATCAATGACTTACCATCAATGACTTACCTTTTCCCTCTTGTTAACTGCTTGCTGTCTTACTTGCTTTAGCGCCATCTGGTGGCAGTTCCCCCAAACTGCCCTGCAGTGACCTCCTCATATCTCACGTTTCCCCTGTCATCTACTCACCCTCCACCTCCTGTTTCCTCTCTCCTGCTTCCATTAACCCTCTCGCCGCCCTTCCTCTCCCCCTGGTGACTCGCTGCATGTTGTGTAGCTGTAGAAGAGGAGGTAGTAGAGGAGGTAGAGGTGGCCCCAGAGGCGGCCCCTGAGCCAGAGCCAGAACCAGAACAAGAACCAGAGCCAGAACCAGAGCCAGTGGTAGAACCAGAGCCAGAGCCAGAACCAGAACCAGAGCCTGAGCCTGAAGGTATGTGGCATGGAGGGGGGAAGGGGGTATTCTATCATCCTTTCCCAGGCGACAGGTGCGCTCCACCGGCTGCAGCCGGCCAGACAGACCACTAATCCTGATCCGCACACATGTTCACCATGTCTGCTAATGCTAACGCTACCTTCCTTTCACCTCTGCACAAAGTCAAAGATAAACGCAGCACTCTTTACTTTTTAAATGAATAATATGAACATACATGTAGTCAACTTTACCTTCACATTCACACGACTAATACCAAAAGGCTGAAACTTCCGCTCTGAACTCAAGTTTTAGGCTGATTTAAAGAGCCCAGGTCCAACACAACTCTAAGCTAGCCTTGGCTAATGTTTTGATAGAAATAATACAAAAAAGGGTAAGGGTTCTAATGCAACAATAAAAATAATACCAATAATTAGTTAGTGGTTAATTGGCCTTTTCATCGTGATTGGACAATAAAAGACAAAATTTTAGTTTAGAAAAGTGCGATGCTAACACATAAAGCATAGAATATAAATCTAATAATAAATAGTTTCATTTTAAGCATTTAAATTAACAACTGATATGAATATTCATATTTTATTAGTTGAACATTTTGCCTTACAGCTAATTTAAGCTACTTTTATTTAATTTAAATTGATGTTCTATTGCATTTTAGCTAATAAATTGGTTCATACTTTTGCTAATGACAGAATTTATTAATTTTTAAGTCTGATTCATATTCTATAGTTCTTGGATAAAACTTCATATAAGTTTTGGGAGATATTAGAAAAAAAATGCAAAAAATTTTTTAGCACAATTGTAAAATAAAAAACCTTGGGGGCTCTTGATTTTACACAAAATAAATAATAAATTGATTAATTAATTAATTAATAATATTGAAAAAAAATCAAGAAATTTAATGTTTTTGTAAAAAATAAATAAATAAATGAATAAAAAAGTTAATGGAAGTTTTACTGTAACAAAAAAAACAATAATTTTGTAATGCCAACATGTTGTTGAGTACACTTTAAAAAAATAATAAAAAATATATTGATTTAAAGAATTTAAATTCACAATTGTTATAAGAAATTGTATTTTAATACAGCAGTTCTTAAAAATTGAAATCACTGGTTTCGGAAGACATTTTTAAAAAAATGTTAGCATCAGTACCAAAAAAAATAGTATTTCTAAGGCTTTTAGTTTCAAATAAAATAATAAATTAGACTTTTTTTGCCTTTTTATGAATCAAGTTTTTAGTATTTATATCTACAGCTAACAATAATACAGATTCAAAGTGGCAAAACTTTATGAACTTTTGGCAAATTTTAACTTAATTGTCAAGTAAATGTTTACTTTTTTAATTTTCTCATTTTTAATCTATTGTTATTTTTGTATGTATAGAAATCAAGAAAGATAAACGTTTTGACTATTTAGTAAGCTCAAAAACAACTGTTAGCTTAAACGTTAGCATTCATCAATTTTCAGTGTTAAAATAAACAAATAGAGCCACTGGCCTTATTTCAGTCTAACACTACTTATACAACTGTTCCTCATGTACACTTAATACATTAAGTATTAAAAGTACATGATTGCTTTTGTCACTATTGTAGTTTCCCATGAAGGTGAACGTCTTCTATAAATGCTGTATCTTGAGCTGCTTCTCTTAAGGGAATGATATTGACCACAAAGCATGACAAAAAAACAAACCTTAAATTAAAAAAATAGGATAATTTCATCCTTATTAAAATGTATTGATCATGCTCTCATGCTGGTAAAGTTCCCCAAATGGGTGAAGCATTCACGTGCTGTATTTATGAGTGAATATAAAATAAAACAAAGTAAAAATAAGAACTTAAACATGATCAGATTTGTCCAAATTTGGCTTATTTTGCTGTAATAATGGCACCTGAATGCAGCATTAATAATTTATTCTCTGTCAAGCTGAAACAAGTGGCTTCAACAAACCTTTGCTTTAATGTAAATTCTCAATTATTTACCTTAATTTGACTGCACTAATTGTTAGCTGCTTCAAAATAAAAGTTTATTTCATCAACTTTTGCTGCACATTGTGCTGCAAAACTGGGAAATTATTTGAGAATTTACAAAAACAGAAGCTGCCCCAGGTTGACTGTCTGCCATAGATCTGTATTTTCACTGTTTTCAGCACATTTACTGGACAGTTAGCTGCTCTCAGCGCGCCTGCTAACACTGTTGTCTGTTCTGCTCTTGTTTTGGATGCTTGCTGCATGCAGAGGCCTATGAAGAGGAAGGTATGTTCATTTTAAGAATCTAATCTCAAAATCTGTCATTCTGGTTTTGGGGGGACCACCGTGTCCAGGTCGAACGCCTGCTGTTGACAAAATGTCTGTCCAAATTTTATCTGTCTGTCAAAAAAAAGAAAAAATAAATAAAGGAGCGCTGCCCAATTGGCACACAGAGATTGAACCTGAGAGAAAATTTGAAATACTTTTTTGGAAAAGTTTGAGAAAAGCTTAAAGTGGAAAAAAAGGGTGAAAGAATATGAAATGCTAACACGTGCTACACTGCGCAGCGACCCCACCGTTACTCTCTTGCTATGCCCCTCGTCATCTGCATGGCATGGAGGCTCCAGAATCTGGGTTTAGGAAAAAGGAAGAAAGAGGGGAAGTGTTAAGGTCTTTGCTTGTTTAAATGGTTTTGGGGTCAAGCCAAAAAGAAATGTCACATGCTGTAGGTAACTTTAGAAAACACAACCAGACTTAGAGATGAGTTTTGGTAAATACTTGGTTGAAACTTCACTTACAGCAAAGCGGTTCTTTGATCCCTTCTTTAAAAGACTTTCTTACTGTTATCTTTTTACCTCTTAATCAAACTCTAACTTTTTTTAATCTTGATCTGTGCTGTAGAGACAGAATCATTGATTTTAACCATGTAATGCCTGTGGAATAATCGGCTTTGTTGCTAACCCCATGACATGTACTTGTCCCCTCTTCATTCCCTAACCTGCAGAGGAGAAGCCAAAGTTCAAGTAAGTGTCCATCACATGTAATCCACCACACTTAGCAGTGATTTAAAAAGCACACAAAGATGATATCCCCTCCACTTAAAACACGAAAACTCTCACCTGCAGGCCCAGCGCTCCCAAGATCCCAGATGGTGAGAAAGTGGACTTTGATGTAAGTGGATCTGACCCAGGAAACTTTTCTGTTGATGTTTGAGCGTTTTCGTTCGACTGAGTCTGTCTCTTCGCTTCGCAGGACATCCAAAAGAAACGTCAGAACAAGGACCTGATCGAGCTGCAGGCCCTGATCGATGCTCACTTTGAGTGCAGGAAGAAGGAGGAGGAGGAGCTGATTGCTCTCAAGGAGAGAATTGTGAGTTTTCAGGGAGTCTGGGGAAGATCATGAAATAGTCACGGAACATGAAAATTACTTGGCTAGCTAAAGTTAGCCATAGCTGCTATAGCTAACATACGGTACTTGGTTAGAACATGAAAAGATGCGAGCTCAGTCACTTTATGTTAGACTTTTGGTCTTGTATTGGACACAAATAAGTATCTTTAAATTGATTTGTTGCCATTATTTTCACCTATTAATCGATCTAAACCACCACAGTTGTGATCTTTTTGGGTGTACATGCCAAGCAACATGACAAAAATATAAAACAAGCTGAAACATAAGTTCATAAACCCACCTAAGAAAATTTAACAACAATCTTCCAATGTTAAGAACAGACACGCAACTTTTACCTCTTTTTTAAATACTGAAGTGTGAAGCATTTGGCTTAGCTTGGCTTAACTTAGCTTAGCGTACCTTGAAACTGCTCGTTTGACTCCCACAAATAGCAACACATTCAATTTTCCAGCAGCTTTAAAAGTCAAATTCACAAGTCTCAAATAGTTTCATCAGCAGAAGTTGGGGGGAACTGCTGGACTGGTTTAGTGAAATGTTACCAAAGTTATTTAGTAACAGCTCCTTAAAGTTATAACTATCAATAAAATGAAGAGTGAGGTTATGTTAGCTCTGCTCGGTGAGGTTGGAGTTGGTAGATGAGCAGTGGTAGGACATAACCAGGTTTTACTAACGTTATACATTACAGACACATCCCTGGGCTGTGGGGAACATGAAACAGATAGTCTGCTCATTTTCTGGACACTAAACTACAAACTGAGTTTACAAAGTTTGATTGTTGACACTTTTCAAACAATACTGCAACGTAACTACAAATTAATATGTTACCTTGTCACTTCGCATCCGTAGAGAAGTTGTGTACAAGAAAATTAGTCCAAATGCACGTCTTGGTAAGAATTGCATCTTGACGCCAGTCCGTGATGGTGATCATGGGAAATGGAGTCATTATCCTAGAAAAACACTACCAATTCTGGCCAAAGGTGTCACTGCGATCTGCACCAAACAAAGAGTCCTCACATAGTCTTTTAAAGGATCTGAGGATGCTCACAACCCTGATACTTATAATCAACTTTTAGGGTCTTATATGTTGTCCCTGCTGGTTTTTCTTGAGAACTTTAGCTTTCTTCAGGTCATCAATATGTGTTTACATTGTTTTTTTTTTCCAGAGAGGGACTTTAAAATCCAGGAAGCTGATCAGTTGAGATATCTTGTGCTGTTTTCTCTGGGATGTTTCCCTGTGTTGGTGTAAAATCGGAGCTCTAATGAGCATCATTCTGCAGCTTGTGTTTCCTCGTCCAAACAACAGCCTTTCTGATTTTATTTTCTGGGAATAAACATAAATCTTTCTGCAGTTTCTGTAACTGAATGAAAAAAAAAAAATAGCTCCCTGCAAAAACATTAAAAAATATGTAAAATCTCACTTTTCTCTTCCCACCCTGCACACACGGCCACTTTCTGTCACTGTCACAGGGTTTTAAAGTCATGCTTAGCACAAATACTCTGAAAACTAAGTGTATAATCCTCAAAAAGCCCAACTTAATAGTTGACTAACATATGTAATTTGACTAGTTGTGTCTAGTTTTAGCTGCGTTATTGAATCCAGATAGGAAAAATGCTAACACAGCTAGTTAATAACAAAACAAAATTAAACTTCCAGAGCTGCTGAAGTTTTTAACAACCAAATTTATAGCTTGTTTTTTACTCGTCAGTGTTATATTTATCGAAGCTGTAGCATCAAGACTCACATAGAAGGAAGAAACTGGTCGCTTGGTCCTTTCTAAAGCCGGATAAATATCTCTTGGAGTAGGGCTTCAATGTGCTAATTCCCAAGTTATGTGTTCTTGTACATTTCCTACTAAAAATCTGAGATAAAAAGCAACAACTTCACTTTTCCAATTGCAAACTTCAGCTTTAGTGGGACCAGTAACAAAGAAAATAGTCTGTCAACTACTCCTTGTTAACCCCTTCCTGCCTGAATTAATTGACAATTAAAAAAATAGATTGTTTTTTTGTGTTTTTGCATTCTTACAGATGTTAAATTAAGTGGAGATTGTAAATTTGACTATAGACACACTAATTTATATGATATATATATATAGACATGAGATGGTTTGTGTAGAATATGACTAAACAGGAAATGATGAGACACAAAGGTCATTTCAGCTGCATCAAGACCTGACAGGGTGCGTCGCAAATTTTGTGACAACGGGCATCAAGGGGTTAAAGAGAAATAAGAATAATAATAAATCAAAATTTTAAACATGAAGGTCAAACTGCAGTTTCTTTAGCACAGAATACCCCCAAAATGTTGATTTTTGATGTATACAGCAACATGTGAAATGTTGTGTTTTGTGCCCGCCCTGCAGGAGAAGCGTCGTGCCGAGAGGGCCGAGCAGCAGAGGGTCCGCGCTGAGAAGGAGAAGGAGCGTCAGGCCAGACGCGAGGTCTGTGATTCTTAGATTACACTATTTCCTCAATCAGCAGCTCTTATGACGCCAAAAATAAAACCAACTTATAGTTTACTGTTAGTTTTTGATTGTTTATGTAGCTAGGAGGGGTGTTTGCTTTGTTTGCTGCTCCTGATGTCTCACTCTGACTTTTTCCCGTAAACCAGGAGGAGAGGCGAATCAGGGAGGAGAGTGACGCCAAGAAGAAGGCTGATGAGGAGGCGAAGAAGAAGTCAGCTCTGTCCAGCATGGGCTCCAACTACAGCAGCCACCTGCAGAGAGTCAGTATGACGCCGTACAAGCGGTGCACAGGAATCTGGATCATCCGTCCACTTAACAGCTTCTAAACAGGCTTCTCAATCTCATCCAACAGGCTGACCAGAAGAGAGGAGGCAAGAAAGAGACTGAGAGAGAGAAGAAGAAGAAGATCCTCGCTGCCAGACGCAAGCAGCTGAACATCGACCATCTGAATGAGGACAAGCTGAAGTATGAACCGACACTTCTTTCTTTTACGTCCTGTCAGGGAGACAGATCGATACACTCTGTGCTCACGTGCTGATGTGTTTGTCCTGCAGGGATAAGATCACTGAGCTGTATGACTGGATGAAGCAGTTGGAGTCTGAGAAGTTCGACCACATGGAGAGACTGAAGAAGCAGAAATACGAGGTGAGACTTCCTCCTACCTGTTCGTCTCTGTCACTCAGTGACAGTTAACTTTTTACCCGTTTATCAACAGCCTTATCTGCAGGAAGATTTCTACAATCCAAAACAAACCTGTGATCATGTTTTTAACTTGTCTTTTTTCCCCCAACACTAAACTTTTTCTTGATTCTTTCTTCTCATCGATGTTGGACTCCTGAGGGGAGCGTCCACCTTTTGTTTCAGATTTAAACTCGTGATCTGCTCTTTGATTCTCTCCAGGTTACAACCCTGCGTAAGAGAGTTGAGGAGCTCAGTAAATTGTAAGTAGAGCTGAGCAGTAGAGGTGTTTGGCTGTTAGCTTCAGGCTAGCTGCATGTTAGCATGGAGGAAAGTGAGGGGAGCCAGAGTGCCACCTGCTGGTCAGGAAAGGAGACGACACACCACCTGAAAACTAGACCTGAGAGCAAAAATTTTCAAGAGTTTGATTCAAAGGTTTACATCTATTTACAAAAATATGTGAATGAAAACTATCTAAATATTTGAAATTAGCAGTTCTTAAGATTTATAACTTTTTTAATTTTTTATTTTTTTTAATTATTAGGCACATGTCATGTTTTTGGCCAATAAAGTGCCATTATCATTATTATTGACTACTTTTAGTTTTAGTTTTGACTATTTTGTTTCATAAATTTCGGAGTAAAAAAGTCAGTTTTTCTGCAGTCACCTACAGAAAAACTCAACATTTCATTCAATATTTGTTTTTTGCTCAGTATTCCCACCATTTTTTTGTCATGATTCTTTCTTTTTTTAAAAATGCCAAAAAAAAAAAATATATATATATATATATATATATATATTATTTATGTATTTTTTTGTTCATTTTGAATTTTTTATTGATTTATCTACTTATTATTTATTTTTATTATTTAATTATTTATTTTATTTTTTTGGTAATGGCACTTATGGGCTTCCATACAAAGATAAGCAAACTAAAAAAAAACTTGAAAGACCATATAAAAATAGTCTTTTTTAGTGTCCCCACTAATATCTTTAAAATCCATTGAGTTTTGTCTTGATAGTATTTTTTAATTTTCCCAAAAAAAGGATGAAAAAAAATTGTTTCACTTATGACACTTATGGGCTTCCGTACAAAACTAACCAAACCAAAGAACTGTGGCCTGTTAAGACTCTATTAGGTTGGATTTTAGCCTTAAGGTACCTTCTATTCTTTCAAACAGTTAAATGTTATACTTAAATGTCCGTAAAAAAAATGTTTTTTTTATTATTTCCCAGATTTCACCGTCTGCCCCATATATGCTCTGCTGTTTCACCTGTAGTCCAGTTGGTGGCAGCAGTGCGCTCACAGATCTGTTAAACCGCATTTTCATTCTCATTTTTTTTAAGCTGTTTTTAAAGAAAAATGTCTGTAAGAATCAAACTCTTGAATTTATGAGCAGTTAAATGTTAAAAGTACATATTACGGTGGTGTTGGGATTACTGCTCCTCCGCTCTGTCCTGATTTGAAGCTAGCTTTCAGATCCAGGTGTGTGGTGCAACAGGTAAGTCAAAGAGGCTTTAGAGATAGCTGTCGGGTCATGCAGCCTCGTTTGTGTTTCCCATGATGCCTCAGTCTTCAGCTTTCAGCCCTTGGAGCCGCTTAAGGAGCACAGAGGTGAATCCTTCCCCTCAGAGGTAAATGTGTTCAGGTGTGTGCTAAAGCTGCTGCTGCTGTGTCGTCTTTCAGGTGCTCACGTACAGGAACCGCATTGATGTGTTACAGAAGCAGTAAGTAGAGCTGTAGCTGCTGCGTTCACTGACACTCTGCGTGAACCCTTCCCTTTAGACAAATTTCATAACATTTCAGGACATTTAAATTTAAAGACATCTAATCCACTCAATCAAAATTAAGTGGGTTAGATGGAAGTATCCGTTTTGTGTACAGTTCCTATTGACCTTCTTTGCACTGAATTTTTTCAGTTTTGTCACAAAATAGCAAGAATTTAGATTTTTTTGATTTCTTGAGTTAATTTTAAAGCTAAAGGAGATTTTTGTTGACTTCAATTCAAAAAAAAAATCTGGAAATTTTTTTTTTTCAACCAAAAGTCATTTTTAACAACCTTAAATTCTATTTTTTTTTTTTTTTTTACATCTACAATCTACATCTATAATCTGCTCAGAGGTTTAATTTCAACATCAGCTAACTGGTGAAATATATATATTAAAAATAAATAAATAAATAAACAGCTTGCCGGTAAATGTAAAAATTCTAGTCCATCTTGATTACTCTAAAAAATATTGCCAACAAGCTCACATACAAATTTTAGGTTGAATTATTTTGGTCCCATTTTAAATCAAATCTTTCTTTTTTTCCTTTTCTCTAAACATCAGTTTGACTTTACTGATAAAATTTATGTTTTGTCTAAATATATTGACTTAAATGTCGATATAGATGGTAAATAAATGTATTTACTATCATAAAAAACAACTGTGGAGTATTGAGTTTGGTTACTGTTGATCTTGATCCAGCCTGAAGAGGTAAGTGCTGCATGAGCCTGTTTTACATCTTTTTGCATGTCGCCTTCAATTCCTTCAAATATGTTAATCTGTGCGTGACTTTTTATGTTTTTGATCTAAAAAATGTTTTATCTGAAAGTATTTTGTGAGACAGTTTAGTCTCTTTTCAGTTTTGTCCAAATATTTTCAACACATAAAAAAAGTTAACTTTATTGTTGATTTTCTTTTGAAATTTGCTGTAGCATAAAAATCTTTTGTAGCTAACTACTGTGGCTGTAAGTTGAAGGTCTTTCACATCAGATAAATTTGCAAAAACTTATGAAAATCAAATTAAAAAGTCATTAAAGTGCTCAAAGTACATTTTAATGTTAAGTTTATATGTTGCAAGATACAGAATGGGCTGAACAAACTGTTTGGTGTATGTCCAGCAAAGCTAACGTGAAAACATAAAGCTAAGTTGTTAACGTCACGTTTTAAGTGGCCTCTGAGATGTTTCTGAGAACATTAATGAACAGAAATGTTAATTTTTTTACCTAAAGCTGAAGTTTTTTAGGAGAGGGGCTCTGATGTGTTTCCATATCTCTGTGTTTGTCGCATTACAGCAGCAAGAAGGGAGCCGCCGCTCGCCGCAGAAAGTAGACTGGCCCGCCCTGCTTCTGCTCAGAAACCAAACTGCGATTGTCCCGTACACACGCCTGATGAAACAACAAACACTGTGGCGAAGGTCGTAGCTCAGAAGAAGCCAGTACCGCTGGGGTTTACTTTGTGGTTATCAACCCACGTCCTGATACACGAAACTAAGAGCCTTTAGCTGCTGTTCACTAGAAAATCTAACTTAAGAAATGTTCGCCATCTCGCTTCCTCGCCCTCCACTGTTTGGTTCTCAGTATTTTTGTAAATAAAGTGTGACTCTTCAAGCCATGTCTGTAGAGCTGTTGTTATTCATAAATCAATAAAGTTCAGTATTTTTAGCCATGTAATTTTAAAGTCGTTTGTTCAACACTGTTTTCAACCGCAGAGTTGAATTGAACTTATTTAGCTGGATGTGAAGGTTCTGCAGCGTCAGAGCTGGGCGTTCATTGACCTACAGTGTCACTTTTTTCTTTACACACTGCAAAAACTGAAATCTTATCAAGTGTTTCTGTCTTATTTTCAGTAGAAAATTCCTTTTTAGACTCAATATGTGCCAAATTCACATGACCAATCCAGAAAAATGTCTTGTTTAAAGTTATTTAAGGACAAAAATGAGGTCTGAATTGCTCGTAACCAGTAAAAAAAATCTGCCAATGAAACAAGAGAAAAGTTACTTGTATTAAGACATTGCTCTAGTCTTAAGGAAATTTTTAAGCAATTTTTTCTTGTTCCATTGGCAGATTTTTTTACTGGTTACAAGCGATTCAAACCTCATTTTTGTACTCTGATAACTTGAAAAAAGACATTTTTTCTGATTGATAAGTCGAAAGTGGCTCACATCGAGTATAATAAGACAATTTTTACTTAAAAAAAAGACAAAAAACACTTGATAAGATTTCAGTTTTTTGCAGTGCAGAGTTGATTAAATTATATGAATATTTATTTTCATAAGCAGGGAAAAGCTTTGAAGGTTTAATATCAAAATTAACAGTTTTAAAACACACTACTGCAAAAATAAGACTCCACACAAGCAGAAAAAGCTGGTAAAAGTAAATTAAGTCCAAATGATTAGCATGACAGCTAAGTAGCTATTGTAGCTGCAAACCACTGGGACAAATTTATACTATAAACAGTCAACTTATCTGTCAGTTTTTAAGACTTTAATGTATAATTTTATCAATTAGAAGCACAATTATTATTAACGGCTTCATAGATACTTCAATTTCACAGTTTTGAAAGACTTAGCATATTTTTTAATAGCCATGAGTAGCCTAAGATACCAGTTCGTCCTTACTCTTCACAGTTCAGCTAAATAGCAACTTAGAAGGGAGTTTCTGATGATCTTGAAAAAGTCTTCCTTCTACATATATGCCTGATTATAATCCACACTTTAAAATGAGATTATCAGCGCCAACATTAAAGGGTTACAGTTATATTCTAATGTGTTGCTTCTTACCTTCTTGATTGGGTCGGGCAGGACGGTCTAGGTTTCCATGACAACACCACGTCAACTGACGAAGTTTAGCGGAGAAGAGACATATACTGTGTTTTTCTCTGCTGAAGACGATTTCTGTGATTAATTTTGTAGTGATGGTGGACAGTGGAGCCTAACTGTCAAACAGAAAAAGGACAGAAGAGCAGAGGAAAGATAAACAGGAGAATGATACAGCCTGAGCTAACGGCTAACAGGAGCTCAAACTGTTTGTGCTAATGTTGACTCCAACCCACAGTCAGCAGTTATTCTGCAGTGGTCTGTTCAAACTTGAGAGTCTATCAATAAAATGAAGAGTGAGGTTACGTTAGCTCTGATTGGTAGATGACTGGCAGGTCATAACCAGGATTCACTGACGTTACACATTACAGACATGTCTCAGAGCACCGGGCTGCTAGCTGCGCTAATATCAACGGCTACTGAACTCCTTACTAACTGACAGTGTTAGCTTGTTGTCACGTTAGCTTACAGATACGTCAGAGCACCAGGCTGCTTGCTACGTAACTGTTCTGATGAATACCTTACCTCAGCGCGTTGTATCTGGTAAAAAGTTTTCTTGAACAAAGAAAATTTGCTTCGATCCAATCTTCTATGAATTCCAAAACAAACACACGCCTCACCAAAAGTCTCCCTGACACTGTGTGTGAGGCTCCGGGCCTGAAGGTAGTAAGGCAGTCCAGTTAAAACAGATCCTCCTCATAGCATCTTTAATATGAAAGAAGTCAGTGGTTTTCTTTGGTAGCACTCACTTTTAAGAAAACAGGGATATTTTTTGTGCCCGTTTTATTTGACAGTGGTACACGGTTGCTTTGCATTGTCACACAAGCAACAAAAACAAAGCAAGGGAAAAAAATAGGGAGTTCACCTGAAACTCAAGTTAAGTTTATGAAGCACATTTAAGCTACAAAGAAATTCAAAATGCTTCACAAAAAAAAACATAAAAAATAATCATTACAAAGGTCAGCAAAACACACTGAAGAAAACTTTTGAATTCTGGGACAGAAAGTAGACCTGTTCCTGACCACCTGAGCAGTCTGGATTGTTCTTACTGAGAGTGAAGATCACTGCCTCTAAACAATTCAGAGCTTCATAAGCTAGCAGCAGTACTGGAAAGTCTGACTTTTATAAGCACACAATGTTTAAAACTTTTCGACCCTTTTCTATTTTGAGATTCTGTAGGTAGGTTCAGTCCACAGGACTTAAAAATAGTTATTAACACCTCTAAAATGCACAGAAACTGTATGAAAGTCTTTAGCAAGAATCTTCAACCTGCAGCTCTGGAGCCTCATGTGGCTCTTTGACTCCTTTGCAGTGGCTCCTTGTATCTTTGGAAGAATAGTATTGATATATTTTTGTTTTCTTACAGAGGATATTGGTGATTAACGACGTTGACGCAAAATAAAGTCATGTTAAAATTTTGTTAAACGAAATATGCATCATCTCTTGCTATAAGCATCCATTTTTAGAATTTTTCCTGATGTATTGATATTTCATTTTTTTCTCATTTCTGTGAATTTTTGCAAATTTTGTAAATTTCTTTTTCTTTTTTTTACAAAAGAAAATGCAAATTTGTGCAATTTTTTTTTTAAAAATTAAGCAAATTGTTGGAATTGCATTTTTTAAAAGTTTTTTTTGCAAATGTATAAAAATGTTGGATTATAAGCACTTTTTAAGTTTATTCTTTTTTATGTTGCAAACTTTTGAAATTTTGTAAAATTTTTGAAAAATGGTTAAAAAAGACTGCAGGACTAAAAAAATGAAGCAACTTACTGAAATTTTGTGAATTTTGACAAGTTATATAATTTATTACATAACTTTTTTTTAATAATTGTAAATTTATTAAAAATCAGAAAACTAAGACATCACATGTACAATTTTATTAACACAAAAAAAACTTCTTGTTTAGATTATTAAGCATTCGATTTTTACTATGTTTAGAATTTTATACACTCTGTGGCTCCTGAATGAATTTAATCTCGGTGAACTGAGGCAAAATGACCTCTATAAGAGTTAAGTTTGCAGACCCCTGGTGTATAGGCATGATATGAAAGTCTGCTTCAGATAAATGAGGACCAATTCTTATGTGTATTTCCTTAAATTGTCAAAGATTATATAGTTTGAAAAAGATTTTCTGTTCCGAACAAACACACCCACAGTTTGATGAACTTGAACATCATAACCATGCACAATGAAACTGTACAGGTGTTATGGTTACAGGTTTTTTTTTTTTTTTTGGGGGGGGGGGGGGGGGGGGGGGGGGGGCAGCTTCATAGAGTTTTCCCACAGCAGAGGAGTCACAGGCTGAGATGTCTAGGAACCACGTGGTCTACAGTATATCTGCAGTTCTTTATGACCACAAGAGGGCAGCACCACTCTTGGATTAAAAAACAAAACAAAACAGAAGGCTGCAGCTTTTCACAGCTCGTTTTTCCAATCAAAGTCACTCACTTTTCTTTGTCTTTGGAGTAAATATGTTTTTAGTGTTTGTTCAAAAAGACAAATGGTGACGACATTACAAAAGTTTTTATATAAAAGTCCTTATTTACATCCAGTATCAAACTAAATATAAGGACAAATTTTGAAGACAAATGTTCAGCTTTTGTTTCATGGCACAGTCACTGTACCATAAAATGTTAAAGGAAAATTAAATAAAGCTGTATATATTTTTTTTTCCTTTTTTTCTTTTTAAATTGGAGATTAGTAATTATTAAGTATTTGAAAATATAATAGTTTCACCCATAATTATAAGGCTTAAATAAAAGGTTTTAAAATGTGTTGGGTAAAATGCATACAACTTATTTTTATTTTTTTATTATTTTCATTTTTTGCTTGAACCAAATTCACTATTTAAAAGCTTTTATGGCTTAATTTGTCTTGGCTGAGTCAGATAACAAAAAATAAACTGAGAAGGATTTATTTTTGAAGTCTTTGAAGGTGTATCTGCTTTCTGTTTCATGTTGAAAAGTGATTATTTTTAGTCATACAAAAAACTATTGTGCCATTTATGGTTAGAGAACAGAAAATGTGAAAAGATACCCAAATTCAGATGATGTGGTTTCAAACATTGTTCGCTAAAGACGAAGGTGACGTGAAGGAGCCGAGAGCCGTGAGTGTTTAGTATAAATAAGTTCATTTATTTGACTGTCACTCAGTTTTCAGATGTATAAATATAAAGTTTAACATTTTCACAACAAACAAGCACATACAGACGGAAACATTAAATACATAATTAATACTTTCAGTTGGAACAATCAGCTCTTATTTACAGAATATGTACACAAACAGAAAAATGGTCCTCCGCTGCAGTGAATGAAAATGAAATTAAGTTGAACTTGGAGGTGTGAGCCTTACATTTTTACAAATGTCTGTTAATTCTTTTTCATGTGTCGTCTTTTAATTAAAGCTTCTTCTTTTTTTTTTAATCCTGAGGGAAGTGAACAGCTGGGGCTTTTCAGACTTCAGATAGACGAAAGTGGAGGAATGTAAATGGATGTTTTTCTTTTTTGGGCCTCCGTCCTTCATCGGATAGACTAAATACAGAGAGGAAGAAATCCATCTGACCGGCTCAGCTGAGCCTCTTAGAACAAGGACTTTCATAACTTAGAAAACAATAAAATACAGCAAAAGAACTGAACTGATTAACACTTCTCAGTGATTCGGTTAAAAATGTAGAAAACTACATTTCCCAGCATTCCAGTGGCTTTGTATGAAACTACAAATATACAGCAGGAAAGAAGAATCCAGTTAAAATTCACTGAAGGAAGGTCATTCATGTCAAGAAAATAAATCCAGGTGATACATTTTGGAATGATGTAAAAAAATTACCTTTGGAAAATAAAATCTAAACTTTGGTTTGATGGTTGCTTTGTTTAGTTTAATTCATTTAAATTTATTTAAAAGAGTTAATAGTTGATTAAGACTTTGTTAAGGGTCATTAAAGTTTTTTTTGTTTCGCTTTGTGAAGCTCAAATAAAGTCAGTTGATGTTATTTTTAATTTAAGTCCCAAACTTTTTTTTTTTCTCCTAGCATGAATGACCTTCCGTACTTCCAGTTAAAAAAACTCTCAAACAGGTGTGAAGTTTTGTTCTTTGGTTTCAAATGATTCAGTTTTGATGAAAACAGGTGTGAAGTTTCAGTTCAGCCCGATAACTTTAAGAATTTGTGTGTGTGTTTGGTTTTTAACGACTGGACGGTGTGATCGGTGTTAATGTCCCAGCTGTGAGGGTCTATAGGACTTGGTAGATCAGGTTGGGGTCCTGGCTGGCGGTCGGTGAGGGGATCTGGACAGACCCGGGGGCTGCTGCCTCTCTAGTGGCGTCTGTGGGCGGGGAGCCGGGGCCGTCTGCGGCGGGCAGCAGGCTGCTGTCTGTGGAGATCCGCTCCACGATGCTGGACAGACAGTCCAGGCTGGAGACCACCGAGCTCCTCTGGCTCTTCAGACCTCCTGCAGGAGACAAAACAACAGCTGAGTTAGAGACAGAAAATTCATGTTGGATGTTTTTGTGTCAAATATCAAAATAATCCTGATGAGAGTGAAGACTGAGGTCAACAACTTCCAACCAAAAGCTTTTTTTTTTTATTTCTACAAAACCATAGTTAATAAAATAAATACAAAATAAAATTTTGATTCAGCACAAAACTTTACGTTTTTATAATTTTATCCTTGTTTTTGTACAAAATTTAATTTAATTATTGTTTTTTTTTAGCTGTTAGGCTTATTGTGATAATTAAACAGATCTACCAAAAATAAATATGTAATTTTTATTTATTTATTTTTTTAAACAAAAAAGTTTTTTTTCTTCTTCTTCTTCTCTTGTTTGCTTGTTAAGAATAAGGTAATATTTTATTTAAGGGGTCAAAACGTGCATATGAAATTTTCTGACATCATCACCTTAAATTATTAAAACAAAATAAAAAAAAAACTTTGGTAAACTCTTGTTTTTGACTGATTTAAATCTTAATTTCAACAAAATATTTTTTTAACAGACAAAAGAACAAAGTGGAGGATTTAAAGAGACAGTTTGAATTATTTAGTTTTAACCGAGTTCTGTTTTTTCTTCCAAGGCTAAAAAAAAAACATTACAGCCAAATGACTTTCCTGTTAAAATTTCATAATTAATAAACACTGTAACGCTGTTAATGGCTTTTATTCTTACCGTTCTGAGTTTCTGAGAAGTAGGAGCTGCTGTCGTAACTTCCTCTCCTGTTGGACTGACAGCTTGGCCCGTTAAAATCCGCCTGGAGAAGGAAAGAGAAAGAGATATTTAATTTAAAAACCACACTTAAAACAACATCAACAGTAAAGAATTTAGAGAAGAGGGGTTCGGATATTCTGTAAATGAAAACGAAAATGAAACTACATTTTAGAAGAATGGAGTTAAAGCGGATCTTAGAATTAAAAATGTAGAAAGAGAAAACTTTTTAGATCTGTAACACAGCACTGATGTTGGAAAAAAAAATCCCCATAATAAAATGACTGAACTGCATTCATTAAACAAATTCTCGACAAATTAATAAACTTTAAAAAATGCGCAATAACTGTGACACTGGGTCACACACTTTAGAAAACTTAAGTCGTTATGAAAATGTGACTTTCATAAAATCACGTTAGGCCTATTACAAAAGAAATCGTCCTGTCATTATAGACTGAGGATTTACTGAAATAAAAAAATTAAACCATTAATTTTGTGTTTCGCTTTGTTTTGAGATCATGTGCGCAGAAATTTACAATTTATCCAAGCCATACGGAAATATTCAAAGATTTGGAATCGGACACAAAACTAGGAAAATACTAAAGGAGGAAAAAAAACTTGTTTATAAAAAGCTGAAGAACAAATCTGACGCAACAGATTAAAAAAAAAAAAACATTTTAAAGTGAATTATTAATTCAACACAACTACAGAAAGCTTAGTCAAAAAATCTCGTGCGTAAATGCGCATTGGAGAGACATTTGGCCACTTTTAAAGACTGAACAAAAGCCTCAGACTCTCCCAGACCCCCTTCCCTCAGTCACACCTGTCAGCCCCGGAACTCACCATGCCATCGGAGCAGTTGGAGCGCGGGCTGGAGGCGTCTGAGTCCCCGCTGTAGTGCTCCAGCACCGGGTAGAAGCCGTCGTCCTGGCCGCCGCGCAGCAGCGCCTGGAGGGACTCGATGTAGCTGATGGCGTTGCGGAGGATCTCCACTTTGGGCAGCCGCTGGTTGGGGTTTGCGGACGTGCAGCGCTTCAGGGTCTCGAAGGCGTCGTTCACCTTGCTGAGTCGCCGGCGCTCCCGCATCGTGGCCGCCTTCCGCCGGTCCGCGTTGGTGGTCTTCCGCTTGCAGGCCTTGCAGGCCCAGAGCAGGCAGCGGCCCGCCTGGTGGTGCCCGCTGGGCGCACGGACGTGCTCGTCGTCCTCTCCCTCGCCGTGGTGATGGAGGTGCAGGAGGGAGGACGGAGAGGAGGAAGAGGAGGAGGAAGGGGAGGGTGAGGACGAAGAGGAGGAGTCGTCCGGCTTCAGCAGGCCCACATGGACCAGCCTCGGGTCCAGGTCCTCGAAGAAGTGCATGTCGCTGGTGTTGAAGCAGGGGTCGTCATAGAAATCATCTGCGGCCGGGATGGGGAAAGAGATATCCGACAGCTCCATGGTTCAGTCCCAAACAGCCAGGAGGAAAAATCCAGTGAGGCGTCTTCAGCCTGAAACAAACTTTTAATTCAGGAAAGAAGAAGAAGAAGAGGGGGACCAATGAGAGGAGAGGAGCTCTGACTGACTGGAGGAGTTTCAGGGTTCAGGGGGGAATGTAGAGTCCTATCACAAACTGTTCTGTCCTCTCAGCTGTTGACCTGCTTCACTTTATACCTGGGACACACGCGGGGGGCGGGGTCAGCACCACGACGGCTGCTGGGGACTGACCAATCAGAGTGCAGCAGGAGGGGTTTACAACTTTACGGTAATTAGTGTACAATTACCCCTAACAGAGCAGTAACAGCGGGATAATATACTGCTGCACACAGCGGGGGACTCACACATGTGCTCAGTGTTCAAGTGTTCAACTCAAACACTGGAAGAATAAAGAAACTGGTTTTATTTTCTATTTGAATTATTTGTTTTTAACGTTATTATTGTTAGAAGTTGTGATTATAGAGACTTTATAAATATTTTCAGAAGAATAAAATTAAAGTGTTTCAATGAGGCATGGCTGTTTGTGTGACTTTGAACAGAAATGAAAACTTCACTTTGAGGCCTCTGAAATCCAGGAGGCCTGTGGATGCAGGCCTACTCTACAATGTTTTAAAACAGCAAAATAAATTTCAGGGAAGTAATATAGGCTATGTATAAAAATACTAATTCCAGATTATCTAAAGGAATTAGTTAAGAACATCTCTTATTATTTACAGGTTTGTGTATTTTTTTGTTTGTTTGTTTTTGGGTCAAAAGCTGTGAAAACAGAAAGATTATTACTGAAAAGAAGCCATTTAACATCAATTCTTTTTCATTTCTGTCATAAAAATACAAGAAAAAAGGATCAAAATATGATTTGATTCTAAATAATAATTAATTTCATTTAAAAAAGCAATAAAAAAAAAGTTAGCAGCTGCTTGGTTGTACAAAATAAGACATATTTATGTTTTAATTCACCACCAACAGCTGTTAGTTGAATAAAATTAAAATGTTTTCTTCTTAATACTTTAAATTAAAACCATTATGTAGAAAATAATGGGACTCTGGCATTGTAAAACATTACACTTTGAAACCTGATAACCAAAAATGGTGTTGAAAATAGTGGAAATGATATTAAAATGAAAATTAATTTACTAAAGTTGTCATATTAAAAATAAAAAAAGAAATGTAGGGTTTGCTCCAGCATTATTCTTGCATACAGCTCTGACTCCTGACCTTTGACCTCTTTGACACTGCCTCTTTTCTTGTAGTTATGACTTGAATAATAAAAAAGTTAATCAAAAGAGAGATTTAATTTAATTTTTTCTTTTGCTGATTTCTTCAATAATGCGTCCAAAATCAGCAGATTGTTTCATAATTGGCCTATTTGAATGTCTTCAGTCTGCTTATAAACATTCAAAGGGTTTAAGCATTGTAGTGTGAACTTTTTATAACCAAGTTTGTTACATTTTTTGAATCCTTTTCTCCTTCTGTCACTGCATCGATCAACAATTAATTATAAATTTTTAATTTTACATATTGAACATCACTGATTTCCATAAAACAAGCAGCTCAGTCTCCAATCAGGGCTGCACGGCTGCAGTACACATGAGCTGCCTCTAGAGGTTACTGCAGAGCAGGTGCAGCAGCCAACTGTCCCACAGCTCGTGCCCTGAGCAGAGTCTTGCAGGCTGTGAACCAACCACACATCAACTTTTGCCAGTCACACGTGACGGACGGTCTGAAGCTGCAGATGCTTCAAGTGTTTGAGAAAATATCTGAACCCTCTGCTCTCACTGGATTATCGCTATCAGCCTAAAAATGATCGACGGGTCTTTAAATTCAAGATTTAATCCCTGGCAAACACTTGAAACAAGCCGTGTAACTCATAAAGTTCTTAACAACACTTTATACTCACAATATTTGACTTTATTTTGGGAACAGTTTTGGATTTGTTCCTTACATGAAAGCAGGAAAAGATGTTTAGTTTTTATCTTTTAAAATCACTACTTCCTGTATTACATAGTGCAAAAAGTCAGAGACACACCAGAAACAACACAACACAAATTTCACCCAGTGACATCACAAAACAGGAATAAACAAACTCTGATTTTCAGGTGAACAAATAATAATAAAAACACACACATCTGGAAACTGGAATACTCTTTCATTACGTTTAAAAACATCAGTTTTGCAGCTGGATCAGAAAGATTCTTGTGCGTAATCTGCTTCCATAAAAGCTTGATTTCTCATTGAATGAATATGGATATTTCTCTGTCCCCCTAACGCCCTCATAAACACCCGGCACGGACAGGATTTGTTTAAAAACATGATAAAAATATAGTTTTATAAATATCTAAAGCCAAATAACATGATGTTTTCCAAACTATACACAGGCTGTTCACACAGAGATGGCAGTCGACAAATTTGTTTTGGTAGAAAATCAAGTTGGAATTCCTTAAAGCAATATCAAAAATATAAGGATAAAGAAGACATAAATTCAGATTTTGATTTCCTTGTCATATCTTCTTAAATAAAAAGGTGTAGAAATATAAAACTAGAGTGTAGCTGAGTCTCATTCAGGGGCTGATGAGTTCCTGGAAAGTTTGAAAGTTAAACCCTTGATTTCAGGGTTTGTGCTAAGCTAGGCTACATGTAGCTCTAAGTGTTTCTACCACAGGCAGGAAATAAAGCTAGGATCTATGGCAGCTCTCCAAAAAGCTCCTGTCTTTTGGAGTAATTCTAATCTGCCACAAACTGAGATTATCTGCTCAGCTCCTCCTGCAGCTCGTTCAGCATGTACTCCCCGAACCCCCCCGTCTGGTCGTTGGTGCAGCCCACCCTCCGAGCGCTGGTGAGCAGGTCCCCCAGCAGTTTGAGGCGCTGGATTCGAGGGCCCAGAAAGTGGCTCTTCACAAAGCTGTGGGTGTGCGGGTCTCCGTGCTGACGGGCCAGCTGGCTCAGCTCAATCAGGACGTTAACCTCCTCCTTCAGCTGGAGCAGAAAGAGCTCCAGAGCTGGCAGCACCGCGCAGACCGCCTCACAGCCGGGTTTCTGAAAGGCAGAGACAAACAGCATGAGAGGCAGGACTCCAGTTTCTGTGTGGTTTTTACTCCAAAGTCATGATCAAGCAGGAAAACATGTTCGCTGTTGTAAAGTTGTTAGGAAACTTCACAAACTGAGGGAGCCTTACAAACACTGCTAATCTACAGTTAACTCTCCAAAACCAACATTAGTAAGAAATCTATGTCCGAGCATAGAATTTGTGATGAAAACCCGAAAAATTCCTGACAAGGGTCGTTAAAATACATCTTTTTGCCACAAGGCAAAGTATACACCAATCTTTGTGCTTTTTGTCACACTTTTTTAGAGCAATGTCATGAATTTTCAATTTGATAAAAGATAAAGACCATAAAGGGCATTTTTGGAAGAAGTTGAATGGGATATCTTCAAATACAAATCTCAAATAATGGTTTAACAGATGTGAAGAACAAGACAGGTCTTAAGTACCTTCCAGTTTCAGAATGTGACTGAATTTTAATGACATTCCAGAAGTCAAGGGGCCATTTTCAATACGTTCCATAATTCCAGAATGTGATGTTGTGTTCATGATGTTCCGGAATATGAAAACACTTTAATTACAATCTGGGATGTGATCAAATTTGTATGATGTTCCAGAATGTAACTTTAATCCACAATGGTCTGAAATGTGATGTTTTTCAACAATCTGGATTTGGACAACATTTTTACAGCATTCTGGAATGTGAAACGGTTCTCAAGGTATTCTGGAATTTTGACATAATTTACACAACATCCATCGTTGTTGGGAACGTGGGGTCTATCTCCGAAGGGATGTACGAGCTAGCCGTGCTAGTCCAGCGGCAGAGGGGCTGCCGGAGGGCAGAGTGGCATCGTGCTGTTCACCTACGTGGCTGACGGAGCTGACATCGGCCGCCGGCGCCACATTGGAGGAGCTTCACCTGCTGTGAGCAGACAGGATCCAGGAGACAGAGACTGAACAGACTGCTGAAGAAGCTCAGTCCTGGACCCTGTGGAGGTGGAGGCTGACTGACTGGACAATGATGGACAAGCTGTCAGCATCTATTTTCTTATGGAGCTTTATGCACTTTCTATACACTTTCTTACTTTTGTTTTCTTAAATGCTGCTGTGTTGCCTGAATTTCCCCTCAGGGATAAATTAAGTATTTTCTATTTCTATTTCTATTTCTTTTTCTACAATACTCCAGAATGAAATGTAAGTTCCAGAATGTGACATCATTTTCACAACAATCTCTAGTGTGCAGTCATGTTCATGATGTTCTGGAATGTGATGGTATTTTAACGCTGCTCCAAAAAACAACAACACATTTCATTGCATTCTGGAACCTGAAGTGTGATGTCATTTCCACAACATTGCAGCATGTGATGACGTTTGTGTGAGATTCCGGAATGTGACTTAATTTTTCATAACAATCTGGAATGTGGCATCAATTCAAGAATGTGATCATTTTTTACAACATTTCTGAGTGTGGTTCTGGTAGCCTATATTCTGTTATATGACAACATGGTCACAACATTTTTGGACGCAAAATCATGACATCAAAATTATGATGTTCCGGAATATGACCTTATTTACACATTGTTGTACCATGTGGCATTCTTTTTACAACAATCCAGAATCTATGTCATTTTCAAAAAAATTCAGAATGTGACGTTAGTTTCAGGATATTCTAGAAATTAGATTTTTTTTTTTTCTCAGAATAAGCTACCTCACAGTTAGTCATCACATGAGAGTCTGAATTTTAATACCAAGCCAAAATAAGAGAGCCAAGACTTTTTGTGTTATAATTTTGGGTGTAAAGTTTTTAACTCAACAGCTTCAGTAAATTAGGAATATATCGATTATTGGTCCTGATATTTGTCATTTTGAGGGGTATCGGCCTTTATCTTATTTTGACGGCCGATAAAAAAAGTCAATTTAAAACCGGGTAATTTTGGCTCTGATGCAGCTACGCCACTCTCTGCAGGCACTCTGCAGGTCTCTGGCGTCCTACTCACAGCACCATCTGATTGGTTACACCCAGTACCATGGCCCAGGTAACAGCCAATCAGCAGTGAAGGCCGTGCAAGCACAGTGCTTCAGGGAAAAGGTCTGTTGAGTGGAGAAGCTACGGAGAGCAGATACATGGTTTGATGGCAAATTGGCAGCAGACTTTCCCAAAATCGTATCAAACATCTCAGTTTTTTAAAGTTTTTGTTTAACTTTATGAGACATGCTACTGATCCAAGGAGCTGTTTGATTAACATGCTTCAAGGCACTGAAGTTAAGCGTTGGAGTTTGTATGACTCGAAACGCTGACACTTTTCACTTTTACTGCAATTGAATATCAGCTCCAAACATATGTTATCGGCCTTTTTGACAACTAATACTCAAGGTCGGTATCGCCCCTGGAAAAACCATATCGATCTATCTCTACTGTAAATACATTTTTACATGATTTGGCTTTGGTTTTTGAAAAGTTAAACTGCTCAAAGCATACAACAAAACGTTCAGGCTGTTCAGATTGAAAGATGCACCAAACCTCTTTAGCTTTTGTATGTTCCTTATTATGACATTGCAGTTTGTTTCTAAGTGTCAGCTTTTCTCAGGATATCTGTTTTTAACACAGAAGCTACATCAAACTTGAGTAAACGCTGGTCGTTAGTTGTGGTGTTGTCTCTGAGGAGCTCAGCACTTGAGAGACGGATAACAAGGTGTCCCAAACTGCTGCTGACTGGGTCCGAGGCCTCAGCCCTGAAACGATTTTACACGACTCATAAACCCCGGGCTGGCGGTCGGAGGCCATGCTGCGACGCGCCAACGCCAGCGCTGACCATCTGGAAACGCCATCAGCACCACCGTCCCTCTGCCGCAGCATTAATCTTGCCAATTTTCCGGAACTCAGGGGGGGGAAATGTACACCCTGACCGGCTCTGGGCCAGATCTCCAGGGGTTTAACCTCCCTCATCCAGCACCCCCACTTCCATATCGCCAGCTCCTGTCCCAAATGAAGAGCTCCTCCACAAACAGAGACCTCTGCCAGTTTGAAAAAAAGAAACAGAGATAGGGACGACACCTGCTCTGACAAAATGAAGGATCGCACAGGAGGCCAAATAAATCCGGCGAGGGGACGTTTTCTGGCAGAGTAAAACGAGAAGGCTGTTACAGACTGAAGCGGCTCTGTCTCACAGATAAAGTTCAGATCATAAATTTAGTTTCAAAATGGATCCACAAATCAACTCTACATACCGGATCATCTGAACGACCCCCAGGACCCCTGAGGGTCCATGAGAGGAGCGGGGTTCAAATCCCCGCCCCACCCTGCCTGCTGAGGAGTCTCTGGTCAACAAATGCTCTTGACCCTGACCTTTAGGCTGACTTCTGTGTGTGAGTGGAGAAAAATAACAGGTCTTATGACACTTTGGTACATTACGGCACACTTTCACACACATTTACCTCAATTACAGCCATTTTTTAGCTTTTAATGTAACTTTTATAAGAAAAAGATCGTATCTCATTTTACTGTTTTGGAAGATGGTTCGAGGTAGATTAGATTTTTCTTCCAGAAAAGTTTTTTTTTTAAACTGCTTCAGTCACATTTCATAGGAATGACATTGTTGACTTCTTCACTTACACTTCGTTCCAAAAGTGGGTGGCCTGGGATCAATTCACTCCCCACTATCTTTCCTAATTCTCTCTCAATAAAGGCAGAAAAAAAAACTTTAATATGAAAGTGGGGAGGTTTTACAGGACATACACCAGGGACGGAGCCCGGATTTTAGTTTTGGGTGGGCCTTAACTATTACTATATAGATATATAGGTATTGATATAGATGTTTTAACCTCTTAAGACCCAACATCCACATATGTGGACATACATTTCTGCCTTTCAGACCCATGATACATCATTTTTTTTAAACTTTGAGGGATTAGCCAAATTTAGGGACACTACCCATGTCAATTCTTGGTGAAATCACAACATTACACCCATTTTAGTGAAAAATAAAACAATTTATTTAATTTAGGGGTGCACCGATCACAGTTTTCAGGCTGATCACTGATCACCAAAACTGTTCCCAAAATCCTGACCTGACAATACCAATTTTTACTTTTTATGTTTTATAACTGACAGCATATACCCTCAATTTTCCAATCTTATTTTATTGAAAATCATTGAACAATACCTGTGAAACAATAAAATCTTTCTGTATTAACTTAAAAACCAATAAAGTGTCCTGAGTTTTAGGTCCCAGAGTAAAGAGCAACAATGGCTGGCTGTCAGACCTTCCAAGAGGTAAATAAGATCAGTTTCATTTATAAGGATGGGCCGATCACTGATCCCCCCAAAATTACAGAAATCGGCACTGATCAATCAGTGCATGTCTAAATTCAGACAATAACATTACTAACAAACAACTAAGGGCGCAGTCACACTGGTCATCCAAACCGTGCTGTGCTTAAGCAGGATTGACCCTTACAGAGCCGTTCCCCCACTGGAGGGTACGGCCAACGGTCACACTACTCCAATATGACCCAGACTTTAGCAGGTATCACACACACACATGGCCCGTCTCCGTCACCGTGAAGCATCTGTTTACATCAGAGTCAGCACAGTGACACACAGAGAGCACTGCTACTTCTTTAGGGACTTTTTGTCCTAAGTTAAATTGTTTTGGTCCAACTCTGCCCTCTGACACCCAACTACTGTTTAAAATGATCATCGAGAGGTGCACTCACAGTGATCATACATCATGGATGCACTTCCGGTCAAACTTCCGGTGCAAAGACCAAAATTAGGTATTATACTTATTAGGTCTGACTTATCCCAAATAGCAAGGTGAATTGAAAAAAGCACACCAGAAAAAAGCTCAGGTCCTAAGAGGTTAAAGCAGATTTGGTTTAATCCTTTAATATTTGAAAAAAAATTGCAGAAAAGGGACTGCAGGCTGGATTTGAGCTCAGGCAGACCACTTGAGGGCTTACCTCATGAGGGCTCGCAACGTAAACCACAATGTTTTGATTTGATATGTCCGTCAGTATTTGGCAGTCCAGAAGTTTTTTAATATTATGGGTTTTAAATTACAGACTGGTCAAAATCTGTAACAAAACAAAAGACAGACTGGAAAACTATTGTTTCTCTTCAGGCTTTGAGCCCACGTCAGCATGTCTGATATTGCACCATACAGTGATGATAAGGAAATACATTTCTTCTATTGCCCCGTTTACACGACAACGTTTCATCTGAAAACGCTAAAACGCAGTAAAAAAAAAGTCTGCGTTTACCCAGAAACGCTAAGGGGTTGAAAACACTGTAGTAAGCATGCCAGACCTGTAGGTGGTGCTATAACTGTCTTGTCCAGAAGCCACTTTTGGGAGATCTCAACCGAAGTAGAGTTGAGCCAATCATTTCGTGTATTGGAGAACAATCAGTCCAAAAGTGGAGCAACAGATGCACATTTCGTATGAAGACAGTCAGCAGATTCAGCAGATTGACCAACAAGGGCACAACACGGTAGTTCGCGATGATCATAACAACGGTACTGTTGAACTGATGTTAGCGCTCGCACGAAGCAAAATGTGACGTCATGGTTTCCACTGAAAACGCTGTCTTACTGTTTACACGGCAACGGTGGCAGCAGCGTTTCAGAAAAATTCCACTATGGAGGCCGTTTTCAAAAGTTTGTGTTTTAGGTCGGCTGGATCGCCATTTCTGTGTAAACCCGAGGCTGAAACGCAACAAAACTTTCGTGTTTCACTGTAAAACCATTGTCGTGTGAATGACCTCTCACCTGGATGTCTTTGCTGCAGAAGTTGCCCCCCCTCTGAGCCAGGTAGCCCAGCATGGCCTCAGCATCCTCCTCCTGCTTCAGCGCCTCCTGGTGGAAGAAAGAAGCAACACGAGGAAGAGCGATATCATCTCGCTGGAACACGCTGGCCTGCAGAAGAAACAAAGACCGAAACCAGACTTTTATTTTTTGGAATTAATACATCCTGTGTTTATCTTCTTCTTTTTTTTTAAATATTTAAATTAGTCTATAGAATTGTGATTATTATTATTTTTTTTTGATACATGACAAATTTATTTCTTCTAGTATTTGTTCTTGTGTCTCTAATCCCTTGAACAAAAAAAATGAAGTAAAATAAAGAAAACAAAATAAAAATACTAATCAAATTAAAAAAAATAAATATATTATGACTTTTGCACGACTGTAAACATAATAAAAAAATAAAAAAAAACATTGATTTTTGGAGCCTGAAGAGGATATACCTACCAATCTAGGACCTAAAATACCTCTTACATACTGGAATCAGTGATATCTCCACCTGAACTGCACTTCCTATAAATGTACCAACTCGCCCCGGTCTCCCGTATCCACATGCATCCCAATCCGTGTTTAAACCCTCTGTCATCAAATGATGTCGTGTTTAATCTGCCAGTGTGTGATGTGTAGTCTCCTACCAGAGCCTGCAGCCGGTACGCTCCGTCCCACAGGAGGCTGCCCACCCCGCACAGAGCCTCCTCCACGCCGGCCTGCAGGTTCTGTCTGACCCGGCTCCCTGTGGAGCTCCGGTGCGCCTTGCACAGCGGCAGGCTGCTCTTTAGCCGCTTCCCTGCGGGCTCAGCCATGACACCGCCCGGTCACCGTGATCCAGGAGAGGAAGAGGAGCCCGGACACTTTAGTGTGACACACTGAACGTCCTGGGAGGTGGATGGGATTAAACATAAAGCGGGCTGCTTGATAAACGCGGTGATCTCAGAGGAAACGCGCCCTCTTCCAGCCGACCCAGACCGTCAACAGAGGATAAATTTAGCCCGCATGGATCAACTGTTTCCCGGTCAGCTGCTCAAGTTCATCCGGTGTGTTGGAGCTCAGAGCAGCAGCCACGGTCAAAGCAAAGGTTATTCTTTAGTTTTTATTTTATTTCATCCCCAAATCACACAAGTTTGTGACCACACACGTCACTTTAAAGCCACTCATTTTATTTTTAAACAGACATTTTCTGCTGCTGTGTTTCTTCCTCTGGATTATGACTCCTGAGTCCAGTGAAGAGCCTTAAACTGGAGGATCATCTGCTTTAAGCTCTGACACATCCTAATGACGCTTTAAATTACAGCTGACAGGCTCACAGTGGCTAAGGTGTCAGTTTATTTGGACTCTGCTTTAGTAAAAATACCCAAAGGTCTTTGAATCAAGTTAAAAATACACACAGGTAACAACTTTAAAAATATCAAAGTGTCTTTGATAACACAGGTAACTTTGCTGCTTCAGTGACAGTCGCACACAGAGATGAATCCTGGAGCTCAGACCTCCTCCGATCATCTCCTGCAGCTCGGTGCGGCCTCAGTGATCACTGAGGTGTCTGAGGGTCAGGTCAAGGGTTTGAGTCCTGGTGACCCTGGGGTTGCTCTGAGCTGAGAGTCACTCTTTCTTCCCTCCTGGACCAGCTGACCCCCCTGCAGAGACAGCAGCCCCTCCCGTCACTCATCCCGGGCTGAAACAGGAGAGGAGGAAGAAGCAGGAGGTCCGCTGTGAACGAGGAGAAACAATTGTCAGTGGACTGTACCCTCACTTACAGGTGATAGATATCTGCCATATTTGACAGTTTGTCTCTCATCCTGGAGAAGAATAACTTACACAAGACATTTCAGTAAAAAAAACTACATCACAGAAAATATTATTATTGGATCTTTTGACTCATTCCTCTCCCTAGAAGAGAAAAACATTCATAAAAAAAGTTTTAGCAAATTAAAAGTGACGTTCCCACACATCATGACCAGTAAAGAAAACTTTCTTATTGCCCTGTACTTGATGTTATTCCCATGTTCTGTTAGGAGATCTGTTACTTGGTTGAGATTATTTTTCTTCACAAAACAACGTCCTGAAATTGCCAGAATTTATCCTCTGAGATTATTTTTTATAATCCAGAAGAGGGGTATGGAGTCGTGACTATAAACTGTATAAAACATGGATGTAGTCTGTTCCTGAAACAGTTTAATGAAGCCAATCCGTGGATGCGGCCATATTGGCTTTAAACGTCCTTTCTTACAGCTACAGTCACATGAGCTGAGCTGTGTCTCTGATTGGACGATCAAACGATCCTAATATCTTCTAACTTACAGAGTTAGAAAAAGTGTGTGCTGATAGCGAATGTAACGTTTCAGATCCAAGTATTTTGAACCAGGCTGTTACCATATTGGCATGAATATAAGACGACCCCCCTCTTCTTAAAGTGATACTCCGGGATGGAACAAGTTGGGTCCTATCACAAGGTTTAGGGCAGAAATTACCCCTACAGCAGTGTTTTTGTGCAGCAGAAGCCCCTCGCACCAAACACCCCCTCCCTGCTCCTCTGCCGGTTTCCTCTGCACTCAGACGGGGCCATTTTTTACTTGACCAAAAACACAAATAAACGGACTCCCACCGAAAAAATCTGATATCAGTCTGCATTCACGCTTTATTTAGAGAATTTTCAGCGCGTTATTTTCACACAAAAACACCGCTAAATAAGGCTCTAGTTCTCATCGTGTCGTAAAACGGTGCTACCTCCGCTGCAGAGCCACAGCTGGTTACGAGGCGCTCTCTGCTTAGTGTATCAGTCCGCGCGCGGCGTGCCAGATATAAACAAACGCAGGTAGTCTGCCAGGACGAAGAGACAGGATGTTAGGGTGCGTTCTCTCAGCGCATGCTCAGATATGACGTAAGACGCAACTAGAGACATTCCTTAACTTTAAAAATGGTGGCGAGCCGTCAGCACTCGACTGCTGTGGAAAGTCTGTTTTTGATCCAAACTCTGAAAGAAATGAACATAATTTCAAGACTGGACAGACGACAAACTCGCAATACGGAGTATTGCAACACTGTGATAAACAAACTGTCGTCCTCCAGCTTTGATAAATCTCGTGATGTTTACGTTTTTCTGCGCATGCCCCATTGACTATTCTGTTTGATTACGGCGGTGCATGCTGCCAAGTGAATAAATGTTAATCAGCTTTCCCATCTACGGTTCGGAGACAGACTGAAGTCCTGGAGTTAACAAGACGAAATGCCAAACATACGTTCACCTGCATTTCTACAGGATTTACATCAAAAGTGAAAGAGCAAAATACGATCAAAAATAACTCGTATCTCAACAACACAAGAACACAGGCCAGGCACCTCTGGTATACTCTATTAAACGACTACCTGCGGAGGCAGAGAAGCGCTGTGCCTCATCGATGCCCACGTTAATCAGCGTGAGACCTTAGTACGCATGCGCAAACCTGCAAAACGTTGTGATTTCACGTAAACGGGCCCTCTGTCTCTCGGAGTCTCTGCCTACGACGCACATTACAAGCATGAAGCCAGCGCAAAACGCTGTCCGTCCCCTCTGTTAGCCTCCCTCTTGTTGACAAATCAGCAATTTCCTTTTTTATTTTTTAATTATGACAAATTGTATACGCATGACTGAAAAAAAATATTTTTATAAAAAAAAATTTTTTTTTTTCTTGTTAGCCCAGGGGAGGCACTGCCTCCCCTGCCTCCCCTGACTGCACACCACTGCCTTTCCATGTATACTATTGTTTTCGGGAAAGTCATTCGGAAAGACGAAAAACTCCTCATGTAAAGGTGGCAAGTGAGTGGCGCGGCCTTTCATATATTTTTCTGCATGTGGCCCTCCATGAAAAAAAGTTTAGACATTCAGAACGGTAGGTGAAGCAATGTGTCATGCAATGGTGACAGTGATATGTTGTTAGATCGACGTCATGTGACACTGGATGTATTTAAAGTATCAACAAATGAGAGTAAAGAACATGTGGGCGAGCAGAAACGACCAAGGCTTCTTCAGCTCGTCCAGAAATTCACAGAGCACTTAATAAACTCAGAGCAGACTGACAGGAGAGGTGTCTGCCTTCACACCTGCTGCCTGCTGTAGACCTCCAACACCACAACGACTGCATTGTCCTGAACCGGTGGTAGATTACTTTACACACACACACACACACACACACACACACACACACACACACACACACTGGGAGCAGTAGATTTACAGCTCTGCAGGCAGGTCTGACAAATTGCCTCTTTGCTTTGTCCAGACTGAGGCCTCCTGTAAGTCAAAGTGAAGATGTCTCAGCTTCCTGCCATCACCATGAACGAGTTGTCGCCAAAATAAAAAGAAACACAACAACCATCATGTTGTTGTTGGCATCATGGCTCCACAGCGGTGCTGGATTTGTTGTGGGATGGTTGCTGCAGCAGTCCAGCTCTGTGCGCCGCCTCTCATTTTGAATTCCTGTCTCTCATCACATGACTCAGTGTATAAATGTGCCTCAGCTCCGGGCTCATGTCGGGCCTCATGTCTTCATGATTCAGACAGAACAGCTGGGGAAGCAAACAGAACAAAAACAAGATCGTCTGACGCCCGCAGGGAGACAAAGACGCTGCTCAGGATCTAATATTTACAGCGTTAGTCACATCAGTGACGCTCAAACGTTTCCACAGAATCCTGAATCAACTGAAAACTGAATTCTTATGTAGTTTCTTAAAAAGGCTTTCATCTATTCAGCAAACTTATGATGGACACATTCTTCCCCCATTGGTGTGGGGGTTTGTAGATGCACCGATATAAAGATCAGGGGTTTGATCTTTAGATTTGTGGGACTGCATTTGCAACCACAAGAAGAAAAAGGAAAATCTACAGTGACTTGGTTTGATAAATCCTAAACTATGGTCTCCTTTGAGCCTGATACTCAGTACAAAAACCTGCCAAGTCCTGCTGAATCAAACCGCAGTCTGATTAGCAACCATGCCGACCAAACTTACTGTCCAATTTCTTAAGCTGCATGTAAACGAACTGGGTGTGAATATGTCTCTGTCAGCTCCCGGTGTTCCAGTTTAAAGAGTGACCCTGTAAACTGGAGACCTTTAGCTGAACCTGACATTAACTTTCATCGTTTTATGTTCCCTAGTTTTGTAAATACAAGTTGGACTATGCTTTCATGAGTTAACGGGGCGATTTATGTTAGCTCTGCACCCATGCACTTTATTTGAAGCACAGTTAAAACTGTTGGCTTTTCATTGTAGTTACAGAGTCTGACCACTTTCCTGGTGGCGCTCTAGTGACTTTTGTGAGTTTAAGTTTGGTCTTGAAGATTTTTACTTTCACTTTCTGTTTTGGTCTACACAATAGCAGCAGCCTTGCATTTTTGTTTAATCCAGAAGCAGTCAAAAGTTTATATAGAGGGTTTTATGTGCTTCAATGAAAAGTCCAATAGCATTTATGCTAACCGCTCATGCATTGATTTAAGAATCAACTTTTTTGTGTTTGTATTTATCTGCCTGTCAGTTCTACGTTGTTTATAAAATCAGCGAGTAAACATAAGTTAAAAAGAACCTGAGTCTCATGAGTGATCAATAGGCGGCAAAGTGTCGGTGGATATCCAGTTTGAAACATCTGTTCAAACACAGAAGAAGTCCTTGGGAATGAGTCCTAGTTAAGTTTTATACAAGCCTTTGTTTCAAGTATTTACTGAAAATCTGAAACCGATTTAGGAGGGTGCATCCTGCTGAAAGTCCTCAATCAACAGGTTTGTTTTAAGCCAAAATACTGACGACCCGTGCTGCCTTCATGCTTTAGGCCATGTCCACACGTAGCCGGGTATTTGGGAAACTGCATATATTTTTATATGATTACTCCTGTCATCCACATGAAAATGTTTACGTCACTAAAAACAATGTTTTTCTGAAAACTCCAACCAAAGTGAAGATTTTTGGAAAACTTTGTTTTCCTGGTTTCCTATAGATGCCAGTTAACAGAGTTTTAAGTTCTTAAACGACACAGCTGAATGGACAGGGCTTCACTCTGATTGGCTTGCACAGGTTTTATGTCTGAAGGACACTGCCAAATATGGGTTTGGCATGGACAGATATTTTTAAAAACAAACAAGGGTGAATATTTGTTTTTGGAACTGCCTGGCTACATGTGTACAAGGCCTTAGACAGCAGAGCAATCACTTGTTTTGCAGGACAGAGCTGTTTTTTTTTTTTTTAAGAAGGGCTATGACGAGAAACAGCTTTGCCTCAAGGCCTTGTCTCCTTCCAAGTGTCAACAAATCGATTTATAGTGCAATAAAGCTCTATGAAAACCAGCACAGACTGAATATCCTTCATGCTAACTGGCTAACTTAACTGTTGGATGGTTTTCTTCCTGTCCTTTACGGGTCTGATGGTGTGTTGCAATTACTTTTTATTTTCCTCCATTCGTCACTGATCGCATTTATGTAAAGTGAGAGTCTGCAGAATTTTCTTGACAAAAAAGTCAACTTTTCGTCGACGTCTCTACATGTGTGTCAGTGTCTGTGTCTGCCTGGACCTCCTCCTTTGTCTGGATGTTGATGTTTTGGTTGTTTCAGGATGTTTTTGGGCAGAGCATAAGTGTGGTTTCATCAGCCAATCACAGAGCACCCAGTGCGCAAGTGACTTTGCAAGTTGATGATAGCGAGTGGAAGCTAATCAGAGCAGCTACAATAGCGAAGAAAAACACAACCAAAGTGAAACGGAACGCCAAACCAATAAAGCTTTTTGCCAAACAAGGGTGAAGCTTGGGGCGACTTTTGGGAACATGGAGAGCAGCTCGGGTGAAGAAGGGTGCGAGTTAGCTTTCTGCTAACCAGGTTTGTGTCAAATACCCGTGATTAGCTTGTGCTAACATGCCAAGTCAGCTGCATGGTTCTCCTGTCTCTTCCATGTAGAAATGTGATGCTACAGGTGGGTGCTAGGCTAGTGAGTGTGTTCATGTAGTTATGGATCGAGTCTGTGGGTGTGGGCTGCTGCTGGCACTGAGCCAAGGAGGAGGAGCCCAGTTTGAATGTTATGTTTACTAACAAGTAACAAAAATTTCTGCAGACCTTCCTTTATTCTACCCTAATCTAATCTCTGGCCCGGGATGGAAACGCAATAATTCACCAAGAACTAAAAGTTCCTGAAGTTCAGAGATCCCTGAACTTGTTACCAGGTCACTGTTCTTGTAAGACTCAGCACCTCATTCTCCCTCTTAATACAACTTTATTAAGTCTCTGTGATGTAAATTTTGACCGAATTGACTCTTGATGACAGAAAACTCAGTAAAAGAAGACACAGAAGAAAAATATTTGTAGATTAGAACAACTTCTTCTAGTTTCTGAGGTCGGCCTCGATCAGCACCAACAGCTGTCGATTAAGAATCCTCCAGATCATCATCAGCAGCAAACTCCTCAGCTCACAACTCGCCTCATTACCGCCCTTAATGGAGGGAAGACAGAGACAAGGTAAATACAATTACTGATCAGAGCACAGGACACCCGAGCCTGTCACAGTGCTCCGTTTCACTGCTGGTACCTGACACCAGAGTCGGCCGTGTTACTGGGACCATAACCCCGTCACAGCAGCGCTCCGGCTTTCATGAGCTGCTTTTTTTGTTGTCCACCTCATGAGACGGACAAACACAGGGATGCTGCTGTGCTCTGACATGAGAGGAAAGTCGACCCCAGTTTTGGTCCAGAGAGACCCCGTGGATGCCGTTTGTGCCAGACGCTGTGATTACCCATAAAGCCCCCGGAATGCCCCCCTCCTCATTAAAGAGACAAATATAGCGCAGTGCGGTCCGGGGAGGGTAAATGGATGCTGCGGTGTTATGTGGCAGGAATTAAACAATGATGAATGATGACGCTCAGAGGAGGGGGAGCTGAAAAACAAGACTATTTCCAGAGATGGCAGAAACACATTCTTTACACATGTGAGGCGTTCGGTGTCCGTGGGTAATCAGACCACCGTGATGGAGGGAAATCCATCCAGCATCAGGATGAGTCTCTGTGTTTGATTTCAAGCTCATATCTGCTTTATCATTCTTTGTCACAGGATGAAGTAACTGAACACAGACTGGTTCAAAGCCCTGCTACTTTTTTAAAAACAAACCCACTGTCGCTGCCAAAGTGTCACGTCCAGCTCATCAGGTTTTAGGATGTAAATAAATCAGCAGTTATCTAAAAGTAATTATCCAGTTTGATAATGAGCAATAACACTAACCCAAGGCTCTGGACCCTCATGTGGCTCTTAGACTCCTTTGCAGTGGCTCAAGGAAGCTTTAAAGAAATATTCATGTAAAAAGAATTTTCATTGTTCTTACAGCAGGTATTGACAATTAAAGATATTGAAAGCCTCCATATTTTGAGAGGGATTTTGTGTAATTTTTTTTCAAAATTTTTTCTTCAATTTTTGGTATTTCAAATTCTATTATTATTATTATTATTATTATTATTATTATTATTATTATTATTATTATTATTATTATTCTTTTTACAAATTGTGAAATTTGGGGCTTTCTGTGATTTTTTTTTTTTAAATAGCATTTTTTTTACCTTCTTTTTGAATTTGGCACATTTTTTTTAAATTACTTTCAAATGTTTCAAGTTTTGGCAAATCTTTGAAATTTTTTTAAAGGTTTTGCAATTTTATGTATGTCAAATTTTTTGACAGCTGTGCAATTTTTAACAAATTACAAAATATGGGAATTTCTTCTAAGTTATGAAATATTTTTTGATTATTTTTTTTAATTTGCAATTTTTTTTCCTTTTTTATAATTGAATTTTCTTATACTTTTACAATTTCTGTAATTTTTTGAATTTTGTAAAATTTTCCCCATTTTTGAATTTTTTCTTTTCTTTTTTAAATTTTGCTTTTTTTATTTAAACATTTTTTAAAACATTTTTGGCAAATCTTTGAAATAACATTACAAATCCTTCTTCTTCTTAAGATGCATTTTTCGTTTTATTTATTTATTTATTTATTTATTTATTTTTCAGATAGATTTTGGATGGCATTATACAACCCCCATTTTCGGAAGTACTGCTTTAAAGAGAGCATTGATGACCTGGTGTGTGCTCTCTGTGACTAAATATTTAATATATTCTGTGATTCTTTGGTCATCGTTTAAAACAAAATGACAGATCCTCAAGCAGCTGAGCAAAGTATTCTCAGAAGTTAATATCTGGTTTAAACTCAGTGGAATAGAGAGCAACTCAATTTAAAGACAGGTGCCTTGAAGCTTGCTAATATCTTGATAGTGGTTAGTTATGTTAGTTAGCAAGCACTGAGTTGTGAGAAATTTTAAAAACAAGTAAAAAAAATGTTGTAATCACGATTATTTCTGCAGTACATTCAGACATTTAAAACAGAACATAATGGTGAATGGTTCACTTTTGGCACAAGCCTCAAGTGGACACCTGAGGAACTGCACTTGAATTCTAACCCAGATGAGCAGCATTCAAGTTTCAGCAACCCCCGCTTCAGTCAGTTAACTAAAATGTATGATAATAAAAACAGTAAAAACAGTTTAAGGTCTGTGAGTGTGACTTTCTGCAGTGAGCAGCTTGTTTTCTACCACTCTGCTGATTTTCAGCTCTGCACAGTGGAACATCTCCTCTTCCTCCACATTGTGGGAATAGTGACGATGACCCAGATATCATATGAGGAGACGATCGCCGTCATACTGACTGAGCTTCCACACATTAACCTGCTGCGAGTACGACCACTCCTCACTCAGCCGGGAACAGATTGTATATCAGCACGGCGCTGGTATCTGTTCCACTCATCTGGGTTAGGAGCCACTATCAGATACTTGTAACGTAACACAGAGTGTGATGTGTGCAAAGTGTGTTTACTACAAGATTACAAAAAAAGATCTTTAACAGTCACCTAATATGTAAATGGTGTTATAAAGTCACATTAGTCCTCTGCTCAGAGAGTGTTTGGAGGATGTTTGGTGTAAATCTCTGAGCAGAGCTGCAGGTCGCCGTAAACGCAGCACGCTGATGTTACTCAGCAGTAAATGTTGTGATGAGCAGAAAACAGCGCGCTCATCCCCCTCAGTGTAATGAGACTCACATTACACACACTGTGTGAGTGTGAGTGTGTGTGTGTGTGTGAGTGTGTGAGTGTGTGTGAGTGTGTGTGTGTGTGTGTGTGGTGGCCTCTCCTCTCTGTGTGGTCTGTCACCCTTTAACCTGCCGGCCTGAGGAGCCTCCACGCTCTGAGTCAACGCCCTGCTGCTGCTGCTCTTCACACTTTAAAGACACATCATCATTATCATCATCATCATCATCATCATCATCAGCTGCCACGTTCTCATTTTCAGCTCTAATTCAGACACAAACACTTTATTTTCTTGACAACTGTTGGTCAGAGTCCAGGTCTTTTGCCTCAGCTGGATGACCTATGCAGAAGCTGTAGTCCTCAGACATCAGCCCTGGTTTGATCCAGAGGACACTTCCAGGGACTCCTCAGGTCTGGCCCCCTCAGCCTGCAGACCCCCTCCAGCTCAGCCCTGCAGGACTCCAGCAGACCTCAGCTAAGATCACAGCAGCCGGTGTTTACCTTCATCCCCGGCCGTTTGATTCCCTGCGTCCTCTCTGACGTCCAGCTGAGCTCCTGGGGGGTTTGGGGCCCACAGAGCAAGGTGGCCCCCAGCGGCTCTGACAGGACCAGCAGCTGAGGAAAACCCAAACACAGACTCTGGATCTGGATCCTAACGATGGCTTGGACACGTCCTGTCCTGGTGGTCCACACACTTTGTTACATTCTTGTTGGGTACAAATGGTGAAGTATCCGTCGAACATCGACGCCTCCACAGGACCATTTGATGAGCCCAGCGTTGACAGTTGGACGAAACATTCCTGAAGTGGTCAGACAAACTTTTTGTTTCTGCCAAACTTCAGCAGAGACACAGCAGGGCCCCCCCTGTAAAGGTCCCTTATCAAAGCTGGGACAAGACCTGATCTGAAGTCCAGTGATCCAGAGTCCAGAAATCTCACAGCTACATCTTGATCAGGAACTTTTAATGTTTTAAATGAATACATGAACAAAAGTCTAAAATGCCCCAAAGAGAGACTGAGAGATTGTGGTTATGACAGGGTGATGAAAGAAAAAACTTGATGCATAAAAAATGTTCAGGACACAGGAAAAGAAAAATATTTGATCCTTAAAATGTTGTTTATTAACAGGTTTAAAAACAGCATGAATCAGAAAAATAAGACATGTTTTTTCTCACATTGCCCGCCCCTAACAGAGGACATTAAGACCTATCATCAGGAATCAAGAAAAAGCTGAGGAACAGGTTGGGCTCACCGATGCATCATTAAATAATACGATATTGTTTCATACAGGGACCAGGGAAGGTGACCATCAGCTGGCCTGTTAGTGTGTAACTTTTACGTCAGCTTGCTTTTTGTCTTTTTCACAACATCAAATGTGTCCCTCTTTCAGAAAAGCTTGACTTGGAGATTGTAGGAACCCACAAGTACCTCGGTGTTTGGCTGGATGACAAGCTGGACTAAGCAAACACCACTTTTTTCTGAGGAGGGTGCGCTCCTTTAACATTTGCAAGAAACTCCTGTGGATGTTGTATCAGTCTGTGGTTGCCAGTGTCCTGTTTTACGCAGTGGCGTGCTGGGGGAGGGAGCACACTACTCCAGACTGGACAAACTGATCAGGAGGGCTGGCTCTGTGGTTGGTATGAAGCTAGACTGCCTGGTGACAGAAGCAGAGAACTTTGAACAAACTGTTGGTCATTCTGGGTAACACCAGCCAACCTCTGCACACAACTCCTTTGTTCCATGTGCCATCTTATTCTTGTACTTATGTGCTGTTCTATCCCTTGGTATTACCTGCGACTTGAACCTGAATTTCCTGAGGGAACCTTTCCAAGGGACTAATAAAATTAGATAGAACTTTATTGTCATTGTAACAAGTACAATGAAGTTAAAGTCACAGCAGCAATCAAGAAAACAAAAGTAAGAAAGTGTATAGAAAGAGCAAAAAGGTCCATAAGAAAATAGATGCTGACAGCTTGTCCATCATTATCCAGCCAGCCTCCACCTCCACAGGGTCCAGGACTGAGCTTCATCAGCAGTCTGTTCAGTCTCTGTCTCCTGGATCCTGTCTGCTCACAGCAGGTGAAGCTCTTCCAATGTGGCGTTGGTGTCTGGTGTTAGCTCTGTTAGCCATGTCTGTGAATAGCATGATGCTACTCTGCCTTCTGGTATTCCCTCTGTTGCTGGGTTAGCACGGCAAGCTCATCCATCTTATTGGAGATCTTAATCTTCCAATAACGATGGATTGAAGGACAGGTCCATGTCCTCACTTCTTAGCTCACACCTGAGAACCAGCATGTTACTGTGGGGAAACATCAGGCCCTGCACCAGTTAGCATTGACATGCTACAGGCTGCTAACAGCTGAGTTCACATGTAAACAATGCAGCCATGGATACATGTAGGATCTTCAGACAAACACAGGAGAAAAGTAGTAAAAATATCACTGAAGACAGAAACAGTTTGGTGTCCATGACCAACAAATGAACCATACAAAGTAATGATCCACTCCAAATGCAAAAATGATGAAAAAGAGACAAAAAAATTACAAGACACGGACAAAGAAGAGAGAGCTGCTGCAAAAGGCAGCCATAGCCAACAGGGCGGCGCCTGCAAGCTCTTATCTATCTATCTATCTATCTATCTATCTATCTATCTATCTATCTATCTATCTATCTATCTATCTATCTATCTATCTATCTATCTATCTATCTATCTATCTATCTATCTATCTATCTGACTATATGGACCCAGTTTTGTCATATACACACTACATGATGTGTATGTGGATGTGATTGATTGAAAACTTCTTCCATTTTAATGTGTTTTTGTTGTTTTATCTGAACCCGATGAAGCCACAAACTGGAAAGTGTCAGTTAAAAAATTAAAGTCATCCTTCAAACTTAAACTGCGGCTTGAGTTTTGATTCTTTCACATCTATAAAATCAGTTATTATTTTAACAGTGAAAGTGTTGCATCCATAAATAGACGAGGACTTTCACAACAAAAACCCAACCTTTCAGTTTCTAAACAAACTAACATAGAATAACAAAAGCTTTGTCATGATTTTAATTAACAAATTTAACAAGTGTGAAATAATATTGTGTACTGTACTTCCTTACTTATAGTGTAGTGTGCTTTCTTCTGTTTAACTGAACTGCAGAAAGATACTTCTGAGTAGTAACATATGAGTCAACATCACAGATTACATAATGTGCAGAGCAACAAAAAACCCTGCAGGGTGTAATTTCATCCAAAAGTTACTCAACACTTGAAACTGCAACAACTTCATTTGTTTTCCTCATTTTGTAACTTTCATTTTATTTTCATTTTCTTGATTAATTGATTACTTTTAGTCTTTTGATAATTTTCACATATTTTTGTTTAAATCACAGATATCTTTCTTCGTTTGGTCTTTAATATTTACCCATTTCTTTCGTTTCTTGTCTCCGTTCTTTTGAGAAACATGTTGGGCCGCATGTATGAAAGGCATTAAATAAAGTTAATTTTTATTCTTTCATTTCTTTCTTTCTGTTTCTTTTTGCAAAAATCTTGTTTGTAAAACTTTTACAGACATGCTTTGTTTTGAAATAGCACAATAAATTTCATCAGATACAAGATTTGAAGATTTCAAGTTACACCTCAATTACAGTAATTTATTGTCATTGTTTTTAACTGTGTGGTCATACTGTTTTCTCTCTTTTGTCTATAAACAACAACTGAGGTGTAGGGCAGTGTTTCCTTTGCAGACTGGAGTCAAACTGAGTCCAAATTGCTGCAATCAGGACTCCAGATCACACCTCTAAACCTCCAAACCTCCCAGGCAGCTTTCCTGTTCGACACTCTGACGTCACACGGCGTCGTTTCAACCTGCAGGGAGCGTCATAGAAAGAGCCCACCATGGTTCAAACCTGTCTGATAGGAGACCTGACATTTCATATTTTAAATGACACTAAAAGAAAACAAAAGTTTATTTTCTGACATCTCAAAGCTTCAGCTGCTCTTCATAAGAATAACAGCAGCACTGACAGATCATCAGATCAACTTCAAAGGCCTGAAACTGTCAAACATGCTGATCTCCAAACCCTCGACTTCCTGTCATCGCTCAGTGAGCAGCACGAGCCACTCAGCAGATCTGTTTTTAATCTTTTACTGAAGAATCTCCTCAGTCATTGAAACTGAACCCAGCTTCCTGTCCTTTTCCTCGTCTTCTTCTTCTTCTGCTGTTTCCTCCACCGCGCAGCGAGCAGGGAGCAGGGAGCAGGGAGCAGCGTGGCTGTGACAAACGCAGAGGAATGTCCCGGCTGGCTGCAGTAAAGAGCCGTCCACGCTCGGCCTCCGTGCTGTAACTGAAGCGCGCTGGTCATAAACGCTGAGTGGCGAGGGCTAGGGAGGCCCCCAGGAACCAACGACGATCAGGTTTCAGCATGTGCACCATGAAGAATCTTACATCCTCAGGTTCACAAACGCAGACACAAACTGCTGTTAGCAGCAAATAAAGCAGCAGCAGCAGAGAGACGTGTATACTTCAGATTCTATAGATAAAAAAAGCATTTATAGGTCAAGGTAGCCTTACATTTTATTTTCAGTTTGAAAAAGAGGAGATGACTTGATGGAAAATGTGATTAAAAAGCAAATTTCTTCCTCTACAGTTCCTCCAGTGTCCACAAGAGGCTGCCTCCGAAAGTGAGTCAGTCCCCATAGAGCCTCATGTTACAATCATCAGCTTTACAGCAGATTTAAACAAGTTTACAGCCTGGTAGAGAGGCACTTGTGTTTTTTATAGCTTCTTTCTTTCATCAACACTCATTCAACCTAAACTTTTTTTTTATTGTTCCACTGACAGAATAATTTTTGATATGTCTCAAGAGACAAAACGGTTGAAATACTGTGATATTCCCAGTGACAGGATGTTTCTTATTTACTGATGTTGAATTGAAAGGTTCAATTTTGGTCTCATCTGACCAGACAACATTCTCCCAGTATTCTACAGGCTTGTCAAGATGCTGTTTAGCAAACTTTAAACCAGCTTCAACATGCCTTTTCTTGAGGAATGGAGTCTTGCGGGCTGAGCGTCCATAGAGGCCATGGCGGTGGAGTGCATTGTCTATTGTTTTCTCTGTAACAATTGTACCTGCTGCCTCCAAGTCTTTCTGGAGCACTTTCAGGACTATCTTTCTGACTCCCTGGTCAGAAATCTTCAAGGAGCTCCTGTGCGTGGCCTGTTGATGGTAAGGTGGTGCTTCTTCCACTTGCGAATAATTGCCCCAATGGTGCCAAAAAACTACCTTTTTTATAGGACCATCAATTTGCTCTAGCCCAGCTGATGTTGGTTTGCACTAATTGGAAGTTCAAGTAATAATTACTGACAGATTTCAGGTGGTATGGTGCATTTCCTTGCCAAAGTATTCAGCCTTTCTATGGTGTGTTCAATACTTTTTTTCTGTGTTATCGTACTTAATTCACCATAATCATTATTTATGGACCTGAATGTTGTGATTTCTCTTCATGTGTGGATTATTTGAGTTAATACCAATGTCTGGTAGAAATTTTGTTTGAATTGCATCTTTGGAAATAAATCTATTGAGAAAAAATTTGACGCGTTCAATACTTATTTTTCCCATTGTAATTACCAAATTTGCTGCTAAATTTGATCCATATTTACAAAATGTCTCTGGTTTTACTTTTCAACATCCTAAAACACTACATCAGCATCAGTTAATCTGAAAATAAACTATGCCCTCAGTGTCAGAAATGTTGAATTTAATGCAAGCAAAGTTTCATCCTTCCTGGTCAGGCAACAAACTTTTCAGCCCTCCCTCGTAAAAACAAACCTTTACATCAGCTGATAGCTTTAGGTGTACTCAGAGGATCCGGCTCTGTTACTGTAAATATTACACACACCACGTATTTCTGTCTTGAAGCACCTTACACTCTTGCAGATATTTGCAGCCCAGTGGGAATCAAACCCTCAGCAGTCGCCTTGCTCGCTCTGCCCTGCGTGGATCTGCACAGGACACTTGATCCCGGTCATATCTGAGGGTTTAAATGGGTTTAAATGAGGGCTCTGGGGAGAGGTGAGGGGGCGAGGAGGTGTGTGTGTGTATATGTGTGTGTGTGTGTGTGTGTGTGTGGAGGGGGGGCAAGGAGATGAATGGCTGACGATGGGGACCAGCAGTGGGGCATTCTGGGAAATAGTCACGCTGAGGCCTTCCTTATGGCTCTCTATGAGAAATGGAGAGAGTGTGAGAGGAGCCAAATGGAGCTGACAGCCAACTGGTTTGACTTCCTCTGACACACACACACACAGAGCGACACACACACATCACATCAGGCCTCAGCCACTTCCATCCCCTGTTTCTTCTCTCTCATAATTTTGTTTTGGAAAAACACCATCTCGAGTTTCGCCTCTCCGAGCGCCACCAGCGCTCTCAAACTTTCATGTGTCCGTCCTGCTCCAGCCTCCGCTACTTTAAGACCTTTGTTTGGCCGCCGCGGGGCCTGAGGGCAGATCCTGGCAGACGGGCAGGTGCTGATGGAGACAGAGTCCATAACGCAGAGTGAACCTGTGCCAAGAGGCTAATGGCAGCCTGGAAAAAAAAAAGAGTGGGTTTGAGTGTCGGTGGGGTGAGTGTGCCAGTGGAAAAACTCCTCTGTGAGCTCATCATGTGGAGCTGTTTCCTCTCTGAGCAGCTCTCACAGGTTAAAACCAGAATAATGCAGAGTCACTGACACTCAGAGGTGAATCATCAAGAGTGTGGCGTTGTTTCTGTCACACTGGAACAACAAAAAGTTATTAAAGGCCGAGGACAAAAACATGTCATCTGCTAATAAACTGGTTTGTCTATTTCCCACAGAATCAAGTTTGTGTTTCTAGCAGACTGAAAGTTTATTTCTCATATCAAAGAATCTAAAGGAGCTGGCTGCTGCTTTCTAAAACAAAGATGTGCCTCTGTGGCTTCCCCATTGGTTTCTGTAGAGGCGTCATGAAGGCCAAATTTAGCAGAGGTGGAGCTGAGTTCCTGCAGACAGCATCACCCCCAATAAGACAGCTCTCAGCTCCAGGGCCCGATTCACCAGAGGATTTCACAGTTTTTGGACCCGCTAAATCTGTGCAACAGAGTCTAAAAGACATGATCTAATCCAAAAAGCACGCACTAAGGGTTAAATGCTACATGAACTGCATAAATTGTCAAGAGTCCTGCAAAGCACAATGAGCAGATGAAGAGATTTTTATTTTTCTTTAGACAACATATGCCCCCCCTTATAAATCAAATGATAGAGAAAAAATATAAAAGAAAACATAAAGGAATCATCAAATTACCAGCAGCCCCCCCCCCCCCCCCCAAAAAAAAAAGATAAATAAGTAAATAAATAAATAAATAAATAAATAAATAAATAAATAAAATAAAAATAAAAAAATAGATAAAATAAATGAAGAAAAAATAAATAAATAATAAAAATATAAGTAAATTTAAAAAATATAATATAAATAATAAAATGTAATAAAAAATATAAGTAAATTAATAAAATAAAATAAAATATAAAAGTAAATTAATAAAATAAAATAAATATCAAAGTAAATAAATTAAATAAAATAAATATTAAAGGAAATAAATAAAATCAAATTAATATCCAGAAACTTCCTGAATTTCATCTCAGGGAAAAATAAAGTATTTTTCATATTCCATGCTACTCTAGTGTCAAAACAACACCAACAACAACAACGACAACAATAATAATAAATAAAAACAACAACAATAATAATAATCATAATTATAATTATCATTATATCAACAAGAAGAATAAGAATAAAAACAATAATTCTATTTATCCAATACAAGTAATAAAGTGCTTCACAATAATCAGTAAAAACGGCTTAAAATGAACAGCAGAAAGTAAAATCAACAGTTAGTGAGACACTTGATGCTTGGATCACCATTAACTAGAATGTAAAGTTGTGTGTCATCAGCATAGCAGTGACAGTGGACATTTTATTTGCGGTTCATGTTACCAAGGGGGAGCTTATAAATTGGAAAGAGAGCAGGACCCAGAGCAGTACCCTGTGGAACCCCATGCGATAGATTAGGTCTGGATGGCACAAGAAAGGATCGACTATTTGAAACTATGCAAGCCTCATGATTGGTCCACTGGAAGGATGGTTCTTTCCAATATTTCCAGCAAAACCTTACATCAAATGTGCATCCTTCTCTGACATCTCCTCTATTCCTCAGTGACTGTATGCTAAACGGCAGCGTGTATCAGCTGTGACGTAACAAGCTCAAAATCAGATGGCGCTGCCCTCATGTGTTTTGGAGGAGTATTGCAGGCAACATAGACACATCAAAGTAGAAGTGCGTAACGCTCCTGACTACACTAAGGTATAGCAGTAATGGATCATTTTCACTGGGTCGCAGCTTTTAACTGATGGTGGGTTTTTCAGTAATTTCTGCAACAAACCAGCGTCAGCTTTCAGTCCATCGATACATGAACTGTTTATATCATTAAAATGTTTGAGTTTCAGCCTCATAAAGCTCCACCTGCTGCAGTCAGTGCCCCTCCGCTCTGCTCTCCGGCCAGCTGAATACCTCAAACCCTCTGTAATCACACATCAGCTCCCAAAACCACACTGAGAGCTTTTCTTTTCCCTGGGTCACTGGATTCACACAAACCACAGGATGTAATCCCGCTTTCCACTCACAGGCCGAGCTGTGAACCCCCAAAATTTTGTGCTCTAAGTAGTGGAGGCGCCGTCCTGGCCTCTGCTGCCCCGGCACTCAGCCAGGCCAGAGGGTGGGGGGTCCACGGCCCGAGCAGACCGACAGAGAAAGAGGGAATGAGGGCAGTGTGAGGTCTGAATGATGACAGAGAAGACGACGCTGGCTGCTCTGACAGAAAACAGAAAGTTTTGATCTGCTTTAATCTTAAATTCCACCAGATTTTAGAAGCTGGCTTCAGAAGTCTGCGTCCCTCAGACGACAGGGAATCATGTGTTTCTGTAGAAATCTGAATCACGGTGTAAACACACCTGAGCACGCAGCCCGATTCTCCACGCCCACTCAGGTTACCTCCCTTCCAGTACCTCCGACGTCCCCGCCCCGCCACGCCGCTCCCCGAGGTGTCGTGAACGTGAGCTTCAGCAGGTTTGATACTAAACCTGAAACCGGCTGCTGGTCGTAACATCCAGTGTTTGTACAAAACGACAAGACTGCAAAACATATCAGGCTCTCAGAGTCCACCTGTTCCTCCTCCAGCGCTCAGGCTGCAGCTCTGCAGAGTCCAGAGCGGGTTTACAGATATGTTTCAGTTTATTCAGGATTTTTGTGACATCAATCATGTCTGGAGACGTCCGAGTTAGATGTTCCACAGCCTTTTCCTCTTCTTCCTTTCAGCCAAAAAATCCTCTCTCACCACAAAAAAATAAAATCTTATCAAGTGTTTTTGTCTTGTTTCAGTAGAAAATGTCTTTAGACTTAATATGAGCCACATTTACCTGACCAGTCTGGAAAAATGTCATGTATCAAGGTATTCAAAGATGCTATGAGGAGGATCTGTCTTGATTGCTCTCCCTCGCCACCTTGTGGCCTGGAGTCTCCTCACACTGTCGTAAATTACTTCTGGCGAGGAGTGTGTTTTGGAATTAAATGGAGCTGAGGTCCATCAGTTACGTGTCGCTATGGTTTAAAACGTGACATCAAGTGAACATTGGAGCAGCCGGCTATATGTAGCGCTTTGGGCAGCTTGGTGCTCTGACGTATCTGTATGCTAACGTGACAACAAGTAAACACTGTCAGTTTGTAAGTAGTTTAGTAGCTGTTTATATGTAGCACAGCTAGCAGCCCGTTGCTCTAAGACATGTCTGTAATGTGTAACGTTAGTAAATCCTGGTTATGTCCTGCCAGTCATCTACCAATCAGAGCTAACGTAACCTCACTCTTCATTTTATTGATAGACTCTCAAGTTTGAACAGACCACTGCAGAATAACTGCAGGTTGGAATGGACATTGTTACGTTTCAACAAATCCGGTAACGTGAAGGACAGGGGGTCACAGACAAGGAAAGTAACAAAAGAAAAACTGCACTCTAGTACAAAAACAAAAACAAGGCCTTTAGGGTCTAAAAGGTGGAGTGGTGGAGGTTTCACACCCCACACACTTCCAAAACCACACATCCCACCAAGAGAAACCAACTGAAGTTGTTAGCGTCTCTGGTGTCACGCACCTAACTGAGGGAAGAGCCTCCTTTTATAAACTCCCCAGGCTGATGAGCAGCAGCTGGGTGCATTGAGGACAGGTGAGCTGAGTGAAAGCTCGTTAGGAGAGCTGGAAGTCACAAAACATCTCCATTGGTAAAAAGCATTATCATAAACAATTCAGCCCCTGTGTTATACACTGCAAAAAACTAAAATCTTATCGAGTGTTTATGTCTTATTTTCAGTAGAAAATGTCTTTTTAGACTTAATATGAGCCACATTCACCTGGTCAGTCCAGAAAAATGTCTAATTTTAGGTCATTTAAAGACAAATATGAGGTCTGACTTGTAACAAATAAAAAAAACATCTGCCAATGGGACATAAGAAAAGTTACTTGTGTTAAAACATTATTCTAGTTTCAGGCAAATTTTTTTCTTGTTCCATAGATTCTTTTTTAACTTGTTACAGCAATTCAGATCTCATTTTTATCTTTAAATATTTTGAAACAAGACATTTTTCAGGACTCGTAAGTTAAATGTGGCTCATCCCAAGTGTAGTAAGACACTTTTTACATAAAATAAGACAAAAACACTTGAGTAATGCAGCCTGAGGCTAATTAGCCTTTAGCTCGAGGTGTATCTCTCTCCTGTTTAGCTTTCTTCTGCTCTTCTGTCCTTTTTCTGTCTGACAGTTAGGCTCCAGTGTCCACCATCACTACAAAATTAATCACAAAACTTATTTTCAGCAGAGAAAAACACAGATCTCTGTTTTATCTCTTCTCACTACTAAACTTCGTCAGCAGGCGTGGTGTTGTCATAGGCCGTTTTCGAATTTGCATAGCAGTGCCTACTGATTTGACCAAAATGCAGTGTGCAGTATGCAGCATGCGAACAAATGTCGGAGTTGTAGTATGAGAAAAACACCCGGATGACGTACTGAATCGGGAAAAATCCACAGTATATATATAATATATATATAGTATATAGTATATATATAATATAAGAGCCATTTCTTTTTTATCTTTAAATCCTCATCATCTCCACCACTGAAAGTTAATATAAAATGCTCTCTCTGGCAATATATTTGCAGATAAGTTACTCGTGGTTTGTTTTCTACATTTTCAATAAAGTTTTTTGGGGAAAAAAAGTCAGCCGTAGCCAACTTCCGTTTTCTTCGAACTGAAGACCAGCGTAGCTACTTTAATAAGCAGTATGTAGTAGGTGAATTCGAAAACAGCCATAGAGACCTAGACGTGCCGTAAATCAGTCTTGTCCTGGTCGACCTGAACTGGAAGCAAAAATAACCTGTAACTAGTAATATTGGTGCTGATAATCTTATTTTAAATTGTGGATTATGATTAGGCACATATCTAAAAAGGAGACTTTTCCGTTTTTGATCGGCTCATTGTTTCTTTAAAAACATTTTTAGAAAGTAGAAAAAGAAATTTAAAAAAGATCTTAATATGAGCCACACTTACCTGAAAAGTCAAAACAAAGGTTTTATTTCAAGATAATAAAAACCAAAAAAAGACACTTGGATTGCTTGGAAGGTGTTAAAAAATCGACCAATGGGGTTAGAAAAATATGTTTAGTGTCTTGTATGAAGACATTGTTCTGATTTCACTAGGTCATTTGTGTCGTAGTGTTCGCTACTGACATACAGAGCTGTGCCGGTTTGTTTTTGTGACAGAAATATAAAGTGAAACATTAGGTGCATTCATTCAAGATTTTTATGGATAAGGTTAAACCTGAAATGTCTGATTCTCCTTTGTTTCATTTATTGCTGATTGTTTGAACACACAGACTCTGACAGTGTTTTTGTCTGCGGTGTATCCGCTGGTGTTGACCCCCTCGCAGCAGCACCAGACTTTCCCTCGTACTTCGGACTTGTTTTGGGTTCCCATGGCGGCCCTGGAGAGATTGGTCTACCATATTGAGTCTGATGTAGAAAACAAGACTTCCAGGTCGCGGCGTCCCGTTCGGTAACATGGCAGGATCGTTTGACCCCCTCCCCCCTGTGGGAGTTCCTCCTCTGCACACTTCCCTCAGCTCCTCAGGCTGGCTGCCGTCCCCTGCGGGCCCCTCCACCCTGCAGGGTCCCTGCCTGAGCCTGTGGGGGGTGCTGGGTGGAGACCAAGGCAGAGCAGGAGTGGATGGAGTTTCCAGATGCTGCGTCAGTGTTTAGACTGCTGACAGTGCAGCTCCGGTCTCTACGAGAGCTCTTCACAGACTCAGATTTACGGTTTGTGTGTTGGTTTGACTCCAGGACGACATCGTTCACCTTTTTATCCTCATCCTCACTCACCTGTTCTCAGTCAGACCTTTGGTCCTCTGGCCCTGTTAAAACTTCTAATCAGTTCAGATCCAGGAAAATTCATCCAATTTACCACCACAGGGGGCGCCAAGACCCAAAGAAGCATGTTCTTATCTAATCCTAGATAACCCTTTGAATTTTGCTTTACTAAAGTTAAAACACTGCCTGAGATCTACCAACAATTTTTAAACATGTTCAGTGAATAAACAACATATGATTTATACAGAAACTTGCAATTATACCCGTGCCTTCTTCACAAATGTATTTACCGTACCCTGTAAAATGTTGTTACAACAACAAGCTAACACCTTGTAATTTATTTCTATCCATTATTGTACTTTGGCAGAATCATTTCTTTATGTCTCTTTTTGAGCAGACTTATACTTGAAATTTGTTTTAGTTCTGCTTAACTTTTTGGTAGCACTTTAGATTACAGCCCGCGTCTTACAGTGTAGTTTCCCGTCTCTTACAGTGTAGTTTCGTCAACTGTAGGGGTAACTCTCACACATGTACCTTGACATTTTGCGGTACCTATCGGGTAGTTACGCTCTCGTCTTACAGTGTAAGTCCTGGAGTCTTACAGTGTAGTTTCGTCAACTGTAGGGGTAACTCTCACACAAGTACCTTGACATTTTGCGGTACCTATCGGGTAGTTACGCTCTCGTCTTACAGTGTAGTTTCCCGTCTCTTACAGTGTAGTTTCGTCAACTGTAGGGGTAACTCTCACACATGTACCTTGACATTTTGCGGTACCTATCGGGTAGTTACGCTCTCGTCTTACAGTGTAGTTTCCCGTCTCTTACCATGAACTTGTCAAAACAGTGTAATTTTCCTGGGCATATGCTTTTGCTGTTAATGTGCCACTTCCTCTTAACAATAAGTATGGTGAATAAAGTAGACCAATGATGAACCTAAACACTGTAATGTATTGATGAGTATGTGTTTCACACAATAATGATAAGGCTTGCAGATGTAAAAAAAAAAAACTTTATTTTTTCAAACACACAGAGACCCCACAAAGTAATTCACCTTTTAAGTAACCCGGCCATTAAGTTAACACTTGCCACTGCTAACTGTCTACCTGTCCAGTACTTCCACTGCGACAACCCACTACTTTACCTGTAACTACTGGTCAACAACTGGAACCGGGCTGGATAATAAAGTGCACACTTGTTGGCTTTACTTACTGTGTAACTACCCACTACTTTACCTGTAACTACTGGTCAACAACTGGAACCGGGCTGGATTTTAAAGTGCACACTTGTTGGCTTTACTTACTGTGTAACTACCCACTACTTTACTGTAACTACTGGTCAACAACTGGAACCGGGCTGGATTTTAAAGTGCTCATTTATTGGCTTTACTTACTGTGTAACTACCCACTACTTTACCTGTAACTACTGGTCAACAACTGGAACCGGGCTGGATTTTAAAGTGCACACTTGTTGGCTTTACTTACAGTGTAACTACCCGCTACTTTACTGTAACTACTGGTCAACAACTGGAACCGGGCTGGATTTTAAAGTGCACACTTGTTGGCTTTACTTACTGTGTAACTACCCACTACTTTACTGTAACTACTGGTCAACATCTGGAACCGGGCTGGATTATAAAGTGCACACATGTTGGCTTTACTTACTTTGTAACTACCCACTACTTTACCTGTAACTACTGGTCAACAACTGGAACCGGGCTGGATTTTAAAGTGCACACTTGTTGGCTTTACTTACTGTGTAACTACCCACTACTTTACTGTAACTACTGGTCAACAACTGGAACCGGGCTGGATTTTAAAGTGCTCATTTATTGGCTTTACTTACTGTGTAACTACCCACTACTTTACCTGTAACTACTGGTCAACAACTGGAACCGGGCTGGATTTTAAAGTGCACACTTGTTGGCTTTACTTACAGTGTAACTACCCGCTACTTTACTGTAACTACTGGTCAACAACTGGAACCGGGCTGGATTTTAAAGTGCACACTTGTTCGCTGTACTTAATGTTTAACTACCCTCTACTAGTGTGCATTTTATAATCTAGTCCAGTTCCAGGTGTTGACCAGTAGTTACAGGTAAAGTGCTGGGTTGTTGCAGTGGAACTGTTGAAGCTACTGACATCTATGTTTCTATGATGAATAATGCTTGGACACTTTATCCACACAGATACTCCGGTCAGAGAGTAAAGGCAGATACACAGTTCACAGTTCAGTCTTTTATGTATCCTTTTAGAAACAGCATTACAGCAACAGCTGGATGCATGGAGATTGATTGAACGAAGAGGATGAATAATGTGTGTGACATCAACGTCCAACAGCCACTTATCAGTAGTGCATCTCAACAGGGCTGGCAGTGTATGGTATCTGAAACAATAAATAACAGAAGGTGAATCAAAGACAGTGTCTACCAGACGTAAATGATGCGCCCACTAGCTGTTTAGCATTAGCAGTGCAACGTAAGGGAAATAAGAACCAAAATTCCAGCCACATAAACAAACATTAGCTAAATGTTTATTCCCCTCTCAACACTCCTTAAAGATAACTTGTAAGCTATTGAAGTACTTACTTCCTCAAGAATGCATCACTGATAACTTATAAGATGTTTTGAAGATGCTTTTAAACAATCGCGGAATCTCCGTTCGGGCTATACAACTTTTAGGACCCCAGGCTGCCCGCATAAAGGCATGAACGCAAATACACAAAATCCTAAGGACCCCGGTCTGCCCTCTAAGTTGCCTGAATAAAATTATATACATGCTTATAACACATCAACGAAGAACGGAGGCAATTTATAACAGAAAATACTGGATAGTTAGCCAGTAAGCAAAGACAAGTGTGATCTTAATGGATCAGTAACTTAAAAGGAGAATTACAATGTGGGGTCTCTGTGTGTATAAAAAAATAAAGATATTTTATACGTCTGAATATCATTATTATGTGAAACCCATACTCATCAATACATTACAGCTTTTAACTTTATCATTGGTCTACATAATCTTTATCCATGCTGATGAGGAAGTGATACATCAAGGTTTGCATAGTTAGAGCATATGTCCAGGAAAATTACACTGTTTTGATAAGTTCATGGTAAGACACGGGAAACTACACTGTAAGAGACGGGAAACTACACTGTAAGACGAGAGCGTAACTACCCGATAGGTACCGCAAAATGTCAAGGTACATGTGTGAGAGTTACCCCTACAGTTGAGGAAACTACACTGTAAGAGACGGGAAACTACACTGTAAAACGAGAGCGTAACTACCCGATAGGTACCGCAAAATGTCAAGGTACATGTGTGAGAGTTACCCCTACAGTTGAGGAAACTACATTGTAAGAGACGAGAAACTACACTGTAAGACGCGGGCTGTAATCTAAAGTGCTACCAACTTTTTAATGTTGTATGCACACGTCTAACCTTTAGGTTTCCGGCAGCAAATTATTAACTTTTGAAGATCCTGAGAGCTAATTTAGACATTTTATAGTTGATACTAGGGCTACCACAGTAACACATTAATTAGATTAATCAGTTGCACCTTAAGTTAGCACGTCATAAAAATTAACACAAGATTTACTCATTAGCTGCCGGCCTATTTCAGAGTATCTTGAACAATCTTTCAAGTAACCCAAATAATTTTATTTTTATGACTCTGTTAACACCAAAACTACATTCTTCTATATCTCTTTTCCTGTTCTTGATCAAAATCCTATAATCTAAGATATTTTTGAAACTTTGTAATTATTTGGTTAGTCATGCACTGTGGGTTTTTTTTATGTCTTAGAATTGTAATTCTTAATTTGGGGACCTTGAGCAGATATGAGATTAAAATGTGATTAATTTGGATTAATCAGATTACAAATTCTGTAACTAATTAAATTATTTTTTTTAAACGCCCCACAGCACTACCTGATACTAATGGTACAGAGCGGATCATCCCTCACAATAATTAAAAATGTTTACAACTCTATGTCTGCTATGTTTGTATCACTGTAGAGAAAAATCTTCCAATGAAGAAAGAAAAAAAATACATATTGAGTTTCTTGATTTAAGACATTTCAAGAAACCTGATGACATAATTTCCTTGGCCCACTGTGAGATTTATCTGTCTTTTAAAATCTTGAAATAAAATATTTTTCTGGACTTGTCAGGTAAATGTGGCTCATATAAAAGTCATGTAAAGACTTAGAAGATAAATCTTTACAATAGATAAGACAAACAATTGATTATGTTTCAGTTTTCAGCTTCACTCAATGCCTCATCGGGATTAAATAAAAAACAAGCTTAAATAATAAAAACTGAAACTTACCTAAATGTTGACCTGCACTCCAACTCAGAAGACTAAAATAAAGACTCTGACTTTCTTATTTAAAAGGTTGTTACAAGAATATATTTAGATATGATTTATAAATTTATTCATATATATTTTCCCTATAAATTCTTGTTATTTTTGGTTCTGTTTGGATTAGGTGTAATTTGTGTTGACCTGAGTTTGTGTTGTCTATTTGAGGAACACTTCCTTCAAGGGGGACCAAAGATTTTAAAGTAAATGTTACACTATATAAAAAAGTCTGACACCTTGCATTAGAATATGCATTTATTTATTTATTTATTTATTTATTTATTTATTTATTTATTATTATTATTTTTTATTTTTTATTTTTTTATTTTTATTTATTTATTATTTATTTATCTATTTTGTATATTTTCTATATATTATTTATTTTTCTGTTCATTTATTTATTTAGTGGTTAACTTATTCAATCATTTATTTATTTATTGTGTTAAACAAGTTCTAGATGGATTAAAAAAAATAAAGATAGAAAATGTTTTTAAAAAATTGATTTTTTTTACACTTCAAATGTTTCTTTTCTATCCTACTTCTACTCCGACTGTTCACTGGTACAAAAAGTTTCTGAGTTAGTGAATGTGTGGATTTTATTCCTTTGTGTTTGTTAATTCTTATTTTGCAAAGAAGTGAAAGTGAAACAAACATGAATGAATTTAATAAAAGATAAACTGATTATTTACATTATATAACTGATGGTATAAAAATGCTTCATCTTTACGCACTCGAAACAAAGTCTATTTTTACTCTTTATAAGTGGGTCAGTGTTTGTGTTCCCCGTGACCTCTGACCTCCTGACTGGGGGTCATTGCCTCAATACAACAGGTGTCTGTCCATCTGTGAAAGACATAACAGCCCAACAGATCCACTCTCAGACCAGGACGGACAGATAGAGCAGAGTCTTCGTCATGTTAGCTTCAGGGAGACCTGGAGCAGAGTTTCTTCCTCTCCACAGGTTTATTTCCTGGACTGTGGGATTTTGGTGTTCGCTCCAGTCTCTCAGAGTCATTTAAAGCTCTCTCCTCTGTTAAAGTGCTGTTTCCCACCCTGACTCATTCATCTTCATCACTCTGACCTGCTGTTTCCACATGAAGAATAAATCATACGCTGATGATGTTTTGTCTCTGCTCTGTCATGCTAACAGTGGGGGGGGGGGGGGGTGGAGCTTAAGTTACAGGTTACTTCCTGCAGGCCCCCAACGCTCCAGGACGAGCCACTCTGTGTGAGTAACAGCTGTAGTTTCTACAACAATTAAACTGTCATGCAGAGTCCAGGTCTGTCCGAGGAGTTAGAAAACTGTGGATGTGAAATCTCCGTCTTAATGTGCGTGCTGTTTGAAGCAGCTGACGTCTTTCTCTTCGCACCTCATTGTTTTAATTGTGTGTGTTTGAGATTATGAGGGTTTACATCGTGTAATCCAGAAGACATGAAACACTGCAGATAGACACAATCTATGAGTCACAGCTAAAGTGCGCTTTTTAATTTGTGTTAAACGACATCTTCCCTCCAGAACTGCCTTAATCCTTGGTGGCATAGATTCAACAAGGTCCTGGAAACATTCCTCAGAGAGTTTGGTCCATATTGACATGATAGCATCACACAGTTGCTGTAGATTTGTCGGCTGAACATCCATGATGAGAATCTCCCGTTCCACCACATCCCAAAGGTGCTCTATTGGATTGAGATCTGGGGACTGTGGAGGACATTTGAGTACAGGGAACTCACTGTCATGTTGAAGAAAGCAGTCTGAGATGATTCCAGCTTTATGACATGGAGCGTTATCCTGCTGGAAGTAGCATCAGAAGATGGGTACACTGTGCTCATAAAGGGATGGACATGGTCAGCAACAATACTCAGGTAGGCTGTGGACTTTAAACCATGCTCAGTTGGTACTAAGGGGCCCAAAGTGAGCCAAGAAAATATCCCCCACACCATTACACCAGCAGCAGCAGCCTGAACCGTTGATTCAAGGCAGGATGGATCCATGCTTTCATGTTGTTGAGGCCAAATTCTGACCCTACCATCTGAATGTGGAGCAGAAATCCAGACTCATCAGACCAGGCAACGTTTCTCCAATCTTCTATTGTCCAGTTTTGGTGTTGCTGTGTGAATTGCAGCCTCAGTTTCCTGTTCTTAGCTGACAGGAGGGTCACCCGGTGTGGTCGTCTGCTGCTGTAGCCCATCTGCCTCAAGGTTGGACGTGTTGTGTGTTCAGAGATGCTCTTCTGCAGACCTCGGTTGTAACCAGTGGTTATTTGAGTTACTGTTGCCTTTCTATCAGCTCCAACCAGTCTGTCCATTCTCCTCTGACCTCTGGCATCAACAAGGCATTTTGTCCCACAGAACTGCTGCTCACTGGATATTTTCTCTTTTTGGGACCATTCTCTGTAAACCCTAGAGATGGTTGTGGGTTAAAATCCCAGTCAGAGCAGTACGTCTAGCACTCCAACAGAAGGGTCCTAAAAAGTGGGACGGTACTGGTTGGTTATTTGGGATCTGTGCCTGGATTAGTGAATGGAAGCATCTTGAAATGAAAAGCCTTATTTCAGCCCCCGTCTGTCGCTTCGTTTTAGCTACTGTCCCTTTAAAGCGATACTCCGGGATGGAACAAGTTGGGTCCTATCACTAGGTTTAGGGCAGAAATTACCCCTACAGCAGTGTTTTTGTGCAGCAGAAGCCCAGAGCACTTGCACCAAACACCCCCTCCCTGCTCCTCTGCCGGTTTCCTCTGCACTCAGACGGGGCCATATTTTACTTGACCAAAATCCCAAATAAACGGACTCCCACCGAAAAAATCTGCATTCACGCTTTATCACACAAAAACACCGCTAAATAAGGTTCTAGTTCTCATCGTGTCTCTTCGTCCTGGCAGACTACCTGTGTTTGTTTATATCTGGCACGCCGTGCACGGACTGATACACTAAGTGGTGAGCGCCTCGTAGCCAGCTGTGGCTCTGCAGCGGAGGTAGCACCGTTTTACGAGAAGATGAGAACTTGAGCCTTATTTAGCGGTGTTTTTGTGTGAAAGTAACGCGCTGAAAAATCTCTAAATAAAGCGTGAATGCAGACTGATATCAGATTTTTTCGGTGGGAGTCCATTTGTGTTTTTGGTCAAGTAAAAAATGGCCCCGTCTGAGTGCAGAGGAAACCGGCAGAGGAGCAGGGAGGGGGTGTTTGGTGTGAGCGCCCTGGGCTTCTGCTGCACAAAAACACTGCTGTAGGGGTAATTTCTGCCCTGAACCTTGTGATAGGACGTAACTTGTTCCATCCCGAGTACCACTTTAAGGCTTTCTGCTCCAGAAGCTCCCTTCTCTCTGATTGGTCAGCCTTTTGGAAGCCTGTCAGGGGGGTAGCACTATGAGCAGACCTTGGTGATTGAGGCCCATCCTTCTGACATGTCATTAAGCAGTAAGAAAACCCTCATGTGATGACCTCATCATTTCAGAAAGTCTTGTAAAGAGCTCGTGAAAACCTCGTGTTAATTTTTTTTTGATTTCTAAGACTTATGTAAATGTAAAGGTTTGAAAATCTGCAGACGTTAAGTCTAAACATCCAGCATCATTTCTTTAATTTGTGTTTAAATACAGGAAAGCACATCACACATAGAGACAAACAAAACTATGCATCAGCCTCTGAGCTCCTGCAGGTAAAGAGAAACAGCCGGCATTTGTCACCAACATTATGAGGAAGCAGGTCAAAGGTCAGAGTCTCGCCGCCTTTAAAACAGATATCACAAATATTCCCGGGTCTCCGCTCGGTCCAGCGCTGCTATGAAGAAACCGCCAATTAACCGAAGTGTAAATTCCTGCAGATAGCAGCTCCGTGGCCTCAGAACGTCTCTCTTCACCCAGGACGCTATTTTAAGGTGGAATCTGGTCCCGGGGCTTAGAGGGCGTCCATAGCTCACATTCCCAACCAGAGGCGCTTTGGGCTTCGGGCTTTATTTTGGGAACACGCGGTTACCCCGAGTCCTCAGAGAAGAGTCTGGTTCCTGTGTCTGTGAAGCTGCTCTTCATCACTTCCTCGTCTTATGTCACTTCGTGTGAGGTTGATGTTCAGATTTAATCCTTCAGGCTGGTTTATCACAGCTGGGGTCTAACTCTTCAGCATCGTTAATAAAGAAACTGATTCGAGTCTCCTTTAAGAACATCATTTCCCAGCGTACTTCAGCCCAAACAAGCTCAAACTTAGACGTGTTTATAGTCCAACAGCTTCAAAGAGTGGCCAAAGATTTATTTATCGTCACTCTGTGTTGATGTCTTCCTCGTGTTTGTAGATGTTCTGTATGTGCAGAATGCAGCGTTCTGTCCTCACCTTCATCAAACATCTTCCTCTGACGCTGCCGGCTGCCGGCTCGATGTGACACTGGGAATATTTCACTGCTGAGGCAGCAGACACAGCGACAGAGCGGCTGCAGGCAGGTTTGACAAGCAAAGTTAAAAACTTGTCTTCTGATTTAAGGAATAAACTCGATTTGTCAACCTAAAAATCTATATGTCAAGAGAAGACTTCAGGAAGGGTTTTAATTGCTCTTTTCAGAAGTGTTGGACTTCACAGGGAGGGCTGTTATCTGTCATTAAAACCATGTTTGTTTGTTTTAATGTCGCTCTAAAGCTTTTCAGAGTGAGCTGAAAGCTGAAATCTCTAACATTTGACCAACTTTTTCTTTCATAAGAGCTCAGCTTTAGATCTACAGAAAATCAGTCGTTCTGAACACCTTCCTCTAAAACAATCATTCCCAAAGTCTGGTTCCTGACCCAACAGTGGGTCACCAGAGATTTTTTATAGCTCACCAAATTAGTTTTCAAAATGTTTTCATGAAACACCCCCTCCCTGCTCCTCTGCCGGTTTCCTCTGCACTTAGACGGGGACATATTTTACTTGAAGCGTTTTCTGACCCTCTGCGCAATGTGACGTTGAAATGACGTATATGTAACGTAATTTTCAATGTCTAAATCAGGTCTCCTGAAGATGCAGAATGAAAGTTTTTATTACGTCTTTTTCGGATGTCGTATGGAGGTCAGATTAACGTCTGAAAAATGTTTGGATCCATTTTGAACGTCTCATTGACGTCTAGATTTGGTCTGAAAATGACATCCACATGCTGAACGTCATTACAACGTCTAAAAATAGTCTGATTTAGACGTCAAAATTTGTACCTATTTTCTACGTTGCTCTGATGTCTAGATATGGTCTTCGACGGACCGACCCAATACTGACGTGATCTGCATGTCTTTTAGACGTCCGATGTTTGGTGGGGACTTCAGTGGGGAAGCGTAGAGTGGGTTGTTCCACTGTGGAAACTGGACGGTCATTGGATAAACGCTGGGCTTTGCCCCGCCCATCGGACGCTCAGCGTCTCTGGGGGTCTATGAGGCAGAGGGCTGGCCTGGACGCTGGGCTTCTGCATGATGATTGGATGATCTGTCTGAGGCCGAATCCCTTTTTGATTGACAGTGAAATGAGCCAGTCAGAGATCTTGAAGTATAACCCTCCACAGGAGCATCTTCTCAGTTGCTCTGGACTGATCCGGAGGCTTTATCGATCCCCAGTAAGTTTACCTTTCTTAAAAATGATGAGCGTTGAGAGAAAACTGGTAAAATCCCTGGAAAAAAAACCTGGTTGGTACGACAGGGTCACCGATCATTTTCTTGAAAAGAAACAAAGGGTAGAATTTACGTTTAAATGAATAAACAAATTTATGATGTAGGCCAGAAAAAATGGGCTTCCCCTCCTTGACTGACCAGCAGCCACCACTGGCTTTAGTGTCATGTTCAGCCTCCAAAAACTCATGTCCAGCTCTTCGTCCACCAACAGGGAAGACTTCACGCTGAGAGGGACATGTGTGAACAAGCAACAGAATTTCAGGAGGTGAATCTGCTGAAAGTTTCTTGAAATGTTCAGGAGTGTCCAGGAAATGTAAAGGTTAGGGTCTGATTTGCTTTGATTTTCTGTTCCATAGAGTTTATCTCCAAAAATATTGATACATTTCTTGCAATATGAAAATAATATCAAATAAACTTCCACCTGCAGGATGTTCAGGTATTATGTCTGGATGAGTCAATGGAGAGACCAAAAGAACCATCACACGGTAAAGACTTTAAAACTCAGCATCTGTACCTCTTTAACACAAGTATCTTTTAGGTTTTTAGCTCTTAAAGTAATCTGTGAAAGGTTTAAAGTTTGAAAATGTGAGGAAGACATATTTATCAGCCTCTAAGAAGCCACCAGTCTCTCTGGAAACTCTAACTTTATTTAATTCCATCTTAAAGTCCCAACCTACGAGCCTCGCTTTAAGTCTGAACTTGAGTTCCCCCCTGGACGCCACACACCGACACAGGACCCCTCAAAGATGGCCGACCTGTCATCAGGCCGCTGGTCTCAGCTTTGAGTGCTCCTGGCTGTAAGAGGAGAGACGTCGACCCCCACCTCGATGAAAAGCTCATTTAAAGCTCGGGGCCGCCGTTCATATGGCCGCTCCATTTTTAAGAATCTCTCTTTTAACACTTGGCAGAGAAGTGCATGAGAAGGAGTGCTGCCGTGCGAGCTCGGACCCGGGTTATAAATGGCTCCCAGGGGCCCGCTCCCATCTGATGAGGTCCAAACCCTGCAGAGGGGGCTGCTGGGGCAGCGGGCGGGGCTGGGGACGCTGTGCTGCGAGCTGCAGGAGCTGAAACCCAAGCATCATTGAACATTTCATCGGCCGTGCAGAGAGCCACCGCTGTTTGGGAAATGTGATAGTTTAGTGTCAAACAGAGGACTTAAGACGTGCAGGAGGACGCCAAGTTCAATGTCAAACCACAACAGCAGAAAGACGTCCACAAGATGTGTTTGTGTCTCTTTGTGGAGTCAGCAGGACGACTCGGGGGATGGATTCAGGTCCTGGATCAGGTCCTCGCTCTGCTCTGACTGATGGAGGACTCCTCTTGTTCGACATTTTTTACTCTTTCCTGTTTCCATAAAAGTAGAAGTTGAAATGGCATCCAGTGACTGTTGTTTTTACCCAAGATATTTTATTTACTGACATGCGAGTTTTAAAGGAGCTCTTTTATGGAGCTAAATCAAGGCCATCGAAAAAAAAAAAAAAAATTGAAAACAAACAAAAAAAATTAAATACCAAAGGCCAACAGTTTGAATCTGAAAAAAAAAAAAAAAAAAAAGATCCTAAGTGAAAAAAAAAATCTGAAACCCAAAAAAGTAGGTTCGATTACAAAATAGAAATAATGAAAAAAATAAAAAATAAATCCAAAAAAAAAAAGAAACTCTGAAACCAACAAAAAGAAGAAATGAATGCAAAAAATAAAATAAAAAAATGAGTCTGAAAAAAGGAAACTGCACCTAAAAGCATAACACCTCAAATGTCATAATATATTTGAAAGTAAAAACTGAAAATAAATAATCATTAAAAAATAAATAAAAAGCTGAATCAAAACGTTTTTTTTTTTTATTAAAAATTAATTTTTATGCTTTTTTTTAAATTCAGGATTCCATCTTTAATTTCCAGTTTCCCTTTTTTTTTTTTTTTTTTTTTTCAGATTTACAAAATCTTCTCTTCTTTAAGTCAGAGTGGTGGGTGTTGAAGTTTTACTCCCTGCAGGTAGCCGACAGTTTACTGACCGGGTCTGTCCTCGCTGTCCCTGACCTTCTGATTGGACATGTACTCGTCGGCTGAAAGGTCATGACCTCTCTGACCATTTCCTCTGTTTGGCCTTACTGAGTTGATACTTCAGGGCCAGCTGGGAATTCAGATACACAAACATAACAAGATCCTGACCTGAGTGACCGACCCACTGACCAGGAAAAAACACCTCAGATTTTGTCGACTGTTTGGATGTTAGGATCCACACTCTGAGCTGAAATTCTCTCTCAGATAGTTTGTAGTCATATTCATGATCATCATGCTTAACGAGCTGCAGATGATGATAGCCGATAACAACAGGGTTACTTAAAATCCTTGCACATGTTTGGAGTTTTAAGGTGTAATTTCTGCACACCTGAGGGCAAGAGAGGCTCAGATCAAATAAGAAAAGATTCATTAATATCATTTACTTCCTGTTTTTAACTGAAATCACTTTTTTTTTTTTTACAGTAAATAACATTATCTTTTATAACAGAGAAAAAAAGTGACAACTCTTGTATTCTCTGTGTTTAATGGAGAGTTTTTACTGCCACTGGATTTTCTCTATTAATTTATCACTTTAGGTGGAAGTGTCGACCTCCTCAGATTCATTCTTCTAACAGATGATTCCTGTTCAAAATCCTATTTTGCACACTTTGTGATCCTGTTTTTTAACCCCCTGTTTACAAGGACAAAATATCTTTAATGACTACGGATGCGTTCCTGTCACATTTGAAATGATACGGTACCGATGCCAGGTACCCGGGAATCGGTATCGGTACACTGCCAATTTTTTGTGCTTTTGTGTGTGTGTTTATACATTAATTCATTTAGTTTTAAAAACTCAAAGTTTTTTGATTCAACACATTCATTATCACAAGGATACATTTAGGTACCTAAACATTAGGGTTGCCACCTTTGAGGCAGAAAAATAAGGGGCACCCTTAGCAGCGGGGGAGGGCCCCAGTTGTGGTAATGTATTAGATAAAGTTTCAAGTCAATATGTAAGACTTTTAAACATATTTTCAATCATTAATGCTACTGGTTATCAATATTGTACTGAACTTTTTCATGTTGTACTAATGAAATGTCTCTATTCTTGATGTATTGGTAAGAAATTACCAATGTGAGAAAAAAGTAAATAATCTATATTTATATATGTTTATAAACTTTTCCAAATTAATATCTTATTAGTAAGATTCCTGGAGATGCTTCAGGTATGAAGAACTGTGAGTCTGACATTTGTTTGTCCTGATGTTGCAGTATCATTGCTCTCTAGCCACATGCTGTCACATGTCTGACAGGCGACCATGTAGCACAGAAATCACTCACAAATACGGGACGATTCCATATTTTATGGGACGGGTGGCGACTGTTCTTAGCACGGTACCATCTAAATATGTGAATTGGTACTTGGTACTACAGACGGATTTCGGCTTCTGCTGTCTTCCTTAATAGGTGAGACACTGAGTTTCTTTTGATAGCAAGAAAGTTTGATACTTGTAGATTATTTCTCAGAGTAAGCACAGATGAAGCTGCATGTTGGAAAAAATATGAACGAATACATCAGGCGAAGGCTAACAAAAGACTTATTCTCAATTAAAACACAAGTTTTTTTTCAGAGGATCCCAAACGTCCAAACTTTTCAGCTTGCAACCCCTGTATAAGATCGATGTAAGCAGAGCAAGACTTGACCTGGCAGCCTGCGCCTGTCAGGCAGAGGTCAGGGTACAAAAACACACACAAGTACTTTTTAAAAATTATTTATTTTACACATTTATGGATCTTAAACATGCCACAACAGTAGCAAAAGTTATGTGTACAGACAGCCAGTTTGGCTAACCTAAACCAAGACCCACATAAGTGATGAATGGGTTGCAATGTTTTTAGACACTTTGATTTCCAAGCAATTGATAACAAAGCCGCAAATTGGTCTAAATATGCATTTCAGAGTCCATGTTTACTGATCTGTGTTTACACTTTTTGGCGTGTGTTTGTATTTATCGATTCATGCGTGTACTTGTGAATCTTTTGCATATTTTCAGGTCTGTTAGAGTGTTTGTGAATGCTGTCCCACAATATTAGCGCTATTTAAAGGATAGAGACAATAAAGTGTAAGATCTGTTTTGTTTATATTTTCACTGTACTGGATGAAATATGGGATTGAGAAACACTTCATCAGTGTTTTGCGACCGCCCTGGATGACTGTTGCAGGAAAACTTTATAACTGTTGATGGTTGAGCAGTAAATGTAGCAGCCCTGGTTCAAAAAAACTGTTATTGTTATAAATGATCAACCACACTCGATCAGACCACAGATCAAATCCGAGGCAGTGTTGGGGTTTCAGGGTCAGTCCAGGTCCTCCAGGTCAGACTGTGACCTGCAGTGAAAGCCGTCCCTCAGACAGGACACCAGATATGACGATTACCAGAGAGGAGACATAAACACTCCTCATCATCCGTCTGCTCTCTGAGCGTCTCCTCCTCGCCGCGGCCCTCGCTCAGTCTGACAGGAAGGAGGCGTTTTCTGGTGAAAGTGGAGGGTGGGTTTGATACCTGAGTGGTGGAGTGGACGCTGCGTCTGTTTACTCTGAGGTGAAGCCAGCAGCCGCTCTGAAAGTGATACCCGCCCTGATGTTTACTCAACTGCTGCGTCCTAACCTTGGTACCTTCGGTGGCTCCCAACATGATCCACCTTAATACTGACAAATGACTTTCTGACCAGGAAGTCCCTGAAGCACAAGGGGGTTGTGGGTAATCGATCTGTGAGGAGGAGACTGAAGACTTTGACCAGTTTCATTGTTAAGTTGAAGTTCAGTCGTCTGGGGCTGATAACGAAGGAGCTGATTAGGGACGGTGTCAACATTTTTCCTTATAGTAACAGAAAAAACTGAATGATTTCTTACTTTTATTTAGAGCCACTGGATCTGAGCACAGGAGGGTCTGATGCATGTTACTGCTTTTCACTTCATGTGACTAGAGCTGCAGTCACAGCCAAACACAGCAGCTAAGGCTGTGAGTAATCGTTTAAAGAGAGGGTAGTTAGCTTTCCCATATTATAAACATGGATCTAAAGCAACAATGCCGGATATTCAGACTAAAAAGGTGTAGGTTTTCAAACCTCTTCATGTTCATATGTTGTAGAAATCCCTGAATCTTTCTGTAAACAGATCATAATGCTCCAAAAATCACACACTTGCAGAAATGATGAGGTCATTGCATAAGACTCTCCCAGCTGGTTTATAACAGATTAGAGAGGAGGGCCTCAAACACAAAGGTCTACCCCTGACAGACCTCTAATGGGCTGACCAATCAGGGGGAAGGCATGGAGGTTCTTAAAGGGACAGCAGCAGAAATGATGTGTTTCAAACAGAGGCTAAAATAAGGGTATTGTATAACACCAGACAGAGAAAAGAAGAGTTTTTATTTATTTACTTTTACATCTGTTAATTTATCTTTTTATTTATCTATTTATTTATTTATTAACTTATTTATTTATTTATTTATTTATTTATTTATTTATTTATTTATTTATTTATTTATTTATTTATATATTTATCTATTTATCTTTTTATTTATCTTTATATATATTTTTTCTATTTTTTTATTTATCTTTTCATTTATTTATACATCTATTTTTTTATCTATTTATTTATTTATTTTTTTATTTATTTATTTATATATTTATTTTATTTTATTTTATATATTTAAATATTCATATAAATCTATTAATTGATTGATTTTTTATTTTATTATTTTTTTCTTTGATTGATTTATTTATTTATTGATTGATTGATTTTTGTGCTGTCATTCCTGTAAAAATACTAAAGGGGGACAGCAGAGGCTCAGTGTAAAGCTTAAAATAGCGCAGTAATGCAAACCTGTAAGAAACTGAAGAAGAAGAAATTGCCCAATAAAATATTTAGTATGAGGCTTTTATTTTGAAATTTTTACTATCTTGTTTTGCAACTGTGATGTTTCTATTGGCCTTTTTTTTAAATCTGGCTTTTGTTTTGCAACATTTTATGCCACTTGTTGATTGTGGGGAAAAGACTTTGTTGAAACAGCTAAACAATGACTAGTATGTTTTAACAATAAAAGTTGGTCTTTCTGGGTTTGTAATAGATCATTCCTAATAGGATTTTATTTTGTTTTATTGTTACTTTTTTATCTGTTTTTTAATCAAATTTTAATTGAATTTTAATAGGCTTTCTTTCTTTCTTTCTTTCTTTCTTTCTTTCTTTCTTTCTTTCTTTCTTTCTTTTTCTTTTTCTTTCTTTTTTTTTTTTTTGTAAAGCACTTTGACTTACCTTGCTAAAATGTGCTATATAAATAAACTTGCTTTGCCTTTAGTTTTGATTGCAGCATCCAGCTGGTTGCTGCTTCTGAATTTACCTGTAACCTTTCAAATACGAGCTCATCTGCCCAGAGTCCAGACCCCTTAGAGTTAAAAACTTCATAATTAGACTTCTCTCCTCATTGTGCTGATGTGTTTTTTTTTTTTTTAACCCACTGATCATCACCAGCTCCTGATACTTACTGGTGGCCTTGACCTCAGCCTGACCTCCACCCTCTGACCAGTCAGTGTCAGGTTTCTTTGTCCAGCTTCTGCAGAGGATTCTGGGACAGTGGAGGAGAACCAGGTGGACCATCTCACGCAGCAGTTTGAGGGTGAATTAGTGAAACATCGACCTCTCTGTGCTTCAGAGTGTCCTCACTGATTCTTCTCTGAATGTTTAACACAGTGGTGATTCTGCTCGTTCACATGTGAACTGCTGATGTAGAAATCTGACGCTGAAGCTGGATCCTCGTTGGCTTAAACCCAACGATCATCACGTGTTGTGAAGAGTAAAAACAGAAGGGAAGAGCAGCTTCTTTACTGTTAACCAGAAGAGAAACAACAGACACTGTAACCTGTTACCTCACTGACACACACACACACTGATCCACACACACACACACCTGTCTCCTTGGTGTCTTGAGAACACATCAGTCCTTGGCCTCTGCCTCCTTCAGGCCTCATCAGCACTTTTTTCCTACAGGAGGTTACAACTCGATCTAACTCCATGTTCAGAGTTGTTGGGTCACTTCCTGAAGGGTCAAAGGTCACGCCCTGTCGCTGCAGCATCTGGACAATCACTCTGACTTCAGTTCTTCATTCACTCACATGGTGTAAAGGAGTGGTGAGTTTTTCCTAACATCACCTGTTTGATGAAGTCTCAGAGGGTTTGTCACAGTCTGATTTATAAAACTCAACAACTTACACTAATCAAAGAAACCTAAATCGTAAGCTTTATTTTACAGATGTCGTAGCCTCTTTATTTGCATTAAGCTGTGATCACAGAAAAACTAATGAGGGTGAAGCACAAGAGTCTGTGCAGCTTGTTTGTGTAATGTTTGTAAACTTTTGGTGAAAATTTGACACAAACCAACAAGATGGGAAACATCTTGATCTTTGTAGAAAGAGTAAACATCAGAAAAACTCAGTACGGAGAGCAACAGCAGGCAGAACACAATTAGCTATGATGACTCCTAGCATCAGCAATCCAACTTCCTCTAGCTGCTCTTTAACTCAAATTATTATTTTTATTTTAATCACAGCAAGCACAATAAAGCAAAATGAGATCCGATTTAGAAAAATATATATAAAAAAAAAAAGCTAAGAAAATTGAAAAAAAAAAATTACTTGATGCTGTGATTTCATTGAATGCATCAGAAATGATGGACCCACCTTCATTCAACAAATATTTGAAACATGGTGTTCTTGCTAGGCGCCGCCCTGTTGGCTATGGTTGCCTTTTGCAGCAGCTCTCTCTTCTTTGTCTGTTTCTTGTGAAAAAAAATTCGTCTCTTTTTCGTACTCTCTGCATTTGGAGTGGATCATTACTTTGTTTGGCTCATTTGTTGGTCATGGACACCAAACTTTTTGTGTCTTCAGTGATATTTTTACTACTTTTTCTCCTGTGTTTGTCTGGAGATCCTACATGTAACCATGGCAGCATTGTTTACATGTGAACTCAGCTGTTAGCAGCCTGTAGCATGTCACTGCTAACTGTTGCAAGGCCTGATGTTTCCCACAAGGTGAGGAGAAGGAGATGAGGACGACGTGCTGGTTCTCAGGTCTGAGCTAAGAAGTGACAGCATGGACCTGTCCTTCCATCCATCATTATTGGGAATGTAAGATCTATCTCCAATAAGATGGACGAGCTAGCTGTGCTAACCCAGAAACAGAGGGAATACCAGGAGGCATTATGGACCTTTTTGCACTTTCTATAAACTTTCTTACTTTTGTTTTCTTGATTGCTGCTGTGGCTTCGATTTGTTTGTTGTATTTGTAACAATGACAATAAAGTTCTATTTTATTCTACTCTTGAGGGCAGACCTGACAAATCTTAACCTTTTACTGATCTTCATCATGAATTTGTTACTTCAACAAACTTCAGACTCATACATGTAACCTGGACTTTCTTTGTGCTATTTTGGCCTTAAAAGAATCACAGATCATGAATGAAAAGCTAATTTCCTCTCTTCTCAGCAACTTTGAGTTTTTGCCTAACCCCTATAGTTGAAGAGTTACGGTAATAAGAACGGTTTGCATCTATTATTTCCTGTAAGAGGAACATCATTGTTCATGGATTGGACGCTTGTTTTAAGACATTATTCTAGTTAAAAGCAAATTTTTCTTTTTGTTGTTTTTCTTTTTTTTTTCAAAAACATAGCCTCCTTGCCTTTAACATGAACATTAAAACTGTATTTAGGGTAAGACGCTCGTCTCTGTGGACGTCAGGCTCCTCAGTTTGTTTGTACACATTCACACGAAGAGCACAGTTCAGTTGTGGTCAGGGCTGCGTGCTGGATGTGAGCGAACACTGTTTCAGTGAACACAGCGTCTCCTCCCAGCAGGCTCTTTACACGTCCAGCTGCTAACTGCGCGATCAGACCCAGAATTATGTTTCCTCGTTGTTGGAGCTATATGGAGTCTTTTCTTCTGCCACAGGGGGACCGGAGGAATGGTGTTTACTGCGCTGAGCCAACTGGACTGTAACACTACTACACACTGAAACACACACATGCAAACACAAGCTGCGTTTCCTACACTTCACATGATGATCCGCAGCTTTATTTCCCAGATTTGGATATTTTTTGTGTATTTATTTACAAGCTGAGCTGACTTTACTTGATCCATGCTATTTGATATGTCCAAAGCTACACACACACACACACACACACACACACACACACACACACACATATACTAACCCAGGCCAGCACCCCCCCTGCCCGTAGCCTGCCCACCCACTCCCTCATTGGCCAATCATGTCGTCACAGAGACAACAGCTGTCTCCAGGATGAAGAAGCTACTTTGAGGGTGCCAGCCAGTCTGCAGGCCTGCAACTGGAGAGTCCCATGGGTCCCTTCTGGCCTTCAAAACACACACTAACACAAACGCACACACACACACGCACACACACAGGCAGTAGAGCAGGATTAGCGCCCTCTTGAGACGACAGGGGGTTTTTCCTCTGCAGGGAACAACGTGTTCGTCCTTCATGTTTGTCCTCAGTGGAGGGTGAAGGTCTGGAAACGTCTGACCGGTAACAATCATGTTATGGTTGGAGTGTGTTTCTTTATTCTCTGATTTAAAAGTACAAAATAAACATCAAATAAACATCAGAGAGCGCAGGAATCACCCCTGAGTTCGAACCCACAGTCAGGAGTTTAAACTGAAGAGAAGAGATCCTCTCAAACTCTTGTTTCTGATGCAGTTGTTTTGCTTTTTACCACCATAGGTCAAGGCGATTTTCCAACCTGTTTTGATGCTCCTACTCCATAAAGAGCAGAAAAGATCTCCATCCATCCATCCATCCCTCTATCTATGATGCTGCACCCCAACCTCAGCTGTATCTCTGGGCGGTCTATGCTGCAGTATTTCTGGGTCAAAATCTAAGATGAGCCTCTCCTTAATTATGTCTTTAACAGCCTCTGAAAACCTCTAACGTGTGCTCTCCAGATCCCCAAGAGGTGGCCCATTTCTCCTCCCCTTACGAGAAAATGTATCCGACCTTTTTTAAATTATGTTATCGTCACTGCTCTCATACTTCCATACACCCTTTATATCGGCATTGCAGTTAACCAATACATCCACCAGGGGGTGCAGCCCAGAGTCAAAAGGTTATGACAACGAAACTCAAAAACAACCACGGAGATTTGTATAAAAGGCAAAAAATGGAGGCAGTGTTGTAGCAGGCGGTGGTCGGTGAGGTAGTTAAATACATCGCGAAAGATCCTCCATTGTTGTTTCTTCTTGGAGTCTAACTAAAGCTTTTTATCCGGTAGTAACAGCAACACTGCCCCCCATGGTGTCCAGTGGTACTGCACCGTTTGGTCTGTATCCGTAAGCTTTTTGGAAACGTGCAGAAATACAGACAAAATGAACGCAGAGCACAGACAGAAGGCTTCGTCTGTATCTGGATCTGTTTGTACAATGAGCATAAATAGGCTTTAAGCTGATTTGCAAAAGCAACACAAATGCAAAAGCCACAACACAATGGAAGTACAGCCACAGCGGTTGTTAGGAGAACAGTTATACCAATGGATACAGAAAAGATTTTTAAGTAAGTGAGTAAAGTAACTGATGCTGAACGTCAAACCTGGTCCGGAGCAGGTTAAGTTCCAGGATAAGAGCTCACGGGGTGTGACAGACCGCCCGCTGACCAATCGGTTCTCATGGGCGGGCATGAAAGACCGCTCAGTCACCAATTTGCTCAGCCGGAGTGAAGTCCTTCGGCGCGGGACCACCCCCTGTCTTTTTGGCCCAAAATTTTTTCTTATGGGCTGTGAACAAACAATATCTTACTGATCATCATAACTGAGACATCGTCAGGGAAAAGTAGAAATGTGTGAAAATGGAATCTTTCTTACTGACCACTTTGAAGGATGTTTTTATTTTTATTTGCTCCCACGTCCTTTTTTCCCACTCCTATTGCATCTGCAACACAAACTTCCAAATGAGCATTTTCCTTGGGATTTGTAGGAAAGTGGACTCTTTTTAATTATGAGGTCGCATATGATGCTGATCACACACACACTGACTGACAACATGAATGGATAAGGACCTAACTGCCCGTGTTGTCACGTGATGAGATAGGTCTATTAATATCAGCATTTTGGAAAATTACGCATTCACATAGTCAGCGATTTTTTGCCAGCAATCCCTCCGGGTTCTCGCGGCTGCAGTCGTGTTGCTCCTGGCCTGGATAATACTGCGGTACTCCTCATATTTTTACAGGATTATTTGCTGCTCCTCCGCCTTAAAGTAGGCTGCTCTCTTCTCCATTGTGGAAAATGCTCCGGGGCCGCTAACCACACCCATTTTATGTGTGCGCGCACAGATCCCAGCCGGATTCACTTATCAAGTTGATAACGAGCTTCGTAGTACAGCAGATCTGGGTGACAGAGATCCGGTGAAGTTCAGCGAGTTGTTGCAGAGTTATCCTGGATGACTTAATCCAGCTTCGTAGTACAGGCCCCAGGTGTGTTTTCTTCTTTTGTGGTGTAAAAACAACAGATTGAATGTTTGTCTTTTTTAAGATCTCACATTTGTTTTCAAAAGTCCAAAAGAAATGTGTTTACTTCAGAGATATAAACAAACAAACTGTGAGCTGACAGTAAAAAGGCTGAAAAGTTTAATCTGTGCCAAATTTCTTTATCAACATTTTTATTTAAGTGTAGTTTGAACACAGTCACACACACACACACACACACACACACACACACACACACACACACAGTGCTGACTCACTAAAGATGCTTTGTGTGTTTATAAGTGTGTGTGTGTGTTTAAATGTGTGTGCGTGTGTGTTGCATGTGTTGTTTTGGGTCGACTGCAACTGTCAGGACAACGACCCGTCTAATCTGCACCTGCCACTGACACAGCAAATGTACAGCTCCACACACACACACACACACACACACACACACACCAACACAGACACAGACGATCTTCATAAGAGACAGACGGAGCCGAGCCCCTGAGCTGCAAAGCATGCTGGGAAAGTGAAGAGCTGATCATTTTACTGTAGTTATAACTGACGGTCATCTGGACTCATTCCTCTCTCCTCTTTCCTTCACCTCTTCCCTCTCCTACATTTTTTTTACCCTTGTCTCCTTTCCTCATCTCCTTGATTCCTCTCTTTGTTGCTATCTCTACCAATAAAGATCTGACTGCCTCCTACTTTTTTTCTCTTTTCATTGGAGACGTCTGATTTGAAACACTCCAACACTTCATCATCTCACTGATCCACATCTTGGACTTTCCTGACCAGGCCTGAAAATCAAAATTTAGATCAACAAGGAGAAAAGGAAACTAAACTAAACTCAGAGTCTGTATCTGTGAGTCTGTCTGTTCATTCATAAACACACACTCACACACACACACACGCGCTCACTGTAACCGCACACTCGTGGCTGGACGTTGATTGACAGGCGGGGCAGGTGTGGCCGGTCTGCAGCAGCGGCGCCCCACCTGTCGAAGCGACCCCCTCTCCAACCCCACAAAAACACTCACACAGACACACACGGCCCCTGCCCCGCCCCCTTAACCTCCGACCCTGTGACCAACTTCCTATTCCCGTGGGCGAGGTAACAACACCCCCCTGGTTGTCCCTGGCAACAGTGACCCCAGTCGTGGCTGCGGCTTCATAAATAAAAAACTGAGGCCTTACCTGCCCCGCCGCAGCCCACCACTGCTGTTTACAGCCTCCCTGTCACCCATGACCTTTGACCTCTGCACCCAGCCCGGCCCCATGCTGACACCACGGAGGAGCCTCAGACACTGCAGCAGTACAGTATGGCCTTTAGGGAACAACACAATCTGCTCTGTTTGCTGGGGAAAACATAAAGATATGAGAGACAAACAGAAAAGTGAAAGTTTTAATCTAAGACGAGTTGCTCGAATGAGACAAGAAGCTTTTTGATTCAATTTTTAACAAGTTAATTTCAGAGTTTGGGGCTGATCCGTGTACATGTCTGCACACGTCTCCTTCAGCTGCTGCTCAGATAAAAATGAAACAAATTGTGCTTTTACCTTTGAAATATTTTAGATAAAAAACTTCTAGGAACCACCCGGAAAAAATAAGAGAAGCTAAAGTCGCCTGACTCTGTTGGTTATGTTACTGGGTTAGCCAGCTATCGGCAGCGTTAGAAACTAAAGTAAAGATATTAGGTTGATTAAAACTCTGATGAACAGCTGTTAGGCTGCTAAGAGGCTAAAGCCCCGCCTCTTTACCTCATCCTGACTTGAATTAAGAAAAGGATGAGTCAGTTTTATCCTTATCAGATCACCATCTGATGACAACAGGCTCCAAAACTCAGCTTCAGAAACAGATGGATGACATCACAGAGCCTGTGTTTCCATATTATACAGTCTGTGGTTGGGCTTTTCAATTGGAAGTTTGGTCAGGCCTGAAAAAAAAATCTAAATGCTTTTTTCTTGTGTCTCGGGGATTGACGGGAGTCGCGTGTTCATCACGTTTTCAGCATGAGGACAACTCACGTGTAATAGCAGCCAGCGACACAAAGGTAAACAGAGAGGGAGAGGAGAGATGTTCGTTTTCTAGCTGGAAACACAGTCACTGTTTTGAGTTTGTGTCAGCTAAAGATGATAATATTACTGTTGGTTGTTCGGTCTGTGCTGGCAGTTTGCTTGAAATCCTTTACTGAAACATTTAGGAATCAATCAGAGAGAGATTTGCGCACTATGGATATAAACGCTTGAGAAGTTGTTTGACTTTTACCTGGAGGAAGGTGAGTCCTGTCTTTCTCTGTAACTCCCTCTATTCCAAGAGCTGAACCCTCTGTTTAGCACAAATCCCTCTGTTAATGAGCAGAGCAACATAACGTAGGCTACAACGAGGCACCCGGTGGCAAGCAGGGGCGTGCCCAGACTTTTTAGACTGGGGTTCCCCGAGCAGGGTACTGAGGATTATGTGAGCCCACACTCCAGCAACATTTATTTTTGCTTGTTGTATTTCAAATACAGGATCAACAGACTACTGCTTTAAGAAAAATGAAACTGATAAAAACCAAACTAGACTAAACCAAAACATTTAAAAAGAAAATAATTTAAATCTAAAATGTATCTGAACAGTGCTGTAGTGCACCAAAAACAATTTTGTAAAAACTGTCTTTAGTTGTATTTTGAAATTCAAAATGTAAAAAATGAATATTTTTGTTTTTAATTGTAAAGTACACATTTTTAAAACCACCAGTGTTTGAATGTTACTTTAAACAAAACATGTAGACTCATATTATCATTCATTTTAATTTCATTGCACAATTTTGCCAAATCATGCAGCTGCAGGTGTTGTCGTCGGCTGCTGAAAGTAACTAATAAAGTAATTCGTAATCTAACTTAGTTACTTTTAAAATTGAGTATTTGTGACGAAGTGGGTGAGACCCCTGCTTTATTAAACCCACTTGTCACTTAAAAGCATCAAATGTTTCCTTAAAAGTTACTTTGCACATTTGTTAATTTTTGCCTTACTTTACTTTTGTCCTTGTAACATTGCAGCACTTACTATCCCGGGTTTGTTTGTGTTAGCAGTAAGTTACATTTTCCATCACAGTACAAAGTAATTTAAAGCAATCACACAGTCTTTAGTTGATCAAATCACTTTATTTAGTTTAAAGTGCACAGTATTCATTTCTTTTTTCATACTGACCTTTGTTTGTGTCTTTGTTAGTACACCTCATGGATCTCCTGAAAGAAAGGGATGGCCCTGCACTTCCTGCCTTTTCATAGAGTTAGTGATGTCATTACTGACATCACTGGGCCAAACCATTTGCAGGGGTTTCTTGTGTGGCGATTCATTTCTTTTTGGGTTTAATTGATGCATTTTGTTTTATTAAAAGTTTTAGATTTCTTTGTGGTGACTTATTTGATTGAGTAGATTAGTTAAAGATATGCCTCAAACACGTGCCTTATTTTGAGTTTAATTATGAGTTCATTAGCTTTATTTCAGTTTGAACTTTTGTTGTTTTTTTGTTAAGTTAACACGTGTTTTAACGCACTGTAAATAAATACACACCTGGTTGGAAAAGAACTGCTCGGTGATTGCCTTCCTACCACCTTCCACGACACTCAGGCCCGACCTCACTACAGTATTCAGTAAAGTAACTAAGTTACTTTTCAAAGGCATAATCAGCAATCAGTAATCAGATTACTTTTTCGAAGTAACTGTGGCAAAACTGGCTGATAGAACCAAATTTTAATCACTTAGCTCTCTGCATCTGAGACGCTGAAATCTCCTTTGTACCTGCTGTTTTCTGTGGCTGTATGTTGCTCTCAGTAGCAAATAATTCCATGTTTGGGACATCTTTACAGCCGTCAAGGTCTCCTCTTCATAACTGACCAATCAAAATTAACGAGGGGTGGGTCTTCTGATTTCAACTTTGTCAACAACATCGATGGAAACCCATACCAAAGATAAACTTATAAGAAAAAAATAAGCAAACAAAGCGTTGAAATGAGCCCTAACTTTCACTGCTAAGAGAAACAGAAACCACATGGGATAGCGTAAGCTTTCAGTGCTCTGAAATTGAGGTCATGAATGCTGACAGCATGCAGAAGTTGTCAGTGGAAACAGGCCCTTAAGTGAGTCATCTCGAACATTTCAGACAAACAGTCATCACACAACCATCCAGAAGCCAAGCGGCTAAAACCTCACATACTTCTATCGATAGACCAATTCTGAAAGTGGTCCCCCTTTGCCTCCAGAGCAGCTTCAGAGCTCCTTGTCCTGGATCAAAACGGTCTCTGGAGGATTGAACAGAGTCATTAACCCCCCGCTCTGAGAGGATTGTCTCTGTTCTGGCTCTGAGCTGACGTCCTCGTCGGCCTCATTAACCGTCCCGACGGTAAAGTGGAAAGAATGTCTCTGTCGGCGCGCCGGTTGGTTCGGCCTCTTTACCGTGCAGAATCGGTGAGGTAATCGGTGTTTTTAACAAGCGCTGACTCCACGCTGAAAGCATGAGGGAGTTTCACAGCGATGAGTAGGAACTGCAGAGGATGACAAACTCCTGGAGGAGATTATTCTCCAGAGTCCCACATTCAGGAGGCTTTAACCGTGATTCATGTGCCGAGACTGAAGGATACACTCACAGATACTGGGCGTTCATTTCTCATGGAGGATTACTGAGTGATTCCACAAGGGGGACACCAGGGGATCCTCTGGTCTGGACAGTCAGACCTGGGACTTTCAAAAGATTTTGATCAGTAAATGATCTGTTAAAGCTGGAGATCCTGTTCCTGACATTAAGTCGTGTTAATTAATCGATCTTCAGCTTCTCCAGGAGTCAGGAGGTGCTGTTACCTGACCTGCCAAGACGTTTTTAAGGTGTTTCACTTGACTCTGGTTGAGGTTTCTTGGGGTATATGCATACTTGTATATCTACACTGCAAAAAACTGAAACCTTATCAACTGTTATTGTTTTGTTTTAAGTAAAAAAATGTCTGCCAATGGAAAAATTTGTCTCAAAATTTGCTTCAACCCAGAATAATGTCGTAATACAAGTAGCTTTTCTCTTGTTCCATTGGCAGATTTTTTTTCTTACTTGTTTCAAGCAATTCAGACCTCATTTTTGTCTTTAAATAACTTGAAAAAAGACATTTTTCTGGACTGGTCAGTTGAATTTGGTTCATTAAAGGATGAGTTTGGTTAAACAGCTTTTACATTGTTTATAGAATGGAGTAGAACAAAATACTCACCCAGAAGGCTTTCCTGATCCAAGCAGTGCTTCGGGAGATATTTAGATCCTAAATCGAGCAGCGGACGTTCGTATAATGGGATCCATCGGGGCATAGACAGCGCCGCTCCTAAAACTGCATTAATCATCCAAAAACTCATTCGTTTTACCAATATTTCATCATGGTTTGCTTGCGTTTCTCCTCCATTGCAGTACCGGCTCGCTCCACACATATTGTTGTCACTGTATTGACCTCTGAACTGAAATGTTTCATTCTTTGCTACACAGCACAGTGTGGAGGGGTTGTAGTCTCTCGCTACCGTACAGTCTATGCTATGCTCGCTACACAGTACAACGCGCACGCGCTGGGTCTGGCAGGCAGCCAGACACACAATGCATAGCGCACAGAGAGAAAAATATATGCATCTTGCCTTTACCTCTGCGGCCGGGACAAACAACATCCCGTATGGGATGCGCCTCTTTTGGCTCAAATACGGGACGTCCCGGCTAATACGGGACGGTTGGCAACCCTAATCCAGGGACGCAGCCACATTGGCTACGACGCCGGCTTTAAGGTTCCTTTCAAAAAGCTACAGGGCGCCTTTCAGTCATGTGAGGTAAGTGTCTCTGATTGGACAATAAAACAATCATAATAACTTTTAAACTGCTAAATCCCGAAATATATTAATTTACGGATTCCATTCTATCACAATTTTTGGGGTGCCGATTCAATTTAAATTGCCATTCTTCGATATTTACAATATTTACGATTTTCAGTTTGCTTTTTTAACACCAGACCATGAGAGAAAGTCAAATGATGATGATGTCAAAACAGAATATAATAGGAGTCATATTTTCCTATAAAATGCCCATCACGTGAGTCAGATAAAAGCATTTCACCCTCTACTGGAGAAAAGTGGTAACTTTTTTCAAATCCAATTCATGAAAAATTTGAATTTGAATTTGAAGAATCGGGATTCTTTTGAGAAATAATCCAGATTTTGATACTGTCAAACAAAAAATCCAGTATAACATTTTTTCTCCTACCCCTAGCCGATAGCAAAATTAGTTTTTCAGACCCAAGTCATTTCTTCAACCAGGCTGTAAATATGATTTTTTAATGCTGTAAAAGTTTGTTTTTATGTCTGGGTGCGTACGTGACACATGGTTTTTCTGCAGCCAGCCTCAAGCGGATTTTCAATGAAAAGCAACTTTTAGCACTTCCACATATGCTTAATTTTTCTAAACCGGATGTTTCCTTTTGGAGGACATAATTCATGGCATAAAAGAATGAATGATGATCATTAACTGGACTCCCTGTGACGCCTAATTTATGAACAAGGTCATAAAGATTTCTGAGACTCCTCTTGCAATAGATATGAATCATATTAATTGAATTTAACTTGTAATTTCCTCCATGTTCTTGTGTAATTTAACTATTAGCTTGAACTCCAAACTTCCGTATTTTTCCACTATTCTGGAGTTTTATATAGGATTTTCCAGAGACGGTGAGTTCTCTTCCATGGAATTGGTTTAATATTTCTGTGGTTAATTTTAAACTAGCTCCTTTTCTTTAGACACCATCAGTGAAGACTCTTAAAATTAGCGCTCTGTGTGTTTTTCTAGCAGCTCTCTGAAGCTCTGCGTCTACAGTCATGTCTGGAGTCATTCAACCCTCGCTAAGAAAAGCTCCAGGAAACATCGGCTGGTGTTACCTCTCAAAACCAAGAAGGTACCCAGAATGCCGAGCGCTCTCCACCACATCTCACATGGTTGTTTTGGGTGCTGTGACCATCTCGGCCCGGCACGCCACAGCCCCCATTGGCCCTCAGGCGCTCGGCCCGCGAGGGATTATCCAACCACGCCCGGAAAAGACGTGTGAAATTGTGACGGGCACGAAAAAGAAATGACAAAGTTTGCGAGGCCGTGCGTGGAGGAGCGTGTTAGCCGTTGGCATGCACAGCGCTGTGTAAGCCGATATGTATGCATGCGTGTGTGTTTTGGTGTGCGTGTGGGTGCCCTGTCAGTGGACGGGCCAACTGCGAGGCGGTGTGAGTCAGCCGCAGAGCGCTGTGATCATGGCTGCTAGCAGGTGCTCTGAGTGGGAAACACGATCGGCTCAACACACTGCCGCTGTATGCTTTAATTGATTAGAGTGAGTTTTATGACAGTAAGGCCTCAGGCATGCAGCCACAGCCAACGATCAGACGGTAGCTCCCCGCATCAACACTGCACCCAGAAAGGTCCTGGACAGACTCTGAGCCACTCTGAAGTGAGTCAGTCAGGAGTCAGTCAGGAGCCATTGTTTCAGACTCTGTCAGCTTTAACTTAACACTGGGAAAAGATTAGGGCATAATGTACTCATTTAATTACTCATTCTCTCATTCGGATGGAAAATAATAATCAGAAGAGGAAGCTCTACAACATGCCCTTAAAATTCAAGATCAAGAATACAAAAGACAGATGCTAAATGAAACAAAGGTGTATTAATGTCTCATGTTTTAAGGGGCTGTCAGGAGTTTTTAAATGGTCTTGAAAAGTCTCCCTTTAGATACATGCCTGATTGAGATCCTACATGTAACCATGGCCGCATTGTTTACATGTGAAATCAGCTGTTAGCAGCCTGTAGTATGTCAATGCTAACTGGTGCAAGGCCGGATGTTTCCCCACAAGGTGAGGAGAAGGAGGTGAGGACGACGTGCTGTTTCAAGGAGTGACGACATGGACCTGTCCTTCCATCCATCGTTATTGGGAACGTAAGATCTATCTCCAATAAGATGGACAAGCTAGCTGTGCTAACCCAGCAACAGAGGGAATACCAGAAGGCAGAGTAGCATCATGCTATTCACAGACATGGCTAACAGAGCTAACGCCAGACACCAACGCCACATTGGAAGAGCTTCACCTGCTGTGAGCAGACAGGATCCAGGAGACAGAGACTGAACAGACTGCTGAAGAAGCTCAGTCCTGGACCCTGTGGAGGTGGAGGCTGGCTGACTGGACAATGATGGACAAGCTGTCAGCATCTATTTTCTTATGGAGCTTTTCGCTCTTTCTATACACTTTCTTACTTTTGTTTTCTTGATTGCTGCCGTGACTCCTCCTGAATTTCCCCTCAGGGATAAATAAAGTACTTTCTAAGGCTAAAACACAGGCTACAAAGTTTGTTTGTTTCTAACCAGAGAGATGTGTTGATAAATACCTAACCTTGAATCCATTCAAGCCCTCAGCTTTCAGATTAAAATGTGTTAATTATGAAACTTAAATGCTCTGAATTATGTTTTATACATTTTCATTTTCTGTCAAACAAAACCAAAGTCTATTGAGTAAGGTCTCACTTAACCCCATTTGGACAGTGCAACTCTTCCAGCTGATGTCTTTAAATGAATATTTTCATCATGATGTGAAAATGTGCGAGTTCCAAAAACACATTTGAGGACACAAGATAAGATCTAAGTAAATAAATGTCACCGAAAAGGAAAATATTAAGAAAGTATATGTAAAAAAAGTTCTGAAAAATGTTGTTTTTAGGTTAAAATAGTCGGAACATAGAAGAAAATCTTAATAAAAATAAACAGATCCTGATCCTGCCACAAAAAACATCCTGACCAGTTTTCCTCATATCGCCCCCTAATGGAAAACATTCTCCTTGATCAGAAGCAGAGTTTCCTGATGTTTGGAAATTTCACACCACTCCAGCAGAAAGTAGTTTGGATATCGTGACTTTTTGCGATTGGATTTGGAATCTTAAAATCTCTCACTGCATCACTCTGCAGGTGTCTGTCCTTCCCACATCATCTCTGACCTTTGACCTTCCATCTCGCCTCTCTTATCCCTTCCTAATGAAGTCGTTTTCCCTGCCACGGCTGACAACCAGCATGTTTAACGTGTCCGCTCTTTCTTCCTGCGTCTCATCTCTTCATACGACATCTTTCTCCTCTCAGAGAGCCAATTAGAGGAGCCCAGGAGGACAAACCGTGTCCTGGGACCCGGCTGGACGTGTCAACAGGTCTGTTTTGATCAGGGGATGAGAGCTTCTTGGTCGCCGAGCTTAAAGGATTGGTGAAGAATGTAAATTCAGCCCGGCTCTGATGAGGGGTCAGCGAGGACAAAGGGGGAGGGGTCACTCAGGCTAAGGTTACTGAGGGAGGAAAGTGCCAAAGTCAAGGGTAAAGTCTGAGCAGGCACAGGCTCAGAGGGAGAGGAGAAACTCATGCACCAAACAAACAAATCCAGAAAGTTCCTGCACGTTTCTCAGCTCCTTAGAGCGTAAATGCTGGGAAATATACAGAAAATAATGTCTTCTTGGCCAGAGTTGTGGATAACAGCAAATTATCTAACTAATTACTCAACAAGGCACAAAGAGGCGCTGTTAATAATATGTGAGGAAAAGCATCAGACACACAAGTAATGATGACAACAATCATGTTGACACGTCTTCAACAAAGAGCTGATGCTAAAGTCAACTTCTCAGCAACAAATATCACACAGCTCCCTGTAAGCGTCTGTGTAACCTACAGTCAGAGAGGATCTCATGCAGCGTCTTTGGATCAAACCATCTCCAGGGAGAGGGGTGGATGCTTTTTGAAGTTTGAATGTAAGGCACAAGAAGCCAACTTGAAAAAATATCAGAGATGTCAGGATCAGACTTAAAAATAAGGGGTTAATCTGGAGAAATTACAAGTCAGGAAATATATAGTTACTAGTTCAACGTCATAGATGGAAAAGGCAAAAACTCACATGTGAATATTATATCCCAGAGCAAAACCTGCTTGCAAATTTTAAGGTTTTTCAAAAAAGAAATGCAGTAATTAATTTCCTAGTAACTAATTCAGTTACTTTTTCTGGAAAGTAACGAGTAACTATAACACTGTTTATGGCCACTTTAAACACTTTCTCTTCTTTGGGTTAAACATTTGACTGTGGAGCTGCTTTATCCAGAAACTTCTGTGCCTTTTTGATGTAATTAAACAGAAAAATGATTTTAAACAAAGTGTTCAACAAATAAATGAATAACTTTCAGTCACTTGCTCAGCCTCACCGGGGAAAGTTCCTGCAGAAGAAGCAACTATTGACCAAAGACGGACGAGAAGCTCACTCCTTGAGTTTGTAGAGGTGATCATCTCAGAGCAGGCCTCAGGTGTGTGCATGCAAGTGTGTGTGTGATTGGCTCTGATTGAGAGCGGGTGTGTGAAGTCTTTAAGAACTCTGTAGTTCCCTTCCTCTGAAAAGTTAGTCAGTGCTTCATTCACCTTTCCTCTTATTGGACAGCTTTTTAACTTTTTTGTCTGTGACTACAAAAAACTGCAAAACAGGGACCTGTGGTCCTGCTACAGCAACTGGTGGGTGTCAGACAATTTAAAAAAAAGCTACAACATGAATGCAAGAGCCACAACACAATGGAAATACAGCCACAAAAGAATTTCAAAGAGGTCATTTATTCCAACGGACACAGAAAAGCTGTGAAAGTAAGTAAATGATTTTCTTTTTTACTTCATTTATGATAAAAAAAAAAAGCTTCATAGAGGTCTCACCTTGTGATATCCTTCATAGTGCTTATATTTCTTTACTCACCAGTTATACATCACCTTATATTTAGCCTTTTGAATCAGTCATATCATAATGTTAGCATTCAAATAGAATAGAAAATACTATTTTTATTCTGAGGGGAAATTTAGGAGGAGTCACAGCAGCAATCAAGAAAACAAAAGTAAGAAAGTGTATAGAAAGTTCAAAAAGCTCCATAAGAAAATAGATGCTGACAGCTTGTCCATCATTGTCCAGTCAGCCAGCCTCCACCTCCACAGGGTCCAGGACTGAGCTTCTTCAGCAGTCTGTTCAGTGTCTGGTGTTAGCTCTGTTAGCCATGTCTGTGAATAGCATGATGCTAGTCTGCCTTCTGGTATTCCCTCTGTTGCTGGGTTAGCATGGCTGGCTTGTCCATTTTACTGGAGATAGATCTTACGTTCCCAATAACGATGGATGGAAGGACAGGTCGATGTCGTCACTTCTTGAACCAGCACGTTGTCCTCACCTCCTTCTCCTCACCTTGTGGGAAACATCAGGCCTTGCACCATTTAGCATTGACATGCTACAGGCTGCTAACAGCTGAGTTCTCATGTAAACAATGCAGCCATGGTTACATGTAGGATCTCCAGACAAACACAGGAGAAAAAGTAGTAAAAATTTCACTGAAGACAAAACCAGTTTAGTGTCCATGACCAACAAATGAACCAAACAAGGTAATGATCCATTTTATTGTTTGCTCTAGGAACTTCAAGAATGATCCAGTCACTCAAAGACGTGTGAAAGTGACTACTGGATTCATTCAATTAAGATGTCAGATATAATGGGAGATGTCCTGAAAGAGTTTTAAAGATAAAAAGTAACCAAAGCCAGGCTGTGGCAGGCCTTTAAATGACATTTCTGTATTCCAAAACTGACAAAAAATTGCTTCAATAATTTGTTTCCTACAGGCCTGAAGGAAACTGGTTCTTTGTCCGTATAGATATCCTAGTCTCTGTCTAAATTTTGTAACTTGTATCCTCACAAACAGATAAACAAGGGAGAAGCTTGGCTCGACTTTCACTCGCTTTCAGGAACTTGGACAACAGCACAGGACAAAGAATAATGCAAGTTATCTTTCTGCTAACCAGGTATGTGTCAAATATCTGTGATTAATTTGTGCTAACATGCCAAGTCAGGTGTACGGCTCTCGAGGCTCTCCTATGGAGAAACGTGATGCTACAGGTGGTTGCTGGGTTATTGAATGTGTTCATTGACACAGTATGAGGAGTTGGGTGTGTGCTGCTGCTGGCACTGAGCCAAGGAGGAGGAACCCAGTTTAAATGTTGTGTTTACCAACAATTAGGGCTTTTACTTTGACATGTTAATTAGATTCAGATTCTTTATTTGGGGAGATAAAGCAAATATGAGATTAAAATGTGATTAATTGGATTAATTAATAACAAATCCTGTGATTAATTAGATTAAATTTTTTAAGAGCCTGACAGCACTACTAAAAAGTAAAGACATTTAATTCAGACCCCACCTTAAATATTTTTTAACCCAGTGCAAGTTTAGCAGCCCTGAATGTGAAAAACACTTTTAACAAATAAAACAAATTGCTAAAGTTTGTCAATAGGCAGATATCAGAGCCCAAATCAGCTGATTTACCCCAGGGTTGGTTTAGTGTTTTGGTTAAAGAGTGTTTCCCTGGTCTCCTGAGAGGCTGTTTTCAGACATGCACAAAACTCTTTAAACTTGCAACTCTAAAATCAAATTGCTTACACCTGTGAAAAAGCACAGTTTAGGAACTCCCTCCTTTAAATCTGTATTTTCTTTGTGAACCTGCTGCCGTGCAGACCGCTGATCCTCAGGGAAGCTGTCAGCAGCTCCGACGTCTCCTGCAGCACATCTGCACTTTGTCAAACATGCTTGTTTTCTCTCCTCGTCCTCCCCGCCCTCCTTTCAGCGGAGAAAAGCTGCCCGGCCTACAGCTGGTGCCGAGGACTACACTTTGAAACGTGACCCGGCCAGCTTCAGGGATGTTTGGGTACCGTTAGCGAGCGGTTGGCAGAGGAACACGGAGGGCGTTAATTATGAGACGGGATCGAACAGCGTCCCTGGAGAGCAGCACTTCCTGTGAGTCTGTTCCCCCTGGCTCTGCTCTTAACCTCCTCAGTGAACCTTTAAAGTGGATCACACTCTGCACAGGCCTCAGAGGACTACACCTACACTTACACTTGTTACTGTGGGAATACAACCTGCCCTGCAGACCTCAGAAGGTTAAAATACCCAAGTTGAAAAATTGCTAGAATTTAACTTTTGCACATTTGGATCTTAATGAGGTTTTAAGTAGAGATCCAAATGTGCAAAAGCAAGAAGGGGAGTTCCACAAAAAGCACTTTGTAAAAGTAATTTATTGAAAACAACAAGTAAACTGAAATAGGCTGTTTATCAGCTGATCAAAAGAAAAATTACAAAAACTCTCCAAACCAGAACAAAGTTTCTCTCAGTAGGACTCAGTAATGAGCAGCTCCACCGTTCTTGTTCATCACTTCAAAAACTGGTTTGATGCTTGATGTGAGTGTTTCCAGGAAGCTTTTGAGAACTTTGCTCCAAGTGGTGAAGATGGCTTCACGAAGGGCATCAACTGTCTGGAACTGACGGCCATTTTTATAAACTTCCCTCGCCATCCATCCCCAAATGTTCTCTGTTGGATTTAAATTGTGACCTGCAGCGTTGTCTTGTTGAAAACCCAGCTGTTCCCACACAGACCAGGGCCCTCAGTCATGAAGGATGTTCGCTGTAATATCTGCACGCAACCAGCCGCCGTTTGACCACCCTGCACCACCTGAAGCTCCAGTGTCCTCTGAGTGAAAAAGCCCCAGATCATGATGGACCCCCCTCCACTGTGCTGGGTATAGTCCCTGGCAAAAATTATGGAATCACTCGTCTTGGAGGATGTTCATTCAGTTGTTTAATTTTGTAGAAAAAAAAAAGCAAATCACAGACATGACACAAAACTAAAGTCATTTCAGATGGCAACTTTTTGGGCTTTAAGGGTGTTTTCACACCTGCTGTGTTAGGTTGACCCAAAGTTAGATCAACCTATATTTGGTCCCGTTTGGGTTGGTGTGAAACCAAAATCGGACTCTGGTGCGCACCAAACTGGTGCGGCCAGAGGAGGTGATCTCGGTTCAGCTCTGGCCGCACTCTGGTGCGCACCAGCTGTGGTGTGAAAGCAGCCGCACTCTGGTGCGATGCAACTGTCAGGCGAACTCAGCGAGTTTGACATTAGAGGGCTCCCGTGGAGTTTTGTTTGTGATGCAGGACAGCTGCGCACTCCAACATCCTTAACTACCCTTATATACTCATCTAAAAAGCAGAGCTCTCCCCCGACTCCTCACGTCAAAAACATATCGTTTTATATGGCCTATCATATAACAGGCATTGCTTACCTTGTCGGTCGTCTGTATCTGCGTCTGATGAGGATCTCACGGTACATGGTAAGAATCATTATTTCTGAATTTCCCCTTGGGGATAAAAAAAAGTATTTTCTATTTTATTCTACTCTATTAATCTTCGCCTTCTCCGGAATCGGGCAGATATTTCCATTCGGCGTCTCCAGTGCATCTGTATGCTTTTTTCAAGCCGCAGCTGCGCTTCATTTTCAAACACTATCGTTTGCAGATGGTTATACACACAAACAATATAGAAATGAATTTTAAGCACTATAAAAACTTGGCGTAGGCCTATTTGACTCTCCATCATCTCTGATTTAAACAAAAAGTTCACTCGGCGCTTCCAGCTTCCAGCTGAAAGTACGCTGCACGCGCTCTAGTTGTTGTCGTCATGGAAACATGACGTTCTCAAAATACTGCGGCGTTTGGTCCCGAGTGACAAAAAGCCGATGTGAAAGGAACCGCACTAACTGCAAAATGGCGACAAAGTATCAATATGACATTCCAAGCCGCACCAGGGTGCGCACTATCAGGTGTGAAAACACCCTAAAAAACACTATAAAAGAAATCAAGAAAAAACACTGTAGTAGTCAATAACAGTTTCTTTTTAAGATCAAGCGGAGAGGAAAAATTATGGAATCACTTTTTAAACCTTGATTCCCACAACTAACGCCTGCACCAGATTATCTGTTTGTTAGTCTGCGGTTAAAAAGGAGTGCTCACACCTTGGAGCTGTTGCACCAAATGGACTGACATGAATCATGGCCCCAAGACGAGAGATGTCAGTTGAAACAAAAGAGAGGATCATCAAACGCCTCAAAGAGGGTAAATCATTGTGCACAGTTGCAAAAGATGTTGGTCGTTCACAGTCAGCTGTGTCAAAAATCTGCACCGAATACAAACATGGGGAAGTTGTTAAAGGCAAGCATGCTGGTAGACCAAGGAAGGCATCAAAGTGTAAGACAGAAAACTGACAGCAACATGTCTTGGAAACAGAAAATGTACAGCAAAACAAATGAGGAACAAATGGGCGGAAACTGGACTCCACGTCTGTGATCCAACTGTGAGAAACCATCTTTAGGACATGGGATCTACATACAGCAGTGGCGATTGCTCTAAGACTGTAAGGGAAGCTTAGCTTCTCCTAAAATGTCCCCAAAAAAGTGTTGATATGTTCTGCTGTGTGTACATTTCATTGACAAAATCTGCGCTAGAATTCCTTCATCTTTTGTTCAGAATCAGCTCCTATCACAGGTAACTGGCTCCACCTCCTTCTCATTCATCCCCGCAGCGTCTCAGCGCTTTAACACAGTCGGGCGCTGAGCGTCTTCTGACTTCAGCGGGGAAGCGTAGAGTGGATTGTTCCACTGTGGAAACTGGACAGTCATTGGATAAACACTGGGCTTTGTCCCGCCCATCGGACGCTCAGCGTCTCTGGGGGTCTATGAGGCAGTGGGCTGGCCTGGACGCTGGGCTTCTGCATGATGATTGGATGATCTGTCTGAGGCAGAATCCCTTTTTGATTGACAGTGAAATGAGCCAGTCAGCGAAGTATAACCCTCCACTGGAGCAACTTCTGAGTTTTACAGTCAGTTGTTCTGGACTGATCTGGAGGACTTATCGATCCCCAGCGAGTTTACTTTTCTTAAAAACGACGAGAGTTGTGTTTAAAGATTCTCTCTCTTTTTTCACCAATAAGCAGCTACAGCTACAGCTGTGGAGCTTCTCCCCCTGTCACTCACACTTACAGCCTGTCGTAGTCTCACGGAGCAGCTCCAGCTGCAAACAAGCTGACACGGAGGGTAGAATTTACGTTTAAATAAATAAAGAAATTTGCGATGTTGGCCGGAAAAAATGAGCTTCCCCTCCTTGACTGACCAGCAGCTGCCACTGCAGCGCAGGTGTAACTTTTTGGGGTCTACCACTTGACTTTTTTGTCCCATAATGCTCAGGATCTTTTGAAAAATGTAGAATGACTGTCTTACTGCGTCCAACCTCAGCAGCAATGGCACGCTGCAAGAGGCCTTGGTTATGCAGCTGGACGATTCAACCACGTTCAAGAAGTCTTAGCTTTAGCTCTTAGCTTCTTAGCTTTAGTCATCAGGAGGGAATGATCCTGTGAATGCCTGACAGAAAATGAACATTTTGAGCAGATTTTGGCTTTAACAGCCTGTGGTCTTAAACTTTTGATCAGGCGATAAACTATTTCAGTTTTTTTTAATTACAAAGTCCTGCTGAAGTTTTACCCCCTGCTCTGTAAGACCAGAGGTTTAGATCTGCTCTCCTGATGTGTCGATGTAATCCAGTGATGTGGACTGATGTTTCATGTGTGCCTGAGTAGTGCCAAGGTACCACACCACCTCCTCCTCCTCCTCTTCTCATTATCCCGTGCAGATGTTCAGCGCCGGGCCCTCTCCGTATCAGGTGACCTCAAATCTAATTGATATCAAAACTCCAGCGGGGGAAGCCTAAGCCCCTCTGTGCTCTCAGGTTTCATCCTGTTATAAGCCGGCCCGACTTCTGACAGCCACTTTAAGCGTGAAACATGCACTGTCCTCACTTCAAAGGAGGCAGGCGTGGAGGAAAACCTCACTCCACCACCTAGGAAGAGCTGCAGAGAGCCTGGATCTGCCCGTTTCCACTGATCAGATCACGCTCCAGACTTTTATCTGCCTGAGCGCGGGGCATTTGTTTTGGCACGGCGAAACAAAAGCATTAATCAGGTCGTGGTCAAACAGTGAGTTTAATACGGGAAAGTGATCCGAGGCGGGTATTACAATGCAGCTGAGAGGGGGAATTGGAAGCTTAAGGAGAGGATGTGATGGTAATGACTTTAAGGCGACATAATCCTCCCCATCTGGGCCCGGCGATTGTTTGATATTTATGGTTGATGATCAGCACTAATAGGTTTGTTATTGTCTTATTGGCTGAATATGAATGGAGGGAGCATGGGAAGAGGGTCGGGATTTGTTTAGTTTTCATTTTGTTTTGGGTTCAGAGCAGAGATCAGTTTCAGACGTGTCTGATCTTTGTCTGTCTGTGCGGACACACAGAGAGGTTTTCCCACACTGGTTGGAGTTTAGGCTCAAACTGGAGCTTCCTGACCTGCTCTGTCTCACTTTCTGTGTCTGCAGAGATTAAAATGTGGAGGCAGGACTTACTGAAGCTTACAGAGCTCTGTCGTCTCATTGATTCATTTTAATCAGAGGTGAACTGATGCTAAAACGTTTTGCTAACTGGTTCATATTGGTCTGAAAGCATTTCTTCTTTCACTTGTTTCACAAAGAATGACGCTGCACCTTTTATTCAGAAAGGAAAGGATGGTAGAAAGTATGTTAGCCAAGGGAGGCGGACAGTCCTTATCAAGATGATGATGCATTGGCTCAAGCTTTGGAAATTCATGCTATCCTAATCCATGAGTATGGAAGTCAAAGGAAAAAAATAATACGCACATAAAAGTGCTAAGACACACTGTAAATGAGAAAATTAAAAAAAAAGCTGGAACAACCACACCAACAGCAAATATGATAAAGAAAAAAGAAAAAGCACAAAACCATAAAACAGCTTCAAAAAAAAAAAAAAAGGAAACAAAGATGTTTGACAATAGAAGTGCTCCAGACCTGTAGGGGGAGCTAGGTGGCGCAGCTTTCATGTTTTCTACTTCAGGTAGAGCACAGAAATGAGGGATAAGGAGGGGATGAAGTCATTTCTTGTGTCCGATTGTTCAGTGTTCAAGTGTTTAAGTTTGGCGTTGTGACTGAAGCCATCTTGCTTTTAGGACCAAGCATTTGACAGAAAGATGAAAACCAAGAAGCAACCTCCTGTCTTAAAATATGAATCCCATGCAAAAATAGATAAAAACTAGAAAAGCACTCAGAGAGCCCAGACCTCCACCAAGCATACTGTGATTGTCACCAACACTTCAGTCCTACTTTAATGTTATACTCCCTTTCAGCAGACTGTCTGCTACAATTTGGTGTTAGCTGCAGGTTTATATGATAATTATTTCCTGACAGTGTTGAAAATTATGATGACCCAGTACATATTTTATATTCTGGATCTTAGTATCTAGAATATTGCCAGGATCTGGATCGTACTTTTACATCTGGCAGAAATTATGGTGACCTTGTCTTGTATTTTTTTGCAAAAAAATCTGACCATTTATGGTGGAGTTATATACACATACGGTGAAAACTGCCCTATCTCACAATGATAAAGAATCCTTTACAAAAATCCTGGATCTAGACGGTGATCCAGATCACCTCCAAAATTTAATCAGTCCTTTATCCCATTTTGAACATTTCTTGAAAATTTCATCAAGATCTGATGAAATTGTTACTTTTTGAGTTATGCTGTTCATAATCAAACAAACAAACAAACTCTCCGAAAAACATGACCTCCTTGGCAGAGATAAAAATCAATAAATAAATGAATTAAAAAAATTTGGAAAATTGGAGTAAAAGGGAAAAAACTGTAGTTCCTCTAGTCTCCACTTGAGGGCAGCTGCAAAAACACCATAAACCAATACGCACCAATTCAAGAAAGCCAATCTTTACACCAAAAGCAAACAATGTTCACAGCCAGTTTCAAAAAAACAATTTGAATCTGAATATTTAATTTTTCTATCCACACACACTGACCAGGTGTTTTTTTATATATATATTACCTGTTATTTATAAACTTACGAGTTTTGCCCCTAAAAGGGCCCGGCTACCTTACCTGACAGGTAGACACCCCGGAGCTGTCTGCACAGAGGCTAATAGACTGGCCTCTTTACCTCATCCCAACGCAAACAAAATTAGGTTGAGTCAATCTTTTACAATATGGCGTCAAAACTCTGTATCAAAAACAAATGGGTGATGTCATAGATACTACATCCATTTATCCATACCCACCGTTTCATCGTTTGTTTGTTTTTGTTCGTTTGTTTTTTTGAGACAATATTCATCAGCTGCAGCATGTTTTATGAAAACATGCATAGCACAACTCGTGTTTTTAAAAATTTCACTGTTGCATCACCAAAACAGGTGGTCTAGCGCTGTGTGACTTTAGTGTAGCATTTGGTGCATGAACAAGAAGCTCACCTTCACAAAAAGAAAAACCCTGAGGAGTTAAATTGTTTTAGCACACTAGATATCGGCTATTAGTGTTCATGAATGCTGGACCAGAAATAGTCCACCACTGTACCAGACGTCTGCATTATTTTTATAGAGCACTAAAATTAACACAGGTTTCATTTCACTATCAGCATGATGTCTATCAGTCTGAGTAATAACTTATCTCATAAAGGATGTTAGCTCATCGTCACTGATGGTTAGCATCACTTTTTTCCTCATTATCATCATTTTGTGATGTTTTTGAGCCAGGAAGGTCAAAGGTCAAGGTCTGTAGTAGTTAATTAGATGACTCAGGAGCGTTGTAGAAGTGAAAGCTTGGTGTTTTTTTAAATTGTTTTTCATTTTTTTTATTGCAACAGAAATCAGAAGTTGGGTCATTGCATTTTTTTTCTGCAAAAATTTCCTATCTTTGTCTTCATTCTGTTTCTATTTTTTAGACATCCTTTTATCCTAAAATGCACCAGTTGCTGGTCTCTGGAAATTTCTAGCATGAAAATACACAAAAAATTGAGAAAATAAAGGGTTTGACCCTAAAAAAAAGTATAAGATATTTGTTGCAGAGTCTCAAAATTAAACCCTTTTGCATAATTTTTTTTTTTTTTTTTTTCACAAAATTTAATTTCCAGATCAAAAACATATGGAGAGAAAAAACATTCACTTTGTTTTCCTTTAGCAAGAAAGTCTGATTATCTTGAGGACCAGCTGTTTTAAAAACCTGGAAGCTATCTGTCCTTGAGTGCATCCAAAATTAGAGCCCTGAAATGATCTTTGCACGCAGCTTTATTACCACGCAGCCCTGATAAATGTGTCCATTAACATTTGAAACTCTGCAGACTCAGAGTCTGACCTTTGGAGAGGTGAACTGAAAAAAGAAAGCAGGAAGGAAAAACACTTTACAGTCTAAATATTGTGCCGTCGTGTGAATTCAGGAGTATTCTGGGATGTTCTCATTGTGGTTTCCCTCGGCTGCCTGCTCCTCACTGACCCTTGGCCCACTTGTTTGATGGATGACTTTATGACGCTATTTTCATCCAGAGCGTCACTGAGGGCCAGGCCGCCCGTGCCCAGGGCATGAGACCTTTCTCTGGGTATGTCTTTACAGGACAGCATGCGTCAGGACCTGCTCCATGAATCCACGAGCTCATGTTGAGCATGCAAAGCCTCAGAGGGGAGGGCGTGTGCGCAGAGAGGTACACGGGCCTCTCATTGGGTGAGAGCTGCCTCTGTGAATTCAGATGTACGAGCAGAAGAAATACGTCCTGCATTTATCCTCCATGTCCTCTCCCATTCACTTTTTCCATCCCGGCTGCAGAGGTCTGAGGATAACGTCTCCAGATTCCTGCCTGAGCTAAAACCGTCTCTGCTCCAGATAATGTGAGATGTACCCGGGCTAACATGACATGTGTTTTCATGATTCTCCTGTTGCCCTGCGGGAGATGAAGAGAGTCAGCAAAATGCCTGAAATGTAAAATGAGAGAGCAGATCGTAGCAGAGCCAGCTTCTGTATCTCAAATAATCAGTCTGGGAGACGTTCAGGTGCCGCTACAGCTGCAGGACGTGGGGCTGGTCGAGCAGGATGGTGCTCAAATCAAATGAAAGAAATCAAATGCCTTCTGTTTCAGGATTGTTTGCTATTTTCAACCAGTGATTAAGATTATGAAAGGAAAACTAAATCAAGTGCATCATAAATAATCTACAGGATGGATGATAGTGAGGATATTACGTAGCTCAAAGAGACCAGGGGTGGCTCAGTTTGTATTCATCAGAACAAATCACATCAATAAAACACCAGAATGTCAAACAACTGGAATATTTTGTACAATACATGAAGGTTTTTAGGATAATTGAAACATAAACAAAGAGACCCATAGCAACAAAAGGTGTCTAAATCTCAATATCATCAAGGGTCAAGCTCTAAAAATACTGGATCCTATATTTCCCATCATGCAGTAGATCAGCTCTCAATTCTGTTGCTCCCAGCAAAAATACATCTCGGCAAGCGTCATGTCGTTGCGTCAGGAGTGATTGTGCTCATCGGGAAGAGGAGTCATGGTTACCAGTCAATCACAGGAAAAGAAGCTTCATTAAGTTTCCCCCATAGACTGTGTAATATAAGGATGATGTCTCTATGACATCACTCCTCTGTTTCTAATGAAGAATAATGTAGCATTTTGTCGGCAGGACTCATATTGGAATCCTCACTCAAGATAAGCTTTGAGCCCAATTCAAAAATTAGCCATCCACACTCAAGTTAGTGTTTCAGCCAGGCTGTAAATATATTTTTTTTAATGCTGTAAAAGTCAGCTTTTGTGACTTGATGTGTACATTGTTTCCAGTCTTTCTGCAATCATCCCTAAGCAAGACCGCTTTGGTTTGTACTTTTTAGTCCAGGGGTCTGCAACCTTTACTTTCACTGGAGTTGTTTTTCCTCAGCTCACCTGGATAAAAGTCATTCAGGAGCCCTAAATCTACCAGAGCTTCACAATAAATACAATAAAGTGTATAAAATTCTATATATTGTAACAATCTGGTGAATAATTAACTAAACAAGAAGTTTCTTGTGTTCATAAAATTGAACAAGTGATGTCTTAGTTTGTTTGTTTTTTTTCTGATAAATTTGCAAATATTTTTTTCAATGAAAAAAAGTTAATACAAATATCATTTATTTGCAAATTGTTAGAAATTTTAATTAATTTCAAAACTGTTAAAATAATGAAATTTCAAGCTTTTCTTTATTTTTCATTAAAAAATAAAATGGGGGAAAGAATGTGGAACATTTTGCAGCAAATTCCAAAACTGGCAAAAAAAAAAAAAAAAAAAAAAAAAAAAAAGTAGAAATTAATTTTTAAAAAAATTGCTTGTTTTTTTTAAAAAAAATTAAATATTAAAAAAAACTGGAAAAATTGAAAAAAAAATGGAATTTGAATAATTTGCAAAAAATTGCAGATTTTTTTATTCTCAATTTGGAAAAAATACAAAAAAAAATCAGCAAAAAAAAAAAAAAAAAGCTACAAGGAGCCACTACAAAGGAGTCAAAGAGCCGCATGAGGCTCCAGAGCCACAGGTTGAAGACCCCTGATTTAGTCAAATGCTTGGTCCAAAAAGAAAGATAACCTCTGGTAAAATGTCAAACTTAAAGCTTAAACAGTAAACAACAGGCTACCAGCAATGACAATCACCGTTAAATGCGTTGTAATACCCTTTTTTAACCTCAAACAACTAATGAAAACGAATAATCTTGTCATATTACATTAGCATACGGATGTGAGAAACATTTTTATCAGGTATGGTTATCTTTAAAGTTTGACCACATTTTATCTGGAATTATAGTTTTTGATAATGCAGTTGTGGCATTTGTGTCTGATCCTTCAAAAAGTTTCTCTTGTGCTAAAACTGGGCCTTACCTTTCACTAAAAAGTGACCTTTCTTTAGTTTTTTGAAGCTGAAACCAGAAAGTGCAGCCACAGTCACTCTACCAGCTCACTGTCGCCCCCTCCAGGTGGAGAGGAGCACTGCAGTTTGTCTCCTCAGTCATGTGGCATTTCGGTTAATGTGTCCACTAATGCTCGGTAAGACCACGGACATGCTGGGAATGTAGGGCACTCTCACACACTTGCACACACAGGTACACACACATAGAAGGAGACACACACACTCATAGGCTTTAGGTTTCATTAAGGTGAAATGAAGCTTGAAGAGCAAAGAGAGGAAATGTTCTGACTGAGCTAAGACACCGAACCAGAGTCCTCAGATGGACTTTCAGGTCAGGGTCCTGCTCACCCTGCTGGGTTTTCTAATATTTAATCCTCCTGTTCACGATACATTCGCCCTCACACACTCAGCTTTAACGATGTCCCATTGTCCGTAACTCTGCTAAGATAAACATTTAGGTAGCTGCTTTCTAGATCTTTTTTTATAACTCAACTGAACGCAACTTCTTTATCCTTCAGCTGTCATGTGACTTTAGCCATCAGCGCCAACATACAACATGCCACGCGACCTCATCGACCTTACACACTCACACACACACACAAACTCTAAACACATTGAACCTCTGGCAGCCATCACCTGCCCTCCATGACACATCATGCAACTGCTGGCTTGTGTGTGTTTTAACTGCTGTATGTTTGTGCATGTGTGTTTGTGCATGTGTTTGTGTGTGTGTGTGTGTGTGTGTGTGTGTGTGTGTGTTTGTGTGTGTGCTGCAGGACTCCTTCCATCTTGACTTTTCATTTGCCGTGCTCCGTGACATTTGTTCCTGCAGCTGAACATGTGCAGGACAAACTCTCGATTCTTCCAGCAGTGGACAGCTGCGGCGTGAGTTACACTAAAGCTGCTGCTTTGGGGGGGATTAGGCTGGTGAAGTGTGTGTGTGTGCGCGAGTGTGTCTCCTGGGATGTGTTAACCTCGTGCAGTCAGAGGTCCTTCACGTCCTGGACCAAGATCTGAACTTTTACTGTCTTTCTGGCTCTGGACTCCAAACTTTCATCTTTAACCAAACTGAGGAGAGAGCCAAACATCTTTACTTAGGTCAGAGAGGTAGAAGAGTTCACCACAAACTGTCTCTGCAGCTTCATCAGTTCATTTATTTAAATAAGTTAACATGATCCACAAAACTGACACCAGCAGCTTTCACACAGTCTGGGATAAGATTTGTCGTAGGGAGATGCTTGTGTTGCTTCTTTTTTTTGTGGTGCAAAAAGTGAGAAATGATTTAACAATGTGACACAAACCAACCCAGTCCTTTGTTTGTGCTCCACCTCTGTCTGATAACAGTCTTTAGAATCTGCTCAACTTGTGACATCACAGTCCTCACCTCCTTCTCCTCAGCTCGCAGGGAAACATCAGGCCTAGCACTGGTTAGCATCAACATGCTACAGGCTGCTAACATCTGATCTCATGTGTAAACAATGTGACCATGGTTACATGTAGAATCTCTGAACACACACAGTAACAAAAAGAAGTGTAAACACCACAGCAGAAATAAAAAGTATGGTGTCAATGGCTGTCAAATGAGACATCAAGAGTGACGACAGACCCCAAACACAAAGATGATGGAAAGAGATGAAAACAAGATTAGAGTTAGGCCACGCCCACAAATGACAATTTTAGGCCCAATATACAATTTCCACAAATGTTTGAGGACTTTAGAAAGTGCAAGTCGTCAAATATTGATAGAGTGGTTGCAAAATGCATCCCAAACTTAAGCTATTTACAATTACATATTTCATCCATGATCATATAGATTTTGAAAAAAAATTGTTAAATTTCATAAAAACCATGCAAACAGGAAATATTTCATGTTTTCCACATTTCTTTGCTGAAAACCATCAAGGAGACTAAACCAGGATAATGACGATATCAGTGAAACCAGATTAGTTAAGGAAACAGTGATATGTGCATATGGTTGGACTAAATCAAGAATTTTAGGCCTTTTAGTTTGTCTCTCTGCAAACACCCTCAAGCAAGACCGCTTTGGTTTGTACTTTTTAGTCTGGGGGTCTGCAACCTTTACTTTCAAAGGAGCCGTTTTGCCTCAGCTCCCCAAGAAAAAAGTAATTCAGGAGCCACAAAATCTACTTTATCTTCACAATAAATACAATAAAGTCTATAAAATTCTATACATGGCAACAATCTAGTGAATAATTATCTAAACAAGACTTTTTTGTGTTTATAAAATTGTACATGTAATGTCTTAGTTTTTTATTTCTAAAAAATTTGCAACATTTTTTTTTAAATAGAAAAATGTGTAATGTAAATGTAATTCATTTAAAAATTGTATACAATTTAATAAATTGCAAATTTTTTCAAAAAAAATTTGAAATGTCAAGCATTTGCAATTTCCCCCCCCAAAAAAATGTAAAAAAAAAAAAAAAAAAAAAATGTGAGGGAATTTGCAAAGATTCCAAATCTTGAAAAAAAATTAAAATAAAATAATAATAATAATAAAATAAAATTAGTTTTTTGTTTTTGATAAAATCTGATTAAATCTGATAAAATCTGATAAAGAAAAAAAAAACTTTTTTTAAGTGGAAAAATTTGTAATATAATACATTTCAAATTTTGTGGTAATTGTGCAAATGGTGTGGAATTTAGATTAATGCAAAACTGTTAAAAAATGAAATTTCAAGCATTTGCAAGTTTTTTAATTGAAAAAATTAAATGCAAAAAAAATGTGCAAGAATTTGCAAAAAAATCCAAAACTTCCAATGTTAAAAATTATTTCAAAAATGTGTTGTTGTTTTTTTAAAGTAAAATCTTAATAAATTGGCAAAACTTTTAAAAAAAAATAGGATTTAATTAATTTGCAAATTTTGCAGGAAATCAAAATTTTGAAATTTTAAAACTTTTCAAAACCTTATTTAAAATTTAGTTTTTTCTTAATTTGTTAAAAGGATTTAAAGAATTGAATGAAAAAAAAAAGAAAAATCTCCAAAAAATTGAAAGCTTTATTATAAGAAGTAATTTAGTTATGCAAAACGTCAGAGCTTGGTTTTCTTAAATAACTAAAAATAGAAATTGTTTATTTTAATAATATTTTTTTAAAGCTACAAGGAGCCAATGCAAAGGAGTCAAAGATCTGCATGAGGCTCCAGAGCTGCAGGTTGAAGACCCCTGTTTTAGTCTAATGCTTGGTCCAAAAAGCAAGATAACCTCACCTTTTATTTTGTTTGCTTTTTTGTGTTTTTTTGGATTGTCCTGTTAGTTCATTCCCACAGCAGGGTGTTGCTGGTCCCTGGTGACTTCTGTTTGTAGGGTCATGTGCTGAAAAGCTTGGAAACACCTGGTCTAGCAACCCAACGCCAGATGAATCAGCTCCTTAATATTTCTTCAGTTTGTATTTGTTGGGTTGAAAACTTCTTCATACTTGCAGCACACATTTTTTGAGTTGCGATCAAGTCGTCTTCTCCTGAAACTGTAAAAAAAATGTACTCTAACCTTCCATTGGGAAGTGTATCCTGTCAGGATTACCGTGTCTCGTTATGGTTGCTGAATTTAATTCTACAAGTTTTGTGACACCCTTCTTTAATCTGCTTCTCTTGAACTAGTTTCCTGTCTTTTGGGGCAGGACACTGACTTTGTTTCATCCTCTTGTGCTGCTGCGGAGGTTTCACTTCCTCTTCGGGATTACACTCATACCTCCTGACAAATCTCTGATAACATCACCTCTGTTCTGGGAGAAGTGGGAGCAGTTTGGCCTCCTGCTGGCTCAGAGCCTGGAGGGTTAATCTGAAGGTCTGAGGATGAACACTTTGAAGTATGTCCTTTCAGCAGCAGCAGCGGGTGTCCGCTGAGCTCACGGATTCGCTTTGCTCAGACCTTCAGCGTGAATCATTTTTTACCACAGAGAATATATTGATTTCCACAGGAAGACGGTAAAACCCCTGAAAATCGTGCTGGGTAACGGGACACCACGCAGCACAGAGGGGATTTCTGCTGCTCTGAGAGCCTCTTGTGTGTTAATCGTGGGCTCAATCTGCAGAATCTGAGCGCCGTGCCAAGTTTGGATCCTTTATTTAAGGTTTGAAGGGGCAGAACTGGAGGCTGAGGCTGTGCCAGAGGTTTGAAGCTTGAGCAGGTTTGGAGTTAGCTTCAGTTTCCTCTGTTTTGGATGACCCCTGACCTGATGGCGCTTCAGTTTTCAGGTTTAGTTTAAGAATAAATATCGTGGTGTGCTAAATATCGAACATAGTTTAAGAGCTCTTCAGGATCTGTTTCTCACATCCCGGGCGTCTGACAAACTGTAGAAACATCTTAACTGAATCATCAGCTCTGAGCGCGGCGATGAGTATGTGACCTCTGATTCAGCTCAACCTGCCGTAAAAACACGGAGAGGAGCACAAACAACATGTGGTCAGAGACTTCAGCCTCTTTTATTGTTCACAGATCTTTACTACGACAATCAAAACCACACTCGTGCGCTTCTCTTTAACCCTCCTCTAAAACCAAAAACACCACAGAAGAAGAGTGAGGAGCGTCTGACCCCGCTGTAACTCAACACCACCCTCCTCTCCTTTAACAGGTGAATGAAACCACACCTGGGGGTGGATCTCTTTCTGGATTTGTTTATCCAGCTCCAGCCTCTGAAGTGGAAAACCATCTGCGTGTGTGTGACTGTAAGCGTGTTTGTGAGGAGCTGTTTTCTCTGAGCGTCACGCCGGACGAAGATAACAGGCTTTTTAACGAGTGTTTTTACGTGAAAGGCAAGTGGCAGCGCCACGGGCCGCCACGAGGACGAGTTTACAGAGACCTCACAGGGAGCCGAGGATGAGGTGTCTCAGTTTGATGAAGGGCCTGGCGGTCTTTACTGCGAGGCTTTACAGAGGTGGATATGAGGATCAGGTAGACGGCGTGTAGAGGTATGGCGTCTGTGTGATGATTAAGTTTTAACAGACGAACAACTGCTGCAGTTATGGATGTTAGAATCGACAGAGCCCGAGTGACCTTTCCTCTTCGGTCAACGCCTCGAACACAAACAAGAACGAGGTTTGCTCCACCTCTGAAAAGACTGCTTTGGATTGATTAAAGATGCTGTGAGGAGGATCTGTTTTAATTGGACTGCAGCGCCACCTTTGGCCCGGAGTTGGAATGAACATTAGCACGAACAGTTTAGCCGCTGGGTTAGCCTTTAGCTCATGCTCTATCTCTCTCCTGTTTATCTTTCTTCTGCTCTTCTGTCCTTTTTCTGTCTGACAGTTAGGCTCCAGTGTCCACCATTACTACAAAATTAATCACAGAAATCATTTTCAGCAGAGAAAAACGCAGATCTCTTCATCAGCTGATGTGGTGTTGTCATAGAGACCTTGAAATGCTGTAAATAGAATAGAATAGAACTTTATTGTCATTGTAACAAGTACAATGAAATTGAAGTCACAGCAGCAATGAATCAATCAAGAAAACCAAAGTAAGAAAGAGTACTGAAAGCGCAAAAAAGCTCCATAAGAAAATAGATGCTGACAGCTTGTCCATCATTGTCCAGTCAGCCAGCCTCCACCTCCACAGGGTCCAGGACTGAGCTTCTTCAGCAGTCTGTTCAGTCTCTGTCTCCTGGATCCTGTCTGCTCACAGCAGGTGAAGCTCTTACAATGTGGCGTTGGTGTCTGGTGTTAGCTCTGTTAGCCATGTCTGTGACTAGCATGATGCTACTCTGCCTTCTGGTATTCCCTCTGTTGCTGGGTTAGCACAGCTAGCTCGTCCATCTTATTGGAGATAGATCTTACATTTCCAATAACGATGGATGGAAGGACAGGTCCATGTCGTCACTTCTTAGCTCACACCTGAGAACCAGCACGTCGTCCTCACCTCCTTCTCCTCACCTCGTGGGGAAACATCCGGCCTTGCACCAGTTAGCGTTGACATGCTACAGGTTGCTAACAGCTGAGTTCACATGTAAACAATGCAGCCATGGTTACATGTAAGATCTCCAGACAAAACACAAGAGCAAAAGTAGTAAAAATATCACTGAAGCCACAAAAAGTTTGGTGTCCATGACTGACCAACGAACCATTCAAAGTAATACAAATACAAATACAAAGATTACGAAAAAGAGACGAAAAAAATGCAAGAAACGGACAAAGAAGAGAGAGCTGCTGCAAAAGGCAGCCACAGCCAACAGAGCGGCGCCTAGCAACCCAATTGAAGGCAATAAATCAATCCAGTCCTGCTCGTCCTGATCAGGAAGCTAAGAAGTAGCATTTAAGAATAACCTATGTTGTTGCTGATAATCTCTTTTTAAAGTGTGGATTACGATCAGACATATATATCCAGACATGAGACTTTTTCAAGATCACTGAGAAACTTCTCAGAGCCCCTTTAACTACCGTATTTTCCGCACCATAAGGCGCACCTAAAAGCCTTCAGTTTTCTCAAAAGCTGTCGGTGCGCCTTATAATCTGATGCACCTTATGTATGGATCGATATTGATTACGTATTTTCTGCACCATAAGGCGCACCTAAAAGCCTTCAGCTTTTCAAAAGCCGTCGGTGCGCCTTATAATCTGATGCGCCTTATGTATGGATCGATATTGATTAATCATGGCTACTGTAGTCAGGGGGCGTCACCGGAGTAACAGCAGTAAGCAGTAAGAACCTGTAAAGAGGAATTCTGCTAAGTGCTAACATTAGCTCACAGGCTGACTCGGGCTTCTTCTCTTGTTTATCGTTAGAGCAATACAGCGCCCCCTAAAGGTCTGGCATGTGAACTGATCTCTGGAAACGGTTTTTGTTGATGGCAGAAATGGCTTCGTCTTTACAGCGCACTTTTTTGAAAACGGCACAGAAAATAGTAGGATAGGAAAATGTGCAGCTCTGTGTGGATGTGGCCTGAGTATGACTGACTTATTGACTGTTTTGTTGACATTCTCTTTAGTGCAGCTCCATCTAGTGGATGCATAACGCAACCCCAGCCACTACTATAGCTTCTACTCTGCGCCTTATAATGTGATGTGCCCTATGTATGAAAAGAGTTTTCAAATAGGCCATTCATCGAAGGTGCGCCCTATAATCCGAAGCGCCTTGTAGTGCGGAAACTACTTCAGACCAACAACTTTCATTAAAAATCACCTCATATCTTCTGATGTCTATGCAATATATCAATGAAGACAGGATGTGCACCAAACATAAACACCAGACACAATGAAAATTAGTCTCCGAAATTAACGTATAGATGCTGTAAAGACATGATTAGATGTTGGTTGTTATTGGGTGATACAAAAGAAATGGATTGTGTGGTGAAAATTGTACAAACAAAGCATATGTGCAATATCTGATCTTCAGTAAACTACTGTTTTTATTTCGCTTCAAAGAAGATATATTCTATGAAATCGTGGCCTTTTGGGGCTTCCATAAGGATTAAAACAAGCAGTTGTTTGATAGTTTTTGATTTGGAAGGCTTTTTGTAACCCCAATTTTAGGAATCACTGAATTTGATCAGTGACTCAGAGCGCTCTGCAAAAGTTGCAAGCATGAACAAATAAGATGGTGAAACATAAGAGGAATGATAAAGTTGATGCTACGAGATAAAATAACGAAACTGGACCATGAGATGATCATCAAGCGTGTTTCTGTGCTTGTAATAAACTGGTCACCTCTCAACTAAAAACAAGACGCTCCTCGCGCTGAATAAATGAACAGATTGAAGGTTTGATGAGCTGATGGAGCTCTCCCAGAAACCGTCTCTGAGTTTCAGGCTCTGGAGTGAAGTGACAGCTCCAGGTGGCCGCTCAGGGCTTCAGAGAGGACAAGAGGCCGAGGAGCAACTGTTGGCCCAATGCCGGCTGATAAATAATAAACCAACTGTGAGCTGAGCGTTTCTCCTCAGCGAGAACAGAGGACAAGACGTGATGCAGCGAGCGGAGGAGGAGGAGGAGGAGGAGGAGGCAGCAGTCTCTAAACCTCTGCACTCGCGGTTTGGCACACATCGACCAGGCCTGGATTTTTAATTGAGCAGATGTCACCGCGAATATTTCAACTTTTGAGCAACACGATACGGACGCCGGTGATGTAATACGTGGAGGGATCAGGCTGTAAGCCGGGGAGCATGTGCAAAAGGCCAACGAGCACAGAGACACTACTGAAGAGGTCCTGATCGCAGGGACACGTCTTTACTGGACTCTGGTTTTAGCTTTTGTCCTGTTGTTTTTATATTTAAACGCACTAATTCAAATTATACCATGACAATGACAGCAGAACTCTTGCCGTTTCTTTCCTAACTAACAAAGATCCTAAAGTCTCCAAGGAAATGTGGATCTTTGGGATAGAGAGATGGATGCAAACGTGTGTGTTGTGGTGTGTATTCTTGTTTTAATTGTTTCTGTTGTGTGTGTTCCCCTCCAAATAAATCTGACTTAACTTGACTCTCCAGTTATTTTTATCTACCTCAGTAAAGCTCAGTGTGTGTCAGTGTGTGAGTGTGTGTGTGTGTTTGAGGGAGCAGGGAAAATCCAGTCAGGAACCAGTCTGGACAGGATTATGTGCACAGTGACCCACAGCTCATGTTTTACTGGTTTGATGGTTTCACTTTTCCTCCGTTTACTTTAAAACACAGACGTCTTCTTTTTATTTGAGTTTCTTTTATTTTATATTCCATATATAGATTTTTTTTTGTTTAAAATGTTTGCTCATTTAGGTCTCATTTCTTTTACTTTCTACTGTAATAGTTGTTACCATTCAAACTCTTTTTTTGGTGATTGTTTGTCTGACTTTTTATTGTTTCCAACTTAGAGGAATGAGACAAACTTTCCAGGTTAACTCACCCATTGTTTAATGGATTCTCAGTGGACTACAAGGATTTCCTTAGGTGGGTCAAAGACTTGTTTTTAGCAGGACAAAGAATAAATAAATAAATAAATAAATAAATAAATAAATAAATAAATAAATAAATACATAAATACATAAATAAATAAATAAATAAATAAATAAATAAATAAATAGATAAAAATTGAAAAATCCAGACTTTTATTTTGAAGGTGTTTTTATGCAGTGTGCCATCTATTCACACTCAACAGTAGGTGGCACTACACTAAAAAAAATAAAATCTCACCAAAAATTTTGTCATATTTTCAGTAGAAACTGACTTTTTAGACTTAATATAAGCCACATTCACTCCACCAGTCCAGAAAAGAAGTCTCATTTCAAGTTGTTTTAAGACAAAATGAGGTGTGAATTGTTTGTAACAAGTAAAAAAAAACCCGCCAATGGAACAAGAGAAAAGTTACTTGTATCAAGACATTATTCTAGATTTAAGAAAATTCAAGTACAATACAGCAATTTTTACTTAAAATAAGACAAAAACACTTGATAAGATTTCAGTTTTTTCTAGTGTATTGCCTTGTTATGTTAATTGACACCTGACATGTCATGGTATGAACAAAGACCAATAAAACTTTGTTTTCATGTACAGATTGAGCAGAATGTAACATAAATGTGACATCAACTAAAAACAGATTTTAATAAATGGAGATTAACAATAACAAAAACCTCTTTGTGTTTTATTATCTACTTCCTCAGGTCCAAATAACATCTGTTTTTTCACTAATGTTCAAAATGTTCTGTGGTTTAAAGCATGAGTAGTGTTATTTTGGCATCTCTGCTCTTGTTAAGTTTTGTTTTGTTGGTCTTTATTTCATTCATCATGACAAAAAATATATGTCCAATATAAAAATTAAAAATCTCAAACCAATGAAAAGGAGCAAAATTAGAAAAAAGTCTTGAAGAATGTGAACTTAAAAGGATCAGAAAAAAGACAAATTCTGTCGGCAGCATGCCTTTTAACTTTTCATCAATTCTTTTTTACAGAATGACAACTATTAGTGCTGATGATGACGATCAGCCAATTATCTGACACACAGAATGAGAAACTGTAGGAGGTGGAGCCGGACACACTGCTGCACTGCAAAAAAAACTGTAACTTTATTAAGTGGTTTTGTCTCATTTTAAGTGAAAATTGTCTCATTACACTCGATATGAGCCACATTCACCTGACTAGTCCAGAAAAATAACTTATTTCAAGTTATTTAAAGACAAAAATGAGGTCCGATTCGCTTGTAAAAAGTAAAAAAAAAAAAAAGATCTTCCAGTGGGGGGTAAGAGAAATGTGCTTGTATTAAGACATTAAAGGGATAGTTCTGTTTTTTTGAAGTGGGGTTGTATGAGCTCTATGTGACCACTAAGGACATTAGATACAGTAGAAAGTTGTCTCCTCTCCCTCAGTAAGACACAAACTGTAATCGATGGTGACGAGGAAATAGACGCTAACAGGGAGAGACGGTGTCAAATTCAAAGGCTATTTTCTCTGCCTACAAGAACTAAAATCAAAAAGTAATACCACAGTTTAAAAGTACGATGCATAAAATATTTTTTAAGTGCATTAAGTCTTCGGAAATATAAACATTTATCTGGACCTAACTAACTCGTGTGTCCTTACGCGCAGCGCTAGTGTGCTCCGTCCCCCCTCCTCCTTTCAGCTGTAGGGAATGTTAACAAGCTTCAGGCGCTGGTTTTAGCCTCGTTAAAGTTTGATCAAGTATCGTAATTCTTTTGTTTGTACTCTAAGGATTGTGAGGCAGCGTAGGAAATTCAAAATGAGTGACTATGACAGCGACGATGAAGTTCCATTCACTTTGGAACCAAAAGGATACCTGTATGAACCGGAGCACACAGAAGAAGAGCTGCTACAGATGGAGACTGAAAGGAATACAGAGGAAACATCTGCGGACACTGGACATCGAGATGCTGAGTGTTGCTGCTGCCACGACTGTTGTTGTTGCTGTTACAGGACACTCCTGAATTCAGAAGAGCAGGGAAATCTGTGTGATGAGTTATACAGACGGCTTGAGAGCCAGCAGTGTCCTCAGACAAATCCTGAAGAGTGTCTGTAACCAAGTTCCACTCATGACAGCAGTAACACTCAGCATCCGTGGGCATTGAGTCACAGCTCAGACATTTACACCACTGAGTATTTCCGACTATATCTTGATGTCCAGTGTCTGCAGATGTTTCCTCTGTATTCCTTTCAGTCTCCATCTGTAGCAGCTCCTCTTCTGTGTGCTCCGGTTCATACAGGTATCCTTTTGGTTCCAAAGTGAATGAAACTTCATCGTCGCTGTCATAGTCACTCATTTTGAATTTCCTACGCTGCCTCACAATCCTTCGAGTACAAACAAAAGAATTACGATACTTAATCAAACTTACACGAGGCTAAAACCAGCGCCTGAAGCATAGCTTGTTTACATTCCCTAAGACTTAATGCACTTAAAAAATATTTTATGTAGCGTACTCTTAAACTGTGGTATTACTTTTTAATTTTAGTTCTTGTAGGCAGAGGAAATAGCCTTTGAATTTGGTACGGTCTGTCCCTGTTAGCACCTATTTCCTCGTCACCATCGATTACAGTCTGTGTCTTACTGAGGGAGAGGAGACAACTTTCTACTGTATCTAATGTCCTTAGTGGTCACATAGAGCTCATACAACCCCACTTCAAAAAAACTGAACTATCCCTTTAATCTTATCTTGACAAGCACTTTCTCTTACCCCGTTAGCAGATTTTACTTGTTACAGGCTGTTTATAGCTCATTTTTATCTTTAAATAACTCAAAATTAGACATATTTCTGGACTGGTCAGGTGAAAGGGGCTCATATCAAGTCTAAAAAGACATTTTTTTTACTGAAAACAAGACAAAAACACTTGATAAGATTCTTTTTTTTTTTTTGCAGTGTAGCCTTATGTAGGAGGTTCCTGCGTATGTATTCACCGGCATTTAGACGCACAACTTTGAAAGGAGCCCCAGACCCCCTGTTGTCATGAATGTCTTGATATGTTCAAATTAACTGTGAAAGGTGAAAATTTTGGGTTTGAAAAACTGTTACAATTTTGTCTTGGTTGCCCACTTCAGGGGTAAATTGAGATTATTTTTGTGTTTATTCCAAACTGTAAGGAGGAAGTTCGACCCCTCAGAAGTGTTTCCTGTAAACTAGCAGCTCCTCCTTGTCGATAAAGATTGACAGCTGCTGGTTTTGACGCTCTGATTCGACGACAGATCTCGTGTGAGCTGCATAAACGGCTTGACGCTCAAACGGCGACACGCTCCGACTTCACGGGGCATCAGAGGGCGAAGCAGCTGGGTGACACGCAGCCCAGTGGTGGAGGAGGGAGAGGGGGATAGAGGGCGCTTGAGTGGTGTTGCAGTGGTGGTCGTTGACCCCCCAACACACACACACACACACACCCACACTTTACCCCCCTCTCCTCTTCCAGATGCCCCACGATGACAGAGGCCCCCGCCATCGGCCGCACCAGGACACTTGGCACTGACGTGAGCTGTCGGTTCTCCCCGAGGCCGGAGCGTGCCAGGCGACAGCTGCAGGGCTCAGGGTCTCTGTGCATAACAACCCCCCAAAAAACAACCCCCACCACCAAAACCCTCCATAACCCTCCGTCCACGCCAGGCCACGCGGGGCAGCGTCCTCCTCAATGAGGCCATTGTTGTCCTCCAGGCCAGTTAAGCTCACCATATCACACACACACTCACACACACACATAGCTGTGGTCATGCGTGTGCTTGTGTGTTAACATGAGGCTGAGGATGATGGACTGGACTTTGATGGCTCAGCAGCTGTCCACGTCCACGGGGCTTAAAACTCAGCAGAGAAGAATCAAATCCAGTCACAGTTTTCAGACTTTCATTCCTCGGCTTTAGACGAATGTTCTTCAAACTTCCTGCTCAAAAAACACGTCAGCTGTCCTAAAATGTACAAAAATAGAAAATTAAGATGTCGCTCCCTTCTTTCTTTAAGTCACTTTTGTCATCCTTGGTGTTTGTCTTTGCTATTGAGAATTAACGGCTGCTATCAAAGAGTTTTGACCAATCAGAATCAAGCAAGGTGAACCTCCCTGCTTCATAACTTCAGCATTTACTGAATGTGAGAGGTGTGTGTTTGTGTGTGTGTGTGTGTGTGTGTGTGTGTGTGTGTGTGTGTATGTGAGGGATGGGGGTTACGTAACTGGCATGTTGCGATGGACACCACCTGACCTTTGACCTCAGGGTTGGAGTCAGAACCGAGCCCCGGTGATGATCCCGCATGTTACACAACTCAGGTGTCACAGTTATGCATAACTGCTGCATGAAAGAGGGCGGGCTCGCACTGAGCATGTGCAGAAAGGTCTTACACAAGCCCACAGTGTGTGCTGATTAGGCAACATTTATACCATCACTAAGCTTTACAGGAAGTTTTAAATGAAGAGGAACAGAAATGCCATTGGAACAAGGGAAAAGATTTTTACTCGTTCAAAGCAATTCAGACCTCATTTTTGTCTCTAAATAACTCAAAACAAGACATTTTTCAGGACTGATCAGTTGAATGTGGCCCATATCAAGTATAAAAAGGCAATTTTGACTTCAAATAAGACAGAATCACTTGATAAGATTTCAGTTTCTTCCAGTTTGAACTCTGCGTGCTTGTTGTTCAGGCAGAACAAAGTTTCTTATTAGGTCTCCCCGAATAAAACTACACAAGAACAGCAGCTGTCAATCATCGTTAAACGTGACGTAAAGCCTCATTTTTAACCTCTTATAACTAATGAAAAAAAAAACTTTTCAGGAAAAGAAGGACTTGACTACAAGGCAGCCAAATTATATCTCTAAATCACCACAACAATCAGATGTGAGAAACATTTCTACGAGGTGTATTAATTTTTTAAAGTTTGACCACAGCCCATCTGGAATGACTGGGGAGATGGATTTTTTTGACCTATACTGCAGCCATCCACCAGGGGGAGCAGTTTTTGTGGAGACTTCACTTCAAGCCGAGCAGGATGACGTCCATTTTTCTTACAGTAGACATTTTTCTGGACTAACCAGCTGAATGTGGCTCATATCAAGTATAACAAGACAATTTTTACTTAAAGTGAGACAAAAACACTTGAAAAATTCCGTTTTTTTTGCAGTGGCACACACCACAGTGCCTTTTTGGGAGGCGAAGCATACGTTTAAAGCAATGTTTCCACCAAGCAGTACGGTTCGGTTCAGTACGGTTTGTCACGGTTTGGTACAGTTAAGCCTGATCCCGTTTGCGTTTCCACAGCAAAACTGTGTCCTCTCGTGGTAGGCGGCGTGTATGCCGAAAGCCGCAGCTGTTAAATAATAGCGTCACGCCAAAGCTGTGCAACACAGTTTGCCCTGCTAATAAATCCAACAAAGAAGAAAAATGCGACACAGTAAACAAAGAGCAACGATGGAAGATATCCAGCAATTCATCTTTTTTGTGACTGACATGTGGCTTTTTCAAACAATGAACAATCAAGCTTCGTTTCAAAAAAGGCTGTGTGCCTCCAGGAGAAATGCAGCCGCTGTTGCACAGGAAGTGATGATTCTTTCAACCAATTAACATCAAAGTGGGACGGCTCGTCTTGGTTATTTGGTGGTCTGTCCTGGAATTAGTCAAAGAAATCCCCATAAAATGCAGGCCGTACCAAGACAAACCGAACTGAACCACTTGGTGGAAACGGGGCTTTAGTCTCATCGACTCATGTCCAAATGTATTTTAACAATCCATGGAGTAAATTTTGACTTTGAGGCCAATGCTGTGTCATGAAGAACACTGCCCCTACACGTTTGGCTCGATAAGATGATCACCAGCAGTAGTATTTTCAATCAATCAGTTAATCAATCTTTATTTGATGAAGACACTTTCCAAAAGCAATAACAAGCCTAGGCCTGGAAAGTTAATACAATTGAATTAGCAGGAAACAAAAATCAAGACAAGATAAGAAGTCTTATCTCATCTTAACCCACCATGAGCACAGCACTTTGCAGCATTTAGCAAGTTACAAGTCAGACTTGTGAAGACACTGTTACAGAATCCAAGTCCACGGAAGATAAGTTCACTGACTGTTTTTTTTTTTTTTGACTAAATCAAACTGAATTAATGCAGCCTGCAACAAGTGGCCTGGCCCTCTGAGTGTGTGTGTGTGGAGTCTAGTGGGTGTGTGGTTTGGTGGGTGTGTCAGCAAGCTACTCAAAACGCTGTGATTTACTCTCTGCTCTGACACCGAACCCGCACTGTTACCAGATCCTCCATGACACCCTGACTACCTGGAACTCACCTCATCAGCACCTTACACACTCTCTCCTCTCTCACACACACACCCCCACACACACACACAGACACACATAGATCTTTCTGAGAAGCCGAAGAATGTGCTGCCATGTGGATTCCTTCATGTTTCCAGGACTCGTGATCATAAAAGAGTTTTACTATCGTCTGATATCTAAACCTGGTTACATAAAGATCCTGGTTTCTTTAGACTGAGTACACAGAGTTTACACAAGTAGAAGAGAAAAAAGGGAAAAGTGATTTAAATACCAGCTTTGCCCTCCAGGAGGCAGCAAACCGTTTATCTGTCTAATCAGACCCACACTTTGTAGCTGTAATCTTAGTAGTTGACCACTCGAGGGAGCTGTTTAATCATTAGTCTTGAGCAATCGGTTTGCTGTTGTTTCTCCAACACAGCTGATTAGAGCCCATCATTTATTTTCCTCCTCTGTTTGGATGATTCAAAATTTGATTATTGAATTATGTTAAAGATATCCAGCGGTGTGTCAGAGGCTCAGGAGCTCTCAGTGTAAAGCGGTGTGGTTGCTCTCAACAGGAAAAGGATCAGATCTTCTCTGATCTATCGATCACTCTGTGGTTATTCTGGTGACTCTGATCAATAATTAATGAACCCTGAAACCCTCACACTGCTGCCTGCAGACCTGAACCCTGGATTCAAGTTTTAAAATCTGATCACTTCAGTCTCTGGGTTGTTAAAATATGGAGCCTCTAACCAGTTCAGAATAAACAGGCACAAAGAATTTAAATCCTTATGAGAGTGAAGCAACCAAGTGATTTCACAAACCTGTCAGGACTTTATAGGTCTTCATAATCCATGTTCTATATTGAAATTATCGATGATTATTGCTTGATACAGTTTCTCAGTATCTGTCAGAGGTGGAGGACTTGAGTCACATGACCCAAGTGGCAAATTTGAAGACTAGACACGTGCTTGACTTTGACTTCAAACAGATGACTTAAAAAAACCTGACTTCTTTAATTTAAAGATGTTTAATGTTTCATTTAAGTTAGATTATGTTTGAAATTGAGTTTTATTTTGAAACATGATCCTGTGATTTTACATTGCAATGCACACAGTGGTCAACACAGGAGCATCAGTCATGTGATAAGCAAGGTCTGCAACTCAAAAATCAGTGACAGGAACACCACAACATCCAGCTTTATCCATCAATACAAAACCCATTAAGAAAGGTAAGCTACGTGAGTGTATCTTTTAGCTAGCTGTTACTGCTTTTAGAAAGCTAACGTTTGCTGACACTGACATAGCTCAAACAAGCTAACGAATGTATGTCTTTTCAATAAAATTAGCAGTAAAAGTGCCTAAAGCTAACTTACTATTGCGTCAAATGGGTCGAACTAACAGTACTTACCCACCGAAAGCGTTTAGAGCAATTGTATTCGCGCGTCAAGTGAATTCGCGCGTCAAGTGTAATCACGCCGCGCTAGACGCTTGAGTTTTGACGCTGGTACAAATATGCAAAAAATGCTCACCGCTAGGCGCCGACGGTGTGAGCTCAGTGAGTTCCACCATCTCTTGCAGGAGCTGCATCTGGACGACGGCCGGTTCCAGCGGTACTTCAGGCTGACTGTTGCCCAGTTTGAAGACCTGCTATCCAGGGTTGGTGCCAGGATCTCCCGCCTGGACACCAACTACAGGCGATCCATTCCAGCTGCGGAGCTCTTGTCCATCGGTGACGATCTCCACGCTGATAGGCTGTCCCGGCGCGTCAAGACACTTGCTCGAAAAGTTCAGTTACTTCAACTTGAGCGTCAAGAGTTGAGCGATGAGCAGCGAGCGTTTTTCGCTGGAAACACTCGCTGCTCACCGCTCAACGCTTAAACGCTTGACGCCGCTCTATGCTTCCCCCTGACGCAGCATCAATTTGTGGTTTTAAATTGACTTTGTATGTAATGTTAACGTACAAAAAATTTGCGACGCTTTCGGTGGGTACACACTGTAGAAACTAGAGAGGTTATGTTTGCTAACATGAATGCTAACATAGCTTATTCAACTAACTTTATGTGTAAGATATGCATAGATACACTTGAAGATGAAATACACCAGATGCACCTGCAGTCCGTTCCTGCAACAGATCAGATAGGTTTCCATTCAAGTCAAGCCGTCCTAATTTTGCTGGACACATAAATTCAGTGTAGGGAAGATCAAGTGGAACAAGAAGTCATTACCAAACTACCTTTGAAATGGTTCGTTTTATTTTGAAAAGTTTTGAAAGTCACTACATACAAACGACAAACAGACATAATGAGAAGAGCCAGACCAGGAGTCAACAGGTTTGAGGTTTTACAGCCCAACATGAATGAAGAGAGACTTATCAATGGTCTGTCTGTCAGTCATACAGCTTGTCAGACTGAACACACAGCAGGTGAGGGTAGACAAACACAATCAAGACGTAACAGAGTGGAGTCGGACTGCAGACAGATCTTGTGTATTTGAGGCATCAGACAGAAGGGGTGGACAGGTCACGGAGAAATGGCGTGATCCTCCTGAGAGGGGAAGGTAGGTAAATAAGGTAATTGTTAGCAGACTGCAGTAGTTTTAGTTGTTAGAGTTGAAATAAAACTGAACATGTGTACCACCATCTTTGCTGACTGAAAAATAGAAACTGAGGTCGATCATCAGATTTTGGCTTGACTTACCTGATTTCTCACCACAGTGACTTGAGATTTGCTTGAAACTTGTAGGTTATGACTTCAGACTTGCTTGTGACTTGCTTTGTGACACTACACCTGCCAACAGTCTAGCAGTGAAAAGTGAAATATGTACTTTTTCTCTGCTGAAAAGAATTTCTGTGATTAATTTTGTACATGGGTGCCGGAGCTGACTTTGCCCGACAGTTGGCCATTTTGTGAAAAAGTGCTCCATCCTTTTGCTTTAAAAACCACTTTGTCAGAAGCAGGACAAGATTACCTACATTTTGACATATAATAAGCCTATGTGGGGCAAAAATTATGACCAAGAGAGTAGTTTACCCAGAATTTTTCCAGGTCTTGTTTCCCCCTCTCCCCACTCTGTCGTTTGAATCTCCCACTCTAAGCTGAAACATTCCGTCCAATACACACCAATGTTAAACGGCTCCAAGAGCTGAAAATCATCATGACCTTTGAAGGGTCATTGTGGAGAAACTATGAATGCTAGGAAACATTTGAAACCCACTGAATGACCCAAAAGATAGCTGAATATTTTGAAGTTTGAATGGAGTCTGTAGCTGAATGTATGACTGAATGAGAAGGGTGAAAAAATGTTGTGAAGGGAGGAAATTTTGAAAATTCCGCATTCATCTCTACAGGATCGAAATCTCGTAAATTGTTGAATATCTCGGAAAGTATTTGTGAAAAGTTTCTGAAGAGTCATAGTCCCTTTGTCCCCACTGAAACACACGTTTTGAAGTTTGAACGGTGAAAATCTGTGGAAGTTTGTAGGAGCAGTAGCGGTCCAAAAAAGCGGACGGAAGAAGAAGAAAAAGAAGAAAAAAGAAAAAAAGTAGAAGAACATTACTGCATTCACAGCAATAAACTGCCAATGGGACAAGGAAAAATTGCAAGAAAATTTGCTTGAAACTGGAATAATGTCTTAAAACAAGTAACTTTTCTACTGAAAATAAGACAAAAATATTTGATAAGATTTCATTTTTTTCAGTGTACAACAGTAGGTTGGGGGGTGTCCTCAAAGTACATGTAAGGTTCAGTCTGTCAGATTGTTTTCTTGAGGGATGATTTCCTGTGTTCAGCAATGTTCAGTTTCTATGCAGGTGTGTAGCTCTATTTTATCACCTGGTTGAGTTTGCAACCCTGTTACACACCTGTATGACTGCGGAGGAATCCAGCCATGAAGTTAAAGCCAGAAAAGTCTTTTTATGACGTGTCACTTCTGCAGTCAGCTACGATCGTATTCCCTTTTATTTTCTTTAATTTGCTTTTAATTGTTTGGAGTATGTTTTCTTTTATGTGTCTGTTTTTCTCATGTTTTTAATTTAGTTTTATTTGTATCTACAGCTGTGGTTGCTTTTAAAAGTGCTTTATAAATAAAGTTGGTAGTTGGCTGAATCTACAGAGTTTTATTCAGCAGGAAATTTGCTGTGTAGGAAGACAGCTGGAAAAGTGTTTCTGCCATGAAGCCTCAGATCAGCTTCTCTCCTGAACTTGGGTTTGAATCCTTGCACAGGCTTCATTGAGCTGCATACCTGGAGACGAAGTCTCTGAAGGTGTGTTAGATCTTCACTTTCTGCCTTCCTCTGCAGCCAAACTGAACCTCAGAGTTTCTTTTCTTCTTCCGGCTGCTCTGATTGGTCGGAGGAGAGTCCATCTCTGCAAATCACTCTAATCCTCTTAGATAAAACCGAGCTCTCGTCCAATCCCCTGCCCCAATCCCTCCCCCTATCTCTCCCTCCGTTTCTCTCTGTCTGCCTCTTCATGGGGAAGAGCAGTTTTTAATCCAAGTGGATTATGTTGCAAATTGGGTGACAGTGGAGGAGAGTGGCTGCAGACCGCCGGCTTTTTGCCCTCATGAGCGTCTGCAGCGTGGAGAAATTAACCCCATCACTGACTTCTGTTTGATGAAGAAGAACCTGGATTAGACTTTGGGAGCATGGAGCAGGAGCAGGAGCAGAGGAGACTTCTCCATGTCAGAGTTTCATCCTGAAGTTTCTTCATTTTGTTGCATCAAATATCTTTCATCCTGTTTTTTTTTCCTGGCTTTAAAGTAGGAAAGAATCATCTGGAAGTTTCTTTAAAGAGGAGGAGAAGCTGAACCATAAGTGGAGAGAAGATGCCTGCAGCAGGAATGTTTCCTCAGGACATAAAGAGGATGATTCAGGATCTGGAGCCCCTCGCTGTGACTGTTAACCTCCGCCGTCTTTAGCCAACATGAGGAAACCTTTCCCCACAAACTCTTTATGATCCTCTACAACTTCCAGAGCTGATTTGTGAAACGCCGTCTGAGATTTTAGACTTTGGGAAGTGTTTGGGTGCAGGATGGAGGGCAGGACGCCAGGAGCGCAGACCCTGCTGGGGATTCTGGGATTTTTCCTCCTGTGGATTACAGCTCAGGCTCAGATGAAGATCCCACCGGAGACGTAAGTATCTCCACTCCTGCTCCCTGTCGCAGCCACCTGCTGTGCAGAACACATGAGCTGGTAAACTGATTTAACCCCCTTAATGTGCAGGTGTTGCCTCATGCCAGGTAAAGGAAGTTCAGGTTGGGAGTCTTGTTTGGTAAAGAGCAAAGTTCACTGGGTTTGAAGAGCGTTTGGCTGCGAGGTATCAGTTTGTAACAGCTGATTCAGGTCAGCATCAGCTGATCGATGAGTTTCAGCCTTTTTCATGACCTGTCACAGCTTCATCTGTCCCCCTTCCTTTGATCAGGTTTGGTCCTGTGAACATTGTGTTCTGTATCGCCCCTCGTGCTAATTTGTTTCAAACAGGCTTTCTGATTGGTCCTGTGTCAGATCAGTTAGGACAACAAGCTCCCAGAGTGCTTTCAGAAGGTCCTGAGGGAGTATGTTTATGTCTGCTCACTCTGTGTCGTAAATAGAAACAGAGGAGCACAGTGAGTCCTGAGGGAAGGTGTGATCAGCTGACACATTATTCCATGTGCCAACTTTACAACCACTTTAACCCTTCAGACTCTGGGAGTATACCCCGACTTCAGACAGTCTGAAATGTGTGAGCAGATTCTGTTCCAGTCGCCGAATTAACACTTGGGCAAACAATGAAATAAAACTTGATTAGTGGTATGCCTAAACCAGGTTAACGGCCCAAAAAGGCGTTAGATAAAATGGAGATATACCCCACCATTACAGGCTTTAACAGCAGGATTGCAGCGCCTTTTTGGCTTTTAAAAGGCAGACATCGCATGATGCGTTACCATTTGAGACGAAATATACTAACACAGTGGACAATCCTTTGGAAAGACGGTGATGTGTAGCCATATAGCAAATTTAGATCTTGGAGACACAACATTTTTCAGTCAACAGATGAGATAAGGGAGACAATCGAAGTCTCCAACAGTGGCGAGTGATATTCTACTGTGTGAACATTTCATTGACAAACTCTGCGCTAGAATTCCTTCATCTTTTGTTTAGAATCAGCTCCTATCACAGGTAACTGGCTCCACCTCCTTCTCATTCATCCCCGCAGCGTCTCAGCGCTTTAACACAGTCGGACGCTGAGCGTCTTCTGACTTCAGCGGGGAAGCGTAGAGTGGGTTGTTCCACTGTGGAAACTGGACGGTCATTGGATAAATGCTGGGCTCTGTCCCGCCCATCGGACGCTCAGCGTCTCTGGGGTCTATGAGGCAGTGGGCTGGCCTGGACGCTGGGCTTGTGCATGATGATTGGATGATCTGTCTGAGGCTGAATCCCTTTTTGATTGACAGTGAAATGAGCCAGTCAGAGATCTTGAAGTATAATCCTCCACCGGAGCATCTTCTGAGTTCTACATTCAGTTGTTCTGGACTGATCTGGAGGCTTTATCGATCCCCAGCGAGTTTACCTTTCTTAAAAATGATGAGTGTTGAGAGAAAACTGGTAAAGTCCCTGGAAAAAACACCTGGTTGGTTCGACAGGGTCACAGATCATTTTCTTGAAAAGGAACGGAGGGTAGGTCCTTGACTGACCAGCAGCCGCCACTGATCTCAAACCAGCGAGGCTCGCTACCTTCAGTTTCACAAGTTTGATTCGCTCTTTGCTTTAATACGTCTGGGTCCTTCAAGGTGAAATGTGTGGTGAAATGTTGGAGTTCATAAACTGCTTTAAGTTATTCATCAGGGCATTGCTGCAGCGCTTGTTCTGCAAAGCAGCTTTCATATTACTGATTTTATTTTTGAGGTTTTCTACTGTGCACTCGGATTTACTCTGTTCAAGATCGCCAAACTTTCTCTTTCTCTTTGTTTACCTGACTCTGTAATAACAGCTGTTTGTGTAATCTTGTAATAAAATCGCCATTTCTTCCGCTAAGAAATGTTTTTCTTGATCTTCTCTCAGTCACACTGTTATCTCTCGCCAGGTTTATTGTTGTTTATGAGTGGTAGACATGCACAGTTCAAGTTTGTTTGATGGGGTTTTCCAGGAGGTTCCCCGTAATCATGACGTAATCTGCACCTGTGTCTCTTTCATGGTGTAATTAGTTAACTGGCTGGTTATTTGCAGTCATGCATAAAGCGAACACTGCAGCCAAAGTAATAATATTACTTTACAATATAATAATATATTGTACAGGTGCTAAACAATAATATTTTTAGGCATTTTACTGCATTAGACTTGTTGTCTTCTACTCCATATGGTTGCAAGGCGCCACTCTGTTGGCTATGGCTGCCTTTTGCATCAGCTCTCTCTTCTTTGTCCTTTTCTTGTGATTTTTTTGTCTCTTTTACGTGATCTTTTTATTTGGAGTGGATCATTACTTTGTATGGTTCGTTGGTCTGTCATGGACACCAAGTTTTTTGTGTCTTCACAAATGTTTTTGATGCTTTTGCTCCTGTGTTTGTCTGGAAATCCGACATGTAACCATGGCTGCATTGTTTACATGTGAAATCAGCTGTTAGCAGCCTGTAGCATGTCAACGCTAACTGGTGCAAGGCCTGATGTTCCCCTACAAGGTGAGGAGAAGGAGGTGAGGACGACGTGCTGGTTCTCAGGTGTGAGCTAAGAAGTGAAGTTATTGGGAACATAAGATCTATCTCCAATAAGATGGACAAACTAGCTGTGCTAACCCAGTAACAGAGGGAATACCAGAAGTCAGAGTAGCATCATGCTATTCACAGACATGGCTAACAGAGCTAACACCAGACACCAACGCCACATTGGAAGAGCTTCACCTGCTGTGAGCAGACAGGATCCAGGAGACAGAGACTGAACAGACTGCTGAAGAAGCTCAGTCCTGGACCCTGTGGAGGTGGAGGCTGGCTGACTGGACAATGATGGACAAGCAGTCAGCATCTATGTTCTCATGGACATTTTGGCACTTTCTATACACTTTCTTACTTTTGTTTTCTTGATTGCTGCTCTGACTCCTCCTGAATCTATTCTATTAATCAATAAAATATGAGTTTTAAATGCCCTACAAAAGCTTAATCAACAAAAAGTCTTCTGGAAATCCACCTGTCAAACAGTCCTGATGGTGTGTCGATCTCTTGTCAGACTTCGACCTGCATGAACTCATTACGATGAAGCTGTGGTACATCTGTATCCCTCTGCAGCTGCATGGAGGACTAACTCTCCCTCCTCTTTCACCATCTGTGTGAGCGGCTCAGCGCGCCCGGCCATCAGCCAACAACCTCGGCCTGTTAGCCCGGTCACCTTCCACTCTGACCCACATTCAGCTCTCACACATCGGCACGAGCCTGAACGAAGACCTTTGTGTTATGCGTTCAGGCTCTGACCAAATCTCCTCTGCCATTTCAGACATGATGGGTAGAGAAAACTGTGACTGAAGTTAATTTGGTCATAATTTTGTCAGAAGTACTGTTACGTTGTAAACTGCATGCTCTGATGAGCTACAAAATCTGTCAAATTACCTTTAAGCCCTCCAAAAAACATACAAAATATCACAATGGGTCAAATGCACCTCTAATTAACTACCTGCAAATATCACGCGGGCTCCTCTGACCTCTGGATACCCGACACAGATTGTAGTTTTTGTTGCATAACTGCTTGTGGCCCTCTGTCTCTTGTGGTAACGGTTCGACCTTCTCTCAGCTGGTTGTAACCCTCTGGATTTAGCAGATGATGGCTGTGTTTTCTGTCTTCCTGTCCAGGTTATCAGCAGATTTGGTTTAAATCTGCAGCTCAAATCAGCCTCGGCACCACGGAGCGGCTGATTGGTTTTCGAGGTGATCTTGATAGAGGATTAAATTTGGGTGATTTTGGTGGAATTCTGGTGACAGATGGAAAACCTAACAGGTGTGAAGTTGTTGTAAGATGATTAATTTCTGCATCTATGAACACAGAAGCTTCAAGGATACGATGTGCTGGTGAAAACGACCTTAAATATAAGTTTGAGGAAGTTGTTTAGCGAGGTTGGAGTCAGAGTGAGATGTGTAAAGCTCTTTGTGCTGTTTGAGCTCCTTTGTTAAGAGCTTGGGCTGAGATGCAGGACTTAAAAGTAAATCTGTGAGAGACTGACGGAAGGATTTATGAAGGATTGTTGCTTCAGTGTGAGCTGCAAATGGAAGAAAAGCTGTTTCATAAATCAATCGATGAATTATTTTTTGTGAATGTCAGAGGTTACCACAGGATGCCGGAAAAACCAGCAGTTTTGGGTCAAACTCAGTGTTACGCCATTTAAAGAGATTCAGATGAAATCCAGCACCAACATTTGGCAGAAATGGCACAAACTGACCTTTGCCAGGCTGAAACGAAGCACATCCAGACTGGTGTCGGGCATATACAGTGGGGAAAATAAGTATTGAATGCATTAACTTTTTTCTCACCACATTTATTTCCAAAGATGCAATTCAAACAAAATTTCTACCAGACATTGGTATTAACTCAAATAATCCACACATGAAAAGAAATTTCAACGTTCAGGTCCATGAATAATGATTATGTGGAATTAAGTACGATAACACAGGAAAAAAGTATTGAACACGCTAACTGAGACTCATCTAATACTTAGTGGAGAAGCCTTTGTTTGCAATGACAGCTTCCAGAAGCTTCTTGTATGTTTGAACTAATGGCCCACACTGCTCAGGTGTGATTTTGGCCCATTCCTCTGCACAGATTGTCTTTACATCTGGAATATTCTTTGGTGCCCTCTGGTGAACCCTTTTCTTTACTTCTTTCCACAAATGTTCAGTTGGATTGAAGTCAGGTGATTGACTAGGCCATTCTAACAGATTGATTTTCTTTTTCTGAAACCATTTGAGAGTCAACTTTGCCGTGTGCTTTGGATGGTTGTCCTGCTGGAAGGTCCAGCCACGTCTCATCTTCATCATCCTGGTGGATGGCAGCAGATTCATATCAAGAATTTCCCCATACATGGCTCCATTCATTGCTCCATCAGTTATATGAAGTTTGCAGACACCATGAGATGAGAAACAACCCCATGCCATGATGCTTCCACCTCCAAACTTCACTGTTGGTGTAGTGTTTTTTGGCTGATGTGCAGAGCCATTTCTCCTCCAAACATGGTATGTAGTATGACAGCCCAAAAGTTCAGTTTTGGTCTCATCTGACCAGACAACATTCTCCCAGTATTCTACAGGCTTGTCAAGATGCTGTTTAGCAAACTTTAAACCAGCTTCAACATGCCTTTTCTTGAGGAATGGAGTCTTGCAGGCCCAGCGTCCATAGAGGCCATGGCGGTGGAGTGTATGGCCTATTGTTTTCTCTGTAACAATTGTACCTGCTGCCTCCAAGTCTTTCTGGAGCACTTTCAGGGTGGTCCTTGGCTGGTTGAGTACTCTTCTGACTATCTTTCTGACTCCCTGGTCAGAAATCTTTCAAGGAGCTCCTGTGCGTGGCGTGTTGATGGTAAGGTGGTACTTCTTCCACTTGTGAATAATGGCCCCAATGGTGCTGACTGGAATATTCAGGTGCTTTGATATAAGTCTGTAACCAGTTCCATTCTGATGCTGAGCAACAATCAGGTTGTGAATGTCTTCAGAGAGCTCTTTGCCTTTACCTCTTCCTCGTTCTTGTTTTGGCTGTAAATCCACCAACCTGTTTACTCCTGGTGTAGCTCCGTTCATTATGCCCGTTTGTTGCCGTGGTCAAGTTAAATATGATCTGGTTTGGACACAGTTTGTTTGATTTTGAAAGTCATTAGGCATTTTAAATGTATTGCATGTGCAACTTCCTGCCCGCATGACACGTTATATATATATATATATATATATATATATATATATATATATATATATATATATATATATATATATATATATATATATATATATATATATAAATTGACACACAACAGCTTCAGCATCCAATGACCATTACTATAAATTTGATGTTATTGACTATTTGAACATTTGATAATCATTGCCCATCCCCAGTTAAAACATTAGGTTAACTTTCACGATAAATACTTTGAGGAGAGGATTATCATTGGGGTGGGGAGCACTGGGACTCTTCGGTCTTGTGTGTCCAGCTGTCTGGCAGCTCTGCTACTTGCTGGACTGAACACAGGGATGGTGTGAGTTGATGGATTTGATTTGATTTCAGAATGGACACAGTTTTTCTGACTTTTCAGACAGCCTTGTTGGGCTCTGTGCCTTCAGACATCACGTCTGTGACTCCATTTGTCAGTCTTCTGGAGAACTCTGCCCCCATTGTTTCATTTTTGGCCTTTTTGTTTTTTAAGCCAATTTGATTTAGTTTATCTCTGTGTCTCTCCAGTTTTCATCCCTTTGGAGCTGTGGTTGTGAGCAATGTCTGTGACAAGGAGAAGCCACTTCTCACCGATGGACAGCGTCTACTGCTGTTAACCAAAACTGGCATTAAAAGGATCAAGACCTTGGAAACAAGTCTGTCTCAATGCTTACAAAAATTTATGAAGGTGAAAATATCAGCAACAGTCTTAAAATGTATGAGTGATGATAACAATTTGGTTGTGACGTAACAACAGGTAGAAAGCTTGGGCTGGACCAGACAAACTGTTGGGTTATCTTCTGCGATATCTTGTTGGGTTAAGTCAACTTAAAACAGGGTTAGACCAACTCTTAGTTCCTGTTTTAGGAAAGAAACAAGAATCTACCTTGAGCAAACATTTGACAACATTAGCTAATAAGTAGAAACGTCGGGGAGAACAAGAGTCGTTGATGAACCACCATCTGTCTCAACCTGGAGAGGAGGGAAACTTGGAGGGTGGTATGGCAACAGAACAAAACAAACAAAAACAATAGCCTTCCAAAGCAGGTGTAAGCTGTTTAAAGGAGTTAAACTTAGTAAATCCTGTCCTCAGCATGCTGAACAGACGCTGAGTCAGAGTCAGAAACTCTCTGTGAGACACTCCAAAGCAAACTGTGCAGAAGATGATTGGAAAAGCGCGTTAGAAACTCCTAAGTTCTGGTTCTGGTCCACTTTTTGAACCACTAAACAATCATTTCCAGAATAAATGTGTCTGTCTTTCAGTGGGAGCTGAACTCTGCAGACTCAGGAACAGCTGGCTCTCACTGTAATCTGTAGAGATGAAATGTTTTGCACAGGTTCCTGTTTTTGAGAAGATTATTTTCTGGCCTTTATACCTGCATCGATAGGACAGGAAATGTGAGGAGGTGACATTTAAATGTCCTAAATCTGCAACTTTAGCCAAACCATGTGGAGCCCCAGTTTTACCAGCTCAAATTTAGTCATGTGAGTACAGGATCTGTAGGGCTGGATTTTGAGTGCTGGGGCTCTTTTGGTTACTTTGTGATTTGTATTGTAGCAGTCTGAGAGCCTGTTAATGACTTAGCTTCCTGGAGTGATGGTCTACTGCATGGGGCATGAAATGTTAGTAAGAGTCATGTGTCTGTCTCTGCTTCTCCACGGCAGAAGAGCTGACAGGTTCGGGCAGTCCCAAACATTCTGTCGTGGATGCACAAGACTTCTGTTTTTCCCTGATGCTCACTGAACTACATCAACAGCAGTGGCGTGCCCAGACTTGAAGGTCAAAGGGTAAAAAAACATAAAGGCACAGGGTGTTCTCACCACTAAGAGGGCACTAAAACCCACTTTTGTTGTTGTTGCTGTTGTTTGTTTGCTTTTTTGTGGGCACCCAAGAGGGCTGTTAAGTGTGTTTTACCAACCAGGAGGGATCTTTGGTACATATTTTGGCTCCCAAAAAGACACTTTAGCGCTACAGAGTAAGAGTGCACTTAAGCCCGTTTCCACTAAGCGGTTCAGTTCGGTTCATCTCAGCAATGGACGCATTTTACGGCGTTTCCACTGACTTATCCCAGGACAGATCCCAAAATAACTGAGATGAGCCGTCTTACTTTTTGGGACCCTTTCGTATGGGTTCCAGACTGAACCGATCCGCTCTCAAAAGGTGGAGTTACAACACTGCAGACCATTGATTGGTCGAAAAAATCGTCACTTCCTGTGCGACAGCGGCTGTATTTCTCCCAGCGGCACACAGACTTCTCTGAAACAAAACTTGATTGTTCTTTGTATCAAAGAGCTACATGCCAACCACAGAGTGGACGAAATGCTGCATGTCTTCTGTCGTTGCTCTTTGTTTACTGTGTTGCATTTTTCTTCTTCGTTGGATTTATCCAGCTTACTACAAGAGGGCACAGTTTGCTGTGGAAACACAAAAGGAATCAAGCTTAACCAAACCGTACTGAACCTACTGTACAGCTTGGTAGAATGTATGCTTTGCCTTCCAAGAAGACACTTTGGTGTGTTTTGGCCCCAAAGAAGGCACTCTACTTTCATTTTAGCCCCCAAGAGGGCACTTTCGCGTGTCTTTTTGCTTCAAATAGGGCACTTCAGTGTATTTTTCAACAAACAGGCAACAGGGAGGGATAGTTGCCTCACCTGCCCCCCTCTTGTGCACACCACTGATCAACAAACAATCATAATGAGTGGAGCCAGGTCGGGAACCAACAAGTTAGAGGTTTTAAGACGCCTCTGACGACTGCCTGGACGAGGAGACACTTGTCCATGGAGTTAGAAAAACATTGATCATGTAGGAATCCTTGGTGTTGTGACTCTAGTTGTCTGGCAGTGCTGTCCCATACAACTCTACACAGCCAGTGGGTATCGATGGACAAGGGAGCATGGGGCCAAACCACAACAGAGACAGACTGAGTACAGATCTTGAGAAAGCAGAATACTGATAATCAACAACTAACAGATCAATGGATGTGTCCCTGGCTCCGTCCTAGAGCCAAAGCCGGCATCAGTGTGTGAATAAATATAAATGCAGTTTAATAATGCTGATGGTCCCCTTACTACAGCAGCTTCCACCATCAAAGACTAACTAGAAAAGCTCTATGTAAGTCCACTTGACACCAGTGTCTGAAATTGATTTTCATTTTTTCATTATATTAGATATTAACAGCCCAAAAGACATCAGGAAGAAGAATGTTTGCATTGTCAACTCTGAGACTCAGTTTTCAGGGTCAGGTGTGACAGACTCTGCCTCCTCCCCACTGTGTGTGTTTGTGTTTGTAATTTGTGCTGAACAGACACCTGCAGCTCTCTGCGGTGACCCACATCAGGAACAGATTATCTAAATCTCTCCATCACTGTCACATTTAACGTCTTTTTCTGTTTTTAATTTACAGCTTCACGTCATCACCTCACAGACAAATTTCAGAGACTCAAAAATCATCCTGTTTGAATCACATGAATACGTTCTTCACAAGTCCATCTGATGAATGAGAACATCAAGAAAAAGATCAGTTAACAGCTGTTTGTTTGTGTTTCAGGGTGCAGCAGTGGGCGTCTGTGATCTCTGTTCAGCTTCGAGAGGTCAGCACCAAATACTCCGGCTCTCTGCTGCTACAGAAGGTAAAGAAAGTCCATAAATCTTCCTAGAAGGTTTCAAGCAAATGTCTTTTATGTCATTTTGAGCTGTGGTAGTGACATACGTGTGTTTCAGTCTCACTGTGCTCAGCCTTTGAAATGCAAGTGGTCCAGTTTGGATCAGTACGGTTTGGTACAGGTCACCGAAGCCAGATCCTGGTTATGTTTCCGCTGCCAACCATGCCCTTCTTGGTAGGCAGTGTGTAAGCCAGATACTGAAAGCTGCGTCAGTTACATAGTAGCTTGATGCCATCGCGCACAGCACAGTGTATCCCCCTGATAAATCCAACAAAGAAGAAAAATACAACACAGTCAACAAAGGATAGAAGACATCCAGCTGTTTGTTTGTGATTGGCATGTAGTTCTTTGTTACTCCCATCACATGAGAAGTGACAATTCTTTCAACCAATCAACAGACTGCAGTGTTCCTAGCTCCACCTTTGGGGGTCAGATGGGGTAAGTCTTCCACCCCAACAGAAGGGCCTCCTGCTAAAAACATGAAATAGCTTTCACACCCTTTCACACATCCAGTTCTTGAAAATTATGAACTGTTCATATTTATATGCGAAGGTACAGGTATATCTGTAACGCACTTGGGTTGTGATGATATGTGTGAATAAACTAAACTAAACTAAACTAAAGCCGCATTTCCACCAAGCAGACCGGTTCGGTTCGTCTCGGTTCGGCGCGCATTTTGTGCCATGTCCACTGACTTATTCCAGGACAGATCCCTAAAAACCGAGACGAGCCGTCCCACTTTTTGGGACACTTTCATATGGGTGCCAGACTGAACCGATCCGCTCTCAGAAGGTGGAGCTACAGCACTGCAGACCGTTGATTGGTCGAAAGAATCGTCACTTACCCCGACAGCGGCTGCAGTTCTCCTGGTGGAACACGGACTTCTCTAAACAAAGCTTGATTGCTCTTTGTATCAAAGAGCTACATGCCAATCACAGAGAGGATGAAATGTTGCATGTCTTCATCTTTGCTCTTTGTTTACTGTGTCATGTTTTTCTTCTTCGTTGGATTTATTTGCGGGGTAAGCTGCTACGGCGTCACGCCATTGTTTAACAGCTGCGCCTTTTGGCATCCGGCTACAGTTTGCTGTGGGAACGCAAACGGGATCAGACTCAACAGTACCAAACTGTACCAAACCGAACCGGACTGCTTGGTGGAAACGCGGCTTCAAACTAAGAGTACCAAAAAGTAAGAATTTGGGCAAAAAATAATAATTTGGGCACCTGTCCCACTTTTAGTCAAAGGAGACGCCACAAAATGTGTACCAAGACAAACCAAACTGAACCACTTGGTGGAAACACAGCTATATACTCTACATGAAAAACAAAGACAAAGTTTCTCCTGATGGTCAAAAACCGGCCTCAATGGCTGTTTGGATGTAAAAATTAGAATTCTGTTGCAGTTAGCAGTAGGGATGGGTACCGAATTAGGTACTTTTAAAGGTATCGACCGAATTCTGTCAAAAGTACCGGGTATCGATTCATGTAAAACCAAAAGGTACCGTGTTTAGGTACCTGAATGCATCCTTGTGACTGTGAGGGAGTGGAAGACTAGGGGATTTTCCATGCTGGACATGAACACAGCATTGCAAGGTTAAATATTGAAGAATACATTTGTTAAATTGAATTTTTTTTATTTTTTGTTATTAAACAAATTGATATTTTTTACCGCATAAACACAAAAAGGTACGGAAATTTGGTACCGTTGAGTACTGGTACCAATTGCCAGGTACCAGGCATCGATACCGTATCGTTTCAGATGTGAAAGGTACCCATCCCTAGTTAGCAGATTCATACATTTCCCAGAATTTCACCTGACATCCAAAAACAAGAAGAGTTTAAAAGGGAAAGTTTTGAAAACAGTTTTCAGTTATTTGGACATAAACAAGACTATCGTCTGCATAACAAGTGATCTTTCACACTGTTTTTTCATTCAGTTGTTGGTTTTTCTTTGGAATATTTCCTGACTTCTTGAATTTCTATAACTTCTGACAAACTCTGTAAAGACCTGGCTAAATTTCCTGAATCTTTGAGTCTAGTAATAGATGGTTTTCAACATTAAATTTAGTCCACATTATAGTAGAGCAATGTTGATGTGTAAGTAAAAGAGGACATCATCTGCATAAAGAGATATCTTGGTGCACATATTGTTTGTTTAACAAAGATTGCATTTGTCGAGGGAATCTCTTGTAATAAAGTTGTAATATAGCGTGTGTGTTAGTGTGTAAAAGCTTGTGTCTGTCCATTAATATCTTTACCAGGCAGCCCAAACACACACACAGGGATCACAGTAATGCCCAGATTGAGGACCGAGCCCTCTTTAACGGCGTCAGGATTTGCGGCTTTTCTGATTTCAGCCATTCATCCATTTATCTGCCAGATTTAGATTTATCAAAAGCAGTCTGCTTTCAAATACAACACCACGATTTGTTGTTGAACCAGGAAACCTCTCCGTCAAGAATGTAAATTTAAGTGTGGTCATTTTATTGTGTGAGTTAATGTCATGGTTAGTTTTATGTCTGTTATCTTTTATCTTTTGGGGAAGGGAAATAATGGACATTAGACCATTTTACTCTGTATTTTGATGTAAATCAGTGAAAAAACTGATCTAGAGATGAACTTCTACTACAAAAACCTGCAGTCTTAGTTTTACTTTTAAGCATGGTATATGCTCCCAAACCATAATCCAAGAAATCTACCATTCTCTTAACAGATATAATTTTACGGCTTTGTGAAAAACCCTTAAAAATCTCTCCCAGGTTCAGCTCTTCTCCGCGGTAACGCTGACTGAACTGTTTGGCTCATCAGTAAGTGGGTTGCTTGGTCTAAGTGGCATTAAAGAAAGACTTAATCGATTGAATCAGAGTCAATGCCGTACTTGGACATCCCAGCTCAACCTTAGCTGGCTCATCCAGCTCCAGCCTCATCCAGCTCCAGCCTCATGATCCAAAGAAAGTGACCTGATTAGCCCGTAACAGACACAGAACCAAATCACAGCGGCTACCTGTTAATCCCAGAGAGTTTCCCCGAAACTGAAATATCTACTCAAAACAATCTGCCAACTCTATCAGGTCAGTTTCACTGGCTCACCTGAAGAAACCAAGAAACTGGACCAGGTATGGACTTAAAGGCTGCAGTGCAGACCTTAGCTACCCTGGATGCAATGATTTAAACACAGTAGGTCAAGTAGCCTCATGTAAGATGGAAGATAATACCAACAATTGCAGAATATTAAACTGTGTTTATGCTACTGACTCCACTGAGTATATCCATGCTTTGACAGGCAGAGTAAAACAGTTTATAAGTGTTTGTTCAGACTTTGTTCCTCCTGCTTTCATTCTTTATAGAGGGATTATTTGTTTGTTGTATCAACAACGCCAGACTGATGCAGAAGCACTGTGGAGTATAAAGGTTTGTCAACGGACGTGGGGGAGTTAACCACCAAAAAACATATTTTTAAACAAAATATAATCACTTACGCAGATGGTAAACAGCTCCCAGGTTTGTGAAATAGCAGTGAGTAGACAGAAGAGATCAGCAAGTGGACAGATATTAGGTGGACAGACGTTTTTAGCAGAGAAATTCAGCGTGTACCCAGAGAGCAATTTAAACATACAACTGTCACTCGATGCTCGGCATTATCCGTGGCCTCTTACCAGACTTTGACAGACCAGGATGTAAACATGTGTCAATAAATCAGAAAACTCTCCCACCCTGCTGAGTCTGAGACAGTGAGACCTGGTTCATAATAAAAGAACCAGAAAGCTACGTCCAGGGTAATTATTTACCCGCAGACGTCGCTGGTGTTCCAGTGTAAAGTGTGACCCTGTTAAGTGGTGACTCTCAGCTGTTAATCACTGATTCTGTCGGCTGAGAGTCACCAGTTAGCATGGTCGCTGTTAACTCCAAAACACCGGTTGCTCTGTGACGGTCCAAACTCAATCGTTGTTGCCTCTGTTGTACAGTATCATTTCTAAAAACTGACCACAGAACAACTGTACATTTTGATGCTGCTAACAGGTTCAATTTAGTGTTCAAAAAACGCAAGCTCGTCTGAATCATAGACTGTAGTTTCGCAGACATCACCCGTCTGTTTCTGAAACGGAAAATGAAGCAGATCGGCTATAGGGGCCATATTGGTAGTGGCAAGGGCTTTGCCTACAGCTATAGGGCGCCAGCCGTCACGTGACCCTCAGCTGTGCCTCTTATTAGGGGAGCTCGCGATCTTAATATCCTCTGAACGGCCACGTTAGAAAAAAATTCACTCCCCGTACAGTGGGCTTTTTTTTGTCTTGGTGTGTTTGTGACTTCCTGTACTTCCGGAGCCACCCTCAAGCGAACACTCTGCTAACAGCAGATTTTAGCACTTCAGCATTGTCTCATATTCTCAGACCGGAGGTTGCCGCTTGGTCTGAATGAATGGAGCTAAACACTGCTTCTGTGGTCAAGATGCGTGTGTATCTTTATGATGACGTCGTCATAAAGATCTGTATCGAGGGATTATGATCCCTCTGTTGTTCCTGCACTGGAAAAACTGTAATCTTATCAAGTGGTTTTGTCTTACTTTCAGTAAAAAAATGCCTCTTTAGACTTAATAAGCCACAATTACCTAACCAGTCCAGAAAAATGTGTTACTTCAAGTTATTTAGAGAAAAAAATGAGGTCTGAAAATCTGTCAATGTAACAAGAACAAAATGCTCGAAAATGTGCTTAAAACTAGAATAATGTTTTAATAAAATTAACTTTTCCTTTGTTCCATTAGCAGATTTTTTTAATTGTTACAAGCAATTCAGACCGCATTTTGTCTTTAAATAACTTGAAACAAGACATTTTTCTTGACTTGTCAGGTGAATGTGGCTCATATCAGGTAAAACAAGACAAGTTTTACTTAAAATGAGACAAAAACAACTGATAAGATTTCAGTTTTTGTAGTGTGTAAACAACATAGACTTCTGATACCTGATTTGCCAATGCTTAAAACTTAAACCAAAACAAAGAAAAATCAGTAAAAGAAAAAAGAAGACTAGTTTAGGTTTTATATTTCTCTATAAAATGATAATCACACTGAAAACAAACGGTTGACCGATGACCCCAAATTGAAAGAGCAAAACTTCAACAGTCTTGGAAAGTTTCCTCTTCTGGGATTGACAAAAACGCGTTTTTTTAAAGATGAAAATATTAAATGTTTTCTCTGTTAATTCTCAGAAACTTAAAGACGTGGAGCCGATCGTTAAAATCGTGGAGCTGAACGGAGACGACTTGGTGAAAGATTACTCCGATGAGATTGAACGGATGTTGGGAAGCAAGATGAAGTCCGTGAAGGTGAGAATTAGAAAGCTTCACTCTCATCAGAGCCATTAAATTCAACAAATTTGATTTATTTCATTTAAGGATTGCTCAGCTGTTGCAGCCACTAGATCTTTACAACATTTTCCCAATCAGACAGAAAACCTCCATTTAAAAAAACTCCTGTTTTTAATTCCGTTGTATCCATAACTTTTTGTTTTCTGTCTTTGTTTAGAGGTTAGCAGAATCTGCAGAAGATGCCGATCTGTACCATGAGTACAACGCAACATTAGAGGTAAAACACCTGTTCCCTTCTCAAAACTAACACCCTGATGTTTCTAAAGGGCAGTTCCAGTCTTTTTCTGACTCTTCCTTGTCACATTCCCCTGAAGAAACCTACAGCATCCCATAAGAGTTGACCCTTCAGTGTTACTTGGTGTCAGATGGCTCAGATGATGAATATGTTAGCGTTAGCATATTAGCCCGCTCTGCCTGTGGGTTCTTTATGGATCAGAGGTAAATGCCAGCCAGTCTGTTGTGGTCTCTGCAGCAGATTGAGGTTTTAAAGCTTTAGCTGACACCTGAAATTAGATCAGATCAAACTTCACTGATCCGGTGAGGGAACTGGGTCAACAGCGCGGCCAAGACGCTACGCAGGGAAACACAACAAAACAAAGGAGGGATGGCCTTTACTCTGTGCAGTCATATTTAATCAGTTAAATAAAAAAAATACATACATAATGAATGAATTTAATCAGATGGCTATATTTTCAGAAGACGTTATTTCATTCGAATTATAGGTCAACAACACCAATTTTATTTTAGATGCTGTCTTGTGAAAACATTTCTCAATTTTTTTAAGGTCATAAAAAGCATTAACATTAATGTGAAAGTGTTTCATCACTACTGAAAACTCCTTGATGTAGCTTTAATTTAAAAAAAAAGAAAAGAAAAAAGAAAAAAAAGCTGTTGTTGCTATTTGTTTGTCACCTTTTTCTGTGAATATCAGCATCGTATTTTGAAAGGATCCACCTTTTCCTGTCTTGTGTTTAGTTTGATTACTACAACGCCATGCTGATAAACACGGCAGACGATGACGGGAACCCCGTGGAGCTGGGTGGAGATTTTCCTCTAGAGGAGAACGAACACTTCAACAACCTGCTGGTGAACACACAGCAGAGCAACATCCAGGTCCCCACCAACGTCTACAACAAAGGTCAGAGGTCATCCAACCCAAACATCCAGATTTCTCTGTATAAACTGATTCTTCAGGCACGACTTAGGATGTCCCTGTTTTGTTTGTGCAGACCCAAACATCCTCAATGCCATCTACAACTCTGAGGCGTTAAATGACGTCTTCATCGGTAACTTCCAGAAGGATCCGACGCTTACATGGCAGTTCTTTGGGAGCTCGACCGGCTTCTTCAGAATCTATCCCGGTGAGTTTCAGATTAATTAGATTGATCAATTAAAAGAAAATCTGTTTGTTTTGTTTTAAGGCTAAAACTGTTTAAGAAAGCCAGAGTGATGTTTTCAGATGTAACAAAAAATGTGAAAACTGTGTAGTATGAGAGTTGCTTTTCTTTCTGTTTGTAGCCTTAATAGTAATACAATGAACAGTGAAACTAAGACTCCCAAGAGGACATGTAATCATGAGGCCTCTGTGAAACTTATCAGACTCATTAGGAACAGATTTATAGCCAGCATCAAGTTTCTGTGTAATTTACATTTTACAGTGAAACTAGGACTTACATAAAACAGTCAAAGTCTGAAGCCTCTGTGCTCATTACTTTTCACAATGAAGCTGAGACTTGGTAGAAACAGATAAACAGGACTCACAAGGCTCTGTGCAACTAACTTTTGACAGTAAAACTGAGACTTAGTAGTAGCAGATATTCAGCCAGCATAAAGTTTCTGTGTAACTTATTCTTAACAGTGAAACCGAGACTCATCAGGAAAATGTTTATAGCCATCATTAAGTTTAATTTACCTTTCCCAAAGAGTGAAAACAGAATTTACAAAAAAAACGCCCAAGTGTAAGGTCTCTGAGCTAATTATTATTTACAGTGAAACTGAGACTTACCAGGAAGAAATTCAAGTTTCCTTGTAACTTTCTTTTAGCAGTGAAACTAAAAAATGTGAGACTCACTAAAAACAGATATATGGAAATCATTTGGCTCTGTGAAACTTTCATATAAAAGTGAAACTGAGACTTACTTGTTACAGATTTAGAGGAAAGCCTTTGCAAAACTTCCTATTTACAGTAAAGCTGAGACTCACTGAAAACAGGGGAATAATGAGCCAGAGTGAAGCCTCCATCCACCTTACATTGAACAGTGAAACTGAGACTTACTAGAAACGCATATAGCCAGCATTAGCCTTTGTGTTACTAATTATTATTTACAGTGAAACTGAGACTTACCAGAAACAAATTAATAGCTAGCATCAAGTTTCTTTGTAACCTTCTTTTAGCAGTGAAACTAAAAAGTTTGAGACTCACTAGAAACAGATATATGGCAACAATTTGGCTCTGTGAAACTTACATTTAAAAGTGAATCTGAGACTTACTTGTAAAAGATTTAGAGGGAAGCCTTTGCAAAACTTACTATTTACAGTAAAGCTGAGACTCACTGAAAACAGGTGAATAATGAGCCAGAGTGAAGCCTCTGTCTACCTAACATTGAACAGTGAAACTGAGACTTACTGGAAACGCACATAGCCAGCATAAAGCCTTTGTGTTACTAATTATTATTTACAGTGAAACTGAGACTTACCAGAAACAAATTTAGAGCTAGCATCAAGCTTCCGTGTAACTTTTTTTCAACAGTGAAACGAAAAAGCGTGAGATTCACTAGAAATGGATATATGGCAATCATTCAGCTCTGTAAAACTTACATTTAAAAGTGAACCTGAGACTTACTAAAAATATTCAAAGGGAAGCCCTTGCAAAACTTCCTATTTACAGTAAAGCTGAGACTCACTGAAAACAGGTGAATAATGAGCCAGAGTGAAGCCTCTGTCCACCTTGCATTAAACAGTGAAACTGAGACTTACTAGAAATGCATATAGCCAGCATAAAGACTCTGTGTTACTACTTATATACAGTGAAACTGAGACTTATCAGAAACAAATCAACATCTGTATTTCTAATAAAAACCAAAAAATTACAGTAAAACTTTGCAAACATGTCTGGAGGTGCCAGTTCTGATCACATGGTCACTTCTCAAATTGAAAATCAGGTCATAAATGAGGGAAATATTTTTTCAGTTGATAGATTTTGAGGCCTGCACTCCCACAAAACTTTACTGATCCAAGTCACTAAAAATTAGTTTACATTGTTATTTTACTCAAAAGAAAAATGACTGAAATACAGCTTCAAAAAATGTTTGTTAAACTGCCTGTGCTTTCTAATGACTGATAAAATGTTTTCACAGGTATCAAATGGACTCCAGATGCAAACGGTGTGGCAGCTTTTGACTGCCGAAACAGAAACTGGTGAGTTCAGATCGAGTGGTAACCAGATTAGAGAAAAAATGCTGATGCAGAGGTGTTTGAAACTGAAAAAGTCTCCCAGTACAGTATTTGCTTGATCAGCGCCATGGCTGACTGTCTCTCCCCGCTCCAACAGGAGTAAACCAAACAAAAACAGTGTCAGTCTGTCTGCTGGATGTGTGTCAGCTGAGCAGCGGCCAGCCAGAGTCCTGATCCTCTGCAAAAGACGATAAGCTGCTCCTTAGCCGGGTCACTGCTGCCCACATGGCACCATATGTGTGTGTTCATGCATTTGTTAATAATACCACAGAGCTGCATATGTCCCCGAACGCGTCGGCATGCTGCATCACCGCAGCTGAGGTGGAAAAGCTGCATCTGCTGGCAGGAAATGTGACTCTGAGTCATAAAATTGTTCTTGTGAGCAGTGTGGAGTAACACGAGCGGTTTGTGAAGAAGCAAAAGCTCAAAGAACTCCTCCAAGATTTCTAACAAACTAATATGTCCCCAATTTTGCCAGGGTGGATAAGCTATTTCTGATGTATGAATAAAATTCTCAGTGAGTGTCTCCTGTGGTGTGTTCAGGTACATCCAGGCTGCCACATCCCCCAAAGACATCATCATCATGGTGGACATCAGTGGGAGCATGAAGGGGCTGAAGATGACCATCGCCAAACACACCATCAACACCATCCTGGACACGCTGGGAGAGAACGACTTTGTCAACGTCATCGCTGTGAGAATAACCCACAGTTACACACATAAACACACACAATTACACACATTTTTTAAAGACTGGACGATTTTACACCACAGCAGTGGTCGAGTAAGAGTTTTAAACCTTTAACGCCAGGTAAACATTAAGGAACACGACTCTATAAGGGTAAAATTTTTATGAATATGAGGTTATTCCTGTTTTCTGAACTCTGGGCTTTATTTTTACATTTTTTGACATTTAAATCAAGGTGGATACACAAAGTTTTTGTATTAACAGTGTTTTTTCTGCTTTTTTTTTTTTTTAAAGAAATAATACGTTGTATAATCAATTGTTGTTTAGCAGTAACGGCCATGTTTTCAATAATATTAGGCATGCTTCAAGAGACTGTTTTCCACTTCTGCCCTTAAACAGTAACTCAAGACAACATACTGTTGTTCTGTATCGAGGAATGGAGGCGTCTTCCTTTAGACATAACCAGTTCAAAACCTAAAACTGTGTTTTTTTTTATTACATTTAATAAATATCTTGTATCACTGAGATAGGAATAGATAAATAAATCATTTTCAATAGACTGCTTTCTCATGCGAAATCACAGCTGGCTGAACGGCTCCACCTTGGTGTAATAACCCTTGGTATTTATTGATTTCTCATTTAAAATATCATTTTATGAGATTATTTTTACACATAAATAATTGAATTAAATTAAATTTAATTTAATTTAATTTAATTTAATTTAATTTAATTTAATTTAATTTAATTTAATTTAATTTAATTTAATCAAATGCCCCAAATTACTGCTGTAGGTTTACAGTAAAAAGTAAGCACTTAAAAAAAATGATTTTACCACCTTTAAAAAAACAGTAAACAAAAGATAAAAAAACAAAACATTTTCTGAGTTGATAGCCTGGCTAGAATACATGTAAAGGGGTCAAATATTAAAACTGGATAGGTTGTCAGCCTGTACCCAGAGGTGTCCTCCAAAGTTGCTATTTCAGTTTTGGCCCCCTGACTATATGTTTCTTAGTTAAACTCAAACTATATCACAAATAGTCTAAAGCAGGAGTAGGCAACCCTTTCCATGGACCTGAAATACACTCATGCCCAAAGTGCCAAGACTTATTTCTTTTATAAAATCATTGACGGTCAATAGGAAAGTCTTCTTTTATGGTTTTCCATGCTGAGCTATGCATTGAGAAATGCTATAACTTCCTCCCGTTACCTGGTTTCTAACAGTACAGGAAGTTTTGTATGTGTTGCTCACAAACTTTGCTAACACTGTTTTCCTGTTCGGTCTCAAAAAGACGCCGCACACTTGATGATGTAACATACCAAACTTCCACAGCAAAGGATGCAAATCGCTTGATCTGCGGCCATCTCTGGCAATAAATCCATGCTCCGTTGTCCAACTGTGTTGGAGAAATGACTGGAACTTGGTTTGATTGCCTTGATAACACAGCTTAATTGTATTTAATTTCATTTAACCTTTATTTAACCAGATAAAAAGATGGATGCGACTGTGAGCTAGCAGACTGACCCTCCCAAGAGATTTGCACTGACGCACTTGCAGGACACATTCATGCAATTGTAATGTTGTGTTTTAAATTAATTATTCTGTGAGGGGCTCTAGAAATAAACATTGATTGATTGATTGATTGATGGATTCTTTGTGGGCCAATATAATAGCCTCTCATGCCAGCTGTGGCCCCCGTGCCCTAGGTTGCCTACCCCTGGTCTAAAGGTTTCTAAATATACTTTAAATCTAAAGACAGTAAGAGTAGTTGAAATATTTATTAAACTATTAAATGTATAAAAAAAGCCCACTGTGGAACTTTTTCTTCACTATTTTTAAGTTTTTAAGTCCATAAAGCTAAGATTTTGGTTTGTGCTGATTTTGGCACCCCTTGTGGAAAAAAAATGAACTTAAATGTGCAATAACTTTTCTCTGACAAGAAATCTCACTCTGCTCCATCTAAACCTTTTAAGAATAAACCTTTAAAGAATCTTTACTGCTGAATCAGCAATTTTCAGTCTGACACCTACCCCCCACCACACTGTAAACCCCAAAGTTAAAATTACTCAATTGGATTACACTTTGAAAAGTTAAAACATGTTAGTAAGTTCAATTTACTCAAATGTCTGAGTTTTCAGTGTTGAAACGGATGATTTCTGAGTAGATTTAACTTTTGTTGCTGTTAAAGTAAGCACAATATCAAATCATTAGTTTCTAACTGCATTTTGTAACTGTGAGTGAGAAGGGGACACAGTAGAAATGAGACCCTGCTGTACTTCTATATGTACAGCAGTGGCACAGGCTGTCTGTGCTCCTTGTGGTATTGACCAGCTGTTTATGCTCTATGTGGTATAGACCGGCTGTCTGCATCTAAAATAAATAAATATATTTTTTTACATTTTCAAAATTGGTCTAAATAGAATGATTGTCCAGTCAAACATTTCATTTATAAATATATTAACCATTAGGTGTACACTGCAAAGTCAATAGGTACAAGACCCCGTACCATGGAGCACAGACCACCAGTCAGTGCCGTGGTGCACAGACAACCTGTGCCCCCTGAAGAACAATATTTCAATGTACAGCAGGGTCTCATATCTACTGCCTTCCCTCCTCACTCACGTTTGCTAAAGTTATGAAATTAGAGCTGATTTTTGTTGTGACTGCGTTTGTAACCATGAGTGAGGAGGGAACGCTGTGGATATGAGACCCAGCTGTACTTTAAAATGTTATTTAATTTAGTTGTTCTGATCTGCTTCAATTTTTTTAAATTACATTTATTTAATTCACAAGGCAAATTTATTGATATCACATCTTTCAGTTTTGAGTACAGTCAACTTTTTATGTTTTACAGTGATATGCAACATTTTTTTACATTACTTAATATTTTAATTAAAAAAATAAGCATCAGGTTTATTTGATCAAAGACATTCAGTAGAATGATTTTGCATAATAATTGTAACTACTTAAGATGTTTAGTTAAATTAACTTGTGTTTTATATTTCATTACTTAGTTTTTTTTAAGGTAACTGGTTTACAAGCATTTTTCATGTAAACTCATCTCGTTCATGTTTACAGTGCAGTGGTTTCAGACCTTAGAGATGACTTTGAAGAAATGTTTGATGTTTATGTTGATGGTCTTTTTTGCTTTTATAAACATTAAAGAGATTTTATTGTCCATTTAAGTCAGTTTTACAAACATAAAAATCTGTATAGGAGCTGTAAGATATAAATTTGTGAGAATCCAGGTGTTTCTTCTCAGCTGTGTTGCTTTTTAAAGAAAAAAACTCTGCACATCAATATAAAATCTGTGTTATGCTTTAATGAGAGATATAAAAAGATGTAAAGTTAAAGATACGTGTGTCTCTGCTGCTCTTGGATCTGATCCAGTATCTTCTCTGTGTCCCTGTCTGCAGTACACAGACTACGTCCGCTACGTGGAGCCGTGCTTCAAAGGGACTCTGGTCCAGGCCGACTTGGACAACCGGGAGGTAAGACCATTATCTGCTTCACTGAGGCTTTAGGAGCTAAAGAGAAGAATTAGCAGCCAGCAGACACGAGCGCACAAACTCACGCACACACTCAGGAAACCCCCTGATACCTCATCAGCAGATCAACCTGCTGGCCTACTTCCTGCTGTGATGTCACAGACTGCAGGCTGTCTTGGTGGTTTTGTGCTGAATTCGAACTTTGTTGGATTAACGGGAGGTTGGAGTGAAAGTGATTACGTTAAATGACAGACCTTTAAGACCTGCAGATTTATACAAAAGTGTTTTTGAGTTTTAACATTAAGCGTAACTCATATCAACATTTTTTGAGGGAAAACGTCTTAAACAAATAAAAATGAATCTCCCTCTTCTTCTTTCTCAGCACTTCAAGCTGCTGGTGGACGAGTTACACGTCAAAGGAGAAGCAAAGATCAAGAACGCCATGAAGGAGTCCTTCAAAATCCTCAATGAGGTTTGTTTTGCTAATAATCTCTAACTAAACAGACTGGAGGAGTGTTCCAGTTGTGTTGAGAAATCAGGAGTCAGCAGGCTTTAATGTCCGCAGTTCATACAGTCTGTACGGAGAGCAAAAGCAGGCAGAACACAGTCCAACCTCACAACACATGGGCTCATCATAAGATGTTATTTGTTGTGGAAGAGCAGATAAATTGGTATTATTCTGAGAGAGTTATCATTGTCAGACATCTGCCAATGTGGTCAGAGACTTTGACCTTTTAACCTCCTGAAACTGTCTGTTCTAGACTGTATATACTGCAAAAACTGAAATCAAAGCAAGAGTTTACGTCATATTTTTGGTAAAAAATTGTCTTACAAGACTAAATATGAAACATATTTACCTGACAAATCCAGAAAAATGTGTTTTCCAAGATGTTCAAAGACAAAAATGTCACCTGAATTGCTTGAATCTGCCGTTGGGGTAAGCAAATTGGCTGGTCAAGTTTTTTTTGATATAGAGGGATTATTGTTTTATCAACAACGCCGAATGCGCGCGCAACTGGGGTGCAGAAGCACTGCGACGTGGAGGAGTTAATCCCCCAAAAAACAGATTTTTAAACTAAATACGTCTCAGATGCAGTTCCTCAGTGTGTTTAAAGGGTTAAAATCATGGGGGTCAAACACAGATATAGTTGTGTATCATCTGCATAAAGGTGAAAGCTAACGTTATGACTGCGGGTGCTATGACTCAGGGGTAACATATAAAGAGAGAAGAGGAGTGGTCCGAGAACAGTCCCCTGGGGAACTCCACAGGTCAACTTTGCACGCAATGACCGTGACAGTTCGCACACTAAAAGACCTATCTTATATATCATATAAATGAGAATAAAACCAATCTAAAACTGAACCAGACATGCCAACCAAGTGTTTTAGTCGTTCCAGTAAAATTGAATGGTCATCAGTATCATAGGCAGCACTCAAATCTAAAGGAACCAAAACAGAAGATTTTCTAGCATCTGAAGCAATCAGCAGGTCGTTAATTTTTTTTAAAAACATTTTGAGGAGAGCAGACTGACAATCCCTCTATATGATGTGTGATATATAACACCAGGCAGATGTTTGTTCACTCTTTAATAGGGACCCAGGCATCATTTATGTCTTTTAATATCTTAGAGTTTGACATTTTCTGTACTTGCCAGGTGAATGTGGCTCATATCAAGTCTAAAAAGACAGTTTTCACCAAACTAATACATAAAAGCTTGCTTGTATTTTAGTTTTTTCTGTTTTTTTTCATTAATAACTGAAGAATGTTTCATTCAAATTAGCAATTAATACTTTTCTTATCAAGTGTTTTTGTCTTATTTTCAGTGAAAAATGTCTCATTAGACTCAATATGAGCCACATTCACCTGATTAGTCCAGAAAAATGTCTTATTTCAAGTTGTTTAAAGACAAAAATAAGATCTTAATGGCTTGGAACGTGTTAAAAAAAATCTGCCAATGATAGAAGAGAAAAGTGTGATGAAGTGTAACTTCTGCTGAGAATTGTTATTTGTGTGTATTTATGTATTTATGTGTGTGTGCGTGTGTGTGTGTGTGTGCAGGCGAGGGCGAACGGTCAGGGCAGTATGTGTAACCAGGCCATCATGCTGATCACAGACGGGGCCATGGAGGACTTTGAGTCGGTCTTTCAGGAGTTCAACTGGCCTGAGCGCAGGGTGAGAGCGACTGATGAGACTCATATTATCTCAGCACTTCTGTCTTTAAGCATTTTTATCGTACAGAGAACGATAAAGGACTAACGTCAACAAGTTGTTCTCAAGATAACTTTTCAGTCTCATCATCTACAGAACTGTTCAGAAATTCACAACTTTCATTTAAGATTGGTGTGGACAAATAGCTCCCACTCTATAGAAGAAGTGTTACTCTCTAGATGAAAACTGTGTGATATAATACCTATCACTGAACACATCTAGACGTGAGTATTCATGTCTCCATGTTCAGGTGCGAGTCTTCACCTACCTGATTGGCAGAGAGATGACCTTTGCTCAGAACACAAAGTGGATCGCCTGCAACAACAAAGGTGAGAGCTGTGTGAACATGTATCTGCAGGAGTTTTTAGCTAACACTAAATATTTAGCTAAAAATTCTAAATACTTCACAATGATTTCTAAGTATTTCATAATGATTTCTTAATATTTAGTCAAGATTTCTAAATCGTGAGGTTATTACAGCGCACATGTGCAGACACACAAACAGCTGTTAGAGCAGACTGACAGATGATCCAGAGGTGATCAGCTGACGCCGTCATCGCTTCATGTGACGCTCCGAAGGAGAGAACGTCCCGTTGCTCTAAAAACGAATCTCCTCCATCCTCTCTCTTCTCTTCATTTCCTCACGTCTCTCTGGTGGGAGGGACTAAGACGCAAGTGAACGACACAAGTGGAGGAAGGAAGGATGGAAATTTATCGCTTTGAGACACACCCCTGGTGTATTGGTGAATGCTAAGAGCAAAAGTGGAGCAACAGATGCTCATTTTGTTGAAACACAGACACAGATTCAGCAGATTGAGCAGCACAAGCACAACACGGTAGCCTATGACAACCATAACAACCACTGTCCTGTTGTATGCGCACGCGCGAAGCAGCATTTCGACTGAAACGCCGGTTTTCTGTTGACACGGCAACGGTGGCGGCAGCATTTTCTGCTGGCATAAAAATTCCACTCTGGAGGCTGTTTTTCAAAGTTTACGTTTTAGTTCGGCTAAAATGCTGTTTCCGTGTAAACTCCAGGCCAAAACGCAACAATGCTTTTGCGTTTCGGCCTAGAACTGTTGTCATATAAATGTCCCCTTTGCCGACTGTGTTTTACATTCTCAAAATCTTGCTTGGCTGGATAGCTTCCTCGAGCTCTTAATTTGGTGTTTCAGGTGGGCGGGAGTGTAAATTAGCCTATTAGCTAAATATTTAGAAATCGTACCTCAAGATTTAGGAACTTTTATATTTATAAATAACATTTTACTTTTAGATATAACATTCAACCTATTTGATAAAACATTTAATTTGTATATATAATATTTGATGGATGTATTGTTGCAAGTATTTTTTTTTTCAAATCTACATAAAAAGTGATGTTTTACGGCTAAATGTGGAGAAATGTTGTTACTTGTAGTGTGTGTAACTTTACAATCAGCGCCCCATAATAAAGACCCACTGATAGTTTGTAAAGAACGATGACACAGTATCCGTGGAGTTTGGTGATGGAAGAACATTTTTCTGTCAACCTACCTGAGGATAAACCACCAAAGGTTGTGATTGTTGTCAACGCAAACTGGCACAGCTCCCTACTCAGTGTGACATCAGTGAGTCGATCGATGACATCAGCAGCTGTCTCTGTGTCCTCAGGTTACTACACACACATCTCCACCCTGGCCGACGTCCAGGAGAACGTCATGGAGTACCTGCACGTGCTCAGTCGGCCCATGGTCATCAACCACGACCACGACATCATCTGGACAGAGGCCTACATGGACACTGTGGTGAGCTGAGCCGACCAATCAGAGTGGATTCAACATCTTCCTTCATTTTTCACGCCACTCTTTATCCTTAAAGTCCTCATTCTGTTCACTAAAAACCATCATCATCACCACTTCACCTTCCTCTATCTGTCTGCTTCTTCTCTGTGTTTATACTCATTCTCCCATGATCCTCTGGGCCTTTTCCTCCATCACATTGGCAGCTACCTAACACCAAAGAGGTAAAGAAGGCTGTGTACAGAATTAGCTTAAATAATCCATCATTTCTTTCCATGGGTGTGTTTTGAGAAGTTATTTCTTTGTGTCATCCATCTTTTAAGTAATCCTGCTTCATCGGTGTGTGTGTGTTTCAGTTATTCGCCACCAAAGCTCAGAGTCTGCTGCTGATGACCTCAGTGGCCATGCCGGTCTTCAGTAAGAAGAAAGAGACGGTCAGTGGTGAATGACATGAAACTGATTTGATGGATTATAGTTTTTTAAATCTTTTGTTTCTCATGTTATGGAGATTATATTGTATATTTCTCTTCAGCTCTCCCACGGGATCCTGCTGGGAGTGGTCGGCTCAGACATCCCGCTGATGGAGGTGATGAAGCTGGCGCCCAGATACATGGTGAGTTCAGGCTCAATTAACTGTGTAGGAATCTGTAGATGCACAGACAGAACAACAAATCACAATCATCCCAAGCCTGAGTGGTGTAAACCAGAAGTCTGAGAGGCAGTTTTTCAAAGTTAAAGCCTCATGAAGAAAAAAGACCCAAACACTATGTAAAAACCAAAACTACCTAAGAAGAGTGGACTCTCTTCTGACATGTCTCTCTTCCTGTTTTGATCCAAAAAAATGGCAAAACACTTTTTTTAATTGCCTTCATCTCGGCCCTCCATCCTCTGATCCTCTCCATGATCTCCGTCATCTTTTCTCACGATGGTGCCGCTCTTTCTCTCTGAACTACCGCAACACATCCTCAGTTGGAGCATGAGCTGCCTGAACTTTTCTGACTTGCAGCGTCTCTCTGTGTCTCTGTCCTCTCTCATGTTCTCCTCATATCCATGCTGAGCGGTTTACGAGCTGGATTTTTGATTGACAAGCTCCGCCAGATCTCGCCTCCCCCTGAAAAACATAACTTATATCTGTAGACGCAGTAAATGGTTGCAAATTAATTGATGTCTATGGATGCCAATGGCAGCGAACACAGACATTTCCATTGTGGCCAGTTTAAAATGCGGATTTACAAATCTTCTCCTCTTTGTGTATTCATTTTAGTAGCCATGCACTTCAATTTTGTAATTTCCTAGAATTCAGCTTCTTCATTTGTGGACCTTAAGCAGATATGGGATTAAAATGGGATTTATTAGATAAATTAATCACAAATCCTGTAATTATTTAGATTGATTTTTTTAATCGCCTAAAAACACTTATTTATTGTCATTGAAACACATTAAAAGCATGAAGAATGAAAAGCATTACCCAGGTGCTGCAGCATACAGACGAATAATCTTTGTTTCGTTTCATTTTCCTTATCTGGGTGCAGTTCGCAAGGGCAGCAGCACCAAAAACGATAATAAACTAATAAAAATAAACAAAAATTAAACATTTGAATTAAATCAAGAAAATAATAATAATAATAATAATAATAATAATAATAATAATAATAATAATAATAATAATAATAAAAATGATTAAACGTGAAAATTAAATCAACAAAATTAAATGGAAATAATAATAATAACAATAATAATAATAATAATAATAATGATAATAAAACAATACAATTAAAATAATTTTACATGAAAATTAGATTCATAAAATTAAATAATAATAATAATAATATAAAAAAATACAATTCAAATAATTCAACATGAAAATTAGATTCATAAAATTAAATACAAATAGTAATGATAATAAAATTTAAATAAAATAACTAATAAACTTCTCATTTTATAAATTAATATCTCATAATAAAGTAAAAGTTGTAGCAACACACAATCTCCCAAGTTAGTCTGCGAAGAAGAATAGGAGGAAGAAGAAGAAGAAGCCCAATTTACCTGTATGCTTATTTAAATTTCTGTTAAAGCAGTGGAGTCTCCTCCTGCTGGATGTTAAAAAAAGTGCAGCTCTGAATCATTTTTGCTGCGGCTACATTTTGCTCTTAACTCCGATATGTGACCAGGACTAACTCATGAGACAGATTTTAACGTTGTATTTCTGATGCTTCTCTTTCTTCCTCACCATCAGCTCGGAGCTCATGGCTACGCCTTCCTCATCACCAACAACGGCTACATCCTGGCCCACCCCGACCTCAGACCTCTGGTGAGTTTCCCCTCCTCGTTCTGCAGCAGCAGCTTGGATCCTCTACACCTCTGTTTAAAGTCAGAGATGAAGTGCTGCTGGTTAAAAGGTTGTGTTGAGAGAAAGTGGTTTTAAGTATTAATGAGGACAGATATACAGTGTTTCACTACTCACACACACTCACACACACTCAGTTACAGTGTGTCCTCTGTCCTGCAGTATAAAGACGGAAAGAAACTGAAGCCGAAGCCAAACTACAACAGCGTCGATCTGTCTGAGGTGGAGTGGGAGGACACCGAGGAGTTGGTAACTACACACTCCCAAGCACTCCTACAAACACACATAATAAAACAAGATGTAGGCTTGGTTCTGGTCAAGTCTTACACTCTTTGGAAATCAAGGTTTGATTACATTTTCAGTCTGAAAGAGGAGAGCTTTTAAGACATGATCAACTGTGTGTTTAAAGTGTTTTTTTGCTTCTTTTTGTGTATTCTAGCTGAGAACAGCGATGGTGAAGGGGGAGACGGGTAAAAGCAGCCTGAACGTCAGAGCGTCTGTGGACAAAGGGGTGAGGAATCAGACATTTATGACTGAAAGAAGTTTGTTTTGAAGAATTTAAAGAGGGGGTCTTTTGTTTTTTTCAGTCTTTATTCTGTCTACTACCCCTGTAGTAGCTTTACATGATTTAAAGGTGAAAGAAAATCCACTTTATTCTCTCTCTGGTGTTTTAGAAGACTTATTTCAGCCTCTGTCTGAAACACTATGTTTAGCTGCATTCTACATGGTTAACAATTTGATTGAAAACAGCTTTTCTATTTTATTGTGTTTGATATAATGAAAGTCAGATGCAGTGTTTCACACTTAACTTAAAGTGCATCCAGTTTGTCACTTAAACTACTGTAACATTAAACTAATGTTGCAAAAAATCATTGGTTGAAAGACGTGGTCAGTTAGTGAAACTGATAAATGTCACTCTGTGTAACCAATGTTACTCATAAAAATTTAATATTGCACAAAACATGACTATGGTTATTATTTTATCAGTCTGCTACACCAGTCATTCCCAAGGTCTGGGTCCTCAAAGATTTTTTATGGGTTGCCAAATTATTTTTTAAAATGTTTACACGAAATTCATGCTTTCCTTAACCATAAGAAGTCTCCCCTCACTGATTTGTTTTCTGATGATTGGCTCCTCAAACTGTCTTAGCTGGTTATGTTTTCATTGTGAAGGGTCATCACCACAATGTTCACTGTAACTGGAAACATGTTTCTAAAGTCTGAAGCCATGAGCTGGCGCTACTCAAACAACCAAAGCCAAACCACCGTATGTTTCCTACTGTTTTACAGCACTCAGAGGAAAACGCTGTCACTGTGTCACCATCACACATATGAAAGAGCTGACCCATTGATTACTTAGATCGTTAGTTTCCAAAATAAAGATTTGAAGTCAGATTCAAAACCTCCTTTGAGTTTGAAAGTCCAAAGTCACCGCTGGATCTTGGACGGGAACCAGCTGCAGAAATGGGACAGTTACAGCTTGTTGCAGCTTGTTACACGTCAGACTAAAAAAGAGGCATGGACGGATGCTGTTACCTTTATTCTGGATGAACATCACATCTTAATATCCTTTCTTGAATATCACATGATTGGGATACAATCCTAAAAAGCAAGCAGGCTTACCCGTAACATAAAAATGTAATTATTTTCAGAGTGTAAGCCTAACAAAGCTGTAATGCATTTGTCTTATATGTTAGGCCTGTTAGCTGCTACAAAAGATGTGAGATGATGCAGAAACATGATTGAAGAACCTTTTTCTATCTTTGCACAGTAATCCTGTCAGTTGATTTACAGATTGGACATATTTTGGATTGGGTCGCTGTGGCTTGTTTCCCAGAAAATGAGGGGTCACCTGAAAAAAAGTTTGGGAAATACTGTACTACACTGTAAAAATTAAACTTAAAACGATTTTAAACTAACTGACTTAAGTACAGGGAGAAAACATTGATGTTTATGGCATCAAAACCCACATCATCAAGTTTAGAAATAAAATATTTTGAAAATACTTTGAGATTATATTTATTATACAGTTTATGAGCAGCATACAGCAGAGTAGCTCTTCAGCGCCATCTACTGCAGTGGAGGTGTGGAAGACGTATTGTACTTCAAACTCATCTAGAATATGAATTTTTAATTTAACAAAAATTGTTATATTTAGAGTAGAAATTTTGATACTTTATCACAGGTCAAAGCATCACCATATATTGCCGGATCAGTAATTTCACTCCCTATCGGACATTGGTGTTTAAGGCCCCTCCAATGTGTCCTGAACCAGTTATGAGATCTTTCTGCGATGACTTTATCATTTCAGGAAGTTTGGTGAAGATGTTGTCCTATTTTTATAATTGAGTGTTTTGATCAGTTTCCAGTCAGACACATTAATGAATAGAGGTTTGAAAATCTGCACACATTTGGTCTGAACATCCAGCATTGTTATTGAAAACAGAATACCCCTTCTTTAAGTTGTTCTTGGCTGCTGTATTTAAACATCAGCACTGGCTTTGCATTAACACGTCTGTTAATCTGGTTTAATTTCTACAGTACAGATTGTAGAAATGTCATTCCTCTGTATCAAGACAACCTGTAGTTGACCTTCTGCTCAATAGAGGGCAGTAATGCTTCCCTGAAAAGACGAAGAAGAAGAAGATTGTTTAAACTGTGGAGGGGACAGCTGCAGCTGCTCGATTTGAGCAAAGAGTGACTGACAGATCAGATAATAACCCGCTCTCGTTTCCTTCTGCAGAAACGACCGCTGTACCTCATCAATGATTACTTCTACACAAACATCGATGAGACACCGTTCAGGTAAATCTGATTTTCTGATCATACACACTTTGAAACTGAGATCGTTGTGCCCACACACTCACACACACATCTGGTTGTAGTTGTAGTCAGGACAGGGGCCTAGTGTCACTTTAAATAATCCAGTGTCATGTGGATCAGTTGGATGTGAAGAAAAAAACTGTTCACAAACTCTGCTAATGGACTCAGTTGTACCTGCGTGATTTAACCACAAGAGGGCAGCATTTCCTTCTATGTTGTTATAAAGTATCCCTCACTGTCCTCTCCTCCTGTGTGTCTGCAGCTTTGGCATGGTGCTGACAAAAGGTCACGGGAGGCTGATGTTTATGGGGAATGTGTCTGTGGAGGAAGGTCAGATTTCCCTTAATCCCATAATCTATAATCTATCCAAATAAATAAAAACTGTGTGAGGTGTGTCTGATCTGTTTTTCTCTTCCTACAGGTCTGCACGATCTCACCTCCCCAGACCTCAGCATCGCCTCTGAGTGGTACGTCCAGAACAACTAACTCTTTGTTAAAGGAATATTCATCCTTTTTTTGAACCTGGTCCTTTTTTTAACAGAATCCCTCTCAGATTAATCATTTTAATCTTCACTCTTTCTTTCAGGACCTACTGTGAGACAGACATCGACCCTGCTCACCGGAAATACTCTCAGCTTCAGGCCGCCATCCGCTACCTGCTGGGGAAGGAACCGGACCTGGAGTGTAAGTTTTTTCTTTTTAAAGGAGAAATTAATTGAAAATGGATTATTCTTTATGCATATAAAATAAATACATGTGTTTTGGTAGAATTTCATTAGTAAACATTATGATTTGACACAAAGATTTGACTGTATTATCCATATTTTCAGTTCCTGTCACATTTCAGGTAAACCATAATATTTCTCAGTAATATTTTTTATAATTCAGCATTGTTAAGATTAAACTTTGCAGAATAACTGATCTAATCTGAATCTTTTTTGCTCTACATATTACCTACCATAATACACTGTTAAAAATAGCCTACTATATTAACTCTATAAGAGATTATTTGTTTATCAACAACGTCGAATGCGCGCACAACTTGGGTGCAGGAGCACTGCGGAGAATAATGGTTTGTCAACTGACGTGGAAGAGTTAACCACCAAATAACACATTTTTAAACGTAATATCAGCACTTTTATGGAAGGTAAACGGCTCCCAGGTTTGTGAAATAGCAGTGAGAGGACAGAAGAGATCAGCAAGTGGACAGATATTAGGAGGACAGACGTTTTCAGCAGAGAAATACAGCATGTACCCAGAGAGCAGTTTAAACACACAACTGATGACTACATTATCGGTGGACACTTGCCAGACTATGACAGACCAGGATGTAAACATGTGTCAATAATCAGAAACCCTCTCGGACCAAAAAGAGCACACAGACTGCTGAGTCTGAGACCAGGTTCATTATAAAACAACCAGAAAACTACGTCCAGAGTTAATTATTTACCCACAGCTGCGCTGGTGTTCCAGTGTAAAGTGTGACCCTGTTAACTGGTGACTCTCGGCTGTTACTCACTGATACTGTCGGCTGAGAGTCACCAGTTAGCATGGTCCCTATTAACTCCAAAACACCGGTTGCTCTGTGAGGGTCAAAACTTGATAGACATAGTCTCTCTCGCAAAGTATCGTTTTTAAAAACTGACCACAGAACAGCCGTACATTTTTATGCTGATAACAGGTTAAGTTTAGTGTTTAAAAAACGCAAACTCATCTAAATGAATGAAGCTAAACGCTGCTTCTGCAGTCAAGATGTGTGCCTATCTTTATGATGACGAAGACTGATAATCCCTCGATACTGTAATTGTCTCACATTATTCATTGTTACTTGTGTAATTCATTATCCACCATGTAATGATTATTTTTTGCAATATACATCAACTTTTAATGAAATATTCATTTAATTGCGTTATCCACATTCTGCAATATATATATCTTTAGCAGACAATAGAAAATATTCACTATGTAACACCCTTTTTTATCTTTTGATGTAGATTTTCTACCATGATGTATTGCATTTATACTTTGTGTTGTGTTCAATGCATATTTTACTTTTAAGCATGCAATTTCAAATGCAAGTTTAATACATTTTATTACCTGATCATGCACTTACAGTGAAGCAATTTCCAATATATTCAAATTGCGCAAAGTCAATAAACACAGTCTAATTCTCAGAAATTATTACCTCCGCCATGGAAGCTGTGTTTTTGGGAGAGTTTGTCTGTTTGTCTGTGAAGAACACAAATCAAAAAGTAACAAACGGATCTTGATGAAATGTTCAGCAAATCTTCAAAGTAGGATAGAGAAGAAGTGATTGAATTGTGGAGGTGATCCAGATCACCGTCTGGATCCAGGATTTCTTTAAAGGATTCTTTATCAGTGTGAGATAGGGCTGGTTTCACCATATGTGTATATAAGTCCACCATAAATGGTCAGATTGCTTTGCAAAATAATACAAGACAAGGTCACCATAATTTCTAACAGATGTAAAAGTAAGATCCAGATCCTGACAATAGTCTGGATACTAAGATCCAGAATATAAAATATGTACTGGGTCATCATAATTTTCAACATTGTCAGGAAACAAATTATGGTACAAACCTGCAACTAACACCAAATAGTAGCAGACAGTCTGCTGAAAGGGAGTATAACATTAAAGTAAGACTAAAGTGTTGGTGACAATCACAATATGCTTGGTGGAGGTCTGCGCTCTCTGAGTGTCATTCTAGTTTAAAATATAAAAATGTTGTTGTTGGGAATCTCATCCAAAAAAACGTTGCCTATAAGTTACCTGTAAGTGATCAAAGCTGTTTGATGTCCAGGTGATGAGGTGTTGCTGCAGCAGACGTTGTTCGATGCTGTGGTTACAGCTCCTCTGGAAGCTTACTGGAACGCTCTGATGCTAAACGACAGGTGAGACTCCAGATAATTTGTGAATTTAAACTTTACACCTGATAAATGAAACACCAACCACACACAATGTTTTTGTGCAGGGTGGAGCCGGGCATCGAAACAGCCTTCCTCGGTACCCGGGCCGGCCTGATGAGGATCATCAGATATGCTGGAGTGGAGTCACGAGTTGCGAAGTAAGACTTGGACCCTGCTGCGTTCATGCTGAGATGTTCTGCTCACAGTTAGTCTCAGAGGAGTTTACAGAGAAAGACTTTCTGAGAGGCTGACTCAGCTGAGAGGAAGTAAAGAAACAGAAAGAGCCAGAGGAAGATGTCAGAAAACACATCCAGACTTTTCAACTTTTTTATCAGTGCGATATTATCATGAAATAACGTCTAAATGTTGACATCCTCTCATCAGGAAGTTCCTGACTCCGTCTGACAAAGACAACCTCTTCACCATGGATCACTTCCCTCTGTGGTACCGCCTGGCCGTGGAAAACACTCCTGGAAGCTTCTTCTACTACCCGGTCATGGACAAAGGTTCGTCTCTGCCGCTTCAATAAGATATTTCTTCACTTTCTCTACATATATTTTCTGTTTTAAAGCCTAAGGTTCATGTTCTCACAACAGGAGTGCAGTTTGTGATAGCGACCACATCTGTGACGGTTTCATCCGAAGGGAAAACAGCCATGGCTGGAGGTGAGTCCCTCAAAACACTTTTTGATAACTGGTCTCAAACTCTTGGTTCGTGGAGAGTTTTAACTTTATTCAACTAACAGCAACAGTTTGTCTCAGAGGAGTTTACAGAGAAACTCCCTGTTTCTTTCTCTCTGGTGTTTCAGAAATATGAGGTGCCAATTGTTAAGTTGCACACACTACTAATAGCAACAACATTTCTCCACATTTAGCCCTAAAACATCACTTTTTATGCAGATTTAAGGAAATATTTCTAAAATGTATTTGTCAAATATTATTTATAAATGTTGAATATTTTATCTAAATGTTAAATGTTATTTAAAATGTTATAAATGAATGTCCTGATTCTAAATATTTAGCTAAGACTAAAGATTTATCAAAGATTAATAAATCTTAGGCAAGTCTTAAGCAAACATTTATAAATCTTTTGCAAAGATTTCAAGATATTTGATAAAGTTTCTAGATATGAAGTCAAGATTTCTAAATCTTGAGGTACAATTTCTAAATATTTAGCTAATATGCTAATGCACACTGCCAATCCGGTGGGTGGTACCAAAATAAAAGTTAGAGGAAGCGATTTTGAGAATGTCGAGCCCTACTTCTACGATGTCGGCCGGAGGATCTTCAACAGGGCCATCACAGCTAATTTGTACGTTTATTTTATTACGGCTGATTTAGCCAACTGTGTTTGACTTTCTCAAAATCTGCTTGGCTGGATCACTTCCCCGAACTTTTATTTTGGTGCTTCCAGCAGGCGGGATTGTGAATTTGCACATTAGCTAAATATTTAGAAATCTTACCTCAAGATTTATAAATCTTTGATAAATATTTAGTCTTAGCTAAACGTTTAGAATGAAACTAAATGTTTAGAAACATAGCTAAATATTTCAAAACAGGACATTCATTCAACATTTTATAAATTGTGAGCAGGGCTTGGGCGGCAGCCAGGCTGTTTCAGGGCAAAAACTGAAAAGTTCATATTGCTTAAACACTGAAATCTCAAAAACTGTAAAAGATATCTACAAGTAAAGTCATATCCAAACAGCCAGAAGATTGGTGAACATTTTAAAGCAAAAATGGTGCCTGCAAGTGGAAGTATGCTGGAGTTTTAGCATCTCAAAGTTAGTGGAAACTAAGAGGAGAGAGTCCTAAATTCCCATTCATTCCTTATGAGACATTTTTTGCCGTTTTTGGAGAATAACTCTGTCAAAGATTGACGCAATAGCGAAAAAAGTCACAGCACACCATACCCAGCCAAACCTCACGTTTCGATGCAGAATTTGTGGGGGGGTTTTCAAAGCCCTAGGAGGAGAAGTGAGACAAACTTTTGTCCGGAAGATGAAGAAAAAAGCAACAAACGGAAGAACAATAGGGACTCGTTCTAAGCCCGAGCCCCTAATAACATTCAATATTTAGATATAACATTTAACATTTCAATAAAATATTTAACATTTGTATGTGATATTTGACAAATATATTTCACAAATATTTCTCTAAATCTGCATAAAAAGTGATGTTTTAGGGCTAAATGAATTTTCAGTGTGTGCAACTTTACAACCGGCGCCCCCTATAGAAAACCCTTAATTCAGCCTCTGTCTGGAACGCTTCATGTTGCTGTCTCTTTAACACACCCTTTCCTGTAGACCCCTTTCTCTCTGATTGGCCGGCCTTCTGGAGGCCTGTCGGGGGACAGAGCTATGGGTGTTTGAAGACAAACTCTCCAACATGTCATAAACCAGTTAGGACATCTTTATGCAATGACGTCATCATTTCAGCAAGTGTCATGAAGATCTCGTTAAGATCTCGTTAAAATCTCGTTAAGATCTTGTGCTATTTGACAGCAGAGTATTTTGATGCGTTTTCAAACAGATTTAGGGATTTCTACAACGTATGAATGTTTGAAGGTTTGAAAATCTACACACATTTAATCTGAACATTAAGCATTAACATACTTCAAGACATTGCTAACTTGATTAGCTGTTAGCGAAGATGCTAACTACCTCCAGTCTACGTCTTTGACTCATACTAAATTAATGGAACTCAGGATGAGTCAGCATTTCAAACTAGAGTGAAACTAAAGTTGAGCAAACAACCCAAAGCCTTTATCGTGTGATCTGCGCTGTCGGTGCCTTCAGTTTGAGTTTGAATTTTGGGCTTTAAGGGTCGAGCTTCCTGCACCACAGACTAAAGCTTTCGTGATTTTACCGCTGAGTTGATGAGTTTTTAAGAAAGAACAAAAAAAACACTTTAGATAAATATAGAGTTTATTATCTTCAGCATGATTAACAGTCCTTGAAATAAAGACGTGGATGTGCTTATCACAGAAAAAAGGACGGACTAAACTCAAACACAAAGAAGTTACAGTCGATGATATCCTCACACACCTTGGGTTGGACTTTCAGACTTTGTTATCCCCAGAAGAACTGCTGACTTGACTGTTTTTTAAAGAGCTGTAGAATTTGTTTGTGCTGGATTGAAAGCTGCTGTAGCTCAAAGCCTGCCCTCTAGGTGGCAGTGTAGCTGTTTGAATGCAGTTTACCTCAGTGATGAAGCTTAAAGCAGCATTTCCCTGAAAGCAGCAGGACTCTAACTTCGTCTGATGTGTGGGTGTTAAAAAGGACGTCCACTTTTAAAGAGAGGGGATTATTTCTCAAATAAACGAGGTTAAAGGAAATATACACACAAAAATGATCAGGACAGAGACAAACTTTGTGCAGCAAACAACAGAGGAGGTGTCACAGATCCACAGATGTTTGGGAGCTTGTGCTTGTGGGAAGGAACAAAAAGGAGGTTTTATATTTTTAAAGAAGAAACAAAACGCACGGGTGAAGGAGAATCAAGGTGCAGAAGTGCCAAACTGCAGCTTCACAGGAGTTTAAGAGCTGGCTGTGAGATGCAGCACAGGGAATAACAATTCACAGAGCATCCATACATTAAAAGAGGTGCTGCAGCATTTCGCTTTCACTGAATCCTCTCGATCTGTTCGCCGAACAACCAGCTCCCCCCGCGGATTTCACAACAACCACAGAGCTGCAGGGATCCTCTCTGCAGACGTCGTCTCTGCAGGGTCAGAAGCTGCTGATGCGATACCCGTGTACTATGCCGCACGCCTCCTTCGGCGGCGACTCTTCCGGTGAGGTCGGAGATGACATTTGCCCGTCCTCAACGTCTGTGTCGGCTCCAGTATCAGCCATCAGAGGCTGACCGCGGTTCTTCATCTCCCTTTGGTACCTCGCCATGAGGGAGGCGTAGACGCAACCGTACGTCGCAGCCACCACCATCATGACGCACACCGTCCCGCAGATCACACCTGCGACTATTTGCGTGCCGTGTGCTCGGCGCACGCTGACTGGCCGGTAGCGTTGGCGTATACACTCGTCATTGCTGCTGATACGCCCGGGCGGGCAGGGAGGTCTGGTGGAGTAACCCGGCGCGCCCTCCTTGGTGGGACTCTGCAGACAGTAGTTGAACATCTCTGCTGGCACGCTGCGGATGTCTCTGCCCTTCAAATCCCCCGGGAGGCTGCACTGCATTGCATCTACCTGCCCATCTATAAAAGAGATGAAGGGAAAGAGCAGAGGAGGAGAGGAGGAAGGAAGGAGATGAAGGAGGAAGCAAACGGGGAGAGACAGGGGAGGATTGAGAGAGATGGAGGTCATTATATTCTTAGATGTCTTTGCTGAGCACACATCCATCCTGCAGAGCGGAGATTAATTGCTTCGATTAGACAGCTTTTGAAGTACAGGCGAAAATACAAAGCGATTTGCTCTGGTACGGTCTTAAAGGGCTCTAAGCCGGCTGCCAAAGACTATCAGCTTCACAGGATTTGAGATCTAGAGAGGCCTGCTAACGGCTCGGCTCACCCCTGTAAATCAACCACTCCATCCAGTGCTTAAAGTCCCTCAGCTTGCAGTCGCACTCCCAGGGATTCCCCGCCAGCTGGAGCTGCTGCAGCGCCACCAGAGGCTCGAAAGTGACTCTATCCAGGGCCACCAAACGGTTCCCAGCCAGGGACAGCCAGGCAAGTCTTGGGAGCGCATCCAGCAGACCTTTGGGCAGCCACAGGAAGCCGTTGAACGACAGGTCGAGCCCCCGCAGCCGCCACAGTCCCTGGAAAACCTCCTTGCTCACACCGATGCTCCCCTGGCTCCCGTTCAAGCCCTGGGAACCTTCTGTGCTGTTGTTGGGGTCGGAGGTCACCAGGCGCACCCCGAGGTAGTTGGCAGAGAGGTTTAACCATCGCAGACTGCTCAGGCCTGAGAGAGTCCCAGGCTGCAGGGTGGAGAAATGGTTCTGGGAAAGATCCAGGAGCTCCAGGTTGCTGAGGTTGGACAGCTCAGACGTCCCCAGAGATGACAGGTTGTTCTGGGGGAGGCGGAGGACGAGGGAGTCGTGGTCCAGCAGGGAGAGGATGGGCGTCAGGGAGACGAGGCCGACAGCAGAGCAGTCGGTGGTGTTACCGTAGCAGGTGCAGAGACCGGGACAGCCGTGGACTGAGTCCAGCAGTCCCAGTAGAAGTAGCGCCAGACTGGACAGAGCAGACCAGACTGCAAGAAACAAAGAGAAACAAGAATCATTACGACAGATTTATGGTCTGTCTGCACCTTAAAGAGGAAAACACCTTGAGCTCACTTCTCTCAGCGTGGAGGGTAAAGAGTCCAGACTCACCCAGACTCTCCAGGTGACTTTGTCCATGCTGGTCCCGGTTCTTCATGTCTTTCACCTGGACTCTCCTGCAGCTTCAGGCTCTCATCTGGCTGTCTTTGTTTGCTGTCGGTTCACACCAACGTCCAGCTGAGGAGAGAGTCCTGGGAGACAAACAAACAGAAGCAAAAGATTCAGATGATACTGCAGCACTAAAAGAGGAAAGAGCAGCTGGATTCAGTATTTCTAACTCCTTTAGTATTGGAAGGTTTGCTGCTATGAACAGTCTCACGTTTTCTGACTCAGTAGACTCAGCATCCTTAATGTTGAAGGAGGAATGCTTTAAGTTTTTTTGTTTTGCTTTGATCTGTTTTCACATGCGGCAAACATGAGCAACTTGACTTTTTGTTTTGAAAGAAATGCCTTTTTCGACTTATGTATGAATATTTTTTAAAGTATTCATCTCTGTGGTTACCAAAGGAGGCTATGTTTTTGGGAGAGTTTATCTGTCTGTGTGTCAGTCTAACAACATAACAACAACATAAAAACAACATAACTCAAAAACTAACGAACAAAATTTCAGCAAATATTCAAAACAGGATAAGAAAGAAGTGATTACATTTTGGATCCAGGACTTTTTTAAAGGATTCTTTATCATTGTGAGATAGGGCCGTTTTCACCATATGTGTACATAACTCCACGATAAATGGTTGGATTACTTTGAAAAACAATACAAGACAAGGTCACCATAATTTCTGACAGATGCAAAACGATCGTACGATCCAGATCCTGGCAATATTCTGGATACTAAGATCTGGAATATGTAATATGAACTGGGTCATCATCATTTTCAACACTGTCAGGAAACAAATTATCGTACAAACCTGCAACTAACACCAAATTGTAGCAGACAGTCTGCTGAAAGGGAGTATAACATTAAAGTAGGACTAAAGTGTTGGTGACAATCACAATGAATCACCTGCCCGAGGCCCAACTGGATTTAACTGCAGTCCCTTAAGTGTCCACTTGAGGCTGAATCCAAATACCAAAGAAACCACATACACATCTATTCAAAAAGCCAATCTTTAAAAAAAAAAAAAAACTAATCAGAAAAAAATATTTTTAGTACAAATAGCAAATTTTTCTATGGACACACACAGTGGGAGGTAACTTCATGATACGAGATCTGCAAATTTCATCACACTTAGGTAATACTTAGACAAAGTTTTTTCTTATTTCTTTAAAATTAGCTCATAACCATTTTAAAATAATGTCCAAATTTATTGTCGCAAGTCACAATTGGTAGGTTACTGTATTTTTTTCGAGTTTCTTTGAAATTTACTTCAAATCACAAGGTAAGACGGTGACGATTAGCAAATAATTTATTTGAAATTAAATCACAACCCACCACAAAATGTTTTTAGAAGTTTCCCAACGTTTCTGCTTCTCCCAGAGAAGCAGGTGATAAATAGCTTATTAGTTCTTGAAAACAGAAGTTAGTGAATAAGTTAAGTGAATAATTCAATTTCCCAATAAGCAGTTAATAGTTAGCTATTTGTTATTTAATTTCACCAAGTTCTTTAGCACTGAGTTTGTTGATCTACATAATTGAGATAAAATGAAAAATGATAAACCTTAATGATTAGGCCTATAATGTTTAACATGATACAACTGAAGGCTTCAGATGTGATATTCACCAAGAGTGGGCTTGGAAATTGGCCTTACCTGATTGTGATAGACACTGTGAGAACAGGGGCACAGCAAAAGACAATCTGGCCAGAAGTTATGTGCTAAATAAATAAGAAAAAACTTTGTCTTATTATTACCTAAGTGCAATGAAATTTAACTTTAAAGTAAAATGTTACCTAAATCTTTACTGTTGACAATGTTAGCATAAATAGAAGCAGAAACATTGTAGTTGTTAGCCAAGAAGCCAAAAGCATCTTAACCACCTTGACATCCAGCAAAACCAAAGTTAGGTTGATCCAGCATTTCGGCTTTAAAACTTAGCATCTGAAACCAATGGGTGTTGTCATAGAGATGGGTCCATGCGTTGTACACTCCACACCACAAGTCAGTTTAACTTTAACAAGAAAATATCTTGGAAAACAAGTTGTCTATCAGCTTCAGTTTGTCTCTCAATCTTTTTAAACCATGTCTCGAAAACAGTTGATTTTGACGTCAAAGGTTTTTCTGACCTTGAATTAGCCCCATCTGTTTTTAATGTGTTTTTATCTCTGAGGGGAGGAATCCATTTGCAGTCCATTACTGAAAAACTCCCCCCTGCAGTCTGGGGTATTTGTTATTCCTGCTCAGGTGAAAAAAGGTCCACTCAGAGCCACATGCTCCTCAGAAAACGGAGGCAGAGCGACAGTTTCTGGTTGTTAATGGTTTTCCTTTGTGACCTGGTTATCTCGTATTTGTACATTTTACAGTAGAGCATCCACTGCGAGGGATAATCCTCTCTGAGCTCTTGTAGACTTACTCTGAGTTCATTCAGCTTTTACACACTCTTCCTCTCATTCATCTCGTTGCTTCCAAACAAAAGTTTACTCAGTCACACTCTCATTTCTCCTTTCCATCTGTTCATCCCATCCAAGCTGATGATTTCTTTTCACAAGCTCATTTCTCAGACCTTCCAGTGACTGTAAAATGTGCAACTGGTGAGATTACGACGACTATTTCGCATGCACTGACTTAAAAAACATCAACAGCTTAGCTTCTGGCAGAGCTGATCTCCAGTAAACTGGCACTACAAGCCGGAGCTGTGCTGTATCTGCAGCCTTTCGCTTGTCCTCAATCCTCTCCACTCTTTAGATAACACACAAGGAGCCTCATGATGAGAAGAAATAATCCTCCGTGTTCTCAGCGGCGGAAAAGTCAATGCCAACTTTTTCCTCTGAACGCCCACTCGGTGTTCATGCATGGTGCAGGAACATCACACCGTCAGCATTGTTTTAGACTCAAGGAGAATGTTGATATTTCTGATGATCATCTGCCTCTCTAACGTTGATGTCTCTGGTAGTTGGAGGCGCTCAGTCATGCAGGGGAGAGTGTGCATGAGAGATAAAGCAGCAGAGGAAGAGAAGAGTGCTGTCACTCCATCATGAGTCTGTAGCTGCTATAAAGAGCCAGAGAAACGCTGCCTCAAGGTCTTTCTTTTGTTGCAGGCCTTTCTTTTGTTATGTTGGCACAATGATGCCAGTCACTCTGCTCCGGACTGCGTGAGGCAGGAAAGTGCCTTTAGGCCACAAGTGACATTAAAAAACAGGAGCGCCGACAGCACAGGTAGAGGATAGAGAAGGGACTGTGACTCTGAGAGCATCTGCTGTTAATTAAAATGATTGAGAATCCATATATTAAAAGAGCAAGCTCAGGAATCTGCTTCTAAGATACATGTGTGAATGTTGAACATGAGCTGAAAGCAGATTTCAAAGAAGAGTAGCTGACGACATCTCTTCTGAATGTACAGTGATCAAAACGCTTCAAATCACAGCATAAAGAAACATCTGTTTCTAAGCCCATGTTGCACTGAGTCGTCAGAGGCTGTGAGCTGAGCTGCTGCTGACTTTAACCACACTTGTTTCTGCAACACCTTCAAAAAGCACGCTGAGTTAGTCAGCTTCTTTTCAAATTTCAAGCAATCAAAATGTAAAATGTTTCTGTAAAAAAAAAATTGTCAGAAAAACAAGCTGTGTTCAAAACTCTGTTGGGCTCAAGGGGCTGCACACTGAGCTGCTGCAAAATAAGGTTCAGTATTCCTTTTCGTTTAACTTTTAAACAAATAGCCAGTTAAATCATTCAAATATGAAATTTTATTGTAAAAAGAAGTAAAATATGCATGTCATGTCTGCTATAATTATTCAACATCTTTTCAGTTAAATTCTTTATCTACTGAAAATACGAAGAAAAAAGTACAATGAGTAATAATTCAACTTAAGGAAAGTTTTAATCTTGCTTTGTGGTTGGGCTTTGTGGGCTGCACACTGAGCTGCTGTTAAATTATGCTAAAATAATGTACAACTTTGAACCATCTAGATGGTTACATTTGACACGAAATAAAAAAAAAAAGTCATGGATATCAAATCTAAAAGTTCTTCAAGAGTTTTTTTGAAATGCTCTTTGTTTAGGCTTGTGAGGCTGCTAGCTGAGATGCCAATTTCAGGTCAGCTCATGTTTACTATAACTAATCAACATCTTATCAGTTAAATTCTTTAATATCTGGGTACCATGAGTAATAATTTGACTTAGGGAAAGTTTTACCTTGCTTTGTGGTTGGGCTTAATGGGCTGCAAGCTGAGCTGCTGTTAAATTATCTTATAATAATTTCCGACTTTGAACCATCTAGATGGTTACATTTGAAACAAATTAAGAGAGTAATGGGCATCAAATCTAAAGGTTCTTTAAAGAGTGTTTGGTTTTGCTCTGTGTTTGGGTTTGAGGGGCTGCTAGCTGAGATGCCAGCTTATGTCTGCCATAATTAATCAACACCCTATCAGTTAAATTCTTCAACATCTGGGTACCATGAGTAATGATTCAACTCAAGGAAAGTTTTGTCATACTTTGCGGTTGGGATTTATGGGATTTATGGGCTGCAAACTGAGCTACTGCCAACTTTAATTCCCCATTTCTGCCTTTCTGCTGCTCTTTCTCGCTGAACTATAACGCAACACATCTTCAGTTTGAGCATGAGCTGCCTGAGCTCTGAGCTTTTCTGAATTGCAGCGTCTCACTTTGTCTCTGTCATCTCACATCTTCTCCTCATATCCATGCTGAGCTCTCATCCAATGAGCACACCGCTCTCACCCACAGTAGTTTGCGAGCAAGATTGACATTTATCATTGTCAATAGCAGCAAATGAGTTAAGTATTGAATCTTGAAGCAGAGCTGCTGCTGAATAGAGATCAGTTTATTTCATTCTTAAGTCTTTCATATATGTTAAACCCTTCCCCTAGATATAAGAATACAACTAAAAACAAGATTAAATATCAGAAAATGAATTAAAATCCCTGAGAAGACAAGCTTTTGGTGTTTGACCGAAGCATCTTCTCATTTGAATCATCAATCCGGGAGAAAGCGATTAGTTTGAACTTATAAGAGTTTATGCTTTAAAAATACAGACTGAGTAGCTGTTGTTGATCAGTAAAAACTGCAGTTCTCTCTTTCAGCTGTCACAGCACACTGTCAGACAGATGGGCTTGGACCCGTGGCTCGTTGGTGTAAATCATCCCTCAAGCTCTCGTCCTAGTTTCTGTCCACTGTCCTCTCAGCACAATAAAAGCCAAATGATCCTAAAATAAAATCTGAGTTGGGGAAACTGCCAGTGTTTTAATAAGAACAGATAGTCAGTCGTGTTTTGTAATCTGACTCTCATCTCGAGACAACAAACACTAAAGCTCTGAGATGTTTCTCAGGTGCTGCTTTCTGACCTGTATGGATTTACTTCTTATATCAAGACATTCATTCCTAATCCGCCTCCGAACGAGGAGCTTCTTTGACCTGCCGCTCCAAACAAGATCTGTCAGGCTTCAAGCCTCTGCACTTCTTCCTCACAGGCCTCTTTTCAGAGTCGTTACTTTGCAGGAAAACAAAACTAGTTCAGTTATTAGCAAAGAATGAAACATGTGGAAGAGCTTTTAAAGATGTGTAAAAAAAAAAAAAAAAAAGAAAGAAGACGCTGACTGACAGCTGTCCGTCACTTCACGTCTAATTCTGCGCCCTGTAAGAGGATGAGTGAGTGTCCTATGAAGAGGACGACCTCTGACCCTCCTCCCTGTCTGATGCTTGTAACAACAGATTGATGTTACATCACAGAGCATGTTGTGGATACAGAGGAAAGGATTTCCACCAAACAAGATACGTCCTCACCTAATCCCACAGAACGGACCCCATTATGATGTCCACGCTGACACACTTTGACAGTAATGTGCAGCCATTGCTTCCAAACCCTGCACTTGCCCCCCGTTGCATGAATTCACACACCATTAAACGTGTTAAGCTTGAAGGCGAGGAGCCAAACAAAGCGAGCGTAGAGGTCTGAATGTCATCTTCTGTTTAACAGAGCTGAAGTCGCTCCTGGCTACTTTTCCTCCTATTCATCCTCTCTTTTGCTCTGTGTGTTCATCCCTCTCTCCTCTCTGCTCGCTCGTGACTTTTAAGGACGCCACGGCCAGCTCAGGCGCTGCTGGGTGTAGGTCAAGAAGATGTCAGATTCACTCAAACCTGACCCAGTAGGTGTATCAGTGGAGTACAGAGTCTGCCCACGCTTTGAGGAAGAGCTCTGTCTTCAGCACTGTATAGGTTTTATTTTTAAAATGATTATGTCTCTGTTCTGAATGTCTTATGAAACCAGCCTGTAAAGATAGCCAGCATCAGTTAAAAACATTTATAGATTAACATTTCCTCTCTTGTCCTGGATCTATCTCGATATTTCTCCCTCGGTCGAATCAGGCCTTTGAAACTCTTCTTAAAGGAGCTGTAAAGAGTTTGAAAGTGATCTTGAAAAAGTCTCCCTTTTAGATGTTTGCCCGATCATAATCCACACTTTAAAATGAGATTCATGGCACGTCTATGACAACACCACACCGGCTGACGAAGTTTAGTAGAGGGAAGAGAGATCTGTGTTTTTCTCTGCTGAAAACGATTTCTGAGATTAATTTTGTAGTGATGGTGGACACTGGAGCCTAACTGTCAGACAGAAAAAGGACAGAAGAGCAGAAGAGCAGAAGAAAGATAGACTTGAGAGTCTGTCAATAAAATAAAGAGTGAGGTTACGTTAGCTCTACTTGTTAGATGACTGACAGAACATAACCAGGCTTCACTAACGTTACAGACGTCAGGAACTGACAGTTTGCTTGTTGACATGTTAGCCTATGGATACATCATAGCACTGGGCTGCTGATAGCGCTACACATAGTTGCCTACTGACGTACAGTACAAAAATGTTTGCTGATGTCACGTTTCAAACAACAGCGCTACGCAACTGTACTAATAAGTACCTTACCCCGGTAAAAAGTTGTCTTGAGCAAAGAAAATTTGTTCCAAAACGAACACACCCGTGGTGAAAGTCACATCTTTACAACAGTGTGCGTGAGACTCTGGGCCAGAAGGTGGCAAGGCAGTCCGATTAAAACAGATACCTTCTTTAAACACAGACTGATGGATCACCGTGGAGCAGAAACTAATGAATTTCTCACCAAATGTCTGTTCTTTGAATATCTCAAGCATAATACCGAGTGAAATCCTAAAATAGAAGCCATATATTGGTCTTAAAAAACTTCATTGTGGCATAAAAAGCCAAAAATATTCTTCTCAGAACTGTATTGATGCAAACATGTATGTTTAAAATGTTGATAACACAGAATTGGTTGGTTTGTTCATCATTCAAAACTGGCATTGAACCAGAAACAGTGTCCAGTGTGTCCTGGTCTCTAAAGGACACTTCAGAGAGGGTTTTTTTTAAGGGCTTTTAGGTTTTAGGTTTCAATCTGGAGAAACCTTGGAACAAAAGGTCAGGGGCCAAAACCAAAATCAGATGGACATGATCCTCAGGCTCTCAGACAGCACTGCTTTAAAAACAGACATGACTCTGTAGTGGAAGTCGCCGCATGGGCTCCAAATTATATCCAAGAAACATTGGATTCTGAAAGCTGATTCATGCTTGATGTGTCCGCTGGGTCGGTGCAGCTTCGTGCGGAAATGACGAGAGCCTTATTTAGCGGTGTTTTTGTGTGAAAGTAACGCGCTGAAAATTCTTTAAATAAAGCGTGAATGCAGACCCATATCAGATTTTTTCGGTGGGAGTCCGTTTATTTGTGTTTTTGGTCAAGTAAAATATGGCCCCTTCTGAGTGCAGAGGAAACCTGCAGAGGAGCAGGGAGGGGGTGTTTGGTGCGTGCGCCCTGGGCTTCTGCTGCACAAAAACACTGCTGTAGGGGTAATTTCTGCCCTAAACCTTGTGATAGAACCCAACTTGTTCCTTCCAGGAGTATCACTTTAAAGTCTGACTTTTGGGTTGTTTCATTGCTCCAAAAGGTGAGGTGACATACCATATATGTTCATGTGGGGCATGAAAATCGATAATCAAAGCATTTAAATCAATATCAAACTGAATCAAATCAAGATTGAATCGATATTGAACTGAATCAGGATTCAGATTCAGATTCAGTCAGTGAGTTTGGCAGGAAATCAAAATCAAATCAACTTGTGAGGTTCCTGGCAATACCCAGCCCTAATCCTGACATATCTGTCCGTGGCTCCATCAATGCTAAACGAACAGGTTTAAAAGCAACATCCAGAAAATCACTTTTTCAGTAGAGCCCTTGAATATTTCTGGGAGACAATGCCAGACCATCTTCTGAAAGATTCAACACCACTAGGCTTTAAATCCAGGTGCTAAACAGTTGATCAGTCTTTTCACATGTTGGATAGTCCTCTGTGTCTGCCAGGGCTGAACAATTCATCGATTTGAAACCAACATTACAATGTAAATGAATGCAATTTTCAAATCCCAAAGGCTGCCATTTGAAAAAAAAAAAAAAGTTTCATGTACACAGACCGGGCGGGAATGAAGTAACTTGTACTCGTTCTTCCTTAAAACCTGCAAAAGTCAAAATGCTGTTTTTTCTGGCAAAAAAACCCCTCTGAGCTACAGAGATTTGTTAAGCCGCGTTTCCAACAAGCAGTTCGGGTCGGTTCGTCTCGGTACCGTGCGCTTTTAGCGGCGTTTCCACTGACTCATCCCGGGACGGATCTCTAGAAACCGAGACGGGCTGTCCCACTTTTTTGGGACCCTTTCGTATGGGTGCCAGACTGAACCGATCCGCTCTCTGAAGGTGGAGCTACAACACTGCAGACGGTTGATTGGTCAAAAGAATCGTCACTTACCCCGACAGCGGCTGCATTTCTCCTGGCGGCTCACAGACTTCTCTGAAACGAAGCTTGATTGAACTTTGTAACAGAGAGCTACATGAAAATCACAGAGAGGACGAAATGCTGCATGTCTTCCATCCGTGCTCTTTGTTTACTGTGTCGCGTTTTCGTCTTCGTTGGATTTAATAGCGGGGTAAGCTGCTACGGCGTCGCGCTATTGTTTACCAGCTGCGGTTTCCGGCATCCGGCTTACACGCCGCCCACCACGAGAGGGCACAGTTTGCTGTGGAAACGCAAATGGGATGAGACTTAACTGGCCCAAACCGTCCCAAACCGTACTGAACCGACCCAGACTGCTTGGTGGAAACGCAGCTTTAGTCTTACTGACAACTGGAGGGAAGTAAAATTTCGCAGTGTTCCTTTTTTTTTTCAATTAAGAAGTGCAAGAAATACTTGTTTAAATGTTATCAGTATCCTTTGTCGTGTTAGTCGTACTATAAAATGACTTAAAGCTTGTGTTAAGTGAAGAATGCAAAAGATAACACCCCCCCCCCCCCCCCCCCCCCCCCCCAAAAAAAAAGATAAAAAAAAATCGTATGCTAAATCGCAATCGCAATATTGGTCCAAAAAATCGCAATTAGATTATTCCCCAAAACCGTTCAGCCTTAGTGTCTGCCATGCATTCACCTCAGTCTGATCCGTAAGAACCAAAGAGATCCTTTCTTGTTCTTTCACTGATGTTTCTTGTTTTTACCCTCTGTACCGACACCTGCTCCTGGCCTCATCCTCAGCCCGGGCAGAAATCCAGCACTTTTTAGAGACCTTGGAGCTGTCCATGGTCGCCCCTCTGGATGATCCTCCTTGAGTTTTGGGTGCTGTTAAACCAGCTTGTAAAAAAAAGCACCACACAGCAGAGGCCGGTCACAGATTAAAAATGTGTTTTCAATCCCAGAACAGGGACAGACACCTGTTTGGGGTCCAGATGGTGTCGGAACAACCAGTCCACACCCTATCCCCTCCTCCTCCTCCTCTTCTTATGTTTATTGTTTTGTCATTATTCTACATCTACTGTTTTTATTAGAAGTTTGCTTTAACACACACTCTGAGCTGAGCACTTGCTGCTCGAGCCGTCGGCAGCAACACGCCCCTGAAAGCGTTTTTATCTCAAACTCAGCTGTTTGGATTTTATCGTAGATCTCCTGCCGTGTGTGATGCTCCTGCTTCATCTGCAGTGCAACGCTCGGCTCTTCTGGGCTCTAACTCAGCATCCTGCTGGCTGCCTAATGGCCTCTGACAGGCAGACCCCCCATCCCGCCATCCCCCCCCTGTGGCTGCACTTTTCCTCCAAACAGCCTGAGATCGAGTCAGCTGGATGTTTGGTCCAAAAGGCTGCGAGCACAGATACGTTCACTGCAGCATCCTCACTGAGGAGGGACGAGCAGGGCGAGATCACGCCTACATGTTTTTAGACTCTCACACTGATAGTAGACATTAAATCACCACTCCTCTCCTTTCAGACTTATTTAACCATCTTTTTAACATTGATTTGGAGAGTTGAGCTTTATCTGAACTTTTTAAATATTCATACCAAGCAGCTAAACGGGTGCAGCGTCTCCTAAAGGGAGACTTCAGGACAGAGACTAGTGTAAGTGAGGCTAGAAAATTTCTCTTTTCGAGCAAAAAATGGACGTCATCTTTCTCAGCTCGAAGTGAGGTCTCCACAAAAACTGCTCCCCCTGGTGGCTGGCTGCGGTATAGGTCAAAAAAATCCATCTCCCCAGTCATTCCAGCTGGGCTGTCGTCAAAACTTATAATATAAATACACCTCGTAGAAAAGTTTCTCAAGTCTGGTTGTTGTGCTGATTTGAAGATATTATTTGGCTGCCTTGTATCCAACTCCTCTTTTTTTCTGAAAAGTTTCGTTTCCATTAGTTATAAGAGGTTAAAAATTATGCTTTACGTCACGTTTAACAGTGATTGACAGCTGACTTTCTAGTGTATTATTGGGGGAAATTGTAAAATACGTGAGGAAGGAGAGCCAAAAAGTGATTAGACTCTCAAAAGGAGTCTGGCTCCATTCAGATTCTCCCAGAATCCCTCACAGCCTGTGCAGACGGCTGCACCTGTGACGGGGGAATTTTGGCTTCAAAACCGTACAATGCTAAATGGTGAAGCCATGCGGTCCACTCTATATACAGTCTATAGCTGCGTTTCCACCAAGCAGTCCAGTTCGGTTCAGTTAAGCCTGATCCTGTTTGTGTTTCCACAGCAAACTGTGCCGTCTCATGGTAGGCAGCGTGTAAGCTGGATGCCGAAAGCCCCAGTTGTTAAATAATAGCGTGACGCCGTAGCAGCGCGACACAGTTTACCCTGCTAATAAATCCAACAAAGAAGAAAAATGTGTCACAGTAAACAAAGGGCAACGATGGAAGACATGCAGCATTTCGTCCTCTCTGTGATTGGCATGTAGCTCTTTGATACAAAGTGCAATAAAGTTTTGTTTCAGAGAAGTCTGTGTGCAGCCAGGAGAAATGCTGCAGTTGTTGCGGGGTAATCGACGATTCCTTTGACCAATCAACGGTCTGCAGTGTTGTAGCTCCACCTTCAGAGAGCGGATCGGTTCAGTCTGGCACCCATACGAAAGGGTCCCAAAAAGTGGGACGGCTCGTCTCGGTTATTTGGGGATCTGTGCCGGGATTAATTAGTGGAAATGCCACAAACGGCTTATGACCAGGACAAGTTTCACTGTTACTGTTGCGAGTGCCACTGTTAGCTTGCTTCGCCAACAAAACCTCAGAAACGAATGAGCAAACCACAACAGAAAATTTCCCTGACTCAGGTTTAATTCATTCACTGATAAAAATGTGGATTTACAAATCTTCTCTTCTTTAAGACCTTAAGATGTTATGAGATTGAAATGTGATTAATTAGATTAATTAATTACAAATCCTGTGATTAATTAGGTAATTTTTTTAATTGCCTGACAGCACTAGTTCAAATTGTTCTTAGCTCACTCTTTCCTCAATAGATCCAGCTTTGAAATCCTGCTGTCAAGAGGAGAAGGACTCTTAAAGTGACCTTGAAATAGTCTCACTTTTATATATTTGTCTGTTTATAATTCACAATTAAAACTGAGATTAATAGCAACAAAATGGGTTATTTCTGAATGCTGTTTCTCAGTATTCATAGTCTCAAACAGAGCTAGCTTTTGTGATGCGGTTTCCTTCTGCACTCCAGTCTTGGCTGAGCCATCAGAGAGGGTTTTTTTAACAGACAAATATGGAGGTTTAATGTAAAATTTTGTAGTTTACTTCTTTACAGCTCCAGCAGGAAGCAGGAAGACACTGCGGCAGCTTAACTACAGTGTGCCAAAAAGGGCAAAATGGCACTGAATCTGAAAAACAGCCTCAAATTCAAGAGCAGCACAGACTGTTACAGCCCCCAAATCTTAAATATTGATGTTTTCTGCACATAAATTAAGAGAAACAACCAGGAAGTGCAGAATATTCTTCTGCAACTACTTTAAAAATGGATTGCACTTCAGTTTTTGTAAGCAGGGTTGAATTGTTTGCTGAAACTCAGCCTTGAGTGACAGAGGAGAGATCCTTACGGTTTTTGGTATTTGAATTGCAAAGTCAACTTGTTAAAATCTTGTGCTGCAGAATTTAGATTCTTTTTCCTTCAAGACAGTGGAAAAACTGAAATCTTATCAAGTGTTTTGTCTTATTTTGAGAGGAAAATGTCTTTTTAGACTTAATATGAGCCACATTCACCTGACCAGTCCAGGACATTTTTTCCTGTTCCATTGGCAGATTTTTTTACTTGTTAAAAGCAATTCAGACCTCGTTTTTGTCCTTTTAATAATTTGAAACAAGACATTTTTCTGGACTGATCAGTTGAATGTGGCTCATATTACGTATAATAAGACAATTTTTTACTTAAAATAAGACAAAAACACTTTATAAGATTTCAGTTTTTTGCAAACAGACTGAAGTACGCCAAAGTGTCTGCATGATCCTGTAGTGGACACACACATAAAGGTGCACGGACCAAAACACACACTCTCTCTAGCTGTCAAAGGCACATGCTCATTATGTGCATTCAGTATCTACACACACTCACGCCGCTCACCATCTGCTGCTGCTCCAGCCTCCAAAACAGAGAGAGGAAACACACACCGCTCTTCTTCTGCTTCATCTGCAGCCGCCACAAAAGAAGCCAAAAAATCTGTACTGAAGACGCACTGAGGCTCCTCAGTCACTGATACAAAACCTAAAATCTGTCTTTAAAATCTCAGAATCTCAGTCCAGGAACCAGACTTGTCTTCAAGGACAGAAACTGTCACAGGAGCTTCAGTCCTCTGAGAACAGAATCTGAGAACCTCTCAAGACCAGAAACCAAGAGCTGGACTGGAGCTTTATTCCAGATCAACGCCGCTTGTTGTCATCCTCCTCGTCTTCGTCCTCATCACTGCTCTCGCAGCTTCCTCAGAGCTCCGTCCAACACACACCCAGCCCGCTGACTGAAGGAGAGCAAGCCTGTGTGTGTGTGTTTAAGAGAGAGGGAGGGAGGGAGCCACATGCTGGAGCTGAGCGGCCTCTAATGGTGTATATAAGTGTGTGTGGATGAGTGTGTGTGTGTGTGTGTGCAGTGTGTGCTCTGTTGTAGTGAGTGTGTAAAGGCATTAAAGCAGTTTGTCAGAAATAGTAACAGCAGAGTGAGCTGCTGCAGGCTGAGCTCTGAATGAATGAAGAAAGCTTTTGTTTACAGTCGCACAGCAAACCACGCCATGTGGTCCACAACTTTGAGAGAAAGACTGAGAGATACAATTCCTATCAGACTGCCCAGTACCGTAAATATCAGTGTATAGGTCAAAATTAAATGATTGATTTTGATCTGAAAAGTTTGATGCAAAGAAAGAAAGAAAGAAAGAAAGAAGGAAAGAAAGAAAGAAAGAAAAAGATATGGTCAGTCAGTTAAGTTGTGCCCCATGCAGTTATCCCTCAAGCGGGCAGCCCGGGTTCAGCATCTTTCCTGCATATTACTTACATCTCCTGTCCTTTATCCTACCCTCTACTCTCTGTACCTTCCTCTGATAAAAAAATGATATGAAAAGCACCAAAAGATAACTTAAAATAAAAAAAAAAAAAAAAAATCTGCTGTTCATTGAGTGTCCACTAGAGGCTGGCTGCAGAAGCACCAGAAGCCACATACAGACCAATTCAAAAAAGCAAAAATAAACACATTTTCTGCTTTGCAATAGATGGTCATGGTCTTAGTCTCTGCAGCTCTTTTTCTTTGTTTAAATGAGTAACTTTACAGACTGGAACAGCTGAGATAGCAATTTAACAATCACAGGTACCTTTGCCTTAAAGAATAGTCACACATAGTGTTTTTCACACTAATTTGAGCATAGTTTAAAATTTACTTTATGCTCTACTGAGAGAGACTTGAAACTAGAGATTGAGAACCTAGTGTAGTGGCTCTCTGTTGTCTTCTTTGTGACTGTTGCATTTCTACAAACAGCAACTTCCGGTCTAAGAATATATGACAGTGTGGAAATGCTCCAATCTGCTGTTTGTATCAGTTTCTCGAGTGTTCACATGAGGCTGGCTCCAGAAGTACCAGAAGTCACATGCACACCAAGCCAAAAAAAGCTGTTTTCAAAGCAGAATTTTATCTATTTACAGCCTGGTTCAAAAAACGTCTCCTGTCTGAGTCGCTAATTTTACTATCAACACACACTGTACGGGGGTGAATTTTTTTCTAACTTGGCCATTCAGAGGTTAGTAAGATCGCAAGCTCGCCAAATCAGGTCGTGTGACCAACAGGCGCCCTATAGCTGTACATGAAGCCCTTGCCACTACCAATATGGCCATGATAGCCAATATGCTTCAATTTCCATTTCATAAACAGATGGGTGGCGTCGGGGAGACTACGTTCATGTGCGTTGAAACAACCATGACGACTTAACTCGGTGACATCTATAGAGATCATTTGTGTTTTTCAACAGGGTACGCAAGAGGTTGGGCTGGTGGAGCTTGTCCATAAATATCAGGCTTGTAAACTAGTGTACTAAAGAACCAATGCCTTCCTTGGATAAGAGATCAGCGTAGATCATAAGAATAAGATGCAAAATGAGAGAGGAAGACAATGGCAAAACGTTAAAAGTCTGACAAGCCTAGGCAACTCACACTCAGAGTAAACAGTAAGAAAACTGACAGAGATCATGGAGAGAATCAACGGATGGAGCTTTGGGGATACTAAACAAAGATCCTTTTCTTTTTGGTGAAACCAGCCTATGTTTTTCTGCAGATGACCAGCAAATGAAAAAAGGAAGAAACAAACTTTTTTATCCCAATTAAAGGAAAATCTGCTCTTTTTTTGGTAGTTTTGTTGTTCACATAGAACACAATATTCTGTGGGTCTTTAAAGATCAGTCAAAATGCTCTAAAACAGCTCGCCACACGGGGCTCACTGCTCTTAAAACAGCTGGCAGCCAATTAGATCATTAAGAACAGCAAAAATTTACTTAAACGTAGGGTCTGCAGGATTTTTCTAAAAAAAATAGATTGTCAATTTTTACAGGACTAATCCTGCCAAATCATCTCCTATGGGCTTCTATACATGTGTGTCAGTGTCTGTGTCAGCCTCAAACCCTCTCCTCTGCCTGGATGTTGATGTTTTGGTTGTGTAAGGATGTTTCTAGGAAAAGAGTAAACCTGGTTACATCAGCCAATCACAGAGCACCCACTGGATGTGGATGATCGTGGGTGAAAGAAGCTAATCAGAGCGGCTACGATAGCGGCTACGATAGCGGCTACGATAGCGGCTACGATAGCGGCTACGATAGCGGCTACGATAGCAGACGTAGCATGGAGGAAGAAAAACAAAAGCAAAGTGAAATGAAACTCCCAAAAGATAAAGCTTTTTCCTAAATGAGGGTGAAGCTTGGTTTGACTTTCACTCGCTTTCAGGAACTTAGAGAGCAGCACAGGACAAAGAGCGACCTAAGTTAGCTTGCTGCTAACCCGTGATTAGCTTGTGCTAACATGCTAAGTCAGCTGCACAGCTCTCTAGCCTCTCCTGCATGGACACGTGATGCTACAGGTGGTTGCTGGGCTAGTGAGTGTGATCACAGATACGGTCAGAGGCTGTGGGTGCGGGCTGCTGCTGGCACTGAGCCCAGGAGGAGGAGCCCAGTTTGAATGTTGTGTTTACTGACAAGTAACGAAAATTCCTGCAGATGCTACCACTTAGAAGTGGGACTTTTTTCTCTCAGACTTCTGTAAAGGCGCCCCCTGCTGCTCATTGAAAGAATGCAGGTTTCGGGAACTTGTAAATTTGCTGCACTTTTCACAGTAGAAAGAGTTTTATCTTATCATTAACATTGTGTATGTGCAGCACGCACAAATAGTAAAAATGCAAATTAAGATAACAGATGAAATCTAGTACAAAGATGTGTCAGCGATAAAGTTTAACATGTTTTTGTTTGACTGCTTTAATTGAGTTAAAGACTTTGTGAAGATGAGCAAAGAAAAACGCACTCCTGTGTGAATAAAACTGCAGCTGCAGAGCTTTGACCTCGTCATCAACAACATCCATAAAAAGACACTAATCCAGAGAGCGTGCACACTCCATGAAAAATTATTAACACTACGCTGAAAAGCAGCGTCTGATGTTTTGTCCCGTCGTGGAATTGTCCTTTTTTTAGGAGTGCAGACTGCAGCAGAGACGTTGCAGCTGCAGCGCTGAAGGGCGGCGATAAGGACGCTGCTGACAAGAAAGGAGGAAAAAAACACAGAAATGAAATCAAAGCTGCAGACCACTGAGTCTGCAGAGAGGATACCGTCAAAGAAGGGAGGAGGAGGAGGCTGTGCCAGATTTAAAGGACCCAAAGGTCACAACTCTGAGCACAAAATGCAGCATCACATTTCTCCTCTTTACGACATCCTGTGTCTGCAGAGATCTGCTCCTTAATGAGCGTTTACGACTGAGTACGTAGTTAAAAGTTACACTTAAAGAGCGTTACAGCCAGTTAGACCAATACATCCTTCATCCCATTAATAAAAGTATCACATCCGGATGAAAAGGATGAGCTGACTCTTACATTTCTACCAAGATAAAGAAGTCTCCAAACACAGATTCACAAAGTATCTGCAGCCAGTGAAATGTTCAATAACCAGAAATGACCTGAAATAAAAGCTTTTACAGCCGCTCTGCTTTCCAATAACGCCAGCACACACGAGGCTCCACATGTCGCCTCCTATCATTCATTAGTTTGTGCATTAGTGTGTGAGTGTGAGTGTGTGTGTGTGGGGTTTCACACCAGCTGCCTGTATGAGGAAGAGTTTTCATTACTGAAGTGACAAACACAGTAGCAAGTCTCATGCAGGCGTGAGTGGAAACGACCCCCGCCGGTCCAGTAACGCCGCGCTCGCTGAGTGATGGGCCGAAGGCTGCCTGGGAGGAGCTGGGTCTTTGGATCTCAGCAGGCCGGATGTGGGGTTGAGTTGTAATGAAGCGGAGGCAGGAGATCGGATTTTATTTTCAGCTTTGAGGTTATTTGTGACTTCTAATAACAAATCATAACAAGAAATCTAATAATAAGTCACCTGCAAGATTTTACTTCTGGTTTAATACATTTTTTCTCAGTGCCAAAAGAGAGGGTGTTCTGCTTTCCCACATTAAATCATGGATTTAGAGAAACAAAGCTGGATATTCAGACTAAAAGTGCAGATTCATCTGTTGTAGAAATCCCTGAAAGTCTGTAAACTGGTCAAAACTTTCTGTTCTAATATAAAACATAACGCTCAATAACCCTCGTTGAATTGATGAGGTCACATAAGGATTTCCTGACTGGATCATGACACATTAAAAAGGTGGGCCTCAAACACCAAGGTCTGCCCATAGCCCCGCCCCTGAACTGCCTCCAGAAGGCTGGCCAATCAGAGAGAAGGGGGTTTGTGGGGCAGGGAGTCCAAAAAGCCCTGTTTCCACCATCCCACTTTTTGGTACCCTTCTGTTAGGGTGTCAGACATACTGATCAAGGGTCTTCAACCTGTGGCTCTGGAGCCTCATGCAGCTCTTTGACTCCATTGCAGTGGCTCCTTGTTGCTTTAAAAAAAATGGGAATAAAGAGTTTCATTTTTCTCTACAGAGGGTATTGATGATTAAAGACACTGTCCCTAAATGAAACAAAATGTTAACATTTAGTTGAACTAAATCTTCATCCCATCTGTCAATAAAGCCTGCCACCGCTCTACTTCACCTCCTACAACATCAACAGCCCACCAACTTTCCATGCACCTGTGGCTAACCTCAAGTTTTACAGCCCTGGGAAGATAACTACATCTACAAAAAGACTAATCTGGAAGAAAATACAGATTTTAATTCTGTGTGGATGGATTCATTTATCTGTAAACTTTATAGGGGCAAGACATGGGCAAACCAACAATGAGTAAGCAAATGATCAGTACATGGTATGTAATTCAACTTTTCTTTCAAAAAAAAAAAAAATATTGAAATTTTTTGCAAATATATGAAACATCTTTTAATAAAAAAAATGTTTTTTTGTTTGTTTGTTTTATTTTTTTTATATATTTTTGAAAAAGTCATTTTTTTTAATTTTGCAAACTTTTGAAATATCTTTTTTTCTATTTAAAAAAAACTGTCATATTTGGGAATTTTTTTTCTTTTTTTAAGGAAAATTGTTAAATTTTGAGATTTAAAACATTTTTCAAAAATTTGCCAATTTTGAAAGTTTCTTTTTTTTTAAATTCTGTTTCTTTTTCCTTTTTGCAAATTTACCTTAAAATAATTCTTACTTTATTTGTGAAATTTCTATTTATTTTTTTAGCAAATTTATTATAGAAAAGGAAAAAGATAAGAAAAAGAAAAATTTTGGAAAATTTACTTTAAAAATTTTCTTTAAAAAAATGTTATTTCATTTCATTTTTTTGTCAACAATTTTTTTAATTTTTCAAATTCAATTTTTTATTTTTGTCAAATTTTGGAACTTTTTTGAAATCTTTTTGCAATTTGTGAAATTTCTATTTTTCTTTTTACGTTTTTTTGAACAAGTTTATTTAAGATGAGAATCTAAAACACCTCATGTTAAATTTGCTAAATTTGAAAAATTTTTCTTCAAGATAATAAATCACTAGATTTGACTCTGTATATAATTTAATACACTCTATATAATCTTTATTGTGAAGGTAAAGTAGATTCTGTGGCTCCTGAATGACTTTAATTCAGCTGAGCTGAGGCAACATGGCTCCTTTAAAAGTAAAGGTTGCAGTCCCCTAAACTAGAGCAAGCAGTGTGTTGAAAATGTTGAAAATTTGAGTCATTGCTGCCAGATCCTGCCTTTACATACATCATACAACCCGACCTCTAAAAACCCGAAATATCTCTTTAAGAGAGTAAGCTAAGGATGCAAAAACTTGTACTTAAAGCAGACAAATGTTGTCTTTATTAAATCCCCTCCACTTCTCAGTTGTATTGACTCCATCTTTACCAAACTGCTCAGCTGTAATTGGTCAGTTGTTATGAAGGGGCGGAGCCCAGCAAACTTTGTTTTGTGGAGTCACATCAACACGTTGGACGTCTTCGGCACTCCTCTCCCCTCACACAGATTGTCAACAGATTATCTTCCTGCTCCCTAATGCTTGCTGTGGGAGTCGCTTTGATGCTCAGAGTAATAAAGCTGCTGCAGTGCATTACAGCGGGACCGTGGGTGTCATTACCCGGGCTGCAGGGAACACACACACCATCAGGCCCATCAGTGTTTACATCCCTTCATTAGAGCCGGGACACGACAGAGGTGAAGTCAGGGTCGAATTGATTTCCCGTCCTCCTCCTCCTCCTTCTCCTTCCACTCCACAAACACAGCGAAGTGTTCAGCGCCGCATCTGCAGAGTTCATCTTGTCCTGCGTCTGTCTCTAATACTCGTGTGTGTGTGTGTGTGTGTGTGTTTTCTATTTTTAGCTATCGGGCTGCAGTTGTCCTTGGATTGGTTTGAGAAGAAGATCTGGGACATCACCAAGCAGGTGAGGGGATGACTCACTCTCACACATGTTGAGCGTAATTCTCAGACTTTGTATTGACTCGTGTTTATTTCTTAAAGGCTGAAAACAAATCTGACCTTAACTGATGGGCGACTGTTTTCACTACACTGCACTGTTTGCATACAAAATACAACTTAACAAACCCAAGTAGTTTAGAGCAGCCATGATACTTTTGTTTATATTTCACGTTTAGGTTCACATCAGCTCATCATACTTTACATTCGATGTCAAAGCACAGAAACGCATCACATAACTATCCCTACTATAGGATATCTGAGAAACATCTTCAGCTGCAGATCACTTAAACCAGGGGAGACCGTGAATGTATTTTTCAGCAGCTGTAAAGGACCTCAGGTCAACGCTGAAGACGTACATAAACACTCTGACTTCCAGCCATCAATAAATTATACACAAGTGCTAAAAGAGCAGCTGTCCTCCTCGCTGCTTTTGCTTAAACCTGACTCACATCACAGGGTTTTCTCTTAAATCTTACACACAACAGGGACGGATCCAGGATTTCAGTTGGGTGGGCCAAACCAATTTTGGGTGGGCCAAAACAATTTTGGGTGGGCCAAAACAATTTTGCCTTAAATTACAAAAGTTAGTAAATAACTATCTATGTTAACCACAGTTAAATAAAAGACAAAAATCTACAGTCTTTCCCAGAATCAACAAAGTTTAGTAGAGAGAAGAGACATCTGTGGAAGAGCAGAAGAAAGCTAAACAGGAGAGAGATAGAGCACAAGCTAAAGGCTAACACAGGAGCTAAACTCTTTGTGCTAATGTTGATTCCAACCCACAGTCAGCAGTTATTCTGCAGTGGTCTGTTCAAACTTGAGAGTCTATCAATAAAATGAAGAGTGAGGTTACGTTAGCTCTGATTGGTAGATGACTGGCAGGACATAACCAGGATTCACTAACGTTACACATTACAGACATGTATTAGAGCATCGGGCTGCTAGCTGAGCTACATATAAACAGCTACTAAACTACTTACAAACTGACAGTGTTAACTTATTGTCACGTTAGCCTACAGATACATCGGAGCACCGGGCTGCCGATAGCGCTACATATAGCCAGCTACTACGTTTGCCTAAAGTCACGTTTCGAACCCAAGCGCTGCGTAACTGCACTGATAAATACCTTACCTCTGCGTGTTGCATCCAGTAAAAAGTTGTCTTGAACAAAAGAAATTTGTTTTGATCCAATCTCCATTTAATTCCAAAACAAACACACGCCTCACTCAAAGAAATTTACGATAGTGTGCGGAGACTCCAGGCCACGAGGTGGCGAGGGAGTACAATCAAAACAGATCCTCCTCACTGCATCTTTAATAACATGGCAT